>NC_140586.1:409960407-410560407 GCF_964204655.1 Triturus cristatus
CTTCGATATCCAACACTTTCCCTACTGTTACACTCACTGAAGTGGGAATAGTAATTGTTACCCCTCCGCTATCCAACACTTTCCCTACTGTTGCACTCATTAGAGTGGGAATAGCAATTTTTACCCCTCTGCTATACAACACTTTCCCTATTCTTGCACTGACTGGAGTGGGAATAGTAAATGTTGTCCCTCTGCTATGCAACACTTTTGCTACTGTTGCACTCACTGGAGTGGGAATAGTAATTTTTACCCCTCAGCTATCCAACACTTTCCCTACTGTTGCACTCATTGTAGTGGAAATAGTAATTTCTACCCCTCCGCTATGCAACACATTCCCTACTGTTGAACTCACTGGAGTGGGAATTGTAATTCTTACCCCTCTGCTATCCAACACTTCCTCTACCTTTTCACTCACTGGAGTGGGAATAGTACATTTTATCCCTTCGCTATCCAACACTTTCCCTACTGTTGCACGGACTGGAGTGGGAATAGTAAATTTTTTCCCTCCACTATCCAACACTTTTCCTACTGTTGCACTCACTGGAGTGGTAATAGTAATTTTTACCACACCTCTATCCAACACTTTCCCTACTGTTGCACTAATTGGAGTGGAAATAGTAATGTTTACCCCTCCACTATCCAACACTTTCCCTAATGTTGCACTCACTGAAGTAATGAATAATAATTTGTACCCCTCTGCTATCCAACACTTTCGCTACTGTTGCACTCACTGGAGTGGGAATTGGAATTTTTACCACTCTGCTATACAACACTATCCCTACTGTTGCACTCATTGGAGTGGGAATAGTACATTTTATCCCTTCTCTATCCAACACTCTCCCTATTGTTGCACTCACTGGAGTAGGAATGGTAATTGTTACCCCTCCGCTATCCAACAATTTCCCTACTGTTGCACTGACTGGAGTGGGAATAGTTAATTCTTTTTTTTTTTGTGTTATAATTATTTATTAGCATTTCATAAATACGGTACTATAAATATATGAAAACATTGCATATCTTAAAATACGTTATAGTAGAGAAAAATAATGAATATAATTGTAAATATAAAAGCAAATGTATCAAAATCCATAGAATAGCAGAAAAAAGAAGGAAATTAAGGGCAAAACATATTATATCAAATAAAGGAAATACAAACATCATTAAATATTAAATAGTGGATATAAAATATTAAAGCATTAAACCATAAATTTTACAACAAATCATTAAAAGCTGAAAATGATAGAATGTCAAACTAGTAAAACATAAGTTACTTATTTCATTAAAAGAATTCATTTGGAATATTATAAGGGAATACATTATAAAGAATACAGAATCACACCAGTAATATGGATAAATATAATAGTAAAAGGTTGACTAATTGAAGACAATGCAGCATAGTCATAAGTCAGTGAACTAACAGTACCCAAAGATCAATACAATATAATGAACAAAATAATCTAAGAAGTAAGGTTAGCAACAGATATATCTTTTACCTGCAGGAAAGGATCCCATACCTGTAAAAACAATTCAGTTTGATCTTGAATGTTATAAATGACTCTCTCATGTGAGGCAATTTGGATCATTGATGTAAGCCAAGACTCTGAGATGAGGATTTCCATTGTCTTAGTATACAAATTTTAGCAGTAGCTAATGCAGTGTGAACTAGACAACACTGCGGTTTGGAAAGGGTAGGGGAATCCTGTAAATCATGCAGTAAAATTGTTGCTGGCGAGAGTGGTAAATGTAAGGGGACGGTGTTACGCAGAAATCGACCTATATATAACCAGTAAAGTTTCACCATGGGACATTTCCATATGATATGCACAATGTCACAACCAGAGGCGTTACATCTCCAACAATTAGTATGCGGTAATGGGCCTGCTTTATGTAATTTTACCGGAGACCAGTGCCAGTCATGAATTATTTTAAATATACAAAATTTTAAGAGAGCCTCTCGGGCACCTTTAACTAAGTTTTCCAGTAAGGTTGTCCATTGTTTATTTTCATAGGAAAGTCCTAGGCGTTTTGCCATCTGGAACGAAGGTCATGAGATAAAGGATGAGAAAATAATTGCGTTGTGAGTGTTTTGTACAGACCAGAGATAACCCCTTTGTGCCTCCCCCAAGCATGAAGATAAAATGTTATTGGTGAAATTTGCAGTGTCCAGGGTTTCGAGCCTAAAGCCTTAAGAAGAGAGTTATATAGCTGTAAATAGGTATCCTTTTGTGATAGGGGAAGTTTAAACTCCTCAACTAACTGTGAAAAAGATTTGAGGTCTCCGTTATGAAGAATCTGATCTATAGTCCGGATACCCGCCAATTTCCATGTAGGCCAGAAGAGAGTTTTCCCTTTAATACGTATTCCAGAGTTATTCCATATTGGGGCCTTTACATGCAGACGTGGATTAAAGCCTAAAATACGGTGTGACCTTTGCCAAATTTTACGCATTGCAGATAACATAGGATTACGGGGATCAAGACGGCTGGTACCTGACCCATATAAGGCAGAAAGACCCGATTCAGAGGATAAGAGAAATCTTTCAGTATGTACCCATTGTGGCGTGTTAGAGTTATCGCCAAACATGTATGTAAGTTGGGATAATTGTAATGCAATTGAATAGTGTTCAATCGAGGGGAGACTCAGACCACCATTGGAATGATGGGCAATAAGTTTATTGATGGCTAAATGGGGTTTGATGGGGCCCCATATAAAGGATTTGATATTCGAATCTATGAGACGTAGTGTGGATAACGGAATATGGAGAGGAAGTATTCCTAGTGTGTAAAGAAAATGTGGGAGAATGACCATTTTCACAGCTTGTACTCTACCCCACAAAGATAAGCCCAAGATTTTCCACTTATTGAAATCGCGTTGCAGTTGGGTAAGTAAGGGATTTATATTATCCGGAACCATGGCTTCTGTTCCCTTATTCACAAGAATACCTAAATATTTTAAACAAGAAGACTGCCAATGGAAGGGGTGATCTTGTATCACATGTTTTGAGGTGCCATCAGATATAGGAAGTGCTTCACACTTATCCCAGTTAATTTTATACCCAGAAAAAGAAGAAAAATTCTCTATGATTTGAAGTAGTGATGGTAATGATCTTTATAAGTCAGTAATGGTAAGTAGAATGTCATCTGCATAGAGATAAAGTTTAGATTCTCCCAATGGAAGAGGAATACCAACAATCGAGGGTGATTGTCGTATTGCAGCTGCCAAAGGTTCAATAGCCAATAAGAACAAAAGAGGCGACAAGCGGCAACCCTGGCGAGTTCCTCTACGGATTGGGAATGGATCAGAAACAAAACCTCCACAGTTAACTGATGCAGTGGGTTGTTCATATAGCAATTGTACATTATTTATAAACTGGTCTCCCAATCCAAATTGTTTTAAAATTTTGAATACGTATGTTCATTCTACTCGATCGAATGCCTTTTCGGCATCGAGAGATAATGCTATGGCATCGTCTTGAAAAACTTTAGAAGCGTGAAGGTTGTGAGTCAAAGAACGCAAATGATTTCGAGAGGAGCGTCCAGGTATACATCCCACTTGGGTATGATGAATTAAGGAGGGAATAACTTTACAAAGGCGAGAGGCAAGAATACTGGCTAGGATTTTTATGTCACAATTGAGAAGTGATATAGGACGATAACTGCTACAGAGTAATGGATCTTTCCCCGGTTTAGGTAGGACGGCAATTATAGCTTTATTAGAGAGATTTGCTAGGGAAGATGTGTGTTCAGCCTCTTGGAATGCAGCATGTAAACAATCCACTACATTGTCGCCTGACCAACGATAAAATTCTGCAGGGAATCCATCCTCCCCCGGGGCTTTATGATATGGGAGTTTGGCTATAGCTTGTGATATTTCTTCTTTACTGATTTCTGCATTTAAAAGTGCTCTGTCCTCTGCAGAAAGGAGAGGTAAATCAATTTCTGCGAGAAAGGATGTCAATTTATCTTGGTCTATTTGGGTGCCTGGAGTATAAAGGGATTTATAGTAAGAAGCGAATTCATTAACTATATCCTGGAGCGAGTCAGCATATTACCTGTAAGTGATTTTAAGGCTGGGATAGCCATAGCAACTTCTCTTTGTCACAATTGTGCTGCTAAGAGTCTACCCGCCTTTTCTCCCTGTTCATAATGTCTCCCTTTCATTTTTTGTAGGGCATATTCTGCCTTGGAAGTAAAGAGATTGTTCAGTGCCATACGGGCTTGTTCTAATGATTTACAATTTTGTAAATTGGGTTTTTTGGTATATAAACAGGTGAATTGCTCAATGTATTTTTCTAATTCTTTCTGTCGAGTAGCATTTTTCCTATTGGCCTGAGCTGCATCACGCATAAGTTGCCCCCGGATGGTAGCTTTAGCAGCAGCCCACATAGTCCTGCCAGAAGTCACAGAACCTTGATTTAAGGAAAGATAATTGTGAAGATGATCCTGTAATTGTGTTTTACCCTTAGGAGTTTTGTGACGTTGAATATTCATCCTCCAAGGTTTGTGACCTGGTCTTGCCATCCCTGTTTGTAACTGTAATAAGACTGGAGAGTGATCAGATATTGATGCTTCCAAAATATGTGATTCCTGAACTGATTGGACTATACCTTGGGAGATTAAAAAGTAGTCCAACCGAGACAGAGTTCCATGAGTGGGGGACGTGAAGGTGTATTCAGTGTCACCCGGGTGTGCAAGACGCCAGTGATCAACAAGGCCGTTATCATCAATTATGTCATTCATGAGGGCCCTGTCTGCAGCATTATGTTTATCAAAAGGGCCTGTCCTGTCAAGAATCGGATCTCTCACCAAATTCCAATCACCCCCTAGAAGGTATTGTGAAGCATCAATCTCTGACAACAAACGATTCAGATGTAGGAGAAAGGATTTTTTGGAACCTGTCGGGGCATAGACTGATCCCACACAGATATGAGTATCACCAATACGCAGTTTAGCAAAGACATAATGACCGTCTGGATCTACCCATGTTTTGGATACCATAACTGGAAGGGATTTTCGAATGAGAATAGCCACACCACATTTTCGAGTAGGACTTGAGTCTGAGGAACTGTCGCTATGAATACTGCTGTGGAAAACCTTTCCTACCCTGTCTCTACGCAATGTTTTTGATTCAAATTCGTCAAAATGTGTCTCTTGAAGAAGAGCCACATCTACTTTTTTGGATTGGAGATATGAGAAAACTTTTTTCCTCTTCATATAATGCGTCAAACCATGAACATTCCATGATATTGCACACAAGGCATGGGAAACAACCATATTTGCAGGAGTATTGAAAGTTTTGTTTAACTTTTGTAGACAGAATAAAATGAGTTATGGATGAAAAGATTTCCAATAACAAGTATAAAAATTGTTCTAAAATCTGCTTGTCAATAATAAGAAAAAATGTATTGTGTATAAAGAATAGGAAATATGTTCAAGTTACAATAAACTGGTGTACAGAGTACTATAGGATCAAAAACTTTAACCGCTGGTCTGGGTTCACAGGAACACCGCTCCAGGCAAGGCCCCCACCAGGAGTACTAAGCAGAAACCAGGACCAATTATTATTGAAAATATTAGGATCTATAGAGCCCAATTATACTTGATCGTGATCTGTGAAGGGAAGTACCAAGCATTATAAAGCATGTACCTGGGCGTGTCTGGGAAATAAAATAAAGAGATCTAGAAAATATTCTAAAGGGACATACGTGTCAATAATATAAACAAGAATACTTCATTCTAGATATATCATAAAGGATCAAATAAATAATAGATTGTATTCATAACTATAAATATTATTTAGCAGGCATTGTTGTAAAAAGGATTATCAGTAAAATAAATACAATTCAAATGACAGACTAGCAATTGAATAAATATGAGAAAAGAAACAGTAAAGAGAGTATTATCCAATAAATACCAATATTAATAAATAATAAAATGGCCAATGTAATAAACATTCATCCCAGGCGGAACAATTAATATATGTATATAATAATTATTAAAATATACAAATTCAAGTATATAGAAGAAAAAGATAAACATCTTATGTTGAACATTGGCAACAATAATAAGGGAATAGAGAGCGAAATAGTGTAGATAATGTCCATCTGCTGAATATAAAGATAGGATATTTCTGTGAAATATGAACATGGGAGTCATGAACTAGAATAGTTATTAACCCCTTCGATGCTGCGCAGATTCCGCCGCTGTGCTGACGGAATCTTGCGCGGGTGTGGTCATGACGGAATGGTTCCGTCATGAGCACAGCTCAACCGTGGGTCATGACGGAACCATTCCGTCATGAGCACCGAAGGGGTTAATTATAAAAAAAAAGAAAATACGCTACTAAGAACCATATTCCATCTTAAAATTTGTAATAGGTATGTAGAAAAGGAGATTATAAACAGATTTAGAATAAACACAAATATATCTATTGGAGATAGCACATAAAAGTCCTATGAGGTACAATAATAAGTAATATATATAAAATAAATTTTTATAAAAATTTGGAAACAGCTTAAATAAGTTTCAAATCGAAGGCATACACAAATAGATATTGGAAACCATTAACAAGAATTAGTAAATAAATACAGAAAGAGTGCGGAAAATACTCATCTGGAATGTTGAGGATGCTTGTCTCCCTGTATAGCATAAACCTAAGAGATTTAAGCTAAATCTTGTAATTAGCAAGAGAAGAGATATGTTGTCAAGGACTACTGTCCATCTGAGGTGGACTTTAGAGGAGAGCGAGATTTGTCTCTGTGATGATCTTGAGTAAAGTTAGATACTGCCTGCAAAGCTGAGTTTTTATCTTCTTGGGTGCGGTTCAATCTCTCAAGCTCTCTACCACGTTGACGAGCTTCACCTGTGATACGACGTCTACCATCTGGAAGGTGATGAGTAGATTGAGAACTTTGAGAAGTCTGAGGCGTAGACGTATGTTGAATATCCATATCTTGCAGCATCATGTCATCCAAGAAGCGCTGTAGCTCATCTGGATTGTAGAAGTCTCTTTATTCTCCATTCTTAGTAACACGAAAACGGGCTGGATCAAACAAGCCATATTTGATGTCCATTTTTCGCAGCAAAGGCCTCATGGATAAAAATGCTTTTCGTCGTTCATTAGTTTCTTGGGAAAAATCAGCAGCCATACGAATTTCATGACCCTCATAACTATAAGAATTCTGTGTACGTGCCTCAGTCAGTAGTTGTCGAACCTGATCATGCCGCAAAAAGCAAGCAATGAGGGGTCTTGGGCGGGAATTTAGATCCTTACGCGGAGGGCCAAGACGATGCGCACGTTGAATTTCAAGCATGGGTTCAAATCGAATACCAACCAATTTTGGAATAATTTCACACAAGAAGGCTCCAGTATTCTGACCTTCACTTTTCTCTGGAAAGCCAAAAAAACGGATGTTATCTCTCCGGCTGCGATCTTCCAAATCCACCAGCTTGCTACGGAGAAATAATAATTCTTGATCTCTGCTTTGTAATGTGTTGAATTTATTTTCAACAGCAGTCAAGCGTTGATCCAAGCCTTCTGGTTTTAGTATGAAACTGCACAATATCTGCTCTTATTGATTTGGTTTCCAATGCAAGGGAAGAAATGTTAATGTCCATTTCTGTTGGGCGGCTACTAATGGTTGAAATTTCCTGAAAGAGACGGTCCATAGTGTCACCTGATATTACCTTGGAAGTAGTGCGAGGTTGAGCAGGTGGTGATGAGGCAGAGCTCTTCGCAGACATATTACTTGATAGTTTTAATGCATCAGCAAAGGGTAACTGCTTAGTAGGCTTGTTTCCGTTCTTGTTATTAGGCATTACCGCAGACACTTGAAGCAGTAAAGCAGAAGAATGAATCAAGCTTGCCAATAAGAATGAAGTGAATTTTAGTTATGTAACTTGTTTTGACATAACATAAACCATATAGATATTTGTTGGGTTTTGTTTATTTAAAAAAAAACTAAAAAAAAAAAAAAAAAAACAGTATATTCGCTCAGGCAGCTGATGTTGTGAGGTAACACAAACAAATTGAGAGGCGGCGATTATGCATTGATGAAGCAAGTTGTGCCAAAAGGTTTAAAATTACAAAGAAATTTGTTTTGCTCTTTTTTCCTAGTCAAAGGCAGTTTACACAGAAATTCCAGAAGTCTATATATTGTTGAAAGGAAGACGAAAGGCTTTTATTTACCTCCAGAGACAAGCTGACAGAAATTAGAGCAAGTTTAGATCAAAAAGGTGACACATGAACCAGCAATTATTTAGAAATAAAATGTTGCAGTCCAGAAGTGCTGAGCGCAGACACAACTCTGAGGTGATTCAATGTGTGGTAAAAGTGTCATTTATCAAGAGCAGTGCGTGTGGAAACTCCCAGCTTAACTCTGAAAATAACTTAATTGCCAAGGATTTTCATGTATAAACTCCCACCAGCAGTTGTTGACTGAAATAATGATAGAGCTGTGAGGGTCAGAGTGGGGAGAGCGCCTACCTCATGAATCTTCACACTGTCAATGCCACAAGCTAGTCAGATAAGCAGGCGCAATGACAACGCGAGGCCCAGGGCTTCAAAGGCTTCACAAGGCCCGGCCTGCGCACTTTCTCTCAGAAATTCCACAGCTTGAAAAGGGGTCAAGAAGAGGTCATTGGGCTACGGAAACATATCCAAGGCATGGCTCTGATTTCAGCTTGCTCAGGAACTCTTCAGTGACAGTCCTGGAGATGCTGTAAATGATGCTGTCTCCATATGGGTGCCGGCCCGGAGCAGAGCTCTTCAATTAGGCGGCCATCTTCCTACGTGGCCAGACCACGCCCCCGGAATAGTTAATTCTATCCCTCCGCTATCCAACACTTTCCCTACTGTTGCACTCACTGGAGTGGGAATAGTAATTTTTACCCCTTCGCTATCCAACTCTTTCCCTACTGTTGCACCCACTGGAGTGGGAATAGTAATTTTTACCGCTCCGCTATCCACAAAAACAAAAAAAGCCAACTGCCTTAATCCTTTGAAAGTAAAAACATTTGTTATACTTGCCTATCACCCTCAGCCTTAGTGGACCACACCGTTGCAGGTTTGGCTTTTTTCTTTTATAAAGTCATAATACTCTAAGGCAGTGATACTGAAAGTATGGACCGGGGGCCACATACAGCCCTCCTGACCTTTACATGTGGCCCCCTGGTCAATGGCAGCACATGACTCGACTCAGAGCAAACATTACAAAGATGCCCAATAAACAGGCACACATTTATTTAATGGTTCATTTACGTTAAATAACTAAAGTAACTAGGGGGATGTTTATGATGGCAGATGGACTTCAGTCCATCTGCCATTGTATCGGAAAGTGGGACCGCCTGCCTACAAGGTGGCGATCCCACAGGGGGAATTATGATGCGACCGCCACCACGGCAGTCGCACTCCCCACATTTTACATTGCGGTGGGTGCTGCTGGCACGTAAATGTAAAAGTGGCACATATTACATTTCACTGCACCACATGGCATGCATCATATGGTGCCCCCCAAGTGGAAAACCAAAGTGTCGGGGGCAAGAGGAGCCAGCTACGGGTCTCCTAACTCTATCCACGCCAGCAGCCCTTCCATGGCGGGTGAACCACCATGGAAAGTCTGGCGGCGATCCAGGATGCTAATCAGGTGGGTGGTGCCTACTAGGCACCGCCACCATTCTGGGAATGCGGGCAGTCCAACAGGCTATTGGAATGATTGCTACTGTCCATCCCGTGTGGCGATCAGGCTTTCCATCCACCAGCACACTGCCTGCCATCACAATCTTTACAACAAACAAATGATGGACGGAATGCTGACAGTGCAGACATTCTCCCCCAGTCAAGAGATCTGGGTTAAATCCATCGTTCTTCTGCCCACTACGCCACCCCAGTTCAGACATGGCCATATGCAAATCAGTCTTGACCCTGTGCCTCATGGGAACAGTCCAGCCCGAACTGCCAAGCCATGTCTTCCCTGGACCGGAATCAAGCATCCTAGGACCCGTTTCTGGCTATCAGCCGTCATCAGCCAGGATAGCTTGACTCCAGTGGCGTAGTGAGCATGGGTCCCACCTCTGGGAATACCCATCCCACTTAGGGCGAAAAGCGTTACAACAAACAAATGATGGACGGAATGCTGACAATGCAGACATTCTCCCCCAGTCAAGAGATCTGGGTTAAATCCATCGTTCTTTTGCCCACTACGCCACCCCAGTTCAGACATGGCCATATGCAAATCAGTCTTGACCATGTGCCTCATGGGAACAGTCCAGCCCGAACTGCCAAGCTATGTCTTCCCTGGACCGGAATCAAGCATCCTAGGACCGGTTTCTGGCTATCAGCCGACATCAGCCAGGGTAGCTTGACTCCAGTGGCGTAGTGAGCACGGGTCCCACGTCTGGGAATACTCATCCCACTTAGGGCGAAAAGCGTTACAACAAACAAATGATGGACGGAATGCTGACAATGCAGACATTCTCCCCCAGTCAAGAGATCTGGGTTAAATCCATCGTTCTTTTGCCCACTACGCCACCCCAGTTCAGACATGGCCATATGCAAATCAGTCTTGACCCTGTGCCTCATGGGAACAGTCCAGCCCGAACTGCCAAGCCATGTCTTCCCTGGACCGGAATCCAGCATCCTAGGACCGGTTTCTGGCTATCAGCCGTCATCAGCCAGGATAGCTTGACTCCAGTGGAGTAGTGAGCACGGGTCCCACGTCTGGGAATACCCATCCCACTTAGGGCGAAAAGCGTTACAAAAAACAAATGATGGACGGAATGCTGACAATGCAGACATTCTCCCCCAGTCAAGAGATCTGGGTTAAATCCATCATTATTTTGCCCACTACACCACCCCAGTTCAGACATGGCCATATGCAAATCAGTCTTGACCCTGTGCCTCATGGGAACAGTCCAGCCCGAACTGCCAAGCCATGTCTTCCCTGGACCGGAATCAAGCATCCTATGACCGGTTTCTGGCTATCAGCCGTCATCAGCCAGGATAGCTTGACTCCAGTGGCGTAGTGAGCACGGGTCCCACGTCTGGGAATACCCATCCCACTTAGGGCGAAAAGCGTTACAACAAACAAATGATGGACAGAATGCTGACAATGCAGACATTCTCCCCCAGTCAAGAGATCTGGGTTAAATCCATCGTTCTTTTGCCCACTACGCCACCCCAGTTCAGACATGGCCATATGCAAATCAGTCTTGACCCTGTGCCTCATGGGAACAGTCCAGCCAGAACTGCCAAGCCATGTCTTCCCTGGACCGGAATCAAGCATCCTAGGACCGGTTTCTGGCTATCAGCCGTCATTAGCCAGGATAGCTTGACTCCAGTGGCGTAGTGAGCACGGGTCCCACGTCTGGGAATACCTATCCCACTTAGGGCGAAAAGCATTACAACAAACAAATGATGGACGGAATGCTGACAATGCAGACATTCTCCCCCAGTCAAGAGATCTGGGTTAAATCCATCGTATAGCCAGAAACCAGTCCTAGGATGCTTGATTCCGGTCCAGGGAAGACATGGCTTGGCAGTTCGGGCTGGACTGTTTCCATGAGGCACAGGGTCAAGACTGATTTGCATATGGCCATGTCTAAACTGGGGTGGTGTAGTGGCCAAAAGAACGATGGATTTAACCCAGATCTCTTGACTGGGGGAGAATGAATGCATTGTCAGCATTCCGTCCATCATTTGTTTGTTGTAACGCTTTTCGCCCTAAGTAGGATGGGTATTCCCAGACGTGGGACCCATGCTCACTACGCCACTGGAGTCAAGCTATCCTGGCTGATGACGGCTGATAGCCAGAAACCGGTCCTAGGATGCTTGATTCCGGTCCAGGGCAGACATGGCCTGGCAGTTTGGGCTGGACTGTTCCCATGAGGCACAGGGTCAAGACTGATTTGCATATGGCCATGTCTAAACTGGGGTGGTGTAGTGGGCAAAAGAACGATGGATTTAACCCAGATCTCTTGACTGGGGGAGAATGTATGCATTGTCAGCATTCCGTCCATCATTTGTTTGTTGTAACGCTTTTCGCCCTAAGTGGGATGGGTATTCCCAGACGTGGGACCCGTGCTCACTACGCCACTGGAGTCAAGCTATCCTGGCTGATGAAGGCTGATAGCCAGAAACCGGTCCTGGGATGCTTGATTCCGGTCCAGGGAAGACATGGCTTGGCAGTTCGGGCTGGACTGTTCCCATGAGGCACAGGGTCAAGACTGATTTGCATATGGCCATGTCTAAACTGGGGTGGTGTAGTGGGCAAAAGAACGATGGATTTAACCCAGATCTCTTGACTGGAGGAGAATGTATGCATTGTCAGCATTCCGTCCATCATTTGTTTGTTGTAACGATTTTCGCCCTAAGTGGGATGGGTATTCCCAGACGTGGGACCCGTGCTCACTACGCCACTGGAGTCAAGCTATCCTGGCTGATGACGGCTGATAGCCCGAAACTGGTCCTAGGATGCTTGATTCCGGTCCAGGGAGACATGGCTTGGCAGTTCGGGCTGGACTGTTCCCATGAGGCACAGGGTCAAGACTGATTTGCATATGGCCATGTCTAAACTGGGGTGGTGTAGTGGGCAAAAGAACGATGGATTTAACCCAGATCTCTTGACTGGGGGAGAATGTATGCATTGTCAGCATTCCGTCCATCATTTGTTTGTTGTAACGCTTTTCGCCCTAAGTGGGATGGGTATTCCCAGGCGTGGGACCCGTGCTCACTACGCCACTGGAGTCAAGCTATCCTGGATGATGACGGCTGATAGCCAGAAACCGGTCCTGGGATGCTTGATTCCGGTCCAGGGAAGACATGGCTTGGCAGTTCGTGCTGGACTGTTCCCATGAGGCACAGGGTCAAGACTGATTTGCATATGGCCATGTCTAAACTGGGGTGGTGTAGTGGGCAAAAGAACGATGGATTTAACCCAGATCTCTTGACTGGGGGAGAATGTATGCATTGTCAGCATTCCGTCCATCATTTGTTTGTTGTAACGCTTTTCGCCCTAAGTGGGATGGGTATTCCCAGGCGTGGGACCCGTGCTCACTACGCCACTGGAGTCAAGCTATCCTGGATGATGACGGCTGATAGCCAGAAACCGGTCCTAGGATGCTTGATTCCGGTCCAGGGAAGACATGGCTTGGCAGTTCGGGCTGGACTGTTCCCATGAGGCACAGGGTCAAGACTGATTTGCATATGGCCATGTCTAAACTGGGGTGGTGTAGTGGGCAAAAGAACGATGGATTTAACCCAGATCTCTTGACTGGGGGAGAATGTATGCATTGTCAGCATTCCGTCCATCATTTGTTTGTTGTAACGCTTTTCGCCCTAAGTGGGATGGGTATTCCCAGACGTGGGACCCGTGCTCACTACGCCACTGGAGTCAAGCTATCCTGGCTGATGACGGCTGATAGCCAGAAACCGGTCCTAGGATGCTTGATTCCGGTCCAGGGAAGACATGGCTTGGCAGTTCGGGCTGGACTGTTCCCATGAGGCACAGGGTCAAGACTGATTTGCATATGGCCATGTCTAAACTGGGGTGGTGTAGTGGGCAAAAGAACGATGGATTTAACCCAGATCTCTTGACTGGGGGAGAATGTATGCATTGTCAGCATTCCGTCCATCATTTGTTTGTTGTAACGCTTTTCGCCCTAAGTGGGATGGGTATTCCCAGACGTGGGACCCGTGCTCACTACGCCACTGGAGTCAAGCTATCCTGGCTGATGACGGCTGATAGCCAGAAACCGGTCCTAGGATGCTTGATTCCGGTCCAGGGAAGACATGGCTTGGCAGTTCGGGCTGGACTGTTCCCATGAGGCACAGGGTCAAGACTGATTTGCATATGGCCATGTCTAAACTGGGGTGGTGTAGTGGGCAAAAGAACGATGGATTTAACCCAGATCTCTTGACTGGGGGAGAATGTATGCATTGTCAGCATTCCGTCCATCATTTGTTTGTTGTAACGCTTTTCGCCCTAAGTGGGATGGGTATTCCCAGACGTGGGACGCGTGCTCACTACGCCACTGGAGTCAAGCTATCCTGGCTGATGACGGCTGATAGCCAGAAACCGGTCCTAGGATGCTCGATTCCGATCCAGGAAAGACATGGCTTGGCAGTTCGGGCTGGACTGTTCCCATGAGGCACAGGGTCAAGACTGATTTGCATATGGCCATGTCTAAACTGGGGTGGTGTAGTGGGCAAAAGAACAATGGATTTAACCCAGATCTCTTGACTCGGGGAGAATGTATGCATTGTCAGCATTCCGTCTATCATTTGTTTGTTGTAACGCTTTTCGCCCTAAGTGGGATGGGTATTCCCAGACGTGGGACCCGTGCTCACTACGCCACTGGAGTCAAGCTATCCTGGCTGATGACGGCTGATAGCCAGAAACCGGTCCTAGGATGCTTGATTCCGGTCCAGGGAAGACATGGCTTGGCAGTTCGGGCTGGACTGTTCCCATGAGGCACAGGGTCAAGACTGATTTGCATATGGCCATGTCTAAACTGGGGTGGTGTAGTGGGCAAAAGAACGATGGATTTAACCCAGATCTCTTGACTGGGGGAGAATGTACGCATTGTCAGCATTCCGTCCATCATTTGTTTGTTGTAACGCTTTTCGCCTTAAGTGGGATGGGTATTCCCAGACGTGGGTCCCGTGCTCACTACGCCACTGGAGTCAAGCTATCCTGGCTGATGACGGCTGATAGCCAGAAACCCGTCCTAGGATGCGTGATTCCGGTCCAGGGAAGACATGGCTTGGCAGTTCGGGCTGGACTGTTCCCATGAGGCACAGGGTCAAGACTGATTTGCATATGGCCATGTCTAAACTGGGGTGGTGTAGTGGGCAAAAGAACGATGGATTTAACCCAGATCTCTTGACTGGGGGAGAATGTATGCATTGTCAGCATTCCGTCCATCATTTGTTTGTTGTAACGCTTTTCGCCTTAAGTGGGATGGGTATTCCCAGACGTGGGACCCGTGCTCACTACGCCACTGGAGTCAAGCTATCCTGGCTGATGACGGCTGATAGCCAGAAACCCGTCCTAGGATGCTTGATTCCGGTCCAGGGAAGACATGGCTTGGCAGTTCGGGCTGGACTGTTCCCATGAGGCACAGGGTCAAGACTGATTTGCATATGGCCATGTCTAAACTGGGGTGGTTTAGTGGGCAAAAGAACGATGGATTTAACCCAAATCTCTTGACTGGGGGAGAATGTATGCATTGTCAGCATTCCGTCCATCATTTGTTTGTTGTAACGCTTTTCGCCCTAAGTGGGATGGGTATTCCCAGACGTGGGACCCGTGCTCACTACGCCACTGGAGATAAGCTATCCTGGCTGATGACGGCTGATAGCCAGAAACCGGTCCTAGGATGCTTGATTCCGGTCCAGGGAAGACATGGCTTGGCAGTTCGGGCTGGACTGTTCCCATGAGGCACAGGGTCAAGACTGATTTGCATATGGCCATGTCTAAACTGGGGTGGTGTAGTGGGCAAAAGAACGATGGATTTAACCCAGATCTCTTGACTGGGGGAGAATGTATGCATTGTCAGCATTCCGTCCATCATTTGTTTGTTGTAACGCTTTTCGCCCTAAGTGGGATGGGTATTCCCAGACGTGGGACCCGTGCTCACTACGCCACTGGAGTCCAGCTATACTGGCTGATGACGGCTGATAGCCAGAAACCGGTCCTAGGATGCTTGATTCCGGTCCAGGGAAGACATGGCTTGGCAGTTCGGGCTGGACTGTTCCCATGAGGCACAGGGTCAAGACTGATTTGCATATGGCCATGTCTAAACTGGGGTGGTGTAGTGGGCAAAAGAACGATGGATTTAACCCAGATCTCTTGACTGGGGGAGAATGTATGCATTGTCAGCATTCCGTCCATCATTTGTTTGTTGTAACGCTTTTCGCCCTAAGTGGGATGGGTATTCCCAGACGTGGGACCCGTGCTCACTACGCCACTGGAGTCAAGCTATCCTGGCTGATGACGGCTGATAGCCAGAAACCGGTCCTAGGATGCTTAATTCCGGTCCAGGGAAGACCTGGCTTGGCAGTTCGGGCTGGACTGTTCCCATGAGGCACAGGGTCAAGACTGATTTGCATATGGCCATGTCTAAACTGGGGTGGTGTAGTGGGCAAAAGAACGATGGATTTAACCCAGATCTCTTGACTGGGGGAGAATGTATGCATTGTCAGCATTCCGTCCATCATTTGTTTGTTGTAACGCTTTTCGCCCTAAGTGGGATGGGTATTCCCAGACGTTGGACCCGTGCTCACTACGCTACTGGAGTCAAGCTATCCTGGCTGATGACGGCTGATAGCCAGAAACCGGTCCTAGGATGCTTGATTCCGGTCCAGGGAAGACATGGCTTGGCAGTTCGGGCTGGACTGTTCCCATGAGGCACAGGGTCAAGACTGATTTGCATATGGCCATGTCTAAACTGGGGGGGTGTAGTGGGCAAAAGAACGATGGATTTAACCCAGATCTCTTGACTGGGGGAGAATGTATGCATTGTCAGCATTCCGTCCATCATTTGTTTGTTGGAACGCTTTTCGCCCAAGTGGGATGGGTATTCCCAGACGTGGGACCCGTGCTCACTACGCCACTGGAGTCAAGCTATCCTGGCTGATGACGGCTGATTGCCAGAAACCGTTCCTAGGATGCTTGATTCCGGTCCAGGGAAGACATGGCTTGGCAGTTCGGGCTTCGCAGTTCGGGCTGGACTGTTCCCATGAGGCACAGGGTCAAGACTGATTTGCATATGGCCATGTCTAAACTGGGGTGGTGTAGTGGGCAAAAGAACGATGGATTTAACCCAAATCTCTTGACTGGGGGAGAATGTATGCATTGTCAGCATTCCGTCCATCATTTGTTTGTTGTAACGCTTTTCGCCCTAAGTGGGATGGGTATTCCCAGATGTAGGACCCGTGCTCACTACGCCACTGGAGTCAAGCTATCCTGGCTGATGACGGCTGATAGCCAGAAACCCGTCCTAGGATGCTTGATTCCGGTCCAGGGAACACATGGCTTGGCAGTTCGGGCTGGACTGTTCCCATGAGGCACAGGGTCAAGACTGATTTGCATATGGCCATGTCTAAACTGGGATGGTGTAGTGGGCAAAAGAACGATGGATTTAACCCAGATCTCTTGACTGGGGGAGAATGTATGCATTGTCAGCATTCCGTCCATCATTTGTTTGTTGTAACGCTTTTCGCCCTAAGTGGGATGGGTATTATTCCCAGACGTGGGACCCATGCTCACTACGCCACTGGAGTCAAGCTATCCTGGCTGATGACGGCTGATAGCCAGAAACCGGTCCTAGGATGCTTGATTCCGGTCCAGGGAAGACATGGCTTGGCAGTTCGGGCTGGACTGTTCCCATGAGGCACAGGGTCAAGACTGATTTGCATATGGCCATGTCTAAACTGGGGTGGTGTATTGGGCAAAAGAACGATGGATTTAACCCAGATCTCTTGACTGGGGGAGAATGTATGCATTGTCAGCATTCCGTCCATCATTTGTTTGTTGTAACGCTTTTCGCCCTATGTGGGATGGGTATTCCCAGACGTGGGACCCGTGCTCACTACGCCACTGGAGTCAAGCTATCCTGGCTGATGACGGCTGATAGCCAGAAACCGGTCCTAGGATGCTTGATTCCGGTCCAGGGAAGACATGGCTTGGCAGTTCGGGCTGGACTGTTCCCATTAAGCACAGGGTCAAGACTGATTTGCATATGGCCATGTCTAAACTGGGGTGGTGTAGTGGGCAAAAGAACGATGGATTTAACCCAGATCTCTTGACTGGGGGAGAATGTATGCATTGTCAGCATTCCGTCCATCATTTGTTTGTTGTAACGCTTTTCGCCCTAAGTGGGATGGGTATTCCCAGACGTGGGACCCGTGCTCACTACGCCACTGGAGTCAAGCTATCCTGGCTGATGACGGCTGATAGCCAGAAACCGATCCTAGGATGCTTGATTCCGGTCCAGGGAAGACATGGCTTGGCAGTTCGGGCTGGACTGTTCCCATGAGGCACAGGGTCAAGACTGATTTGCATATGGCCATGTCTAAACTGGGGTGGTGTAGTGGGCAAAAGAACGATGGATTTAACCCAGATCTCTTGACTGGGGGAGAATGTATGCATTGTCAGCATTCCGTCCATCATTTGTTTGTTGTAACGCTTTTCGCCCTAAGTGGGATGGGTATTCCCAGACGTGGGACCCATGCTCACTACGCCACTGGAGTCAAGCTATCCTGGCTGATGACGGCTGATAGCCAGAAACCGGTCCTAGGATGCTTGATTCCGGTCCAGGGAAGACATGGCTTGGCAGTTCGGGCTGGACTGTTCCCATGAGGCACAGGGTCAAGACTGATTTGCATATGGCCATGTCTAAACTGGGGTGGTGTAGTGGGCAAAAGAACGATGGATTTAACCCAGATCTCTTGACTGGGGGAGAATGTATGCATTGTCAGCATTCCGTCCATCATTTGTTTGTTGTAACGCTTTTCGCCCTAAGTGGGATGGGTATTCCCAGACGTGGGACCCGTGCTCACTATGCCACTGGAGTCAAGCTATCCTGGCTGATGACGGCTGATAGCCAGAAACCGGTCCTAGGATGCTTGATTCTCGTCCAGGGAAGACATGGCTTGGCAATTCGGGCTGGACTGTTCCCATGAGGCACAGGGTCAAGACTGATTTGCATATGGCCATGTCTAAACTGGGGTGGTGTAGTGGGCAAAAGAACGATGGATTTAACCCAGATCTTTTGACTGGGGGAGAATGTATGCATTGTCAGCATTCCGTCCATCATTTGTTTGTTGTAACGCTTTTCGCCCTAAGTGGGATGGGTATTCCCAGACGTGGGACCCGTGCTCACTACGCCACTGGAGTCAAGCTATCCTGGCTGATGACGGCTGATAGCTAGAAACCGGTCCTAGGATGCTTGATTCCGGTCAAGGGAAGACATGGCTTGGCAGTTCGGGCTGGACTGTTCCCATGAGGCACAGGGTCAAGACTGATTTGCATATGGCCATGTCTAAACTGGGGTGGTGTAGTGGGCAAAAGAACGATGGATTTAACCCAGATCTCTTGACTGGGGGAGAATGTATGCATTGTCAGCATTCCGTCCATCATTTGTTTGTTGTAACGCTTTTCGCCCTAAGTGGGATGGGTATTCCCAGACGTGGGACCCGTGCTCACTACGCCACTGGAGTCAAGCTATCCTGGCTGATGACGGCTGATAGCCAGAATCCGGTCCTAGGATGCTTGATTCCGGTCCAGGGAAGACATGGCTTGGCAGTTCGGGCTGGACTGTTCCCATGAGGCACAGGGTCAAGACTGATTTGCATATGGCCATGTCTAAACTGGGGTGGTGTAGTGGGCAAAAGAACGATGGATTTAACCCAGATCTCTTGACTGGGGGAGAATGTATGCATTGTCAGCATTCCGTCCATCATTTGTTTGTTGTAACGCTTTTCGCCCTAAGTGGGATGGGTATTCCCAGACGTGGGACCCGTGCTCACTACGCCACTGGAGTCAAGCTATCCTGGCTGATGACGGCTGATAGCCAGAAACCGGTCCCAGGATGCTTGATTCCGGTCCGGGGAAGACATGGCTTGGCAGTTCGGGCTGGACTGTTCCCATGAGGCACAGGGTCAAGACTGATTTGCATATGGCCATGTCTAAACTGGGGTGGTGTAGTGGGCAAAAGAACAATGGATTTAACCCAGATCTCTTGACTGGGGGAGAATGTATGCATTGTCAGCATTCCGTCCATCATTTGTTTGTTATAACGCTTTTCGCCCTAAGTGGGATGGGTATTCCCAGACGTGGGACCCGTGCTCACTACGCCACTGGAGTCAAGCTATCCTGGCTGATGACGGCTGATAGCCAGAATCCGGTCCTAGGATGCTTGATTCCGGTCCAGGGAAGACATGGCTTGGCAGTTCTGGCTGGACTGTTCCTATGAGGCACAGGGTCAAGACTGATTTGCATATGGCCATGTCTAAACTGGGGTGGTGTAGTGGGCCAAAGAACGATGGATTTAACCCAGATCTCTTGACTGGGGGAGAATGTATGCATTGTCAGCATTCCGTCCATCATTTGTTTGTTGTAACGCTTTTCGCCCTAAGTGGGATGGGTATTTCCAGACGTGGGACCCATGCTCACTACGCCACTGGAGTCAAGCTATCCTGGCTGATGACGGCTGATAGCTAGAAACCGGTCCTAGGATGCTTGATTCCGGTCCAGGGAAGACATGGCTTGGCAGTTCGGGCTGGACTGTTCCCATGAGGCACAGGGTCAAGACTGATTTGCATATGGCCATGTCTAAACTGGGGTGGTGTAGTGGGCAAAAGAACGATGGATTTAACCCAGATCTCTTGACTGGGGGAGAATGTATGCATTGTCAGCATTCCGTCCATCATTTGTTTGTTGTAACGCTTTTCGCCCTAAGTGGGATGGGTATTCCCAGACGTGGGACCCGTGCTCACTACGCCCCTGGAGTCAAGCTATCCTGGCTGATGACGGCTGATAGCCAGAAACCCGTCCTAGGATGCTTGATTCCGGTCCAGGGAAGACATGGCTTGGTAGTTCGGGCTGGACTGTTCCCATGAGGCACAGGGTCAAGACTGATTTGCATATGGCCATGTCTAAACTGGGGTGGTGTAGTGGGCAAAAGAACGATGGATTTAACCCAGATCTCTTGACTGGGGGAGAATGTATGCATTGTCAGCATTCCGTCCATCATTTGTTTGTTGTAACGCTTTTCGCCCTAAGTGGGATGGGTATTCCCAGACGTGGGACCCTTGCTCACTACGCCACTGGAGTCAAGCTATCCTGGCTGATGACGGCTGATAGCCAGAAACCGGTCCTAGGATGCTTGATTCCGGTCCAGGGAAGACATGGCTTGGCAGTTCGGGCTGGACTGTTCCCATGAGGCACAGGGTCAAGACTCATTTGCATATGGCCATGTCTAAACTGGGGTGGTGTAGTGGGCAAAAGAACGATGGATTTAACCCAAATCTCTTGACTGGGGGAGAATGTATGCATTGTCAGCATTCCGTCCATCATTTGTTTGTTGTAACGCTTTTCGCCCTAAGTGGGATGGGTATTCCCAGACGTGGGACCCGTGCTCACTACGCCACTGGAGTCAAGCTACCCTGGCTGATGACGGCTGATAGCCAGAAACCGGTCCTAGGATGCTTGATTCCGGTCCAGGGAAGACATGGCTTGGCAGTTCGGGCTGGACTGTTCCCATGAGGCACAGGGTCAAGACTGATTTGCATATGGCCATGTCTAAACTGGGGTGGTGTAGTGGGCAAAAGAACGATGGATTTAACCCAGATCTCTTGACTGGGGGAGAATGTATGCATTGTCAGCATTCCGTCCATCATTTGTTTGTTGTAACGCTTTTCGCCCTAAGTGGGATGGGTATTCCCAGACGTGGGACCCGTGCTCACTACGCCACTGGAGTCAAGCTATCCTGGCTGATGACGGCTGATAGCCAGAAAACGGTCCTAGGATGCTTGATTCCGGTCCAGGGAAGACATGGCTTGGCAGTTCGGGCTGGACTGTTCCCATGAGGCACAGGGTCAAGACTGATTTGCATATGGCCATGTCTAAACTGGGGTGGTGTAGTGGGCAAAAGAACGATGGATTTAACCCAGATCTCTTGACTGGGGGAGAATGTATGCTTTGTCAGCATTCCGTCCATCATTTGTTTGTTGTAACGCTTTTCGCCCTAAGTGGGATGGGTATTCCCAGACGTGGGACCCGTGCTCACTACGCCACTGGAGTCAAGCTATCCTGGCTGATGACGGCTGATAGCCAGAAACCGGTCCTAGGATGCTTAATTCCGGTCCAGGGAAGACATGGTTTTGCAGTTCGGGCTGGACTGTTCCCATGAGGCACAGGGTCAAGACTGATTTGCATATGGCCATGTCTAAACTGGGGTGTTGTAGTGGGCAAAAGAACGATGGATTTAACCCAGATCTCTTGACTGGGGGAGAATGTATGCATTGTCAGCATTCCGTCCATCATTTGTTTGTTGTAACGCTTTTCGCCCTAAGTGGGATGGGTATTCCCAGACGTGGGACCCGTGCTCACTACGCCACTGGAGTCAAGCTATCCTGGCTGATGACGGCTGATAGCCAGAAACCGGTCCTAGGATGCTTGATTCCGGTCCAGGGAACACATGGCTTGGCAGTTCGGGCTGGACTGTTCCCATGAGGCACAGGGTCAAGACTGATTTGCATATGGCCATGTCTAAACTGGGGTGGTGTAGTGGGCAAAAGAACGATGGATTTAACCCAAATCTCTTGACTGGGGGAGAATGTATGCATTGTCAGCATTCCGTCCATCATTTGTTTGTTGTAACGCTTTTCGCCCTAAGTGGGATGGGTATTCCCAGACGTGGGACCCGTGCTCACTACGCCACTGGAGTCAAGCTATCCAGGCTGATGACGGCTGATAGCCAGAAACCGGTCCTAGGATGCTTGATTCCGGTCCACGGAAGACATGGCTTGGCAGTTCGGTCTGGACTGTTCCCATGAGGCACAGGGTCAAGACTGATTTGCATATGGCCATGTCTAAACTGGGGTGGTGTAGTGGGCAAAAGAACGATGGATTTAACCCAGATCTCTTGACTGGGGGAGAATGTATGTATTGTCAGCATTCCGTCCATCATTTGTTTGTTGTATGGCTTTTCGCCCTAAGTGGGATGGGTATTCCCAGACGTGGGACCCGTGCTCACTACGCCACTGGAGTCAAGCTATCCTGGCTGATGACGGCTGATAGCCAGAAACCGTTCCTAGGATACTTGATTCCGGTCCAGGGAAGACATGGTTTGGCAGTTCGGGCTAGACTGTTCCCATGAGGCACAGGGTCAAGACTGATTTGCATATGGCCATGTCTAAACTGGGGTGGTGTAGTGGGCAAAAGAACGATGGATTTAACCCAGATCTCTTGACTGGGGGAGAATGTATGCATTGTCAGCATTCTGTCCATCATTTGTTTGTTGTAACGCTTTTCGCCCTAAGTGGGATGGGTATTCCCAGACGTGGGACCCGTGCTCACTACGCCACTGGAGTCAAGCTATCCTGGCTGATGACGGCTGATAGCCAGAAACCGGTCCTAGGATGCTTGATTCCGGTCCAGGGAAGACATGGCTTGGCAGTTCGGGCTGGACTGTTCCCATGAGGCACAGGGTCAAGACTGATTTGCATATGGCCATGTCTAAACTGGGGTGGTGTAGTGGGCAAAAGAACGATGGATTTAACCCAGATCTCTTGACTGGGGGAGAATGTATGCATTGTCAGCATTCCGTCCATCATTTGTTTGTTGTAACGCTTTTCGCCCTAAGTGGGATGGGTATTCCCAGACGTGGGACCTGTGCTCACTACGCTACTGGAGTCAAGCTATCCTGGCTGATGACGGCTGAAAGCCAGAAACCGGTCCTAGGATGCTTGATTCCGGTCCAGGGAAGACATGGCTTGGCAGTTCGGGCTGGACTGTTCCCATGAGGCACAGGGTCAAGACTGATTTGCATATGGCCATGTCTAAACTGGGGTGGTGTACTGGGCAAAAGAACGATGGATTTAACCCAGATATCTTGACTGGGGGAGAATGTATGCATTGTCAGCATTCCGTCCATCATTTGTTTGTTGTAACGCTTTTCGCCCTAAGTGGGATGGGTATTCCCAGACGTGGGACCTGTGCTCACTACGCCACTGGAGTCAAGCTATCCTGGCTGATGACGGCTGATAGCCAGAAACCGGTCCTAGGATGCTTGATTCCGGTCCAGGGAAGACATGGCTTGGCAGTTCGGGCTGGACTGTTCCCATGAGGCACAGGGTCAAGACTGATTTGCATATGGCCATGTCTAAACTGGGGTGGTGTAGTGGGCAAAAGAACGATGGATTTAACCCAGATCTCTTGACTGGGGGAGAATGTATGCATTGTCAGTATTCCGTCCATCATTTGTTTGTTGTAATGCTTTTCGCCCTAAGTGGGATGGGTATTCCCAGACGTGGGACCCGTGCTCACTACGCCACTGGAGTCACGCTATCCTGGCTGATGACGGCTGATAGCCAGAAACCGGTCCTAGGATGCTTGATTCCGGTCCAGGTTAGACATGGCTTGGCAGTTTGGGCTGGACTGTTCCCATGAGGCACAGGGTCAAGACTGATTTGCATATGGCCATGTCTAAACTGGGGTGGTGTAGTGGGCAAAAGAACGATGGATTTAACCCAGATCTCTTGACTGGGGGAGAATGTATGCATTGTCAGCATTCCGTCCATCATTTGTTTGTTGGAACGCTTTTCGCCCTAAGTGGGATGGGTATTCCCAGACGTGGGACCCGTGCTCACTACGCCACTGGAGTCAAGCTATCCTGGCTGATGACGGCTGATTGCCAGAAACCGGTCCTAGGATGCTTGATTCCGGTCCAGGGAAGACATGGCTTGGCAGTTCTGGCTGGACTGTTCCCATGAGGCACAGGGTCAAGACTGATTTGCATATGGCCATGTCTAAACTGGGGTGGTGTAGTGGGCAAAAGAACGATGGATTTAACCCAGATATCTTGACTGGGGGAGAATGTATGCATTGTCAGCATTCCGTCCATCATTTGTTTGTTGTAACGCTTTTCGCCCTAAGTGGGATGGGTATTCCCAGACGTGGGACCCATGCTCACTACGCCACTGGAGTCAAGCTATCCTGGCTGATGACGGCTGATAGCTAGAAACCGGTCCTAGGATGCTTGATTCCGGTCCAGGGAAGACATGTCTTGGCAGTTCGGACTGGACTGTTCCCATGAGGCACAGGGTCAAGACTGATTTGCATATGGCCATGTCTGAACTGGGGTGGTGTAGTGGGCAAAAGAACAATGGATTTAACCCAGATCTCTTGACTGGGGGAGAATGTATGCATTGTCAGCATTCCGTCCATCATTTGTTTGTTGTAACGCTTTTCGCCCTAAGTGGGATGGGTATTCCCAGACGTGGGACCCGTGCTCACTACGCCACTGGAGTCAAGCTATCCTGGCTGATGACGGCGGATAGCCAGAAACCGGTCCTAGGATGCTTGATTCCGGTCGAGGGAAGACATGGCTTGGCAGTTCGGGCTGGACTGTTCCCATGAGGCACAGGGTCAAAACTGATTTGCATATGGCCATGTCTAAACTGGGGTGGTGTAGTGGGCAAAAGAACGATGGATTTAACCCAGATCTCTTGACTGGGGGAGAATGTATGCATTGTCAGCATTCCGTCCATCATTTGTTTGTTGTAACGCTTTTTGCCCTAAGTGGGATGGGTATTCCCAGACGTGGGACCCGTGCTCACTACGCCCCTGGAGTCAAGCTATCCTGGCTGATGACGGCTGATAGCCAGAAACCCGTCCTAGGATGCTTGATTCCGGTCCAGGGAAGACATGGCTTGGCAGTTCGGGCTGGACTGTTCCCATGAGGCACAGGGTCAAGACTGATTTGCATATGGCCATGTCTAAACTGGGATGGTGTAGTGGGCAAAAGAACGATGGATTTAACCCAGATCTCTTGACTGGGGGAGAATGTATGCATTGTCAGCATTCCGTCCATCATTTGTTTGTTGTAACGCTTTTCGCCCTAAGTGGGATGGGTATTCCCAGACGTGGGACCCGTGCTCACTACGCCACTGGAGTTAAGCTATCCTGGCTGATGACGGCTGATAGCCAGAAACCGGTCCTAGAATGCTTGATTCCGGTCCAGGGAACACATGGCTTGGCAGTTCGGGCTGGACTGTTCCCATGAGGCACAGGGTCAAGACTGATTTGCATATGGCCATGTCTAAACTGGGGTTGTGTAGTGGGCAAAAGAACGATGGATTTAACCCAAATCTCTTGACTGGGGGAGAATGTATGCATTGTCAGCATTCCATCCATCATTTGTTTGTTGTAACGCTTTTCGCCCTAAGTGGGATGGGTATTTCCAGACGTGGGACCCGTGCTCACTACGCCACTGGAGTCAAGCTATCCTGGCTGATGACGGCTGAAAGCCAGAAACCGGTCCTAGGATGCTTGATTCCGGTCGAGGTAAGACATGGCTTGGCAGTTCGGGCTGGACTGTTCCCATGAGGCACAGGGTCAAAACTGATTTGCATATGGCCATGTCTAAACTGGGATGGTGTAGTGGGCAAAAGAACGATGGATTTAACCCAGATCTCTTGACTGGGGGAGAATGTATGCATTGTCAGCATTCCGTCCATCATTTGTTTGTTGTAACGCTTTTCGCCCTAAGTGGGATGGGTATTCCCAGACGTGGGACCCGTGCTCACTACGCCACTGGAGTTAAGCTATCCTGGCTGATGACGGCTGATAGCCAGAAACCGGTCCTAGGATGCTTGATTCCGGTCCAGGGAACACATGGCTTGGCAGTTCGGGCTGGACTGTTCCCATGAGGCACAGGGTCAAGACTGATTTGCATATGGCCATGTCTAAACTGGGGTTGTGTAGTGGGCAAAAGAACGATGGATTTAACCCAAATCTCTTGACTGGGGGAGAATGTATGCATTGTCAGCATTCCATCCATCATTTGTTTGTTGTAACGCTTTTCGCCCTAAGTGGGATGGGTATTCCCAGACGTGGGACCCGTGCTCACTACGCCACTGGAGTCAAGCTATCCTGGCTGATGACGGCTGAAAGCCAGAAACCGGTCCTAGGATGCTTGATTCCGGTCCAGGGAAGACATGGCTTGGCAGTTCGGGCTGGACTGTTCCCATGAGGCACAGGGTAAAGACTGATTTGCATATGGCCATGTCTAAACTGGGGTGGTGTAGTGGGCAAAAGAACGATGGATTTAACCCAGATATCTTGACTGGGGGAGAATGTATGCATTGTCAGCATTCCGTCCATCATTTGTTTGTTGTAACGCTTTTCGCCCTAAGTGGGATGGGTCTTCCCAGACGTGGGACCTGTGCTCACTACGCCACTGGAGTCAAGCTATCCTGGCTGATGACGGCTGATAGCCAGAAACCGGTCCTAGGATGCTTGATTCCGGTCCAGGGAAGACATGGCTTGGCAGTTCGGGCTGGACTGTTCCCATGAGGCACAGGGTCAAGACTGATTTGCATACGGCCATGTCTAAACTGGGGTGGTGTAGTGGGCAAAAGAACGATGGATTTAACCCAGATATCTTGACTGGGGGAGAATGTATGCATTGTCAGCATTCCGTCCATCATTTGTTTGTTGTAACGCTTTTCGCCCTAAGTGGGATGGGTATTCCCAGACGTGGGACCCGTGCTCACTACGCCACTGGAGTCAAGCTATCCTGGCTGATGACGGCTGATAGCCAGAAACCGGTCCTAGGATGCTTGATTCCGGTCCAGGGAAGACATGGCTTGGCAGTTTGGGCTGGACTGTTCCCATGAGGCACAGGCTCAAGACTGATTTGCATATGGCCATGTCTAAACTGGGGTGGTGTAGTGGGCAAAAGAACGATGGATTTAACCCAGATCTCTTGACTGGGGGAGAATGTATGCATTGTCAGCATTCTGTCCATCATTTGTTTGTTGGAACGCTTTTCGCCCTAAGTGGGATGGGTATTCCCAGACGTGGGACCCGTGCTCACTACGCCACTGGAGTCAAGCTATCCTGGCTGATGACGGCTGATTGCCAGAAACCGGTCCTAGGATGCTTGATTCCGGTCCAGGGAAGACATGGCTTGGCAGTTCGGACTGGACTGTTCCCATGAGGCACAGGGTCAAGAATGATTTGCATATGGCCATGTCTAAAGTGGGGTGGTGTAGTGGGCAAAAGAACGATGGATTTAACCCAGATCTCTTGACTGGGGGAGAATGTATGCATTGTCAGCATTCCGTCCATCATTTTTTGTTGTAACGCTTTTCGCCCTAAGTGGGATGGGTATTCCCAGACGTGGGACCCGTGCTCACTACGCCACTGGAGTCAAGCTATCCTGGCTGATGACGGCTGATAGCCAGAAACCGGTCCTAGGATGCTTGATTCCGGTCCAGGGAAGACATGGCTTGGCAGTTCGGGCTGGACTGTTCCCATGAGGCACAGGGTCAAGACTGATTTGCATATGGCCATGTCTAAACTGGGGTGGTGTAGTGGGCAAAAGAACGATGGATTTAACCCAGATCTCTTGACTGGGGGAGAATGTATGCATTGTCAGCATTCCGTCCATCATTTGTTTGTTGTAACGCTTTTCGCCCTAAGTGGGATGGGTATTCCCAGACGTGGGACCCGTGCTCACTACGCCACTGGAGTCAAGCTATCCTGGCTGATGACGGCTGATAGCCAGAAACCGGTCCTAGGATGCTTGATTCCGGTCCAGGGAAGACATGGCTTGGCAATTCGGGCTAGACTGTTCCCATGAGGCACAGGGTCAAGACTGATTTGCATATGGCCATGTCTAAACTGGGGTGGTGTAGTGGGCAAAAGAACGATGGATTCAACCCAGATCTCTTGACTGGGGGAGAATGTATGCATTGTCAGCATTCCGTCCATCATTTGTTTGTTGTAACGCTTTTCGCCCTAAGTGGGATGGGTATTCCCAGACGTGGGACCCGTGCTCACTACGCCACTGGAGTCAAGCTATCCTGGCTGATGACGGCTGATTGCCAGAAACCGGTCCTAGGATGCTTGATTCCGGTCCAGGGAAGACATGGCTTGGCAGTTCGGGCTGGACTGTTCCCATGAGGCACAGGGTCAAGACTGATTTGCATATGGCCATGTCTAAACTGGGGTGGTGTAGTGGGCAAAAGAACGATGGATTTAACCCAGATCTCTTGACTGGGGGAGAATGTATGCATTGTCAGCATTCCGTCCATCATTTGTTTGTTGTAACGCTTTTCGCCCTAAGTGGGATGGGTATTCCCAGACGTGGGACCCGTGCTCACTACGCCACTGGAGTCAAGCTATCCTGGCTGATGACGGCTGATAGCCAGAAACCGGTCCTAGGATGCTTGATTCCGGTCCAGGGAAGACATGGCTTGGCAGTTCGGGCTGGACTGTTCCCATGAGGCACAGGGTCAAGACTGATTTGCATATGGCCATGTCTAAACTGGGGTAGTGTAGTGGGCAAAAGAACGATGGATTTAACCCAGATCTCTTGACTGGGGGAGAATGTATGCATTGTCAGTATTCCGTCCATCATTTGTTTGTTGTAACGCTTTTCGCCCTAAGTGGGATGGGTATTCCCAGACGTGGGACCCGTGCTCACTACGCCACTGGAGTCACGCTATCCTGGCTGATGATGGCTGATAGCCAGAAACCGGTCCTAGGATGCTTGATTCCGGTCCAGGGAAGACATGGCTTGGCAGTTTGGGCTGGACTGTTCCCATGAGGCACAGGGTCAAGACTGATTTGCATATGGCCATGTCTAAACTGGGGTGGTGTAGTGGGCAAAAGAACGATGGATTTAACCCAGATCTCTTGACTGGGGGAGAATGTATGCATTGTCAGCATTCCGTCCATCATTTGTTTGTTGGAACGCTTTTCGCCCTAAGTGGGATGGGTATTCCCAGACATGGGACCCGTGCTCACTACGCCACTGGAGTCAAGCTATCCTGGCTGATGACGGCTGATTGCCAGAAACCGGTCCTAGGATGCTTGATTCCGGTCCAGGGAAGACATGGCTTGGCAGTTCTGGCTGGACTGTTCCCATGAGGCACAGGGTCAAGACTGATTTGCATATGGCCATGTCTAAACTGGGGTGGTGTAGTGGGCAAAAGAACGATGGATTTAACCCAGATCTCTTGACTGGGGGAGAATGTATGCATTGTCAGCATTCCGTCCATCATTTGTTTGTTGTAACGCTTTTCGCCCTAAGTGGGATGGGTATTCCCAGACGTGGGACCCATGCTCACTACGCCACTGGAGTCAAGCTATCCTGGCTGATGACGGCTGATAGCTAGAAACCGGTCCTAGGATGCTTGATTCCGGTCCAGGGAAGACATGGCTTGGCAGCTCGGACTGGACTGTTCCCATGAGGCACAGGGTCAAGACTGATTTGCATATGGCCATGTCTGAACTGGGGTGGTGTAGTGGGCGAAAGAACGATGGATTTAACCCAGATCTCTTGACTGGGGGAGAATGTATGCATTGTCAGCATTCCGTCCATCATTTGTTTGTTGTAACGCTTTTTGCCCTAAGTGGGATGGGTATTCCCAGACGTGGGACCCGTGCTCACTACGCCACTGGAGTCAAGCTATCCTGGCTGATGACGGCGGATAGCCAGAAACCGGTCCTAGGATGCTTGATTCCGGTCCAGGGAAGACATGGCTTGGCAGTTCGGGCTGGACTGTTCCCATGAGGCACAGGGTCAAGACTGATTTGCATATGGCCATGTCTAAACTGGGGTGGTGTAGTGGGCAAAAGAACGATGGATTTAACCCAGATCTCTTGACTGGGGGAGAATGTATGCATTGTCAGCATTCCGTCCATCATTTGTTTGTTGTAACGCTTTTCGCCCTAAGTGGGATGGGTATTCCCAGACGTGGGACCCGTGCTCACTACGCCCCTGGAGTCAAGCTATCCTGGCTGATGACGGCTGATAGCCAGAAACCCGTCCTAGGATGCTTGATTCCGGTCCAGGGAAGACATGGCTTGGCAGTTCGGGCTGGACTGTTCCCATGAGGCACAGGGTCAAGACTGATTTGCATATGGCCATGTCTAAACTGGGGTGGTGTAGTGGGCAAAAGAACGATGGATTTAACCCAGATCTCTTGACTGGGGGAGAATGTAGGCATTGTCAGCATTCCGTCCATCATTTGTTTGTTGTAACGCTTTTCGCCCTAAGTGGGATGGGTATTCCCAGACGTGGGACCCGTGCTCACTACGCCACTGGAGTTAAGCTATCCTGGCTGATGACGGCTGATAGCCAGAAACCGGTCCTAGGATGCTTGATTCCGGTCCAGGGAACACATGGCTTGGCAGTTCGGGCTGGACTGTTCCCATGAGGCACAGGGTCAAGACTGATTTGCATATGGCCATGTCTAAAGTGGGGTGGTGTAGTGGGCAAAAGAACGATGGATTTAACCCAAATCTCTTGACTGGGGGAGAATGTATGCATTGTCAGCATTCCGTCCATCATTTGTTTGTTGTAACGCTTTTCGCCCTAAGTGGGATGGGTATTCCCAGACGTGGGACCCGTGCTCACTACGCCACTGGAGTCAAGCTATCCTGGCTGATGACGGCTGATAGCCAGAAACCGGTCCTAGGATGCTTGATTCCGGTCCAGGGAAGACATGGCTTGGCAGTTCGGGCTGGACTGTTCCCATGAGGCACAGGGTCAAGACTGATTTGCATATGGCCATGTCTAAACTGGGGTGGTGTAGTGGGCAAAAGAACGATGGATTTAACCCAGATCTCTTGACTGGGGGAGAATGTATGCATTGTCAGCATTCCGTCCATCATTTGTTTGTTGTAACGCTTTTCGCCCTAAGTGGGATGGGTATTCCCAGACGTGGGACCCGTGCTCACTACGCCACTGGAGTCAAGCTATCCTGGCTGATGACGGCTGATAGCCAGAAACCGGTCCTAGGATGCTTGATTCCGGTCCAGGGAAGACATGGCTTGGCAATTCGGGCTAGACTGTTCCCATGAGGCACAGGGTCAAGACTGATTTGCATATGGCCATGTCTAAACTGGGGTGGTGTAGTGGGCAAAAGAACGATGGATTTAACCCAGATCTCTTGACTGGGGGAGAATGTATGCATTGTCAGCATTCCGTCCATCATTTGTTTGTTGTAACGCTTTTCGCCCTAAGTGGGATGGGTATTCCCAGACGTGGGACCCGTGCTCACTACGCCACTGGAGTCAAGCTATCCTGGCTGATGATGGCTGATAGCCAGAAACCGGTCCTAGGATGCTTGATTCCGGTCCAGGGAAGACATGGCTTGGCAGTTCGGGCTGGACTGTTCCCATGAGGCACAGGGTCAAGACTGATTTGCATATGGCCATGTCTAAACTGGGGTGGTGTAGTGGGCAAAAGAACGATGGATTTAACCCAGATCTCTTGACTGGGGGAGAATGTATGCATTGTCAGCATTCCGTCCATCATTTGTTTGTTGTAACGCTTTTCGCCCTAAGTGGGATGGGTATTCCCAGACGTGGGACCCGTGCTCACTACGCCACTGGAGTCAAGCTATCCTGGCTGATGACGGCTGATAGCCAGAAACCGGTCCTAGGATGCTTAATTCCGGTCCAGGGAAGACATGGTTTGGCAGTTCGGGCTGGACTGTTCCCATGAGGCACAGGGTCAAGACTGATTTGCATATGGCCATGTCTAAACTGGGGTGGTGTAGTGGGCAAAAGAACGATGGATTTAACCCAGATCTCTTGACTGGGGGAGAATGTATGCATTGTCAGCATTCCGTCCATCATTTGTTTGTTGTAACGCTTTTCGCCCTAAGTGGGATGGGTATTCCCAGACGTGGGACCCGTGCTCACTACGCCACTGGAGTCAAGCTATCCTGGCTGATGACGGCTGATAGCCAGAAACCGGTCCGAGGATGCTTGATTCCGGTCCAGGGAACACATGGCTTGGCAGTTCGGGCTGGACTGTTCCCATGAGGCACAGGGTCAAGACTGATTTGCATATGGCCATGTCTAAACTGGGGTGGTGTAGTGGGCAAAAGAACGATGGATTTAACCCAAATCTCTTGACTGGGGGAGAATGTATGCATTGTCAGCATTCCGTCCATCATTTGTTTGTTGTAACGCGTTTCGCCCTAAGTGGGATGGGTATTCCCAGACGTGGGACCCGTGCTCACTACGCCACTGGAGTCAAGCTATCCAGGCTGATGACGGCTGATAGCCAGAAACCGGTCCTAGGATGCTTGATTCCGGTCCAGGGAAGACATGGCTTGGCAGTTCGGTCTGGACTGTTCCCATGAGGCACAGGGTCAAGACTGATTTGCATATGGCCATGTCTAAACTGGGGTGGTGTAGTGGGCAAAAGAACGATGGATTTAACCCAGATCTCTTGACTGGGGGAGAATGTATGCATTGTCAGCATTCCGTCCATCATTTGTTTGTTGTAACGCTTTTCGCCCTAAGTGGGATGGGTATTCCCAGACGTGGGACCCGTGCTCACTACGCCACTGGAGTCAAGCTATCCTGGCTGATGACGGCTGATAGCCAGAAACCGGTCCTAGGATGCTTGATTCCGGTCCAGGGAAGACATGGTTTGGCAGTTCGGGCTAGACTGTTCCCATGAGTCACAGGGTCAAGACTGATTTGCATATGGCCATGTCTAAACTGGGGTGGTGTAGTGGGCAAAAGAACGATGGATTTAACCCAGATCTCTTGACTGGGGGAGAATGTATGCATTGTCAGCATTCTGTCCATCATTTGTTTGTTGTAACGCTTTTCGCCCTAAGTGGGATGGGTATTCCCAGACGTGGGACCCGTGCTCACTACGCCACTGGAGTCAAGCTATCCTGGCTAATGACGGCTGATAGCCAGAAACCGGTCCTAGGATGCTTGATTCCGGTCCAGGGAAGACATGGCTTGGCAGTTCGGGCTGGACTGTTCCCATGAGGCACAGGGTCAAGACTGATTTGCATATGGCCATGTCTAAACTGGGGTGGTGTAGTGGGCAAAAGAACGATGGATTTAACCCAGATCTCTTGACTGGGGGAAAATGTATGCATTGTCAGCATTCCGTCCATCATTTGTTTGTTGTAACGCTTTTCGCCCTAAGTGGGATGGGTATTTCCAGACGTGGGACCCGTGCTCACTACGCTACTGGAGTCAAGCTATCCTGGCTGATGACGGCTGATAGCCAGAAACCGGTCCTAGGATGCTTGATTCCGGTCCAGGGAAGACATGGCTTGGCAGTTCGGCCTGGACTGTTCCCATGAGGCACAGGGTCAAGACTGATTTGCATATGGCCATGTCTAAACTGGGGTGGTGTAGTGGGCAAAAGAACGATGGATTTAACCCAGATCTCTTGACTGGGGGAGAATGTATGCATTGTCAGCATTCCATCCATCATTTGTTTGTTGTAACGCTTTTCACCCTAAGTGGGATGGGTATTCCCAGACGTGGGACCCGTGCTCACTACGCCACTGGAGTCAAGCTATCCTGGCTGATGACGGCTGAAAGCCAGAAACCGGTCCTAGGATGCTTGATTCCGGTCCAGGGAAGACATGGCTTGGCAGTTCGGGCTGGACTGTTCCCATGAGGCACAGGGTCAAGACTGATTTGCATATGGCCATGTCTAAACTGGGGTGGTGTAGTGGGCAAAAGAACGATGGATTTAACCCAGATATCTTGACTGGGGGAGAATGTATGCATTGTCAGCATTCCATCCATCATTTGTTTGTTGTAACGCTTTTCGCCCTAAGTGGGATGGGTATTCCCAGACGTGGGACCTGTGCTCACTACGCCACTGGAGTCAAGCTATCCTGGCTGATGACGGCTGATAGCCAGAAACCGGTCCTAGGATGCTTGATTCCGGTCCAGGGAAGACATGGCTTGGCAGTTCGGGCTGGACTGTTCCCATGAGGCACAGGGTCAAGACTGATTTGCATATGGCCATGTCTAAACTGGGGTGGTGTAGTGCGCAAAAGAACGATGGATTTAACCCAGATCTCTTGACTGGGGGAGAATGTATGCATTGTCAGTATTCCGTCCATCATTTGTTTGTTGTAACGCTTTTCGCCCTAAGTGGGATGGGTATTCCCAGACGTGGGACCCGTGCTCACTACGCCACTGGAGTCACGCTATCCTGGCTGATGACGGCTGATAGCCAGAAACCGGTCCTAGGATGCTTGATTCCGGTCCAGGGAAGACATGGCTTGGCAGTTTGGGCTGGACTGTTCCCATGAGGCACAGGGTCAAGACTGATTTGCATATGGCCATGTCTAAACTGGGGTGGTGTAGTGGGCAAAAGAACGATGGATTTAACCCAAATCTCTTGACTGGGGGAGAATGTATGCATTGTCAGCATTCCGTCCATCATTTGTTTGTTGTAACGCTTTTCGCCCTAAGTGGGATGGGTATTCCCAGACATGGGACCCGTGCTCACTACGCCACTGGAGTCAAGCTATCCTGGCTGATGACGGCTGATAGCCAGAAACCCGTCCTAGGATGCTTGATTCCGGTCCAGGGAAGACATGGCTTGGCAGTTCGGGCTGGACTGTTCCCATGAGGCACAGGGTCAAGACTGATTTGCATATGGCCATGTCTAAACTGGGGTGGTGTAGTGGGCAAAAGAACGATGGATTTAACCCAGATCTCTTGACTGGGGGAGAATGTATGCATTGTCAGCATTCCGTCCATCATTTGTTTGTTGTAACGCTTATCGCCCTAAGTGGGATGGGTATTCCCCGACGTGGGACCCGTGCTCACTACACCACTGGAGTCAAGCTATCCTGGCTGATGACGGCTGATAGCCAGAAACCGGTCCTAGGATGCTTGATTCCGGTCCAGGGAAGACATGGCTTGGCAGTTCGGGCTGGACTGTTCCCATGAGGCACAGGGTCAAGACTGATTTGCATATGGCCATGTCTAAACTGGGGTGGTGTAGTGGGCAAAAGAACGATGGATTTAACCCAGATATCTTGACTGGGGGAGAATGTATGCATTGTCAGCATTCCGTCCATCATTTGTTTGTTGTAACGCTTTTCGCCCTAAGTGGGATGGGTATTCCCAGACGTGGGACTCATGCTCACTACGCCACTGGAGTCAAGCTATCCTGGCTGATGACGGCTGATAGCCAGAAACCGGTCCTAGGATGCTTGATTCCGGTCCAGGGAAGACATGGCTTGGCAGTTCGGGCTGGACTGTTCCCATGAGGCACAGGGTCAAGACTGATTTGCATATGGCCATGTCTAACCTGGGGTGGTGTAGTGGGCAAAAGAACGATGGATTTAACCCATATCTCTTGACTGGGGGAGAATGTATGCATTGTCAGCATTCCGTCCATCATTTGTTTGTTGTAACGCTTTTCGCCCTAAGTGGAATGGGTATTCCCAGACGTGGGACCCGTGCTCACTACGCCACTGGAGTCAAGCTATCCTGGCTGATGACGGCTGATAGCCAGAAACCGGTTCTAGGATGCTTGATTCCGGTCCAGGGAAGACATGGCTTGGCAGTTCGGGCTGGACTGTTCCCATTAAGCACAGGGTCAAGACTGATTTGCATATGGCCATGTCTAAACTGGGGTGGTGTAGTGGGCAAAAGAACGATGGATTTAACCCAGATCTCTTGACTGGGGGAGAATGTATGCATTGTCAGCATTCCGTCCATCATTTGTTTGTTGTAACGCTTTTCGCCCTAAGTGGGATGGGTATTCCCAGACGTGGGACCCGTGCTCACTACGCCACTGGAGTCAAGCTATCCTGGCTGATGACGGCTGATAGCCAGAAAACGATCCTAGGATGCTTGATTCCGGTCCAGGGAAGACATGGCTTGGCAGTTCGGGCTGGACTGTTCCCATGAGGCACAGGGTCAAGACTGATTTGCATATGGCCATGTCTAAACTGGGCTGGTGTAGTGGGCAAAAGAACGATGGATTTAACCCAGATCTCTTGACTGGGGGAGAATGTATGCATTGTCAGCATTCCGTCCATCATTTGTTTGTTGTAACGCTTTTCGCCCTAAGTGGGATGGGTATTCCCAGACGTGGGACCCATGCTCACTACGCCACTGGAGTCAAGCTATCCTGGCTGATGACGGCTGATAGCCAGAAACCGGTCCTAGGATGCTTGATTCCGGTCCAGGGAAGACATGGCTTGGCAGTTCGGGCTGGACTGTTCCCATGAGGCACAGGGTCAAGACTGATTTGCATATGGCCATGTCTAAACTGGGGTGGTGTAGTGGGCAAAAGAACGATGGATTTAACCCAGATCTCTTGACTGGGGGAGAATGTATGCATTGTCAGCATTCCGTCCATCATTTGTTTGTTGTAACGCTTTTCGCCCTAAGTGGGATGGGTATTCCCAGACGTGGGACCCGTGCTCACTACACCACTGGAGTCAAGCTATCCTGGCTGATGACGGCTGATAGCCAGAAACCGGTCCTAGGATGCTTGATTCCGGTCAAGGGAAGACATGGCTTGGCAGTTCAGGCTGGACTGTTCCCATGAGGCACAGGGTCAAGACTGATTTGCATATGGCCATGTCTAAACTGGGGTGGTGTAGTGGGCAAAAGAACGATGGATTTAACCCAGATCTCTTGACTGGGGGAGAATGTATGCATTGTCAGCATTCCGTCCATCATTTGTTTGTTGTAACGCTTTTCGCCCTAAGTGGGATGGGCATTCCCAGACGTGGGACCTGTGCTCACTACGCCACTGGAGTCAAGCTATCCTGGCTGATGACTGCTGATGGCCAGAAACCGGTCCTAGGATGCTTGATTCCGGTCCAGGGAACACATGGCTTGGCAGTTCGGGCTGGACTGTTCCCATGAGGCACAGGGTCAAGACTGATTTGCATATGGCCATGTCTAAACTGGGGTGGTGTAGTGGGCAAAAGAACGATGGATTTAACCCAAATCTCTTGACTGGGGGAGAATGTATGCATTGTCAGCATTCCGTCCATCATTTGTTTGTTGTAACGCTTTTCGCCCTAAGTGGGATGGGTATTCCCAGACGTGGGACCCGTGCTCACTACGCCACTGTAGTCAAGCTATCCTGGCTGATGACGGCTTATAGCCAGAAACCGGTCCTAGGATGCTTGATTCCGGTCCAGGGAAGACATGGCTTGGCAGTTCGGGCTGGACTGTTCCCATGAGGCACAGGGTCAAGACTGATTTGCATATGGCCATGTCTAAACTGGGGTGGTGTAGTGGGCAAAAGAACGATGGATTTAACCCAGATCTCTTGACTGGGGGAGAATTATGCATTGTCAGCATTCCGTCCATCATTTGTTTGTTGTAACGCTTTTCGCCCTAAGTGGGATGGGTATTCCCAGACGTGGGACCCGTGCTCACTACGCCACTGGAGTCAAGCTATCCTGGCTGATGACGGCTGATAGCCAGAAACCGGTCCTAGGATGCTTGATTCCGGTCCAGGGAAGACATGGCTTGGCAGTTCGGGCTAGACTGTTCCCATGAGGCACAGGGTCAAGACTGATTTGCATATGGCCATGTCTAAACTGGGGGGGTGTAGTGGGCAAAAGAACGATGGATTTAACCCAGATCTCTTGACTGGGGGAGAATGTATGCATTGTCAGCATTCCGTCCATCATTTGTTTGTTGTAACGCTTTTCGCCCTAAGTGGGATGGGTATTCCCAGACGTAGGACCCGTGCTCACTACGCCACTGGAGTCAAGCTATCCTGGCTGATAGCCAGAAACCAGTCCTTGGATGCTTGATTCCGGTCCAGGGAAGACATGGCTTGGCAGTTTGGGCTGGACTGTTCCCATGAGGCACAGGGTCAAGACTGATTTGCATATGGCCATGTCTAAACTGGGGTGGTGTAGTGGGCAAAAGAACGATGGATTTAACCCAGATCTCTTGACTGGGGGAGAATGTATGCATTGTCAGCATTCCGTCCATCATTTGTTTGTTGGAACGCTTTTCGCCCTAAGTGGGATGAGTATTCCCAGACGTGGGACCCGTGCTCACTACGCCACTGGAGTCAAGCTATCCTGGCTGATAACGGCTGATTGCCAGAAACCGGTCCTAGGATGCTTGATTCCGGTCCAGGGAAGACATGGCTTGGCAGTTCGGTCTTGGCAGTTCGGGCTGGACTGTTCCCATGAGGCACAGGGTCAAGACTGATTTGCATATGGCCATGTCTAAACTGGGGTGGTGTAGTGGGCAAAAGAACGATGGATTTAACCCAGATCTCTTGACTGGGGGAGAATGTATGCATTGTCAGCATTCCGTCCATCATTTGTTTGTTGTAACGCTTTTCGCCCTAAGTGGAATGGGTATTCCCAGACGTGGGACCCGTGCTCACTACGCCACTGGAGTCAAGCTATCCTGGCTGATGACGGCTGATAGCCAGAAACCGGTCCTAGGATGCTTGATTCCGGTCCAGGGAAGACATGGCTTGGCAGTTCGGGCTGGACTGTTCCCATTAAGTACAGGGTCAAGACTGATTTGCATATGGCCATGTCTAAACTGGGGTGGTGTAGTGGGCAAAAGAACGATGGATTTAACCCAGATCTCTTGACTGGGGGAGAATGTATGCATTGTCAGCATTCCGTCCATCATTTGTTTGTTGTAACGCTTTTCGCCCTAAGTGGGATGGGTATTCCCAGACGTGGGACCCGTGCTCACTACGCCACTGGAGTCAAGCTATCCTGGCTGATGACGGCTGATAGCCAGAAACCGATCCTAGGATGCTTGATTCCGGTCCAGGGAAGACATGGCTTGGCAGTTCGGGCTGGACTGTTCCCATGAGGCACAGGGTCAAGACTGATTTGCATATGGCCATGTCTAAACTGGGGTGGTGTAGTGGGCAAAAGAAGGATGGATTTAACCCAGATCTCTTGACCGGGGGAGAATGTATGCATTGTCAGCATTCCGTCCATCATTTGTTTGTTGTAACGCTTTTCGCCCTAAGTGGGATGGGTATTCCCAGACGTGGGACCCATGCTCACTACGCCACTGGAGTCAAGCTATCCTGGCTGATGACGGCTGATAGCCAGAAACCGGTCCTAGGATGCTTGATTCCGGTCCAGGGAAGACATGGCTTGGCAGTTCGGGCTGGACTGTTCCCATGAGGCACAGGGTCAAGACTGATTTGCATATGGCCATGTCTGAACTGGGGTGGTGTAGTGGGCAAAAGAACGATGGATTTAACCCAGATCTCTTGACTGGGGGAGAATGAATGCATTGTCAGCATTCCGTCCATCATTTGTTTGTTGTAACGCTTTTCGCCCTAAGTGGGATGGGTATTCCCAGACGTGGGACCCGTGCTCACTACGCCACTGGAGTCAAGCTATCCTGGCTGATGACGGCTGAAAGCCAGAAACCAGTCCTAGGATGCTTGATTCTCGTCCAGGGAAGACATGGCTTGGCAGTTCGGGCTGGACTGTTCCCATGAGGCACAGTGTCAAGACTGATTTGCATATGGCCATGTCTAAACTGGGGTGGTGTAGTGGGCAAAAGAACGATGGATTTAACCCAGATCTCTTGGCTGGGGGAGAATGTGTGCATTGTCAGCATTCCGTCCATCATTTGTTTGTTGTAACGCTTTTCGCCCTAAGTTGGATGGGTATTCCCAGACGTGGGACCCGTGCTCACTACGCCACTGGAGTCAAGCTATCCTGGCTGATGACGGCTGATAGCCAGAAACCGGTCCTAGGATGCTTGATTCCGGTCCAGGGAAGACATGGCTTGGCAGTTCGGGCTGGACAGTTCCTATGAGGCACAGGGTCAAGACTGATTTGCATATGGCCATGTCTAAACTGGGGTGGTGTAGTGGGCAAAAGAACGATGGATTTAACCCAGATCTCTTGACGGGGGAGAATGTATGCATTGTCAGCATTCCGTCCATCATTTGTTTGTTGTAACGCTTTTCGCCCTAAGTGGGATGGGTATTCCCAGACGTGGGACCCGTGCTCACTACCTCACTGGAGTCAAGCTATCCTGGCTGATGACGGCTGATAGCCATAAACCGGTCCTAGGATGCTTGATTCCGGTCCAGGGAAGACATGGCTTGGCAGTTCGGGCTGGACTGTTCCCATTAAGCACAGGGTCAAGACTGATTTGCATATGGCCATGTCTAAACTGGGGTGGTGTAGTGGGCAAAAGAACGATGGATTTAACCCAGATCTCTTGACTGGGGGAGAATGTATGCATTGTCAGCATTCCGTCCATCATTTGTTTGTTGTAACGCTTTTCGGCCTAAGTGGGATGGGTATTCCCAGACGTGGGACCCGTGCTCACTACGCCACTGGAGTCAAGCTATCCTGGCTGATGACGGCTGATAGCCAGAAACCGGTCCTAGGATGCTTGATTCCGGTCCAGGGAAGACATGGCTTGGCAGTTCGGGCTGGACTGTTCCCATGAGGCACAGGGTCAAGACTGATTTGCATATGGCCATGTCTAAACTGGGGTGGTGTAGTGGGCAAAAGAACGATGGATTTAACCCAGATCTCTTGACTGGGGGAGAATGTATGCATTGTCAGCATTCCGTCCATCATTTGTTTGTTGTAACGCTTTTCGCCCTAAGTGGGATGGGTATTCCCAGACGTGGGACCCATGCTCACTACGCCACTGGAGTCAAGCTATCCTGGCTGATGACGGCTGATAGCCAGAAACCGGTCCTAGGATGCTTGATTCTCGTCCAGGGAAGACATGGCTTGGCAGTTCGGGCTGGACTGTTCCCATGAGGCACAGGGTCAAGACTGATTTGCAGATGGCAATGTCTAAACTGGGGTGGTGTAGTGGGCAAAAGAACGATGGATTTAACCCAGATCTCTTGACTGGGGGAGAATGTATGCATTGTCAGCATTCCGTCCATCATTTGTTTGTTGTAACGCTTTTCGCCCTAAGTGGGATGGGTATTCCCAGACGTGGGACCTGTGCTCACTACGCCACTGGAGTCAAGCTATCCTGGCTGATGACGGCTGATAGCCAGAAACCGGTCCTAGGATGCTTGATTCCGGTCCAGGGAAGACATGGCTTGGCAGTTCGGGCTGGACTGTTCCCATGAGGCACAGGGTCAAGACTGATTTGCATATGGCCATGTCTAAACTGGGGTGGTGTAGTGGGCAAAAGAACGATGGATTTAACCCAGATCTCTTGACTGGGGGAGAATGTATGCATTGTCAGCATTCCGTCCATCATTTGTTTGTTGTAACGCTTTTCGCCCTAAGTGGGATGGGTATTCCCAGACGTGGGACCCATGCTCACTACGCCACTGGAGTCAAGCTATCCTGGCTGATGACGGCTGATAGCCAGAAACTGGTCCTAGGATGCTTGATTCTCGTCCAGGGAAGACATGGCTTGGCAGTTCGGGCTGGACTGTTCCCATGAGGCACAGGGTCAAGACTGATTTGCATATGACCATGTCTAAACTGGGGTGGTGTAGTGGGCAAAAGAACGATGGATTTAACCCAGATCTCTTGACTGGGGGAGAATGTATGCATTGTCAGCATTCCGTCCATCATTTGTTTGTTGTAACGCTTTTCGCCCTAAGTGGGATGGGTATTCCCAGACGTGGGACCCGTGCTCACTACGCCACTGGAGTCAAGCTATCCTGGCTGATGACGGCTGATAGCTAGAAACCGGTCCTAGGATGCTTGATTCCGGTCCAGGGAAGACATGGCTTGGCAGTTCGGGCTGGACTGTTCCCATGAGGCACAGGGTCAAGACTGATTTGCATATGGCCATGTCTAAACTGGGGTGGTGTAGTGGGCAAAAGAACGATGGATTTAACCCAGATCTCTTGACTGGGGGAGAATGTATGCATTGTCAGCATTCCGTCCATCATTTGTTTGTTGTAATGCCATCACAATCTGGCAGGCGGGAAATGGCCTCACAATGGCGGTGAACCCGCAACCAACAGGCTGTCGGTGGCGAGTTCACTGCCATCATAATCAGGAGCTAGGTTTTCCTAAACAGCTTGAATTTAGAAATACCATTTTTTTTAAGGACATCTTGGAGCAAAAGTTAAAAATATTGTGTTGTAATTGTATTGCAATTGCACTTACATAGCACTTACGAACCCTGACGAGGTGTCAACGCGCGTTTTCTGCGAGTAGCACGCTACTCCGGAACCCTTAAATGATTGGTGTTGATTTAGTATAGTGAAATATGAAACTAATTTCAGTGGTGTATAAGTTCGTCAGTTATTTGGATTCAGAAGGATAGGGGAGGGATAGAAGAGGGAAAAAGGTTTGCATTTATATAGCACTTGTTACCCCTGATGGGGTGTTAAAACGCTTTTTTCAGTGAGTAGCACGCTACTCTGGAACCCATAAATGATTTATCGTAAATTAGTATGGTGAAATATGAAAGTAATTTGAGTGTTAGATATTAGTCAGTTATTTGGATTGAGAAGGATAGCGGAGGCATGGAAGAGGGAAAAAAGGTTAGCATTTATATAGCGCTTGTTACCCCTAATGGGGTGTTGAAGCACTTTCTTGGTGATTAGCACGCTACTCCAGAACCCATAAGGATTAGAGGTGAATCATTATAGTGAAATATGAAAGTAATTGGAATGGTGGATATTAATTAGTTATTTGGATTGAGAAGGATAACGGAGGGATAGCAGAGGGAAAAGGTTTGCATTTATATAGCGCTTGTTACCCCTGATGGGGTGTTAAAACGCTTTTTTCAGTGAGTAGCACGCTACTCTGGAACCCATAAATGATTTATCGTAAATTAGTATGGTGAAATATGAAAGTAATTTGAGTGTTAGATATTAGTCAGTTATTTGGATTGAGAAGGATAGCGGAGGGATGGAAGAGGGAAAAAAGGTTAGCATTTATATAGCGCTTGTTACCCCTAATGGGGTGTTGAAGCACTTTCTTGGTGATTAGCACGCTACTCCAGAACCCATAAGGATTAGAGGTGAATCATTATAGTGAAATATGAAAGTAATTGGAATGGTGGATATTAATTAGTTATTTGGATTGAGAAGGATAACGGAGGGATAGCAGAGGGAAAAGGTTTGCATTTATATAGCGCTTGTTACCTCTGATGGGGTGTTGAAGTGCTTTTTTTTGCGAGTAGCATGCTACTCCAGAACCCATTAAAGGATTAGTGTTGAATTAGTATAGTGAAGTATGAAAGTAAATTGAGTGGTGGATATTAGTCAGTTATTTGGATTGAGAAGGATAGCGGAGGGATAGAAGAGGGAACAGGTTTGGATTTATATAGCACTTGCTACCCCTAATGCAGTGTTGAAGTGCTTTTTTCGGCAAGTTGCACGCTACTCTGGAACCCATAAAGGATTAGTGGTGAATTAGTATAGTGAAATATGAAATTTGAGAAGTGGACATGTTGGTCTGTTATTTCAATTGAAAAGGATTGTGGAGGCATAGAAGAGTAAAGGATTTAGTCTTTTTTGGGACATCTTAGCAGTAGTGGGAGGCTTGAGATGAGTAAAAAGGGATGTGGAGGGGAAGAGTCAGAGGGAAGAGTTTAGAAAGGCTTGTTTTGGGGGATCAATTTAGCAAAAGAGGTGTCAGGTGGTGCAAGGAGGGATAGAGTAGGGGAGAGTCTAGAAAGGCTTATTTTGGGGATCATAGTAGTGGTATGGGGTTTGGGATGAATGAGAGAGTGGAGGAACTGGATATATTGATAGAGGTATAGGGTGAGAAATAGGCTTGTGCATTGAAAAGAGAAGTAGAAAGAGATTTGCAATGAGTCAGAGAGTTGAAGTAGAAGATATATTGAGAGAGGAATAGGGTGAGAAATAGGGTAGTGCATTGGATATGCTAAATTAGAAGAAAGTAATACATATATAGATCCAAGTACATGGTAGGTATATAGATGCATAAAGGAAGTAAGTATAAGTAGATTAACGATACATTCGGTAAACTCTGTTCTTCAAGTGTTTTACTTATTTTTTTTAATGTTTTAATTTTTAATTTTTTTAAACATAATTATCCTACATGTTAATACAAAGCAATGCACATATATAGGTACATATCTATAGTACAAATAAATGCTTATATACAGAGGGATGTGTTGTATATTTCTGTTTGCGTATGGTGCTTATGTGGAGAAGAGCCAATTCTTGACTAGTTTTCTGAAGATAAGGTGGTTGTCATGGATCTTATGTTGGGGAGTAAAGAGTTATATATTTTGGCTGCTTGAACAGAGAAGGATGTGCCACCCATGTTTTTTTTCTTCTATCTTGGGATTTTGAGGCGAGGTGCCACTCTAGAGCTGAGGTTCCTATGATGAATATGCTTGCCGATTTTATTCCGGATGAAGAGCGGTCCCATTCCATGTATGGCTTTGTGGGTGATACAAAGCAGCTTGAACGTGGATCTTCTGGCAACCGGTAAGCAATGCAGGGCTTTCAAGTCAGGGGAGATGTGGTGTCGCGGTTTGATATGCAGCCGAGTTCTGAATCCATTGTAGTCTTTTCATAGTCATTAAAGGTGATCCGTGGTAGAGGCTATTGGTGCAATCGATTTTAGACAGAACTGGGGAGATGGTAGCTTGGACCTTGTGAAGGAACGCCAAATGGGGGAAGATTCGTCACAGAGTTTTTATAGTAACAAAGCTTGATCTTACTAGTTTGTCCACTTAGGCATTCATCGATAGCTTGGAGTCCATGGTCATTCCAAGGTTTCTTACTTCCTTTGATACTTTAGTCGGTGATCCCAGTTCATCAGGCCAGGCGGCAAGTGGGTCAACATGATTCTAATCGCCAAACATGAGTATTTCCATTTTGGAAGAATTCAATTTGAGATGGCTTCAAGTCATCCATTGATCCACTGCTCTGAGACAACTGAAAACTGGTGAGTTTCCAATGTCTTTGGAGCATTCCAGTTGAAGGAGTATTTGCATGTCATCTGCATTGTTATAGCACATAAGTTGAAATTGATTGATCAGTACCGGTAAGGACTTCAAGTAGATGTTGAAAAGCATGGACAAGATGATAGAGCTATGAGGGACCCCAGCTTTTGTGTAGTATGGTTTGGATGAAAAAGGTGGGGTATGGATGACATTAGTTCTGTTTTGAAGGTAGGACGTGATCCAGTCTAAAGCAGTCCCCTCTACGCTGGCTTCGTAGAGTCTTTGTCTCAGAGTGTCATGGTCAACCGTGTCAAAGGCAGCCGAGAGGTCCAAGGGGAGTAGCGCAGCAGCCCCGTTGCAGTCAACTGTGTTCTTCAGGTCATCCCAGATGGCAAGGAGGGCAGATTCTGTGCCTCTTCCCGGACAAAATCCTGTTTGGAAGTCTGAAAGTATGGCATTCTCTTCAATGAATTGTGACATCTGGGCGAACGCTGCTCTTTCTATCAGTTTGCCCAGGAAAGGTCTATAAGCACTGGGTCTGTAGATGTCAGGGTTCTGCGGGTCCAAGTTTGTTTGCTTCAGTAAAGGGCGCATGTATGACTTTTTGAATTCTTCTGGAAATATTCCAGTAGTTAAGGATTTGTTGATGATTTTTCTTACTGGAGTGGCAGCAGAGGTTGTTAGAAGAATACTCTTGAAGGTTTGTGGTGGACACAGGTCAGAAGGGCTGCCGGCAGGCCTGCTTGCTTTTACCAGGTCCATAAATTCAGCGTGAAATGTGTTCTAAGGAACGGAGAGGCTGAGTTAGAATATTCTTGGATTGCTGTTTTGTAAAAGGGTTAGTGCTTGTGCTTTGTCTCTGTTTTAAGTACAAGTCCAACGTGTCTGCTTTGTCGTGTAATTATTTGCCAATTTATCTGTGAAATCTTGAGTAATGGGATGAGTTCCTTCTAGGCAATTTGGTTTACGAAATTCATTGAGTATTTTAAAGAATTCTTTATTTGCACAATTAGCATTTTGAATTCTGTCTTGACTAGTATCTTTTCTTTGCTTTTTTGATAGCTGACTTGTATAATCTGTTCATTTTCTGTAGGTGAAGTTTGTCTTGTTTGTTTTCGTTTTGAGCCAGGCCCATTGCAGCTTTCTAATTTGTATTTTTATGTCTTTTATCTATGTATTTCTCCAAGGTGCTTGTTTTTTTTTTGTTCTGTTGTGTGGTTGTGAGTGGTATCAGGATATCAAAAGCTTCCTGTAGTCACTCATATAGCTTTTAACAGACTTTATTGTTTCCAAATCTGTATTGGATGTAAGCTGTGTTTCTAAGTGTTCCAAATTGAGTTTGTTCTGCGGTCGAAAGGTGGATGCACGTAAGGTGGTTTAAGGTGAGTTGTTTAGTGTTGTTTTATGTTTGAAAGCAAGCAATTGGTGGTCTGCCCATGTGACTGGAGTTATGGTTTGAAAGGTAACTAGTTCGGTATTAGCAAAAATGACATCTAGGATATGTCCAGCGATGTGTGTGTGTTGATTTGTGGACAATCTGATGCAAGTTCAGTGCATCTAGGCCAGTGATTTTTGGTTTTGGATGGGTCATATTGGGTTTATCAAACCAAATGTTGAGGTCACCCAGAACACATAGGTTGGAGTGTATTGTTATCAGAATTCAAACTGTGTCTAGAAGTGCGTCTGGGAATGTCGACTTCGTAGGTGGAGGTCTGTAAAGGAGCAGGAAGTTACAGGAGGAAGATGGTGTTGCATTGCATTTTGTTAGAAGAGCCTCACAATTCTTTATGGAGATGTCATCAACTTTACTGATCTGCAATGTTTGCTTGAACACAGCAGCTAGACCACCTCCTTTTTTGCCTATACGATTTTCGGTGATCGTTTGATAGCCTAGATGAATGGCTTTCTGCATAACTGGAGCCATATCATCTCCAAGTATGTTAAAGTCTGGTAAAAATTCAAAATGTGTATATGTTTAACATGCAGAACCGTTTCACCTTAGTACATCAGATTATAGCAGTATATTGGGAAATCTTTTTTTCTAAATGATAGTTTTCAAACATGAACTTAGAAACATTTATTCTCCACCCCCACACCCAGAAAACAATGCCAATAGTAAACTAAGAGGCAAGTCAGTTGTTACATGTGTGGCCTGGGCTCATATTATACATGAACAACGGGCCTCTCAACCTGGATAAATATCAAGGCAGGCGGCCGTTCTAGAACTTTGACTACAAATAGTGACAAATTCCAAGTAACCCTCTATACTCGGGGGGATTCAATTTACTTGATTAATTTTTATAACGATGATTTTAAAAATGTTCCCAATATGAACTTCCCCTTGTTGTTTAATTTCATTTTAAAATTGCAATTAGCTAATTGTGGTTCCCAAATTAAGGGCATATGTTTAGGTGGTGACTTCAATTTCAAAATCCCAAGGGATATTTACTCTGCCGTTTTGCCTGTTACTAATGCACCACTGAGTAAAAGAGGGGAACAGCTAGTGAATCTCTTAAGTTTGCATAACTTCTTAAATGTTATGGAGATTGCAGCAGTCCCTCTTATTGATGGGCGTATAATACCAACTTATAGAAGCCGAGGTTCCACCTCCACTATAGACTATATTTGTGTAACTGCTTCCTTAGAAAGTCATGTGCTAAGGGCTGAGGTAATTCCAACACTACAAGGAGATCATAACCCTATTAGCACCATCTTAAGTTTCTCATGCCGCCCAGTGTATGACCGTACGTATGGGGCATGCGATTTAATGACATCAACCGATAAACTCAGACTTGTTTGGCGTAATATTGATAATAAAGTATTATTTGAAACAATGATAAAATCTCATTTGAACTTGGTCAACACCTGTCTGACATGTAGTACATATAACACAGAGGTAGTTTTCGCCTTCTCAGGGTTATGCTCTGGCATTAAAAATATACTATCTAAACCGATTAGGAATACAAATTCAGATCCTGGCTGGTTTAACGCTGACTGTTCCGCGGCTAACAGAGCATTAAGAAAGGCTCTTGTAGGTAATCCAAGAGCCAGCTCGCTTGTATCGTCCCTCAGAAGTAGTTACAAAAAAGCCATTACACGTAGGATGGAGGAGCTTATTAATGATCACTGGGCTAACCTTGTGCAGGCAAATGCTTTAAAAAACGGAAAGAATTTTTGGAGGGCTGTCAAAGACATGAAATCCGTGGGAAATATTTCCTCACCGATTAGCTGTAATATCTCTAGCGAATCTTGGGAGGCTCACTTTAGCAAGATTTACGCTGTCCCGGCCTCTAACGAACCCAAAAAAGAATACACATACACCACTGGGATTCAGATTGAATTATCGGAGGTCGAAGAAGCTATAACTCAAAGTATGGGGGGTAAAGCCCCCGGACCGGATGGTCTTCCGATCGACCTCATTAAAAGTAAACCCGATTTTTGGGCACCACTCCTCACAAATGTTTTTAACAATCTCACTAATTCATCGATTCCTGACACATGGTCCTATAGTACCATAGTCCCAATTTTCAAGAAGGGGGACCGGTCAAACCCGAGTTGTTACAGGCCAATCTCACTGATCGACAACACCCTGAAAATTTTGGGCAGAGTGATATTTAACAGGATTAATTCATGGGTTGAGGAAAGTCAGGTTTTGCACCCATCTCAGCTGGGGTTTAGGAGTAAGGTTGGCACTGTGGAACAGTGCCTTAATCTCCATCTGATTATTAGCAAATATAGTATAGCTAAGAAAACACCAGTGTACCTGGCATTCATGGATCTTATGTCAGCCTTTGACTTTGTAAATAGATCACGGCTGTGGCAAACTCTTTTAAATTTTGGCTTGGAAGATCCACTAGTCTCCTTCTTGGCATATCTGCACAGAGACCTAAAAGCTAGGGTGCCCATCGGTAGGAATGGTGAGACATCTAAGGCTATTGAAATTGGAAGGGGGGTCCGACAGGACTGCGTTCTGGCCCCCTCTTATTTATTTTATACATTAATGATTTGACCAAACCTCTTTTGATCTTAACCGAAGATGTCCCAAACATTTGTGGAAATAAGATTCCTGCACTGTTATATGCTGATGACGAAGTGTTAATGGGGCGCACCCCTAAAGCTTTACGCGCCCTGGTCCACGGTTTTGTGGAGTTTATGGCAACTTTGGACTTATGTCCTAATTTTAATAAATCATTTTTAATGTCGTGTGGGTCCAAGAAATACTCCAATCTCTCAATTGTTATAAACTCTAATTCTAATCAATTGTTAAGTACTCGCACCTTCCCGTATCTTGGGCTGGTATTTGCATCCAATGGATTATGGAATGACCATGTAGTTCACTGTAAAAGGAAGTTTATCAACTCTATTAACACAATTCTTAGGCTACCTAAGCCAAAAAATATAGAGGTAGTGTCTTCCATTATTAAAATTTACAGACTACAATGCACACCAACCGCCACATATGGGGCTGAGGTATGGGGGAATACTATCAGCACACCTATCCAGTGTGAAGAGAATAGGTTTTGTCGTAAAATTTTGGGTGCTCTATTCTTCTCCTCTACGTACGCTAGTCATAGCGAACTTCATCTACCTTACATAGAGGATTTCATTAAGGCTCGCCCGACATTGTTCTGGCTAAGAATCTGCAAGAATTCGGCTGCACAATTGACTAGGGAGATAATTTTGGATTGTTTAAAATGTGACAGAGGGATGGACATACCGTGGTTGGCAGGAGTTCGTAAAAGTTTAAATAGCTTGAATCTGGAACATTTATTTTTAAACCCTCTAGATCATAGCTCTACCAGTATTAAAACCCTGGAAAAATCACTTTACGCTTCTTATAAAGAAACAAGATTAGCCACTGAGCGTAAAAAATCCTCGGTCGCTAGATATATGCAAATTGAGCATGCGACCCCAGCCATGCCCAAATACCTTTTAAAACCAGTTGGATGCTGGGAAAGGGGCTTATTTTTCAGGTTAAGGACAGACACAATGAAATATCTGTTGTCATTCCCTACTGGTTTTTCTGCCACCCTCGATCTTCCCATCTGTCCATGTGATAATATTCAAAAACAATCAATGTTACACTTCCTATTCTTTTGCACCTATTACCTATCCCTCACCAAACAATTTTGATCCCGTATTTTAAAAACGATGTGTTACGGATTATAAGGAAGCCTATGGGATGGTGCTAGCCATTAACAATGATGAATTATGTTTCCGAGTTGGAGCCTTCTTAAAAATGGTGGTTCGTACTCGCAAAACTATATACCCAGATTAATTCTTATTATTCGAAGTGTTTGAAATATTTGTACTTCTTTTCTGTATTATACTTTTAATTGTACTTTTATGGATATGTTGTTTTTATCCGAATAAAGTTCATATTGATTGATTGATTGATTGATATACATGAACAACAAGATGGCCTATTTAGCCAAACAAAGGAGAACTTTTTGTACTGCACACATCCTGCAGTCATGTATTTCGAGATCCTTATATGTGATCATGAAAAAACAGGGAAAGTGAAATAAAACAATTGCCTAGGATCACACAATTTAGTTAAGTGGAAATGTCAGGGTTAAACCAGAGTTTTTGGTTTCATATTCAGCAATTCAGGCACTAGATGTAAATACTTTGCTTCCCCTACACTCACTTTATGACCAGTGTCCCCTATGTCCTGATCGCCACTCTGCTGGCATCAGTGTTGCCCTCTATCACATCACAGACCAAGCTTTGTGGCCCCTGGGAAAATGTTTGTGAGTACCCATGCTCTAAGGTGATGCACAATATTATTTTAGCAGATAGTCTAGTGGTAACATATTCAGACTGTCCGCATTATTTGTTGTCTTTGATCTTTGTGTTACACAAATAAATTCCTGTTTCCCTTTTTTGGACCGCACACTAAGTAAAGCAGTGGTGGTTTGGAAACTTTATATGTAGTGGAAATTGTTCCAGGTAGTACAGTCTGGGAAAAGTGAATGGCACATCTCAGAGTAGAGTTTGAGAGAGGTGAGTGATGCAGAAAGCCTGCATGGTTTTACCACTGGCCAAACATTCTGGTATTTATTTATTTTTTAAACAAATGATATAGCACAAACGTGGACAGCGCTTTACCTCAACACCAAACTTCTTTTCAGCGTTTTTGTTAGCTAGTAAGCAGAGTCAAATAGCATGGTTAATGTCAGGTAGCGAACAGCAACTCTTTGTATAATATGGCTCTAGAGTATTTCTTTTTTTAATATGCTGTATTTATCATTCAAATATATCCTGTAGAGCCAACATTACTTTCCAATTGCTGTAAGGCCAGACGTGTGGTTCTGAATGCCAGCTTGAAGAACTCAAGCATCTTATTCACAGTGCTTTAGCATACGCTTTTCCGTGCATGTACATAGTTTATCACCGTAATAATTTTAGAAAATGTAATCCTATTCCTTTGACCCTAGTTCATGAACGTCAATTCATCAAAACGCCACGGGTAATGGAAGTGACATCACATGCCCTTTCACTCTGATGACATCACAAGATATGACATTGCACATCCTTTGAACCTGATGAAGCTATAAGCCATTTGTTTGTGAAGGCATCACAGAAAATGGCTTGCCTGAGAAAAACTACAATAAATGCAAGAACAATTAAATGATTAAAAACACAAACTGAAACTACAACAGAAAAAGAGTAGTTAAGTTGCCACCTGATTATTACACAGGGAGCTGCAAAGATATGATTAAGGTAAATCAATAACCTAGTAATGTAAACTTTTAGACAATGATGACGTAGAAACGTAAATGTCTGATTAAAACCTGACATGCCTAAGTGAAATCTCAAATCCCCAGGATTAACCATCATAAACCCACTTACATTCTCAGATGTGCAAGCATGCCCAATTATTGTCTCAAAATACCAGACATTACCTCAAATGTCCAGAAACAACATCACATTGTGACTTGTATCATGCATTCATTTCCTACTATTGAAGCATTCATCGACCTATTATGTTGCACAGCTATTTTAAACTGTCCTACCAATAACACATTAAAGGAAGTGTATTTCTACAGTTTTTCTTTTTCGACCCTTTCTTCTCTTATTAGTTGTTCCCTCCTGATTGTCTTTCTAGATGGCTTTATATCACCTTTGTATTCCATCTTGTGCCTTTTCTGCTTCTTTTATCCTACTAGTTCTTCCCCTTCCTATCATTATTTCACTCTTCCCTTCTTTTTCTTCCCTATATCTGTTGTTCATTTCTCTATTTATTTCCCACTCTCTTTCCCTCTTCCCCTATCTTCCACTGTCCCTTTTTCTATCCCCCTCTTACTAGCTTTGCTTCCCCATTCTTTCCTCTCTCTAATTTAATTAGTTGAACTTCACTCCCAACTTGGCGAGATTTTGCTGGTCTTCAGTCCCTGGGCCCTCATCCCTGCCAGTTTCATCTCTTTCCCAGGTTGTTTATGGCCCTCTACCTGAGTACAGATCTAACTAATAAACAGGGCTCATGAAAAGTAATTTACCACTTGCAAAAGCAAAGGCAACAAGACAGCAGGACTCTTTATTAAAAGATAAGCATGGGACATTCAACAGAAGTGCAAGCTTCACTCTTGCGCACAGCAGGTTCTGTGCAGCTAGCAACAATTCAAATGTCATATGCACCCAGAAACGGTTTAATACGGATAGGTATTCAGAGTTACCTCACATACATTATGTCACCTCCCCAGGGCACCCAGCCTAAAGGCCAGGCCCAGGGGGATGGGGTCCCCGGGGCCGAAATCAGCCCACAAAGCCCCCTCCCTTTTTAAAAAAGAAAAATAATTTAAAAAAGGGTGAGGCCCAGGGGAATGGGGTCATCAAGGCCACAAATGGCCCGGAAGGGGGCCACTCGGCCCCCCTCCCTTTAATAATAAAAGAAAGGCCGGGCCCTCGGGATTGGGTCCCTGTGGTGGAAATCAGGCCGGTAGGGGGGCTGCAGCCCCAGCCCATTATTTTTATACTTTTTTTTAAAAAAGGGACACGCCCCAGGATGGGATCCCCAAAACTGAAATCAGCCCGGGAGGGGGGTCCGCTGCCCCCCTCCCAAGTTTTATACAGTTTAAAAAAAAGGCAGGTCCCAGGAAATGGGGTCCTGGGGCCAAATTTGGCCCAGGGCAGGGGGGTTGTGGCATGCAACCCTAGTTTCATTAAAAAAACTACATTGGACCGCAAGTCACAGGAGGCCACACCACCTTTCTCCACTACTCTGTACATGTGGCTCCTGGCACACTGCTGGTTGGAGGATGAAGTCCCCTTAGCTGCTGAGAGTCCTTAGGGGCCAACAAGACCTCCTTTTACCTATACCAAGTCCCACATCGCTGAATTGCTGAGAGGTGAACGGGCGCGACACACCCTTTCTCCACCACCCTGCAAACACGCCTCTCGGAGCACTGCTGATATGGGATATGGTGATGAGAACCTCTTGCCTTCTGAGGGCCCCAGGACTAAAGTAGACTTGTTCTCCAACCAGCAGTGAGCCAGGAGGCGTGTTTGCAGCATGGTGGAGAAATGGGGCATGGCCTCTCATGACCTCTCAGCAATCCAGCTGTGTGGGTCTTACTGGAGGTAACGGGGGGTAGTTGGCCCCCAAGGGCTCCCAATAGCCAAAGGTACTTCTTTACTAACTATAACTGCTGAATTTTCACTGGTTTTGTATGAGTGAAACCTGTGCCTAAGTATAAAGTCCCAGTAACCTTTGTTTTTTTCAGTGAATATCTATTTTTTAAGTAGTAGTCAAGTTTGAAGATTGGTGGAGAAAGGGGGCAGGTCTCCAACCAGCTCCTAGGAATCCTGAGGCTTAGTGGGCCCCGAAGGATGTCTGTGGGGCCAACCACCCCTCCTGTTACCTCCAGTCAGTCCAAAACAGCGGGAATGCTAAGAGGTCTTCGGAGACCATGCCCCCTTTCTCCACCACTCTGCAAATGCAGCTCCTGGCACAATACTGGTTTGGGGATGAAGTCCACTTTAATCCTGAGGGACTGTGAGGGCCAAGAAGCCCTCCTGGCATCTTCTGTAAGGATTTCTGAGATCTGGACAGGCTTAACTTAGAGGCAATGTATAAAGTATTTATGCCGCACACAACAGTAATAAAGTGAAATTACATGCAAGAAACATCCCAAAACAATATAAGAAAATGGAGTAAATTGTAATCAGTATAATAAAATGATTCCAGAATGACAATATACAATCATTAGAACCATAGATATTCAAACTTTTTTGTGAAAATAGCGCCTAAAAGCAGAAAGTGCAACTCGTGGTCATCTGGTCATGCTAGAATGGGAGAAAGTCACAAGTTCAGGCTGATTGCGATGTAGTGCAAGCTGGATACAGGGACCAGATTTGTCTTGCTGACAATTTATCTTCTTAAGCCTGGTATAAAGGGTTACGTTCACTTTGGAGGAGGCTTTTTGCTTCTCCATGCCCTCCAATGACCGTATGCTTGCCTCTTTCCCCTCCCTCTTGTCCCATATCCCATTGAGCGGTCACTCCTGCTCCTGCCTGCCCTGCATGGCATGATGTACTTCCACTATTCCTCCTGCCTGCCTAGCATGGTCAGTTTTGCTGTCCCTGTCCCTGCTTCATCCACTCTGCCTTCCATTGCTGGGATGCATACTACCTATCCCCTCACTCCTACCATCTACATTCTATTGTCCAGCCCCTAATTCCTATCTTTCGTGGTTCATTGTGCTGCCACTGCCCCTCCTGCCTGCCCAGTATGGGCTGTTGTGCTGCCCCTGCCCCCTTCTCCCTGCCTCTCTGTTGTCTGTGAGTCCAGTCCCTACCCCCTCCCTTATCAACCCCATGGTACTTTGTGCGTGCCCCTTTCACTCTTGCCCCCCACACCATGGTCCATAGTGCTGGCATTAACCCTCCTCCCTGACATGTGTGCTCCTTTGTGCTGCCACTTTCCACTCCTGCCTGCTCTGCATGGTCAGCTTGGTACTCCCGCCCTGGCCCTCTGCCTTCAGTTGTCCATGTGCAGACTTCTGCATCCTCCTTCCTGCCCTCCATGGTCTGTTGTGTTGCCATTGCCCCTCCTTCCTGCCCTCCATGATCAGCTATACTGCCACTCCCCCATCAATCTACCCTGTATGGTACTTTCCGCTGCCACTGCCCCTCCTACCTGCACCACATGGTTAGCTTGTTGCCACTACACTTGCTGCCTCCTGTCTTCCATTGCCAGAGTGCATTGCCCTATCCCTTCCTCCTGCTTTCCATTGTATGTTTTGCTGCCACTGACCACCCTGCCTGCCCTGCGTGGTCTATTGTGCTGACTCTGCTCCTTCCACTTGCCCTCCAACGCCAGCTTGCTGCCCTTGCCTAACTCTACACGCACTCTGTTGAATGTGTGCATGCCCCTACCACCTCACTGTTGCTCTAAATAATATGTTTTGCCACTTCCCCTTCCACTGTTGTCCCTCTGCATGCTCTTGCCCCCTTCCTTTTGCCCTCCATGGTCTGTTGTGCTGGACTGCCCTCCCACCTGCCTTGTTTGGCCTATTATGCTGCCACTACCCCTGTTGCCGGCCCAGCATGGCCATCTTGCTGCCTCTGTGACCTCCTCCATTGTCGAAGTCCATGTCCTTAACCCATTCCTCCTGCCCTCCACACTCTTTTGTGCTGTAACTTCCCATCCTTCCTGCCCTCAATGCCCCATTTTTCTTACACAGCCACTCTTGTCTGCCCTGCATGGTGGGCTTGCTTCCCCGAGACCTTCTCACTGCCCTCCATGGTCTGTTGTTCTACCACTGCCCCTCCGCCTGCTTTGTGTGGGCCATTGTGCTGCCTCTGCTTCTCCAGTCAGCCTGGGCTGGCATGGTGAACTTGCTGCCTCTGTCCCTGCTCCCTCCAACCTGCCCTCAATCGGCTTAGTCCTTGCCCTCTTCCTTACCTCAGTGTTTCAATTAACAACTACAACACTACCACTCTGTACGTATTACATATTGTGGCACACCTGAAGTAATCATGATGGAATCAAATCTCTAAAACCTGTGGTATTGCCTTTAGGAATTATTAAAATGAGGTGGGTAATTTTCTCACTGAAACAATAGTTAGTGCTCTAAAAGCTACAATGAGGCATATTTTCTCAAATAGCTACAAAGTGCTTTTAACCTTTTTTTATTTTTTCATATGTTTTACACAGTTGATCACTTGATTATTGTTGCCAGAAATGCACACTTTTATCACGGAACTATATTTGAGCTACACTGGGGGGCGGGAGGGTTGTGATATTTGGGCTCCCTAATTTCCTCATTAACTACAGTATCCTCTGTACAAATTTGGCAGTCAGGAATGCAATATTGCTGTCATAAATTCTGAATATTAGCACTCTAATTGCTCATTTTACTACTCATAAATGCCTTTTGTGAATAACGAAAGTCAAAAAGTTAGGAATTTGTCTGATTACTTTTGTGAATCGTGCCCCATGTCCCTGAGTCTTGTAATGGATGTCTCAACATATTGTTCCGGCTGTGACCAACCAGTAAGGTTTGAATAGTTCTCTTTAAATTGGCCAATCAGAGCATATCCAGACAGCAGTATTTGAAATATCTATAAATTTGAACCTTAATTTCTCAAAAACTACTGAATAGATTTTTACCAAATTACATAAAGTACGCATTCTGGGTAAAGACCTAGCTTCTGCTAAATTTGGTTTGATTCCGTGCAGCCGTTTTGGTGACAGTACTGTTCAATGTTCCCTATGGGAACAGCATGGGTAAACTGCATTTTGGGCCCATTTGTTGGTCTTGGCTCCAGCTAGATGGATCACCCAGAATATCTCCACAAAAGTAGGTGATTGAACATTTTTTAGGGTGTTTCTTGGAGAGTCGCCAAATGGTGTCAAATTTATTAGCAAAATAAAAATCAGTGTGGTATGGTAATGTGGCCCTAACTATGAATAATTACACAGTGGCAAAGGCATATATATTTAAGTTATTAAAAATTGGCATTAATCAATATTTATAAAATTTCATAAGAAACGTAACTTTTTAAAATGGCAGTAAATGCTTAAACGTTTTTTTAAAAAATGTAATGAAATATATAACAAGTTTAGCAAATATTGAATTGAATTAAAATAAATAGTTAGTGAGGATTAATAACTTACTTTTAATTATTGCTTAAAAATTAATATTTTTCCAGTTAGTTAATATAGTCATTTTATCATTTAATTCACATTCAAGTAAAAGATTTAAAGTTGTGTAAAGAAATATTGTTTCCTGGTTAATAATGAATATATTAAATCAATTTACATTTACATTATGCAGTAACATATTTTTATTTTTTACAAAAAAATAAATACACTTTATTACATTTTCATATACTTTCTCATAAGGAGTCCTACATTTCCCTGGCAAAGGTCTCCACCCCAGAGACAGACATGTCCACAAGTTTGGCAGAAAGTAAACTACGGTTGTAATATTGCTTACAGTAACTTTACAGATGTAAATACCAATTTGGAGGGTCTACACTCCCTCGTTGGAGGGGGTGGATAAAGGCATGTCTACTTCTAAGTGCAAAACTCTACTCAGAAATGGCAAACAGCAAAAAAATGGAGAGTTACAAGTGAGTGTAACCAGGGTTTGACTGGGACAGAAAATAGGCCCGGGCACCAACATAGAAGTGACTCCCATTAGTGAATTAGAAAGCTAAAAAAAGTGAAATTATTTGCTAATTGTGTTAGTATTGGTCTTGTAAAGACTCGCCCTGGATGAGGGAGGCACAGCACCCCTCATCCTTCTTGACCTATCAGGGGGTTTGATACGGTGGATGATTACATACTGAACGACCACCTCGAAACTTTGGGCATTTATAGCAGAGCCTTAGCGATTCTGGGATTCTTCTTGAGAAGCAGAGAACACACAGGGATGCTGAATAGTTTCTACTACAAACCAATATCCCTTCCTTGTGGGACCCTTTACTTTTCAATATATGTGTCACTGAATTAGCTCTCTCATCAGGTCCTTTGGGTTTTCTCCAACTATCTAAGCAAATGACACACAAATCGTGTTGTCAGCCTCTGTCAATGTTAACTGCACAAGTTCCCAACTACATAACTGTATGAGAGCAGTCGGTATCTAGATGGGCAAACATTACCTTAAATTTCCTCAGATAAGTCTGAGGTCATCCTCATCAGAAATAATCCACAATTTTGGATCCCTACTAGCTGGCCTTCAGAAATGAAACTACTTCCATCACCAGCCTCTAAAACAAAACATCTAGGGGTTTTAATTGATGACAAGCTTAACTTTAGCAAACAAATAAACTCGGTCTTCTCTCCTTGTCTTAATACCCTAAGAGTCATTACGAAAATTCTTCCCTCCTTTCCCCCCAACTCGAAGAAAACAGTAATCCCCTTGCTAGTACTAACAAAAATAGATTACTGTAATCGTCAACTACCTAATCCTTTAAAACCAAAAAAATCTGAAAAATCTGAACAATTTGCAGACTTTACAGATTGTGGCGGCCATACTTCTTTTAGATCGTCCTAAATTTCACTCCGTTTCCCAAGCCCTCAGGGAACTCCACAGGCTATCGGTTGGCAACCGAATCAAATTTAAGGCACTCTGTCTTGCTTACAAAGCCCTTCATAATGCTAGCCCTGAATATTTTAAACAAACCCTAGCCTTGTACGAACCCAGAAGAAACCTTCAATGTAGAGGATCAGTGAAGGCTGTCTGCCCTTATTTAAAAGAATGAAATGGGGCGGAAGCTGCTTCGCTTCAGGAGCTTCTGACTCTGGAATCTTCTACCATTAGAGCTGCCCCCTCTTTATTAGCATTCAGAAAGCTCCTGAAAACGTGGCTTTTATAACAAGTAGCTCTCACTACAGTCTCTGTTTCCCTTGTGCTGAGTTAGCGCCTAGACACCAAAGGGTATACGTGCGCTTTACATATTTATTAACATCACATAACTTGTATTAGTGTTTTACAAGGCATGGAAGACTGCAGAGCCTGAGCTTGCTGCGGCCAATGCTTGTTTTTAATATCAGGTAAATCAACATTAAAAAGCGGCTCAGGAGACCATAAAACAGGCCCACAAACAGCTAAAAAACGGCCCTCACACTGACTTGTCAGACCAGTCCATCAGGCACTGCCTGGTCGCCCTACTGGCCAGTCCGATCTCAGGTGTAGCCGCAGTTATACACGTGATTAAACATACACATGTATAGTTCCATTGCGAATCAAAATTCGTTTTTCAATAATCGTATCTGTCCTTTAAACTCATAAACCTAAAGCCAAACGAAACAGCAAAACATTTCCACTCATACCCTTACTGGAGATCTGATCACAGTAGTCTAATACACATTAGAATTAGTGCAAATAATGCATATCTCATTCTAACATATTTAGTGCGTGATCTCAGTGTTGTGAAAGAAAAGAAAGAGGACACGTGACATCAGTCTCTTATTTGCTACAATGAACTCTGATTATATACTTCCTCAAAGTGTCTTCCGTAAGTAATCTTTTAATAAATTCTACAGAATTTCTCGTACTTACCTCAACAAAAACAAAACACGGGAAGGCGGTATCGCTCGTTTGAGTTTGGCCTCTTCTGTGTGAAATCATGCTCACCTGTGAATACAAGAAAACCCTTTTAAAGGTCATACATAGGATATTTATGTAACACATTTGCTACTGAAAGGAGTGATTGACTAATTTAGCCCGATTTCACAGAAAAAAAAGATGTAGCTACAGGATCTCCCGCTTCATTATTTCCCTACAGTTTCCCAATAGAAATGTCCACTGACTCCGGAGAAGCACGGTCAATCTCCTCCCATTCTGGAACTAAAAACCCAAGGAGTGGATTTGCACAAAAACATTGCAGATGACTTTAATCCTCATAAATGCTGCCTAAATCAATTAAGGCGAGTTAGGGAAGCGTCTGGTAACGAATAGTCACCCACATTGCCTAACATGACATCACATAACGTGAGATGATGCTGCATCGATGCTGCAATGTTATGGTATCCTTCATTCACTTCACATGGCAATACTCATATGTCAGAGAAGAACGGAACCTTACATGACATAGCATAGCACAGCATAGCATAGCCACACCCTTCTCTTATCTCTTTACCATGCTTCCTACATAAGCCAGCCATGCCATCACTTCAAATTCTGCATCCCCTCGCCCTTGCAAGGCTGTTCTTTGGACGCCAAATTGTCAGATCCAAGAACCCAATCACACCGACAATAGCCCTCGCCTCCATTCACATTCAACGAGCTGTTCCCTGAGCAGGATCTCTTTGTACTGTTTTCAAAAGATAATCCAGACCCTCTCCGGACACTCTATTTGGGGACAGTTTCTCATACTTATTTAGGCGTCTCGTGGATCAGGACGCATGTGTAGTTAACTGCAGATGTGGAACATGCTGTCTACTCTGTACCAAGTGACCTACAGACGTTTTCTTTACTAATAGTGTCAGTAACGAAAATCAGGAGCCTTTCGTTGTCTCCTGGCCCCCTGCCCTCAATGCTACTTGCTTGTTATACGTTCAATAAGATAAAGTAATTTTCTGGCACATCATACAGTTTGGCTGAATGGAATTCGCTTTGGCGAGCCTGCGCACTTGAGGTGACTGCGCACAGTGGCCAGGGGCAACAACAAAGCTGCTGTGAAGATTCAGAGGACCATTCCAAACTGTCACTGACACTATGATCCTCTTTTTGGGTATCACCAGGAGCTTCATGGTAACACTATTCCATTTTTCATACAGCAATCCCAGAAAAGCCAGTGAACTGGCTGCCTTGAACCCAGAACATTTGAGGGAATGCAATACAAGATTCATGAGATGCACATCTCAGCCGTCCCTGAACATACAAGATACATACATTGGTTCTGTACTGTGCACACTTCAAGTGTGATGCAGAACAGTTGTAGAACACGTGGGGCCGTTCGATGCTTAGGTTGCACTCTCCCTGCTTGCGTCATTGCACACTTTTAATGAGGGGCATCATGTCCAGCAGGGTCAGTGTGTCTGATTTCATATAATGCGCTGCCCACTGGGAAGCCATAAACGTGCACCCACCCTGGGGACAGCACATCAGTGAAAGGTGGAGTGGCTGTTTGAAGATGACCCTCCTTATTTCATGGCCTCACCTGATCTGACTTCATAAGGAGGGCTGCAATGCCCCTTCAGGAGGGTGCAGTAAGTGAGGAAATGATGTGGAAGGCTGATTTCCTTTATTAGGTCATGGAACTCTGAGGTGAATTGCAATATCCGTCTAACATCGAGAAAAGGGTATTCAATTACTTAGAATTCATGATCACACCAAACCTTTAAGAAAAATCTTCAGTGCTAATGGACTGTGGTGAAATTTTAGCACCGAAACTACAGAATTAAAAAAGATATTTGAGAGGTCACCTCACTCACAATGTATCATGACATGCTTTATCCTCCGCGAACCCCCACACCACAGTAGGATAATACCACTCCCTCAGACTCACCAAAAGTGAGAGTTCTTAGACATTCTTTTTTTTCTGAACAATCACAGGGGTCCAGATATTGTGTTGAAAATACATAAAGATATACCCAAGAGATTTTCTTTTATTTATAGGTACCCATAGTATGTCCTAAAAACAAAACGGCATGGTATAAGGACGAGTGTTAGACTTGGGGGTCTCTAGTTGGCACAGGTATGCACTTGTGACAAATAGGGACCCTCGCGTTTAGTCGGGGTAAGGGAGTACACTCCTAAAATAACCCCTGCTCACCCCCTTGGTAGCTTGGCACGAGCAGACAGGCTTATCTCAGAGGCAGTGTGTAAAGCATTTGTGAACACATACTGTAATCAAGTGACAACACTACAGATGGACGCCACACAAGTTTTATATCAAAAATAAGTATTCTTTATATAGATTTACCACTAGACCATAAACGACACAAATCCACAATACTGTTACTTTAAATGGTAGTTTTAGCTTAGTTCTCTGTAGTTCTTAAATGCGACACTTTTAGTTCAATGTACCTCTAGATGCGACACGCAGGGCAACTAAAGTGTTGCAATGATGTTGATGCGATGAAAGTTTGGTGCAAAGAAATAAAGACGTGAAGATCTTCCTGATGTGGCTCGCTTCTCCGATGTTGCGAGAGATCTCGGTTCGATGCATCACCTGCAGCGGCGACACCCTTGTCCAGTATTGCAACGACAGCGGCTTTGGCGGTGACACTCTTCTCCAGCGATGCGAGACGCTTCTTCTCGATGCTATAGTTACATCAGCGACACCCTTGTTCAGAGATACAGCGGCAGCAGCTCCGACGGCGGCACGCTTCTCCGTGGATGCGAGGCACTTTTCTTGATGCAGTGCAATGCGACAGTTACAGCGGCGTCATCCAAGATGTGATGGCGACACGCTTCTTCCTCGGTGCGAGACTCTTCTCTTGATGCGGAGCAATGCGTCAGCTACAATGTCTGCGACGGGGACACGCTTCTTCGGTGTTGCAGGGCGCTTCTCGTGATGCTGTGCCATGCGACAGCTACAGCGGTGACACCCTTGTTCAGTGATGCGCCGGCAGCGACTGCAATGGCAACACTCTTCTTCTCCATGAGTCGCGCTTCCAGCTCTTGTGACACACAGTCCCTCAGAAGGCCAAAACACAGCAGTAGGCACTTCCAAAGAACTCTGGGGAGCTGGTGGTTGAAGTCTGTTGTCCCTGAGACTTCAGCAGGAGGCAAGCTCTTTTCCAAGCCCTTGGAGATCCTTCTCAAGTTGAGCAAAAGTGCACACACAGTTCCTTTCTCCTCTCTTTGGCAGTAGGCAACCCCTGCAGGCCAATCCCCAGTTTCAGGGATAGTCTCTCCTCAGTTTATTCTTGGTTCCTCTCCTCAGCAGAGGTTTCTTCTTGTTTCCCAAAAGTGATCCACATTCTTGGGATCAGGGTCCCAATACTTATACCCCAAAATCCTTTGTGCTCTGAGGGCAGAGGGGCCTATGCCTAGCACTTTGTTTACCTGACTCCTTCTTTCCTTTCAGAGTGCAGGGCAGAGACATCAGACGCACCACATGAGGTGGAGCCAGCATTGTGGAGGGAAGGTACAGATCTATTCAGGTCCCAGGTGTAACTCCTCCCTCCCATCTAGATGCAGATCTCTCTATTCACCACTGGGTCACCTCACCCTGTCTCCTGGAATTCCCCCGCCCTGTCACTCAAACTCCAGACAAGGAATACACAGCCTAGCAGAGGCAGGTTTGAATGGTTAGACAAGAAAATACCTACTTTCCAAAAGTGGTATTTTCAAACACAGAATGTTAAAACCAACTGCACTAAAAGATGTATTTTATCATTCTGAGTCCAGGCATACTAAATTTGAATTTCTACCATGTTCCCTGAGTCAGTCAGTATTTTAAGATGTAATAACCAAACTGCCCATTCCGGCCTATGGAGAACAGGTAGCGTTGCAATTGTGAAAAACGAAAATGGCTGTAATTCACTATTAGAACATGCAACACACACCAGGGCATGTCCTACCTTATCCTTACAAAGCACCCTGCCCGTGGGCCTACCATAGGGGTGTCTGATATAAAGAAAAGGGAAGGTTTAGGGACTGGCAAGTGGGTGCACTCGCCCAGTCAGCATGACAGTACCAGACTGCACACAGGCTCTGCAATGGCAGACCTTAGACACACTTTTACAGGCTGCTTCTGTGGGGGGCACAACCAGTGCTGCAGGTCCACCAGCAGTATTTGGATTTACAAGCCCTGGGCACTCCTGGTGCACTGTACTAGGGTCTGACAGGTAAACCAAACCAACCAATCATGGAATCACTAATTCATACATCAATTTACAATAGGGAGAACATATGCACTTTAGCACTGATCAGCAGTGGTAAAGTGCCCAGAGTCATAAAACCAACAAAAACAGGTCAAACAAAATACAGGAGGAAGGCAAAAAGTTCAGGTATGACCCTGCAAAAAGTCGGGGGGACACCCTGAACCTGGTCCTCCAACCTAGGGTCTAAACCCTCAGACTGTACCGGGGTCAGAGGCAAGGACTCCCTCCCTCTGCACCCCCTTCCAGAGTGCTGTACCCTCCCACCTGGAGTAGTACACCTATAAGCTACATCGGTCAGGACACTGATTACAGTTGCCCCTTCCTCCAGGTCAGTCAACACCTGAACCTGGCTTCCCAACCCAGGGACCAACCACAGCGGTTGAACACTTGCCTGGCAAACCAGGACTTCCTGGGGAGTGCATATACCCTCCCCGAGGGTGACACATAACTCATGTGTCATGTGACAGTCTGCCTGGCGCAGATCTCCCGACCCCTGTCCATCTGACAGCACGTGAAGATCCCCCAGGACAGAAGTGGTGTCACCATGGTCACTCCTTTGGGACTCAACCCTTCTGGCTGGCCCCTGACCCACTGGTTCTTCCACTGGGGACTCTTTCTTCCTCTTATCCCTCAATCTGGACTTTTCGCCCTCCACTTAGGAGTGGTACTGTCAGACACCAGAACTGATGGAGGCCTGCTTACAGACACTCCCAGTTCACCAGACACTAGGGGATCCCCCTCAACGGGCGGCCCCTCAGGACAGCCTAGGCTCCCCACCTGGTGTTCTCTTAAAGAACCATCCAGGCTCTGAGACTGGGTTTCGGGCACCTTGGGACATGCAGCCCCACACTCACTTCTTCTCCACTGAGACAGGACGTGAGTCCCTACACCCCTCCCACTACAATGGGGCCTCGCTGGGCTACTCTGAACCACTTCCACCACTCTGGGTTGGAAGATACTGAGCCACTCCCCTCAGGGTCACTCCCCGGTGCCTCTCAAGACCCTCTGGAATCCACCAAAAGGTCTGCCTCCAATGTGAGCTCCCTGGGGTCAGAGAACTCACTCTCCAACAGGTGTTCTCATAGCTCTGGAAAACAAGGACTTACAATATGTTCTCCCACAATTGGATCACACAGCTCCCTACAAGGGTTAACGAAACTATCCTTCACCTCTCCATCCAGTGCCTCGCACACGTACTCCACACCACTCTCCTGAGATTGGCAAGACAGCATCTGACTGTCTCTGTCACTCAACCCACACTCTTCTGGGTGGTCTTCACACTCACACACCAGGACTTCAACCATGGGGGAACCCCTCTCCCTGCACCTCTCATCTATAGTCAGTAGAGTGTCCCTCCCACCACTAGGACTATGAACCCCTGTGCCAGTTCCCCAATCTATCCCAGGGACACTGCGCACCACTGGAGCTACCTCATATCCTTGAACCTCCTGGTGTAAATTAACCCCCTCCTTCAAGTCAGGCGCCACATCTCTGGGTGTGTGTACTACTCTTTCAGCACTAGAAAATTTAATTGTGATGCCACCATCTGAGCTGGATTCCCCCTCCAACCAAGCAAAGCTCAATCTCTGAGCTACACACACTTCTTGTTGCTAGGCTGAGACACTCATGGCCTCAAGCCTCTCGAGCTCTAAATCAAGCTCCCTCATTCTTAACTCATGCTCAAACTGTATTCTCTTTTTCTCTAGGTCTAATTTCCTAATTTGCATTTAAAATTCTAACTGCCCATTTAACTTGAGCTTGGTCAGCTCCATCTCATGCACCCTACATCTCTCCCTGTCCTCCAACTCCTCTGGGGACAGGCCTCTGGAAGAAACACTGCTACTTGCAGGGGAGACTGCTTTCCTTCCCCCTAGACCCAATGGCCCTTCCAGCTGCTCCTCTGCATTCTCATTATCAAGGGCATTTCTTGATTCTACCCAGGCGCTCAGCGCCTTGTAGAACTCTGCCTTATTTTTGCACCCAGCAGTGGAAACATTACATTTCTTGCAGAAGTACTTCAGGTGTGTAACTTTATAGCTTTCTAGTTTCTCTTCGTCCCATTCAAATTCATCAGATGCTATGGATGCTGCTTTCTCCACCATGGTTAAGCTTGGCAGTACTCAAAAATAGAAAGTCCCGGAAAAACAATCTACCAAAAGTATGTGGTTGCGATTTGGTCTGCACTCACTAGTAGTGTTCACCAATCACTGTACATAAGTCACAAATGCAAGTCCAGAATCCTCACTGCTGACCACCAATGTTAGGCTTGGGGGTCTCTAGTTGGCACAGGTATGCACTTGTGACAAATAGGGACCCTCGCCTCTAGTCAGGGTAAGGGGGTACACTCCTAAAATAATCCCTGCTCACTCCCTTGGTAGCTTGGTACGAGCAGACAGGTTTATCTTAGAGGCAGTGTGTAAAGCATTTGTGAACACATACAGTAATCAAGTGACAACACGACAGATGGACACCACACAGGTTTTATATCATCTGACCAGCATTGTAATCAGGGCCTTATTCTCCTATTCTGAGTTCCCCTAGAATACGGACCCCAGCTCAGGCGGCAAATAGGGAAACCTAGCAAGCTATACATTTTTGAAACCTAGACCCATAGGGATTCCCAGGGTGGGCTGACTTGCATGGCTCTCACCACATTTTATTACCCAAAATCCCTTGCAAACCACACATGCTGACTGAACACACATTTTTCTCATACTTGTGCAGTCTGCAGGGAGCCACAAACCTCCTTCCACCTGGCATTCCCCCAAGTCTCCCCATAAAATAGTACCTCACTTGTGTTGGTAGACCTAGTGCACATGACAGGAAACAGCCCAAAACACAACATGGATGCAGCACATTTTTCCACCAAAAACTCCATCCTCCGCACATGCCCACCGTGGTGGAGGACATAGCCATTCTGTCATCTGTGCAGAATGGGTTACACCATGGTCTGGGCCAGTTTTGAATTTATTGTAGTTTGGCAGGTAGTAAATGAAACCAGCAACCCGGATTCATATTAGCCTCAAACCCAGCTTTTACAGAACAACACCAAAAAACAAAAGCATTTTGGAGCTGTGGTGCACCTCGACATTCTTTGCCTTGCCAATTAGCAGCAATAAATCTGACTTTATAGATAAACAGAATATCAAAGAGAAAAGCTTGAACATGGATCCCCCTCAAGTTTTATTATTCCACCTCTGAAAAATAACAAATGGAATGTACTTACTACAGCCAAGAACATTGGGTCTGATTAGGATGGAGGGCGAACTTACATCTGACTGCCATGCTTTCGGAAACGGGACTGCCCGACTAGCTGTCAGACTGTTATAATGAAGTGACTGCCTTCAAGGTGTATCTTTTGTATTGCGGGCTGCAGCACACACCGCAGTACAAAATATACACTCTGTACATATCCCTGCACTATGTGGCAGGCACCATAGGTGCCCCCAGGGCCCATTTCAGAGGACCCGGGTGTAAGAGGGTCCCGCTAAGGGCCCCCAATGTCCCTTTACGGTTTACGACCGTAACACAAGCTCCCATAAAGAAATGGGAGAAAGCAACGACACCATAGGGCTCATTACGATTTCGGGAGGAAAGCCTCTGCCTGACACCGACTCGGAATCGGGACCAACGACTTGCGGTCGGCGGTACCGACCGCCCAATTACGATGCGACCGAAAATCGTTCAGTCAGAGTACTATTGTTTCCTATGGGATCTTGTCTTGTGCCCCTCACCCGGCCTTAACACAGGCAAGTGGGGTGTGTGTGTGTGTAAAACCCTGCACCCTGTTGCAGGTATCCCATGGTGTCTTCCACACAATGCAGGGTGTTATAAGGGGTACCTTAGGTACCCAATCGGTCACCAACCGGAGCCCACGGTCACCTTCCGACATGGAAACCCCGTGGGTGGAAGTGCAGTCCATAGGGGTCTACGATGCAGTTCTGCCTGACAAGAACAGTCCGAGAACCGATCGGAACTGATTCAGAATGACCGCGCGATGTACGTTCTGACTGCGAACATCGTGATCGGTCCATCGGAATGTAAGCCGACTGAGTCGGTCGGAAGGAGATTCTGACTGTCAGGAGGAGGCTTTCCAACCGACATTGGAATCGGTCCCCATGTGCAGTTGCATCCTAATTAGGTGGTCAGGACCGCTTACTGGAGGTCGGTCAGTCCCCTTTCCACTACGGTGTTGGTCGGAGGAAATTCCAACGACATCATAATAGGCCCCCTAGTGTCTCAAACACTTCCACTAATAAAGACAGTAACTCACATGTAGAGGTATACATATTGTGATGGACAGGGACGAGCCACAACTATGACCATGTGAAGTCTTCACACAAATGAATCTTTGGCCTATTCCTGCCCCTTGCAATAGGCGCAACTACACATGTGGGGCACTGGTTTTAGCAAGAGAAGTGTGAGAACACTGGATTCAAAGACTTCTGCTAATGAATAGAGGTCTCTGTCACAGAAAAGTGAAAATATTGTTTTCTTTCACCAAGGAATTGCTTTTTTACCCAGGTTTTGACACAGTATTCAAACATGCAATATTACCCTGGATTTCTCTGGGTTTCTACTTTTACAAATTGTCTGCAGTTCATATCTTTTCCTATGTGCCAGCCAATCATGAGCTAAAATGCGGCACACATTCATTACAAATGCTCCCTCATCAAAAACATACTTTGGTATGTATTGTGAGGATTCCTGTGAAAAGCCTTTGAAACCCAATGCATGCCTGGTACCTCAAAACTCAAGGGACAATGCGGAACCCAGATTGGAGGCAAGCCTTCTCAGGGATATGCTCCGGCGCGAGGGAGAATTGATAGGAACCTCCATATTTTGAAAATAAAAAGCTTAAAATCTGACAAGCATCATGTGCAGCGTGTTCTACTGATCAGCATATCAGGACAAAGGAGGTCTGGAACCCAGCAATAGGAACCTCAGAATATGCAGATGTTATAAATATATGATTGTGGTATGTTTTCAAACAGCCCATGGATCATGTGTGCAACCAAAATGTAAGTACCATAAACAAGCATTTCACTTCAAGTTGTATTCTAAATTTTCCAACTGAATTGCACCAGTTTTATCACCATGTAACCATAGGAAACCTATACAGGCCTGGAACCCCATTCTTAGGAGGATCATAGCAACAACGCTGGGGATCAAGCCTTGGCATGGATATGTATCTGTATGAGAGAAATCAATAGGAATTGCCATGTTTTGAACAGAAATCTGAAAAATGTCTGGTGTAATGCATACTGTGGGCCAGGCAAATCTCAGTGAGGGAGGTCCAGCTTTCGCCAGTGGATTCTCTAAGGGCAATCAGAATTAGAAAAAATCTAGCTTTTATACTTCATCATCAAATGATCTGTGAACCATAAACAGTGATTTTGCCAAACTTTAGTGATTTTTACTAATATTAAAATTGATTGTGCAGACTACATTTTCTGGAAATCTACACATAATTTGTATTGTTGTACTCCAGATATTCAGGTCAACATTTCTTTTGTTAGCGTTCTTGGATTTATGTTTGTCAATTTGGGAAATACAATAAAATATTGAACAACTGTGTTAAAAAAATGAAAATAGCTCCTCATTTTTCATTATATTTTCAGCATGTATTCGATAATGATGTAGGTTTTGAACCAATACATAGCCCTGAATGTACCAAAAAAACAACATACAGTTTGAATAGGTGCTGAAAGAGGCTAAATAGGTAGATATATATAAGTAAGCATCCTAACATTAATTGTTCGAAAAGAGCTTTAGACTAAAATCTCAATACAAAATTCTTTATTTCTTGATTATGCATTATGGATATCTTTATATGGAGCTATTAACTCTCAACTAAACATGAAATGCAATTTCATTTATTTGTAATTATTTTGGTATGACACTGCTCATAATATTTTAGGAGACACTAACTATGATAAAACTGTGTTGCTGTACGCAAAGTAGTCAATTCAAATAATGAGTCAATTACTTCATAGTATGGACACACAAGAATATATGATATGGAGTAGGTCGTTGATAGATCATATGGAGTATTACTAAAAATAAAATTTCCAAATGCCAAGACATAAACAATAGGGTGATAGTGAAAGGAAGAAAAATTGTTCTCTTCCTGTTAGACCGAGAGAGAGTTAGAAAATTATTTGAATGATTATTAGCTCAATAGTAAAATAAAGCAGGATTTCTTACAAACTCTGCATACAATAATACTAGTTTTATGTGAAGGGTAGAGCAATATTAATCACAGTTAAAACCATGAGACAAAATGTGATGGAAGGACAAATGGGATATGAAGTTCACTGGATCAGACTGGTTTCTGTAGTTTGAGCACTGATGAGAATAATGAGATAAAATGCAGGTTTGATGGAGTAATAAGGGGCTGACACAAAATGAGCTTGCAGTAGTTTAAGAAGTTATTTGTAGAAGATTCATTAAGACTTATTGTGTTTTCTTTAAACTGAAGAATGCTGTAGTATAAAATAACATTTAAAATGAGGAAGAAGAGAATTACTTGAAATGCATTGGGGATATAAGCATTCAAAGACCTAGAGAAGTGATTTCATCTTTTGAGGAACAGGTAAAGAATTATTCAAAAGTAAACATTTAATTGAGATGAATAGTAAGGGGCCGATTCCGATCTCGGTCGGAAAGGCACCGAATCGGTTTCGGCCGGAAAAACTACGAGCCGTACACGTGTTTTCCGACCGTCTCGTACAGCTGTACGAGCGAGCGAGTACGATGCGAGCTACATGAAATTCACCGTCCGAGTCGTTTCCGGGTCCGAACCGCTCCGTACGTCCCGGTCAGAAGCTAACCGTGGTGTGCAATGGATGCGATTTACAACCGAGCCAGTACGATGCATGCGTCGGACAGCCTGTGCAAGCCGGAGTGTCCGGCTCGCAAAAGCTCCCGGAGTCGGACTTTAGGGGTCCGCATCGGACCCCTTGACATGCGCAGCCCTACGACTCGGACACAGGGAGAGACCTATGGGTCTCCCCAACACAGGCATGTACGGTGCGGGTGGCACCGACGAGTACCCACTTTAGGGGTAACACTTGTTCGAGACGTACCCATTCAGTCAATGGGAGCCCATGTACGCGTCATACGACCGGCTCCCATTGACTTCTATGGGTGTCCGACCGAACCGAGTCCGACAGCATACATGTGCATCGTACTCGCTTGGTCGGACTGTAGGGGTCGGAAAACACTCCGGATCCGACTCGGTCGGAGTGCTTTCCGACCCGGATCGGAATCGACCCCTAAGTGTTGCTTCAGCAATAAAAGTGTAAGTAAAGAATTATTTCATCTCTATGGTGTAAAACCCTACATTTTGAATTCACAATTTCGGTGCTAGTAAATATCGCAGACAGAATATTGAGAATATTGTGACATCGAGGTTAGGAATATTGTTGGAAAATATATCTTTCTTTATTTAGTATAATAGACTTGAATTTTAAAAGATCATAGTTTAAAATAGTGTTGGCTTTATTGTCTTTCTATATATATTTCATGGTTGTAATGTTTATTTTTTAATTGCATTTTCACATTATTATTTGTACTTTTTTTACATTGTGAATTATAATGTGTGTAATATTTAAAAAGTATATTTTTGGGTGGTTTCTTCCACATTTTGTATTTCAAAATTCTTAACATTTTTCGTTTATGATTCAAGTTCTCTTTAAGCTTTAATTTATATTGATTATAGATTTTTTTATCAAGGTATTGGAAATTATTGTGGCTTAGGATGGGCAGTATTTTAAAAAGCAAGGTTTACAATTTTGAAAATCTAACATTTATGGGCCTCAATACGATGTAGTCTGAAACTCTTCTGACCAGCACCGTCTCGGATTTGGTTCCGACAGAATCGTCTCAGCGGGTCCTCCTGACCGATTACAATGGTTCCGAACACCGTTCGGAAAGTCTCCCATTAACTTTAATGGGAGCCTGAGTTCTGACCGACAACACAGGCTCCCATTGTAAAAAGGGGTGGTTGTGGAAAGCCTTGCACCCTGGTGCAGGCAGCCCATGGTGCCTGCCACACTGTGCATGGTTTTAAAGGGGGGTCCCTTGTGCACCATCACGGGCCTCAAACCGCGGCTTCCGGGTGAAGGGAGGCCTGCTACGGGCCCTCAAAGTCAGATTTTGACAGCTGTTCCATGTCGAACAGACTGATTTTGCATCGGTCGGAAACGCAGTCCACAGAGATGTCCGATTCAGCTTCAACCGGCTCGGAGTCTCCAAATGCCGGTTGGCACGAATTCGGACTGACCGAATGGTTACCTTTCCATTGTAATTGGTCGATCGGAAATGTTTCAGAGTTGGTTGGAAACATAGGTTCCGAAATGGTTTAGGAGCATCCAAATGCCTTTCGGAGCCTTTCTGACTGACATCGTAATCAGCCCCTTTGTATTTTTTAAATTTTTTTCATTTTTCCAAAAATTGTATACCATATTTATTAATTTTCCAGATATTTTAATCAGGTTGTTGGGACATATAGGGGTTTATGTTGAAAGTATGTTAATAGTATAAAATTGATTAATGAAAATAAAACATTTAATTCATTTAAATATTTAAAATATATTTTACATTTTTAGTGTTTTAATGAATTTAAAAGTTTTTGATACAATTGATAATTGTTTCTTTGAGCTTATTTCATATATATTTCTTTAATTTTTATATTTTTAATTTTGTAAAATATCTAGTTTGTTATGGTTATTCACAGTAGCAAATCTGAACCCCTTCATTCCCAAAAGGTTCCCAATGTAGTTTAGATTGAAGTGGGAATAGCAAATGTAAACTCCCCAGTGTCCAAAATGTTACCAAATTTCACTTAGATTGAAGTAGGAATAATAAATCTAAGTACCTGATTACGAGTGCGGCGGTCTTCGACACTCACACTGGCCCAGCAGTGGAAGTCCACCGTCAACTGGATTGTGACTTTCAAAGTAGTTCTCTGCCAGTGGCGTCGTTGTGCCACAATGTAAAATGCTCAGTGGGACCGCGCTAGTCCAGCTAAGCATATTAAGAGTTCCTGCACCACTAGTCACTTCATGGCGGGAGCCCCGCCATAAAAAGGCAGGTTTGTGCAGAAACTAAGGGGGCCCTGTAGGGCCCCCATGTATTCCCCACCATGGGGATACATTCAGGGGGGCACAACACGTGCCCCCTGTCTGTATTACCTTAAAGTTTCAGCACGGCATGGACGTCACCGTCCATGCTGTGCTGGAACTTTCTTGTCATTCCTATTGCAGTGCCTGTTTTCCAGACGGGCGGCACTTGCACGGCTTTGGCACAGCTGTGCCAGCACAGATTCAGCACAACTGTGCCAAAGTTATGATTGGCCCCAAAATCTCTCACTACCCAACACTTTGCCTAATGTAGCTTTGATTGGAGTGTGAATAGTAAATCTAAACTCCTAAAAGCCCGACACTTACCTCAGTGCAGCTTAGATTGGAGTGAGAGTAGTAAATCTAAACTCCTCAAGGTCTAATACATTCCCCAATGTAGCTTAGATTGAAGTGGGAATAGGAAATCTTTACCCTTCAATGTCAAACACTTTCCCCAGCGTAGCTTAGACTAGAGTGGGAATAGTAAATCTAAACCTATTAATGTCCAGCATTTTCTGCAATGTAGCTAAAACTCATTTCTGTAGTAATATGTTGAGTAAATACAATGTACAATTTATATTATTCTTTATTTATAATTAAACAAAAAGATTTGATTTGAATTTTTAATTACTTTTAAAGTGCAGTCTATTCTTGTGCATATTTGTATTAATTTCTTTAAATAATGAAGCGAGTGTTTATGTGTCAAGGAACATACAGTTATGTACTGTAAATGTATTCAAAATCTTTACATCATTATTATTAATTTTCATAACACTCAAACATTTATTAAGCATTTAAATTTTTTAAACATATAATTCTGTTAAATAAATAAAGGCGGTCATTACGATGTCAGTCGGAATGTTTTCCGACTGACATCGTTGCAGAATGGGACCACCGACAAGGAGTTGATGGTCCGCTGCCATTTTTGCAACGCAACCGCCTTCACTGCAGTCACAGAGTGTATATTTTATATTGCAGCTTATGCTGCCGGCTGCAGCACAAGCCATAATAGAAAATATACACTATTAAAACATCCCTGCACCTTGTGGAAGGCCTAATAGCAGAGGGTCAGAGGGGAAGGGGGTCCTGCCATTTCCCCCCAAATCACTTTCCACCTGCCTTTTCATGGCAGGTGAAACGCCATGGAAGGGCAGGCAGAAAGTCACAATGTAATCCCTACGTCAGAGCCTAAGCAGGCACAGCCTCTATTGTAAGAATTACTGTTCCTCCAACGGTTCGACTCCTGCATGCCTCCGCATGCATTGTAATGCAGCAGTCGGACTGCAGCAGATGTCGGTCCGACGACATCAAATGAGGGCCAAAGTGTATTCAAACAGTGATATTTTAGACAATGTATTAGTACTGTTTATTTTACATCACTTTTTTCAATTTTAGATACATTTTATATTTCAATTATTAGATTACACATATAATTTAATCCTTTTCACACATCTAATTCACAGAACATTTGTTTTTAATAGTGAAACAATAATACACATTTTTAGTTTTATTTTGAACAATTTCTGAAATTGTTTGTATTCAAAATATTTTTACACATAATATTGTTCACTTTTATTTTAAATCCCTTGATCTTTCTGGAAGTTCTGGCTTGATTACGAGTGTGGTCCACGGACCGCCAGACTTGTGGGGCCATGACGGTGATGGTCGTCCAACCGCCCTATTACAATAAGGGCGGTCCGATCGCCATTACCCTCTGCAGCCGCCAGGGAACCGCCATTTCTTGGCAGTAGTGTGGTGGTGTAGAGCCAGTAATATGCTCAGGGGGACCACCACGGTTTTCATGGCAGTTCCTCCTCCATAAAAACTGTGAGTGAGAGGAACCAAAGCACACCCTGATGCCTCACGCCATGTGGATGCACACATGGGGGAACAACGTATGCCCCCTGTGTGCATGCACCCCAGTTCCTGCACGGCCTGCACTTTACAGTCCATGCTGTGCAGGAACAGTTTTTGGCAATCCCATTGTGGGGCTCATTTTTAGGCCATAGCCATGGGAACGTCAAACAATTGCTTGCCAGACATGTGGAATACTTGTAATCGGTCATGTGGCTCGACCACGGGTTGGGTGGTGCAGCAGCAGAGAGAACCCGGCCCCACACCACCAAACTCACAATCAAGCCCTTTGTCTATTGTACATTTTTGTCAAGAGACAATTTTTTAAATAACATGGATAGGGATTTAGGGGGTCATTACAATGGGGGGAGGACAGCCACCGCCAGCTGTGTGGTGGCGGGCCTTCCGCCATAGGACTGCGATTTTCCCCCACCACATTATGATGGCAGGGTATCCAGACTAGCAGGCACCGTCTGCCAAATTAGGATGCTGTCTTCAGCCAGCCTGTCCGCGGCGGGTAAACCGCAATTGAAAGGCTTGTGGGGATTCGTTTTGAGGGCCCGTTGTGGGTCCCCCTTGCGTCTGGGTGTGGTGTTTGTGCACTGAGGGGTACCCATGGTACCCCCCTACATTTCACTCCACCAAGTGTCAGGCACGTGGCGCAGTGAAATGCACAACATGCATTTTGAACATTGCGGCTGGTGCTGCAGTCAGCAGCACCTGCCGCAATGTTAAAGTGCAAAATGCAACAGCCATGATGGCGGTCGCATCCTAATTGGGTGTGCGGGACATTGTGTGTGGATTGCATTTTAATTGTAATGTATTACAATGTGATTACATCACCAGAAACTGGGGGTGTATGCATACAGGGCACATAACATGTGCCCCCATGCATGCATCCCCTGGCCCTGAGGCAACAGGGGGCCCCTTAGTTTCCTCACCGCCACACTTTTAATAGCAGGCTCACCCCCATGACAACTGTGGCGTGAGGAAACTCCTAATATGCTGGCAGAGTCTCAGACCGCTGCAAAACCAACAGGGATTGAGGATCCCTGGTGGGAGCAGATGCCTATGGCGGTCCGACCGCATAACTCTTAGGGCCTCATTAGGATGTCCGACCGACTCTTCTTCGGAATCCGTTCCGACCGACTCACGTTCTGCGAGTCCGACTGACCGATTACGATGGTTCCAAACACCGTTCAGAAAGTTTCCCATTTACTTCAATGGGAGCCTGTGTTCCGACTGACAACACAGACTCCCATTGAAAAAAGAGGTGGTTGCGGATAAGCTTGCACCCTGTCGCAGTCCCCCATGGTGCTTAGCACACTGTACATGGCTTTAAAAGGGGTTCCCTTGGGTACCACCATGTGCCCCAACCAGAGACCTCCGGGTGAAGGGGGCCCTGCCTCCAAAGTCAGTTTCCAACAGCTGTATTGTGTTGGACAGGCCGATTTGGAAAGGCAGTCCGAATCAGACATCGTAATACACCGGCCAGAAATGCGCTCCGTAGCGATGTACGATTCAGCTCCGACTGACTTGGAGTCTCCAAATGCCAGTTGGAACCGATTTGGACTGACCAAATGGTTACATTTCCATCAGAATCGATCAGTCGGAAATGTTTCCAAGTCGGTTGGAAACATAGGTTCCGATACGGTTTAGGAGAATCCGACTGGCGTTCGGAGCTTTTCTGACCGACATCTTAATGAGGCCCTTAATATGGCAGTCCGACCATTGGAGCTGAAGTGTCCGCACCTCCAGTGCAGCTACTGCGGTCCATAGGACCACCATAGTGATAAAACCACTAATTCTCCAAAAGGACTAATGGCAGATCAAAATTCTAGATTCAGCACTTTCAAAGCAATGTATCCCACATCCTATGATAGAGTGCCAGATCTATTTTAAATGAAATGCAAAGAGGGTGATGGGAAGAATGCTTGCAATGAATCTAATCACTGGCAATTGCTATAACTATATATTAATGGACTTTGGCTGGCATAGAGGTGCAGAATTTGGAAATCAGCCAGTAAGTCCTTCCTTTATGAAGCAGGCTCGGTTCATTTCATTCCCATTGGGCCTTACCGAACAAATGGATACTGGGGGATGGATTACAATAGATAAAGGGACATTGAGTCAGAGAGAAGTAGAGCCCTCTTTGTGCCCAAGTTGAAATGTCATGGTTGAATCGGTAGTAACTTCTGGGTTTGTTGTGTTTCATGTAGATTCCTGTAAATAGGAAAAGTTATATTTTGACGTAAGGTTTTCAGCTGTTCAATAGTTTTGACAAAAAATGTTGTTTGACAGAGTTGTGTACCAACATAGCCCTAGACACACAAAAGTAGTGTGTCAGCTGGCTCCTTAAGGAAACACGTGTACCCACTTCAGGTTTTGCATAGGGAAAAAACATCACAAGTGATCGAATGAAGATCTGTGGAATTGAATAGTTCACCACAAAAGCAAAGATGTGGAAACCAACATTATCACAAATGGGTGACTATCTGAGATTAATAAGGAACCATTTGAGTCCTCTTTGTTTAATGCCAATTCAGGAGGGCAAGCCTGAGAGTAACACCTGGTGGTCTACAGTGTTGTAAGATACTGCCAGATCAAAGAGGACTAGTGGACAGGGACCTCATATGTCTATTATTCAAAGTGGGACATTGATGACCAGGATAACTTCAGTGTTTGTGTTGTACTGAGAACAGAATACTAAGCAATTTTCCAGGAAAAGGCGATTATAATAATCTTCCAGTCTTTTTTCTCACCATCCTTCCAGTGGTCTACTACCTGCCTATCATTACTTGGTAGGAAGGTAGTCTGAAAGTTAATTTCCATCAAGTCGCAACATAAAATGTTATGCAAAGGCTTGGTTACATTGTTACCTTATATGTTGGTGAGGTATATGTTGTTTTTATGATGTCAACATAGTTGATAAAATTATTTTGATATCAATGGATTTTTATAATAAATAGAGTTCAGGGTAAATTTGTTGCTGCATTCTTGAACAGATTTTGCAAGAAACTGGCTCTCAAAGTTAGTGTGTCATTTTGTGTTGACTCAATACTTATATATTGTATTGGTTGTGTGTGTGAGAAGTGTAGGCTGATTTTAGTACAGTGAGATCCCTGGCATCCTGAGACTAATCCCATTTTTCCAGTTCCCTCTCATGTGAACCAAAGAGGTAACGATTTTTTCAAATAGGTGATCAGCTGTGATGCAAAGGGTGGTATGTCACATATCTGGCAGGGTATTGCATTCCATTCCAACAAACTTTATTTCGGTCATCGTGGACCATAAAAGTACATAGACAGAAAATTCACACACATAAAACCATGTACTATAAAACAGTCCCCATAAATAGGTATTCAAATTAATAGATTAACAGCGTTAAAGTGCATCACAGGGTTCACAGGGTGTTAGGACCGGACAATTCGAATCAACAACTCACCCTCATCCAGCTACCATCTATGTTTCCCCATATGTGAAAGCCACATGGGACAAAAATAACTGCGCATGCAATTTGTCAAAGTAAAAACGCATTTCAAGAAAACATTAAAAAGAGTAAAAAATGTAGGTAAATCAGTTAGAAGATGCTGACAATATATACTTTTAAGGCCGCTGTAACAAATTTAGGAACATCCAGCGTGTACGCCACATCGAGGTTAGAAATCTAGATACAGCAAAGACAATGGGAGTATAAGGATCATACTTCAGGACTCTAAGGGCCATATATATCAAACAAAATTGCGATCGCAAACGCCAAAATTCACTGAATTTCGGCATTTGCAATCGCAATTTTGCTAAGTGGTATGTATGAAGGCAAATCTGCGTGCAAAATAAGGAATCGCAAAATTTGCGATTCCTTATTATGCAATTGCATTTAAGGAATCGCAAATTTTGCGATTCCTTAAATGCAATGTAAGAAGCACCAAAAAAGTGCAATTTGGCCTTAAGGAATCGCAAATTACCACCAACTTGAAGTTTCTTTGAAAAATGCACTTTTTTGCATTTTTCAAAGTGCAATGTGGAGCACATACATGCCCTTAGGGCATGTATGTGCGCCACATGTGCACCCATGCTTATTTCAGGGGTGCAACAGGGTGTCCTTTTGACACCCTTGCACCCTTGAAATTGCATTCTCAATTTGCGATTCTCTAATTGCTAATCGCAAATTGAGAATGTCTCCCCATTCATTCCTATGGGCCTCTAGGGCCATAGGAATGAATGGGGAGGTATTCCTTAATTGTGAATCGCAATTTGAGATTCACAATTAAGGAATATGTAGGATTCGCAAAATTTATTGCAAATCCTACATACATAGCATTTTGCGATTCTCAAATAGCGATTCGCAATAAATCGCTATTTGAGAATCGCAAAAGAGGAGTTTGAAACATATGGGCAAAAAAATAAATTGTTGAGCTCTGACTCTTACTCACAGTTGTAGACAGGACACCCTCGAGATATAGTTTTTGACCATTTATTAGAGGAAGCACGGAGTGGCAAGGTTCCAAATCTGAACTGAACATATAATTTCCTTGCCAGGGTTGGTTGGATGTCATCCAGAAAAGACTCCAATATATACTTGTCATTGAATTTCAAGAATTTGGCTGTGAAATGTCCTAAGGCGGAACTCCCCTGGATATGTGCGAGTTTGTGCCTCCGATAAGATCTTACCAATACTGAGCGTGAAACTACAGAGCACAATTCCTTTGATTTGCTCCATAAACTTGATTTTCCCAGCCTACAACATCGATCCTTTACATGTACAAACCATCATATTTTACCTACACCCAGGAAACTCAGTAACTCCTTTAATTCTGTCCGATAAACTGCCAGTTCCGGGGTCACCCATAGTCTGCGCCAAAAAGTTAGGGGTCGAAGTCCAATCTCATCCTCAATTGGTCTGATTCCTAAGTCCACCTGTAGGAGGGTAAGGAGGGTAGTGGGGGGAGGCCCAACAACTGCCTCATAAAATTGTTCTTTATTTTACTCAAACTACCAGATCAACAATGACCCCATAATTCAGCCCAATACATTGCCACACCCCTTGCTTGCACTTTGTAAATCTCTGCTATTGGCCCAGCTGGCTTGTAAGAGGAGTTTCCATACAGTTTTCCAATTCCCCTACAGTCTGGGCTAGCTTGAGACTTACTTTGGCCACTTGCGCTCCCCACTCCAGATTTTCTGTCAATGTGATACCTAGGTAATCAAATACCGACACCCTCTAAAGCATAGTGCCATCTAAACAAGGGTTAGAACGTGATGTATTGGCTGGGTTGAAGACCATGAATTTAGTCTTCTGTGTGTTAATCTCCAGCCCCCTGTTTTTGCAGAAGGTAACAAAGCTATCAAGGACCCTTTGGCTACCCATGGGTGACTAATACAAAAAGAGGGTGTCGTCCGCAAACATCAATGCTGGTACCTTTTTATGTGCTATCTTTGGAACATTGTTATCCATGACCTCAATGAGTTAGGCGACCAATGTGTTACAAAAGAGGCAAAACAGGGTAGGTGCAAGCACGCAACCCTGCTTTACTCCTCTGTTAACTGGAAGTCAGGAGGTTAGTTTGCCACATTTCCCAAACCTCACTGGGGCAAAGTAGCCTTCATGCAATCTCATAAGCAAACTCAGGAGGTAGAGGGTGATAAGTACACCTCATAATTTAGCTATGGGCACCAAATCAAAGGGTATTCATACTCGGTTCAGGATTAAGTGGGAGTATAATAAGTACCTACCATAACTGTGCACTTTAAAAGATCTACAGGTTATTTGTTTTAAATTTGCATGACATTTGTGCCGGGGTTTATGGTGTGCATCGCTGACTGGGATGTCATAATGTTCGATCCCATCTAAAAGCTGGGGATAAGGCAGATGGACAGCAGCACAGAAAAGATGAAGAGGTCCTGAGTGTTGACATTGGAATGGGTAGAATTTGGAAAGCTTGACTGATGCATCTTTCTTTGTCTTAGCAGTGTGATCACTAAGGATGATCTTAACACTATGGACCTGATTTAGATGTTGGCAGTAAAGGTTCCGCCATCACATTTTCAATGGATTCACCGCTTGCCGACTTGGAGGTTCACCAACCCTATTTAGATGTTGTCGGGTTTGTGGGTGAAAGACTTCCGGAGGTCCGCTGCTTCTGCCATTAATCTTCAACCCCATTGACTACGCCATAGACATAAGCAGCTGGCGGCGGGGGTCCAGCCAAGGATTTCGCCGAGCAAATTACGATGTTGTTCGATTGAGGAAACAATGTTGCGAATACTTCCTAATTTGAGTTGGCAGAATCAAAGGAAATTAGGTAATAATGTACCTGTTTTCCTTTTTTCATCTTGTACCCCATCGTCCAAGTCCCTCCTTTGCCACTCCAACTCTACCATGATGCCAAACGACTCATTTGTCACCGGGATCTAAGGTAAGCTACTTGTGCAACTGTCCTACCTTGATTCATGTGTTCACAATTGATGGGGTCCGTGTATCCTTTGCATTGCTTGTAAATGCTATTTTTTTTCTTATGTTTATGTGTAATGCAGCAGTGTTCATTTTCTTACTCATCAAGGTAAAGTCAACACACCTGTATTGGCACTTAAAAAAATACTTTGTTGTTGTGGTGCTTTGGGGTCTTGTGGGTGTGCATTCAATAGTGTGTGTTTGTTGCTTGTGTGAAATGCAATATGTAACAAAATGGGGCATAAAACATTACTTACAAATGTTTTTGAGGCAAACATAACATATGTGTATTGTCACAAAAATAAGTTGTACTTACCAGTCTTTACTCCACCAGGGATCCACTCCATTATGAATTCACCGCCAGGACGAGGACATCTAAATCGTCGGAGCCTCTGGCCTGATGGCGATGGTGCCAGCAGACCCTGCACTCATCTAAATATGATGGGCTCATCAACTCGACGGACTACCTGAAACCGCTGCCTCGTAAAGAAAGCAGGAGCACCGCCAAGATCTAAATCAGACCCTATGTCCTATGTGTTCTGGTGATTTTAGCATTGGCTATGAATTAGACAAACTCATCATTGACGGCTAAGTTGTCTGAGTGCTAGGTGGAAATTAATGTATGGTGGCCTCAGGGTTTTTAAAGATGTTTGATGTGGAGGAGATGGTAAAGATAAACAGATTTAACTGTGATTAATAGCTGGGCTGCCATATGTTTTGTTGGTAACGTTTGTTGTGACTTATGCTGTGGGAAAAATGAAATTTACTCAGAATTACACAGCTTTATGATTTTTATGATACTGTAATGCCAGCAATATGAGAGTAAGTCAACAGATCGAATCAGTAATGTTACAGAAGTGTTTACTGAAATCAATGAGACCTCTGAACCAAAGTATACAATCCTTTCCCGATGAATACACATGAAACTATTCTTTACAACTCTAAACTACTTTGCCTTCCAAAAAGATTTAAAATCAGTCCTCTGCCTGCGCAGTACAACTAAAGAAGCACGGGGCATATTAACAAGGGCAGTATCGCCGCTTTAGCGCCACTTTTTGTCGCTAAAGCGGCGATATTTTTATTGCCCTATTCACAAGGTGGTGCTAACGGTGCTAACATGCATTAGCACGTTAGCACCCGTTTTCCCTATGCCTCGCTTTGCATCTCTAATGAGATGCAAACTGGGCGTCACTGGGCGTACCCCTGACCGACTACCTTGTAAAATATCGTTAAATGTACATCGCGATATTTTCAAGGAGGCCCGCGCGGTTTTCGCCAAAAACTAATGTCTGCTAAAATGCTGACTTACCTATACCTAACAATGGGGGTGGATAACGCTGATACGACCACAGGGTCGTATCATAAAGGTTATCGCCGTTTTCCATGGAACTTCGCTGGAAAACCAGCGATGTTCCATCGAAAACACTGCTATCGCTGGAAAATTATCGCCATTGCGCTATGCGTTGTTAAAACAGCGATAGCATGGCGATAATTGCCAGATATAGCCGGCGATAAATAGGTTCTCGCTAAGAGCGGCCAGTGATAATTATCGCTGCCACTTGATAATATGCCCCTAAGAATGTTCATGTTTGGTCTCCACCTTTATCTGTACCCTGGCTAATATATACATTTGTAAAAATTAGGAGCCCAATACTGCAAGATTCTTCCCTTTCAAAGCAGAGTAATAACACAAAAACAGTTTATTTGTTAACACAGTATAAGTTGGTAAGATTAATGTGAGAAAAGCACTATATTGAAATGATCAGAGGCATCATCATGAGGGACTTTTTTGGGGCAGTACACATCCCAGCGCCTGTTTTACGTGCTGCAGGTCTTTCTTTAAATGAGCACTCAGAAAAAGAAAGTGGCAAAACTATCCTACTATTTACGAGTTGAATTATCTAAAAATAAAACACTAACTATATCGGGTTAAACGAATTCACTTTACACCCTGCAGGAACATAAAGCTGGTACTGCACCAAAAAAGCCCAATGTGATACGACCCCAAAAAGAACATGGTCAGAGCAAAGCGAAAAGCCAGACATGCACATGGGCATAAAGCAGTGTCTTCAGAAGGGGCAAAATACTATGCATACTGCGCTGATGTAACGAAAATGGCTCAATGATATTCAGCATTACATCCTGCTCCATAAACACATTCTACTAAGCAACATGGGATAACAATTATAAACAGCAACACCCAATAGAAACCTCTCGGAGTCATTGAAACCCTTGCAACCCACTATCCCAACCAGGCCAGTGGTGGCCATGGCCTACACCCCCTTGGATTAGGAGCGCCCCCAATATTTAAAGATCCGTGCCTGGTGGGTGGAGATCTGGGTGCAGTCAGTGGAGCTACCACAGCCACCGAAGTCTTCATTAAATATACTGAACTTTACCAAGCAAGCACCACGTTTAATGCACCACTCAGCAGCATTTTTGTGTTTTCAAGAACCAAACCTCCAAAGTGGGTGCTTGGTTCTACAAAGAAAAAAGAAATGCTTCTCACGTGGGGAATGGGCAGAACATAGGTTTATGCTGGCAGAGCTAATGGTGGCTCCACTATGTAAACAAAGCTCTTCCTTTGAATGGAAATAGAGTGTGAGATCTAAGAGTTTGGTGGGGCAGGAGTGGCAGCTTTTGCTCCGTCAAACTAAATAAGCCCTTCTATTGATACCCATTTTGTTGTAGCTTACTGTTTGCTATAATGCATTCTCCGCATTAATGTTCTCTCCCCTGCTGCTCAGCCAGCGTGTAAGGTCATTGGAATGATGAGAGATTTTGTGCTTTGATGAGTGTCAGTTGAAGTGAATAGGCTGAACAGCAAGGATGCTGCTCCCGGTGGGGCATTACATGGGAATATACCATCTTACTGATAACGTGTAACTGAAGATAAAACTTTAAGAATACATTTACAGCCATAATCTACATGACTTGGCTACATGATATCCTTTGTAACAACACAATTCTCGGTGGTCTATACAAAATGATGTGTAACTGCAACTAAAATAAGCTGTTCCTTAATTCTTTTGGAAAGTCAGTTTGCACTTGGCTCCTGAAATGTGTGCTTGCATTCCAATTGTCTGTTATAGTGGCATCAGCATCCTTTTTTTAATCACAAGGTTACATTAACTATGCAGTTGAGTTACTCAATGCTAATTATACTGACTATAAAACTGCCAGCCTTGAAACATGAAAAAAGAAAAGATTGCGTGCCTTTCAAATAACTGTATGTAAAACACAGACTATTTAACCCGTGGGCCTTTATTTAGAGAAGGGTGGGAGTGTAGAGCATCATGTTAATTATTATGCAAGTTAATTTCCTCGTATTTAACATCATTTTGAAATTCAGAATGGAGTGGTATTATTTTGAAAGCGCTAATGCACTAATACCAATTTATTGTAAGGGAAATCTGTGCCTGTTAGCACCAGTAAGAACCTAGGCCCCTATGCACATCCTAAAATGCAGAACAGCGGGTTGTGCTTGTTTTATATAGCAATATAGACTGTTTATGAGGGCTATACCAGTTGTTAAAGGCCCTCTGCCCTCAATGAAGGCCTAACCTGTAGGCAAGTCCTGTAATAAAGGCAAGGGCCTTTAATAACCGGTATAGCCTAAGAATGAATAGCTAAAATGTTACTAGATCACTCCACCTACCAGGAATAGAATGTTGTAGTAAAAAAATGGGGAAACAGACAACTTATAAATTATAGAGAAACATGTCTATCTCAGCCAATATTGGCCTTTTGCTACCCAATGCCTTCAACATAGCTCCAACTATTCAAATGGGTAAATCCCATAAGCATCCAGATTGGAACGATGGGAGCTTGCTCCTTGCGAATCTTGGCAGTGTCTTTGCTTCAGAGGTGGTAGAATTAGTTCCCTGAGCACAAGGGCAGCTGGTCCTTTTGAGCGCTGGTTGCAGCTCAACCCTCCTTGTTTCTGTCAATTTTTTATTACAATAACAGTGAACATTTTAATTTTATTCCCTCCAAGTTTTATAAAAAATGCAGTGCGATTAGCTTGAATGAGACTTTTCCTAGCAGCTGTGAGTGAGTGAGAATGAATGCAAGTGAGTGAGATGCGGCTGGCATCTACTGGTGGTGGAGGGGCGGGCAAACAAAATAAACTCAAAAACAATTACTGATCATGATAGAAGACATCCTCCTCAGTCCACCATCTTCTGCTGGGACTGCAATGCATCGATAAAGAAAACAATGGTCCTAGACTATCCTTAACTATACTCTATTTTTATGTCTGTAATAGAGTATACTTATGTAAACAATTCATAGAAGCAGGAGGCACATTCATAAAGACAACGAAATCATCACATCATAAATAGGAGGCCACTGAAGATTAGTTAAATTGCAAACATCAATTTATTTTTACACTGAGTATTTATTCAAAGAGTGAAACACATATGTAAAGGCATAATATGCAGCATGTGATATTGACACGGTTTCTGTCAAAGGGAGAAAGAAAGGTGTGAAAGTAAGGGGTCATGTGGAGAATAGAAATGGAGATGAAAATTAAGAGGCATGAGGAAACAATTCAAATAAGTTATGGCAGAAGAGATCCGGCAAGAATTCCTGACAGAGCCGGTATCCCTACAGTACAGAGCCTACCCCTACACACAATTTCAATTTCTGTTAATTTAAAAAAAATTCTTGTCACAGTGCAACTTCATCTGTGGTTGAGGTATGAAGGGAATAAATGTTGGGTGTAGGCCCACTCGGGGGATGTCGACGTTTCTACCCTAATGCAAAAGGGTAAGTGGATTCCTCTGCTGCGGGTCTTCCTCAGGACAGGGAAGGGGGAACCTGAAAATAACCGTAGAGTTCAAAAGAGTGGCCAGGTAGAGCTAAAGTGTCAAGTGCACGAACCCCAAAAGGAGTGGGCATAGCTAATGTGCCAATATGCATGCCTGTAGATCACAGCCATGTTAAATTACAGTTAATTGCTCACCAGGGCGAAGGTCGCGGTCGAAAACCAAGAGACTAATTCATGGTTGTGTCGTTCAAATCCTGTTGATTCTTCAGGGTCGGTTACTTAGAGCATGAGTGCACTCCTGTGCTCCACACAAGCCTCATAACTGATGTTAATTCATGTGGACGTACACTTATCTTCCCTTCCACTGAGCATGACTATTGGAGCCCAGATGCACAACAGAGAAAGGAATTAAGAAGGGGCAGCTAATAAAAGCGATCCCCTATTGTGCCTTTGACTTGCAGCTAAAACGGGCTACATCTAATGAGAGCATAAACAAGTATCAACTTTCAGCTCTCACAATTACTGTAGTTTGGTAAGACATAACATTGACAAAACTGACCACACTCTTTCTTGAAAAAAACTCTCTATTAACGATTTAACATGAATAGTACTAGACAAACCTAATATAACATCTGATGTCAAGAATAATAAACATTTCTTGTTAAAATGAGAACAGCATTGGATTTATAGGCTGGGTAGACATAGTAGAGGATAGAATGCTGAGATTGCATGGTACTACGTAAGCAGTCTATGAGGGTAACATCGGTAGGTATGGGGATTCAACTGACCCATCATTCATTCAACTAGTACAGTAGACTGACCTGTGTACTAGAATGGGATCTAATTAAATTTATACATCCATCTGGGATAGGGCAATGTAGGGCAATCCTTGAGGTTATTGTGAATGCACTGGCGAGAGAAGGATAAGTACAGCACCAGAAATCTGTCTTCATGGTACTGATTTACATATTGCAAAAGGATGTACTAATATTTATGTTTGGGTAGCAAAGTTTGTTACTCTTTGAATACAGCGACTCACGTGTTCCAACCCCTATGTTTATTCGGTAGTGTTGATGCTCTAGCAGCCCAGTGATCCACTGGTGCGACTCTGTGACGTATGCCGATGTGGGTGGCGCAGCGTGTACAAATTGAGATGCTGGGATACTCCTGCTAATGTCGGAGGGTCATAAGCGGTATCCCCGGAGGCTTCGGTTTATTGATGAAGTAAGTGGAGGACTAATAGAGGGGCATGAGTTGTGAGTCATTGGCTAATATGGGATGGTACTTCAAACATGGACATACTCTTCATGCCGCAGGCTCTGATTTGATTATGATTGTGACTAACTAATTTGGAGAAAAGTCATAATGGATAACATTGATTTGTTAAATACACTGTATGACTACAGGGCAATGCTCCCGCTCCTACCCCGGGTTAAGAGTTATAGGATAAACGTTTGGGTACGATAACCAATGACTTCAATGTTTGTTTTTAACTCCACTTGACAATTCACAAGTTTTTTTGTAGTGCCTCACGATTTGGCAGTGTTTTCATTTTAAATACAGGAAAGAAGTGCATGCACCACCTAATTGATAACTGGAATGCGCTACCAAGTGCATTTCTGGGCATGTAAAGAATACAACTTCCCTCTTTAAAAATACTGTGGATAATGATGCTTTTTTGTCTTAGAGAGAAAACTCCTAACGTCAGAAACATAGGTGACAAAAGTAAGGTCACTACATGGTATAATTGGTAACCATTTACAACTCACCAATTGAAATAACTGAGCCATGGTGACAGTCATTTAAAATAAGGATCTCACAGTCCTGAAGAAGGTCATTGACCCTTAGTGGTGAACATAGGATTGGCCTAAACATGTTAACAATAATATTTGGAGCGATGGTAGGGTAATAATACCCCGAGACCATCCAATCATGGGTTTTTAATCCTATCTAGGGAACCCAAAATAAATGAACTAAGAATTAAGATGGTATACTTAAGATAGTTGTATATGCACTTCATCATCTGCACGGCAATCACTGGGTGCCTTAAGAACATAGTGATAAAAGAATATATTGCCTTGCCCTTACTGATGATTACACAAGGTGTGTAGTAGTAGCCCGATGAGGAAGCATGGCACTAATAGTGTGTAAGGGCACTTTTATCTCATAGTAAGGGACCCCAGAGACGCAGTCTTTTATGAAGCTAGACTTCTTCGACCTGTGTGATTGAAAACATAACATTGACCACTTTAAATGGTGTAGCATTATAAATGAGGATGAAAGGGAACGGAAATCCCAGAAAACATCTTTTCTTCAGGTTAGCAGAAATTCTGCAGCCATTAATTTAGGGACACACAGCTATTTGTCAAAAGATTCCACCAGTTTAAAATTAAGAGCGAGAAACACCAGCGTTATGTTGACTATCTGCATTCTCATTGGACTAGAAGTTCATTCAACCTTAGCATAGAATGTTACAACCTATGAGTGTTACATTTATCCAAAGATGCAGAGGAGCAATACAGCTACCCGTCCTTCACTCTACTCCTACCAGAAACTGTTACTGCCTAGAAAATGCAGGATGCTGAAGTGATGCAATGACTCAAACATAACACAACTTGGAATTAGTTGCAACAAGTCAATCAGCAGAATCACCAAAATGCCAACACGGCACAGACAGCAGCCTCATCTGCTAGCAATGGTTTTGCGACGTGAATTATGGAAGTAGTCCTGCTTGGCCTAAGCGAAAATGGTTTATTCTTGTGAGATGCAGCAAAGGGCAGTGAGTTCAAATTTCTGGTTTCATAATTGCTCTGATTACATTACAATCGCTGCATAAGTCTTTCATCCTGTAAAACTGCAGGCCATAACATCTTACCTGGCGCTCAGGGCATGCCTTCCAGTTCTCTTATTGTTTCCGCACCAAGGAACAGTTATTTGTTTATATCTTGGGCAGGATTGGCAATGTAGGGCCTATTATAGTAAGGGCTGCGCACAGCATTGCAAGGCATCCAAACTAACCTCACCAGCAGCTGTAGAGACATGTCTATACAAGCAAAAGTATTATGCCACAACATTGAGCACAAAAACACTGTACTAACCAAATAGTGTAGCCAGACTATTGACTGCCAAAATATAGTGAAGGTAAGTATTCATAGGTTAGTATAAAATTACTAATCTCAACCCCACATACATTGAACACAGATATATCTTCAAAATACATATATATATGGAATTTTGAATAGGAATCAAAAAACTTGATTATGCATACTAACCTTCTCAATGGTTTGGTAGTCGATATTCAGACTATGATAATTTGGCTGCACGAAATTTAACACCCAGTATTCTGGTAGTATGCCTTGTAAATGGTTCTCAGTTGTTATGCCTAGGTTCACAACCCATAGCTCTCTGATTATTCTTCAATAGAGCTTCATAGCTTTAAAATTGTGTCTATTTTGTCTGTAGGTCCATTTGTCCATATGCAAGTAGGTTCGCCCTATTGGCATTTGAGTTTCTTGTTACTCATCCTCTCCTTGGAAGCTCAGATGTAAAAAAAAAACTGTATTTGGCTTTAAGTCTCCACAGTGTGTTTGAGTTTAAAGGGAGATAACAGTTCTAATGTTAACATCATTTTAATATTTAAGTGAGGTAAAGAAAAAGCTGATCGGTATTCTGTGGTACAGTTATTGGCTAAAGCACTGTTCAGATTTGTGTAAGTATCCTCAGGCAGCTACAGTGCGACAGTAGCTCAAAAGCTTAAGTGTTTGACCTTTAATTTGTGGTAGATATAGCTTGAAATGTTGAGATTAGAGCAAAAGTTGTTGTTTCTTTCACTTCTGGGAACACCCACTGAATTATCATAGGAATTTCTGAATTTTGAACCTAAAAAAGTGACTCAAGAACACAGAAACAAGTGTACATTAAATAAATACACAAATTATGAAATGTTTTATTTAATTCACAATCAAAAACATGTACAGAAGATTTTTTTATTTGGAATTGGAATGGTGGTGCTTGTCAAACTTGGAGTCCAATTTATAGTTTGGCAGACAGATGTCACAAAAATAACAGAGTACCCTGTCCTCCACACTCTTGGTTCCCCTCACCTCGTAGAGAGGTGGGATGGCCATCAACTTTCTGATGATGGTGCCCCAACTGGCTCTGTCATTGGAAAGCAACCTACGATGGGCCAAATGAGTAGGGTTTATTGGAGTAAGGACATCAGACTTCCCAGCTTATTTAGTTCAGACAGTCTGATTATCTTTTTTCTCTCCATCTCAACCAGGAAAAGCCTATTGGTATTGTGGAGAAAACAAAAAGAAAAATTACCTCCACACCCTATGAGAAAACGTGCGGGGGTAATTAGTTTTTCGTTGTTAAAAATCAAACTTCTGCTTTGGGAGTTTGTTTTTGAAAAACAAAAATGTTTGGTGCATGAACACCTGAAAGAGAATGGCAGCGCACAACATTTTAGTGTCTTCAAAAGAACTGCCATGCCGATTGTTCCTCTGAAGAGACAGAGATCATCGTTGGGCTCGCACTGATCTCTAAATGTGGCAGGCGAAGTCAAGCCAATGAGCAATATGATAAACTCTAGCATATCACTTTGGGGCACATGTATCAAGCTAATTACCGGTCGCAAACGGGACGATTGGCAGAATCGGCCCCTATGCGACCAGTAATTAGCCTTTTGGGCTATTGCAGTTAGGCTACTAGAATTTGTGATTCCCTAAATGCAATGCAAGAAGCATTCTCAGAATGCGACTTTGCATTAAGGAATCGAAATTACCATCAACTTCAAGTTGATGGAAATTTCCAATTCCTTAGAAAAATGCACAAAATTGCATTTTTCTAAGTGCCACATATGCACACATGCCAATTTTTGGGGTGTATCAGGGTGGCCATTTGGCCCCTTGGCACACTTGAAATTGAATTCACAATTTGCGATTACCTAGATGGTAATCGCAAATTGCAAATGGTTTCCCATTCATTTCTATGGGCCTCTAATTTGCGATTAGGAAATGTATAGGAATCACTATTTTTTTGTGAAAATTACATGCATAGGCAATTGCAATTCCTTAAAAGCGATTCCTTAATAATCGCTATTAAGGAATCGCAATTGCTTAGCTTGATGCATGTAACAGTTTGTCTTTTCTGCTCCTAATGCAAGCTCTCTTTTTGTCAGCACCTAAGAGTGCTTCTATTGAAGTGACAAATTGAGGTTCATTTGGTAATATAATTGATGTCCTAAATATACATTCATGGGTAGGTAGAATACTCTCACTGCGCTGAATTACTTAATTAACTACTACTATTATACTTCTTGATGGATTCTCATTTCCAAATTCTTAATATTTTTGCCCCTCAAAATACACTTTGGACTGGAGTTAAGGCAATAGCTTTGCCTTTCTCGAACTTTAAATGGTATCACAATTCACTGGCATCACCCCTCTATCTCCCTTGATTGTCTCTATGCATTTCAGGATACTGCACCCTGTATTATCAGTGACATAAGATAAACAGCCCATATATGTTTTGGTTTATCCTCATTATAAGAGCCGCTACCCCCACAGTATAAGCCTACTCGCTTTCACCAATTTGCTTTTAGGCAAGGAATCCAAACAAAGACTGATGCAATAAAATAAGTATCTAGTTGCAGACATGAGTTTCCAAGACTTCTGTTACCACTGACACTTTCACATTCTTGTCCTAAAGGACTCTTATTAGGTCTCGCATAGGCAGCGCATGCGCTACCTCTACGGGGCATCAAGTAATCAGTATGTTGGGGTGAACCTCCGCCTATTGCCTGTCATTTCTGTTGCTGCTTGCCATTAGTTTAACTTACCCATTGCTATTGTTAACTGTTTTTTAATTGGCTGTTGATGTGATACTTCCGTTTAGACCGGAAGCAGCAGCGCCTAACAACTGTGCTCGTCCGCTCTCTAAGTGCAATTATACATCGTCCACTTTCTCCCGCTTTCACTTTCGATGCTGGCAGAATACTTGCGACGCCTCGCAGAGCACCGTGCCAACGTCATTGTTGTTTTCTATGAGGGCGCCCTTCCCTGTGATCATGGCATGCAGGGTGATTGGCTTCCTAGGCTGCAAGGTGGGCCATTCAGGATGGCGTGCGGAAGCTGTGTTTTTCGTAGCGTGCCCTTTTCCTAACGCGCCCGTCTCTGGCACAGCTGCGGCACCGTTTCTCCACTTGGGAGATTGAGTCGCATTCAGACATGTGTTGGACAAGAAGAGTTTGAGGTGGGTTTTAGTTTTAATTTCGGAGTCATGCATGGCCCATTCACACAGCACTCGCAACCTTCACCTGCTCAGACCTTCACATGTTGGTGTAGAGGGGTACACTTGTCCTCCCCCCTCTGCCCCCAAACCTCCCCGCCCGTTGATGAACATCATCTGCTCATTTGTTGGAGGCTCGCGGGAGGGGGATGGGGCACACTTGTCAAGTCACGCCGGGCAGTCACCCTGGGTCCTTCTCATGAAATTCTTGTTTTCGAGCATCTAAAAACATGAAAGAAATGGAGTCCATTCGATCATCATTCATTCAGATATTCTTATTCTGTGACGCCTGATTATTTTGCACCCTGAGAGTTCGAAATAGCAGTTACATATTACATCACATAGGAGACCTCATGGAAAACTAGAGTTGTATTCTGTGCGTCAGCATGTGTCATCTTTACACAACAGCAAATGGCGAATAATTTATTCATGGAGCATTGTTTTATTTTTATTTTATGTTTTGTTTTCAATGAAAGGGTGCATGTAAACATTTGTGTCTGATGCACTACCGAAGTCTGTTCATCATTTATAGTTTGAATTGAGATCTGAGGGTTCTGCATCATCGTGTTTAGGTCATAGTTTATTGTTAATTTAGGCAGCAATCACTATATTTTGTGCTTTTTACAATTGTTGTGATTATCATTTTTCATTTTCTTTGTCCGAGGAGTGCTTGTTATCATTTTTACGTAGTAAGCATGACGTATGAGCACAGTAAGATTCACTGCAGACGGTCACGTATTTCTTTTATTTCTTGGCTCAACTTGCGGTCTCATGTTTGTAGATTAACTCCATCGTGTGCTTAAAAGGATTGTTTCGGGGCGTGGTCTCGCCGCGGACGATGTGAGTCGCACATCGCTGAGGCTCCAGGCCGCCGCCGTGGAAAACAGCCTTTAAAGCTGGGCAGTGGATGCGGAGACGAGTCAGCTGGGGGGGGACCGGCTGGATATTGAAAGCGGGCAGCTGCCAGGCGCCTTGGGAACTCCTAGCACAGGCTGTGGCGAGCAGGGGCGACATACGAGGCGAGGAGCCGGCGAGAGAGACTGCGACCGCCATCTTGGCTGCCCGGGCTCGCCGCGAGGCGGGGTGACTGTGCCTGGCTGACCGGGAGGAGTGCCGCTGGAAGAGCCGTGCGGCCGTGGGACAGAGCGACGGCGACATTGAGGCGGCTGGGGCCGACGGCGAGGCGATTCGAGGAAGATCGGGCTCGGGGACGGGCGCGGCCGCCATCTTGTGTTCTGCGGCTGGCCCTGGCCCGTAGCTGCAGGCTGCCCGCCTCGTGGCGCCAAAGAAGAGGCGGACTGTGCTGAGGCCTCGGCCTAGAAATTGGTACGCGGAGCGGTCTGCTGGGGCTGCCCGGGTGGCATCTGGCCATAGCCTACGCCTCGCTGCACGTGCGGAGCTGCTGCCGCGTGGCGGCGCTGCGGGCCCTGTTGCTGGGGCCCCTGGACTGGCCCGGCCGGGCCCTGACCGCAGCGTCGTCCTGCCGGCCTGTGACGACATTGAGCCTGGAGGCGCCGGCCACCAGTGGAGCGAAGCAGCGAAGAGCCACCGAGCAGAACGGCAGACGACACCTACAACGACCAGAGCTGGTAGGCCGGGACCTCCCGGACGACCTGGGTAGTGGCTGGGGGCCAGAGCGGAGGCGGGGGCCCGAAGGTGAAGGTGAAACGACGCAGGGTGTGCGTGTGGCTGTGTCCTAGCGGGCCCCGGGGGCTGTGAGAAGCTGGCTGCCACCTCGACTCGCCTCGCGGGAGAGGCCTAGCCCACACGGCGACTGGACTGGGGCCTGGATCGGGGGGGTGCTCTAGAAGGAAACGCGCCCAGAGGACGACCGGCGCCCTGATGTCTGTGGCCTACTGCCTGCGCCCGCAAACCGGACGATAGACTACCGTTGGGCTGGGTGAGGCCCGCTAACGCGCCTGACCTGGGAGCTGGTGGCGCTCGCTGCAGGCGTGACGGCCATTCCTAGCGCTGGTGGGCCTCTCTTGGACGGCGTGGGAGCTCAACCCTGGGACAGTTTAGCGGCCGCATCGCTACGTGGAGCTGGGCCTCGAGGACCTCCTGCGTTGCGGCGCTCTACGCCACGGCATTGTCGTCTGCGCTCACCCCTGCGCCCCTGTGGTTCTGAGCCGTGAAAGGTGGGGCTGACCACTCACCACACGACTGCGGGCCCCTGAGCTGCTGGGGGCTGCTACCCCCACTCACTGTGAGGCCGATCCTGAACGCGGCCACGCCATGACCCGTACGAAACAGGGGAAGGAGCCGCCGGCAACCCCCAAAGACGCCTCTGTCAAGGACTTGTGGACTAAGCCTGCTACATCATCACAGAGCGTGGAGCCATCGGGGGCCGGGGCCTCGGCAGCCCCAGTCACGCAATCCTTCATGACGGCATTCATGCAAGAACTTAAATCGGAGATTGGGTCCCTTCGCTCTGAAGTCCAGGCATGCGTGAAGGATCTTCGGAAGGACGTGGGAGAGCTGGGTGGCCGAGTGGACGACCTAGAAAAGACCCTGGATGCACGCACGGAGGACCAAGAACACCTATGGCAAAGGCTGGCGACCTTGGAAGAACAACATGTTGAGCTCCAGATCAAACAGGAGGATTTGGAAAATAGGGGGCGCCGGAACAACATACGCATCCGGGGGGTGCCGCCTGGGGCAGAAGGGGCAGATATTATGTCCTTCGTGGCGGACTTACTCCATGACATCCGAGGGGATGACGACACTTCACCGCCCACCCTGGACCGCGCTCATAGGGTTTCAGGGCCGATGGGGAGGCCGGGCCTTGTCCCTGACATCTTGACACGGGTTCATTTCTTTGTTGAAAAGGAAGCCATTCTAAAGGCGGCCAGAGGCAAATCCGAAATCCTCTGCGGAGGGAAGCCCATTCAACTGTTTCAGGACTTGGCCTCCACCACTCTCCGGCGACGTCGGGACTTCAAGCCCATCACTGACAAATTGAGGGAGCTCAACATCCGCTACCAATGGGCCCATCCCTTCGCCCTCATGTTTCAGTGGGAGTCCAAGCGGCGGGTGCTGCGCTCATACCGGGAAGCGGCCCAACTCCTACAGGTTCCTGATTCACCGCCGGCCAGCCCCGCGCGGCGCCCATCCAAACTCAGAGTCCCGGTGAAGCCGCAATGGTCCACGGTGCGACACCCTAGACACCCACCGTCGCCGGAGGGCAGCAGGGCCTCCCGGGACAAGCAGGACATTATCGAACATATCAAATCCTTGGAGGGCTCCTCCTCGCCGCTGGGCTCCCAGGCCTCTGCCATTAAATGACCGACGCCCACTGCGGATATTCTCACCTGACTGCATTCACATTACTGAGATGGCTGAGACGACTGGAGGCGTGGCCGGCTGTGGACTGCATCTCTCCCCCATTGCTAGTGCCCTGGACGCCTCACTCGGAGGCGCACCGTCGTCTCCTCTACGGGGCACTGTCTCCCAGGCTTGGGCGGCGGCCCGGGCTAGACCTTCGACACCATAACTTTGCGGTTCAACGATGGCGAACCCCCTACCCTATTTCTGGGAGAGTGACATCTCCGAGACAGCCTGTGCCATGGTGCCTGGCTACTCTCTGGACTGGAATAGGCTCTCCCGGCCCTGTTGGCCGACTACAGGTTTACATGGTTGTATTTGTTCTTATTTGTTCCCCTCCGTAACCTCTTTCCTTCATTCCCCTTGGCGGGGGGGACTTGTGTATGGGTGGGATGCTCAAGCGGGTAGTGCCCTACTGGGGATTCTACGACAATGACTACCACCTCTCCCTGGAAGATTCTCTCTCTCAATGTGAAAGGGCTCAACTCTCCTAACAAGCGACGCCTCATCTGGCGCTACCTGCTCCTGCAGAGCCCTGACATCATTCTTCTTCAAGAGACTCACCTCCTCAAGTCCGACGTGGGCCGGATGGCGCATCCGCGCTTCCCCCTTCAGTTCTGGTCCTCGGCTCCCTCGAAGACGGCGGGGGTGGCGATCTTGTGCAGGGCAGGGATATCCCGGGGTGATACCAGGGTACATAGGGATGCGGAGGGGCGGTTTCTGCGGGTGGAGATCAGGCGGGGCTCCCGTGCTCTGACACTGTGTAACTTATATGTCCCCAACCAGGGTCAGGATCTCTTCTTGCGTAGGATAATCAGGGAACACCTGGAGCCGGTAACCACAGACCTCATAGTCGGGGGGGACTTCAACTGGGTGTGGGACGCGGAGCTTGACCGTTGTGGGGGCGCTTTTCACGGGGTGGGGGCCATGTCTGCGGCGGTGAAACGCTCCTTAACCGCCTTAACCTTAGTGGATGTTTGGAGGTACCACTCCCCGGGGTTGCGCGACTACACCTTTTACTCCCATGTTCACCGCACTTACTCCCGCATTGACCTCCTCCTCGTATCGCACTCACTACTCAAGGACTCCATCTCGGTGTCCCACTCCACCATCTCGGTCTCGGACCACGCCCATGTCGAGCTGCTTCTACGGGAGGGTCCTCCCCACCCGCTGCGACCGCGCCGCTGGCGTTTCCCGGACCACGTTCTCCGGGACCCAGTGGATAGAGAGGAGCTCCAAACAGCTATCCTGGCATATTTCGAGGATAACGACCTGCCGGGGACCCCTATCCCTCTCCTTTGGGACGCCTTCAAGGCCACTATACGGGGCACTCTCACAGCCTTGGCGGCTGCTCGAGCGCGTGAGGCCCAGCTCTATGAGACAAAAATTACGAGGGAGCTGCAGGTGCTCGAGCAGATGGACAAAGAGCGCCCGCTGGCGACGCACAAGCGCCGTTTGGCCGTCCTACGGGGGCAGCTCCGCGCACATAGGGTCAACAAGGCTGAGCGCGCTCTGCTGGCACTCAAGCAGCGCTACTATGCGGGGGGCGACAAGGTGGGCGCTGTTCTGGCGCGACGTTTGCGGACGCGGGCAGCTACGGCGCATGTCGCGAAACTACAGAAGGCGGACGGGTCCTGGGCCGTTGCGGAATCGGCGAAGCTCCAAACGTTTCACGACTACTATTCAGCCCTTTATACTGGCGACCCCCCTGCGGCGGAGCTGGTCGCGGAGGCCTTAGACGCTTGTCACTGGGACCCGTTGAGTGGGCATCACTCCGGGCTTCTGGAGGACTCTATCACCCCGGCAGAGCTGGTCGGCGCTCTACGCGACCTCCCGCTTGGCAAGGCGCCCGGCCCGGACGGGCTCCCGGTGTCGTTCTTCCGCGCCTTCTTACCGCAATTGCAGCCGTACCTCTTGCGCCTCTTTAACTCCTTTGAGGAGTCGGTAGGGCCTTCAGCAGATATGGCAATGGCCGACATAACGCTCATCCCGAAACCCGGGAAGGACCATACGCTGTGCTCCTCCTACCGGCCCATTGCCCTGCTGAACACCGATTTAAAACTCTACACTAAAATTCTAGCCAAGCGGCTTAGCCCTCACCTCCCTATTCTCATTGAGCCCGACCAGGTGGGGTTTATCCATCAACGCCAGGGCGCGGATAATGTACGGCGTATTGCGCATATCGTCGGGAAGGCCAAGCACTGGAGGATCCCGGCCTGCCTGTTGTCGCTCGACGCGGAAAAAGCGTTCGACAGGGTGGACTGGACCTTTCTCCGAGCAGTGCTGCGGAAAATAGGCCTGGGTCCTAAGATGGTGGCGCGCATTATGGCCCCGTATATCTCGCCGGTTGCCAGGGTGCGGGTTAACGGACAGCTCACGCAACCTTTTCCCATCTGCAGAGGCACTCGGCAGGGCTGTCCCCTATCGCCCCTGTTGTTTGCCCTGGTGGTGGAGCCTCTGGCCATTATGATTCGGCGGTCCCCTGATATCTGTGGTATAACCCTTCGCGGAGTGCAGCACAAGATTGCTCTCTTCGCAGACGACCTCCTTCTCACCCTCTCCGAGCCCCTGCGCTCATTGCCGGCGGTACACTCGCTACTCCGCACCTACGAACGCGCCTCTGGGCTCAAAATTAACCATGCCAAGTCCTGGGCCCTTAATATCTCGATCCCGGCCGAGGAGCTCCCAGCAATTCAAGTTTCGGCCCCGTATCAGTGGGCGGACGCGTCAGTGCGATACTTGGGCCTTAACTTGACTCCAGACCTGGCCACTTGGACGCAGGCCAACTGGCAAGACTACAAAACCTCTGTCCTGGCTGACCTGCGGGCGTGGAAGGCCTTGCCGCTCTCCTGGTTGGGCCGCCTTAACACAGTGAAGATGTCGATACTGCCAAAGGTCCTCTATCTATTTCAAACACTGCCAACTCCGATTCCGGAACATCAAATCCAGGGGCTCCAACGCGAGCTCAACGCGTTTGTATGGGGGGGGAAAAAGCCACGGTTCTCGAATAAAATCTTGAGTCTCCCCCGAGACAGGGGTGGCCTGGCCTGCCCTAACCTCCTCGAATACTACTGGGCGTCGCACCTTCGCTGTATCCTGGAGTGGGGGGCGTGGGAGAGTGAAAAGGTGTGGTTCCACATGGACAGGGCAGTCACCTGCCGCCCGCTATGGGACCATGCCTGGCTTCCCCGGGCGGCCCGACATCGCAGCGCCTACATGGCCGTCCCTACCAAAACGGTCCTGGAGATCTGGGATAAAGTGGCGGTGAGTAGGGGCTTGACCACCTTTCCATCCCCGCACACCCCGATTGCGCGAAATCCGCAGTTCCCGCCGGCATGTCGGACACCTTACTTCGCGAACTGGACAGAGTCGGGCTGCAGGACGATACGAGACCTGTTTTGCGGCGACACTCTCAAAACTTTTGCACAGTGCGAGCAGGAATTTGGGCTCCTGGACGGTGACAAATACCAATATCTACAACTGCGGCACTGGATACAGGGCTCGTCCCTGACGCCGGCGGCCACGCGACCCTACACGCAGTTCGAACAGCTAGCGCGGGATTTCGGCAACTATAAGGGGCTCATATCCCGCATCTATAAGGTGCTGCAGCGCTCGCACCGGCTAGACCCCCACCCATATCAGACGAGATGGCATTCCTCTAATAGCTCGGGCGTCACCCCGGCCCAATGGGCCCGGCTTTGGGGCGACATCCCTAAAATACTACGTAGCATCCCTCAACAAGAATCGGCGTACAAGGTAATGACCCAATGGTACTACACCCCCGCCAGACTCCACAAAATGTTCCCCAATTCCTCTCCCCTGTGCTGGCGATGTACTCAGGCGCAGGGAGACTTCATACATATTTGGTGGACATGCCCACTTCTGAAAGTCTTCTGGAAAGAGGTCCTCAGCCATGTAAAAAGGGTACTCGGGTTCCCCCTTCCGGAGGATCCGCTGGTGGTCCTTCTGGGAATTAGACCAACAACCCTGAGAGCCATGACGGGTCGTGATCGGCACCTTAGCCTCCACATGCTGGGCGCTGCAAAACAAACAGTAGCCCTTTACTGGAAGAAGCCGGAGTCGCCCTCCGTAAATGTGTGGTTTACCCGTCTGTGGCAGGTGGTGGCGATGGAGTCTCTCACGGCGCGGCTACAGCTTCGAGACGCCAACTATAAGAAACTCTGGAAGCCCTTGGTGGACTACCTGGGGCGGCTAGAGCATGCTCGCTTGCAGCCGCCACGACTTCGAGCCCTGAAGCTCTTCGATGACGTGCTAGATCCCACGGACCCGGGGGGGTTCTGGAACCCCGCAGGGGGTATATAACATAACCCACTAGTGAAAACCGACCCGGAAGGAGGGGAGGAGGCCCTGCTGTTAGCGGACTACACCCTGGAAGGCCCCCATCTGCTGGTGATAACTGAGCGCACATCTTTTTCCCCCTCGCCATGACTGTCGCCCTTTGCGATGGTCCACACCACCTCCCTCTTCCCTTGTTCTATCCCCATGGTTGTTTGGTCGTCACATTGGCAATCTTTGATGTGGGGAGTGGGGCGATATTCACTGCCCTGTGCATCATTGATGAAAGTTACTTGACTGGTACAGCGCCTCCTCTAGGTGATATTGGCTAGCATATGCTGTGACTCTAACATTGCACAACTGGGGCATCCCTACTGTCTTACCCTAACGCTACCTGCCCGGCTGGCCAGGGATGAGTGTGACGTTTCGTTAGCCATGGTTTCTGGCCTTTAAGAACTGTCTCTGCAGGGTTGCTGGGCGGGAGGTTTACTGAGGGCTTAACGCCACTAAGGCAAAAAAACCTCTGAGAGTAAATGTCCCTGTGGGGCCGGTTTCTGGGCTATAGATAATGTTACTGGTGCTAATGCATATGCCTTTATTCCTGCCAATGTCTAGTCACTTGCTGCCGGCCACTGTGGTTGTAGGCGAACAAGCTGTGTATGGACTTTTGCACGACCGTTAAAATCAATAAAAGTTGGTTCAAAAAAAAAAAAGGATTGTTTCCACCTGTGTTGTTTACGAGTTTGCCGACCTTCAGTTTGCTTGGAGGATAATTTTGTTTTAGGGATGGTGTAAGCGTTTGCTTATGTTTGGTTTTCATTGTTGCTTTTACTCAGGCCACCACTCAGCATGGGCCAAATTGATCAACAGAGCAGCTCGCTGGCGCTGTTCACACGCCCCTTTTAGCGCAAGTTAGTCATAGTCTTTGAAATGTCCCTCATAACTATACTGAAGTTATGAAAATGTCCCACATAGCAATCTCAAACCTTGTCAGCTACGAGCTGCGCAGCCTGGCGAATCAATAATCAGCACCACATCCGAGATGTTTTTTTGCAGCTCATTGTCATTGTTGTTTTCTATCAAGGCGCCCTTCCCTGTGATCGCAGCATGCAGGGTGATTGGCCTACTAGGCTGTAAGGCCATTCAGGAGGTGAGCGGCAGCTTTATGTTTCCTAGTGTGCCCGTCTCTGGCAGAGCAGCGCTTCTTCTTCACTTGCGAGCTGGAGTCACACTCAGACTTGTGTTGGACAAGACTATGAGGTAGGCGGCTTTTAGTTTTAATTTCGGAGCTTGCACCTCGGATGCTTGGCCTGCACCTATCCTTTCTTTGAGAAAAATGTTCTGTTGCCCAGGCTGAGGATAGTTTGCGCCTTCTGCAACCCATCTTGAGTGCGTTGTATAAGAAATTAGCAAGTTATTCTATATGCTACACTGGTTCTATACATTGGAGAAACCTGCACTGTTAAACTACCCATTCTGTGTGTGGGGAAAGCATGCACTGCTGCCACCCATGCTTTACTTATTCTGTGTATGAGTTAAGTCGTCACTTGTTCCCTGTGTGGGAGTAGCTTGCCCTATGTTGTGTCCACATGTTTCTGCTGTTCTGCACTTGCTATGTGTGTGTGAGAAACCTGAATTTCTACTGCTGCTGCCTTGTGGTTTAGCATGGGAGCATTGGACCCCAATGCAATCACTAAAATTCATCTTCAGTGCCCTGGTTTTGCATACCTGCAAGCAGTGGGTAAACATGCAAGTTGTACTTATAGTCCTTGTGTACAAGAATCAAGGCTGGCAGTAGCTGTACCTTTTTTACTGCCAGCCTTGCTTCTCATATATAAGGACTATAAGTCCAAACTTAGTGTTTATGCACTGCTTGTTTTGTTATTTGCTCTGCTATGGTTTACACTGGGGACTTTGCCCTGCTTTTACGCATGTGACAGCTGTGGCAGATGCAGATTTCTCTTCAGTCTCTTCCTTTTCATTCCTTGCGTTTTTACTCCTTCCTCCATTCTGTCTTCTCCTTTCCCGTTCGATGTGCCTTTCCTCATTGCCCTGTTCTTTCTCTTTTCTCCTGTCTCTCCCTCTCCGTTCCTTGCCTCTCTCTTCCTCCTTTCCTTCTTTCTCTTCTCTGCTATCTCCCCCTTTCTTTTCCTTGTATCCTTCTACTTTCCTTCATTCTCCAGCTTTCTTTTTCCTTGAGTGTTTTCTCCTCCATTCCTTATTTCCACTCTCTGCTGTCTCCCCTTCCTTGCTTCCTCCCCTCTCCCTCTCCAATACTTCTTTCTCTTCTCTCTCTCCCTTCCTTACGTCACCCCCTCCATTCCTTCTTTGTCCTCTCTGCTGTCCTCCCTACCATTCCTTGTTTTTGGAGTGTAGCAGCTTCAGTGCTGTCAAAGATCTCCCTTTTTCTGAAGTGAAATAAAGATTGATTGTCACATTAGACCAATTTATAAAACAAAAAGTGTGCATTTTGATAAGTTTTACATTGATTAGTGAAAAATAAAACACAACAATTAGAAAATAAAATTAGGAATCGTGGAGTCGTCTTCTACAAAGCTTGTAAAATGCTCTGTACAATTCAAAACGGCGTAAGAACATAATGTTTAATTTAAGGATCTATGAATCTTCCTGTGCATGTCTCATCTGCAGACGGAACGGTGTAAATAACAGGCGTTGACAAAGTTGTACCCACATAAGTGGTACTTGTTGTATCGTCCCAGAGAACGAAATAATGGATTGACTGTGCCGTGCATTAAACTCGTGGCCGGCAGTTTTTTGTTCGGGAGTTGCATAGAACAACTTTCTTGACCACCATTTTGGAAATATGGCCCTCATTCTAAAATTAAGCAAATTGCAACCCTCGTGTTACATTGTTGTTGTGCAGCAGATACTACTTCTGTGTACCTTTATGTTTTTTTATAAATTACACCCGAGATGTAATTGCTTAAATTATGCTAGTAACCTCTTTGGGACCGTTTTTATGCCCCTGCTCCTTACTTGTCGTGCCTGGCCTCAGCTTTAAAAGACCATTTACTTGTTAACAAGGCTTTGTTGTTTTTTCACCCCTTCATCTCTGTTCTGCCTATTGCTGGAAGCATTAGCCCCCCGACATTTTTTGTAGCTCCCACCCTGGAATTTGGCTCTAGTAGGCCTCTGACTCAGAGTGTCCCACAAAAGGGTGTAAAGGGAACGAAAAATATCCAGTGCAGATAAGAGCCAGTAATTATTTGGGAGACTTTACAGGAACTGGTCTTGGGAAGAAGGGTCAGGGTTTAAGTTCGTGTTTCACTATGCTGGATATTTATTGCCATATTCTAACAAAACAAGGGAACCCAATAGGTAGTTGCTGGATTTTGTAATTAAGCTCCTTTGCCTTGCCTGTAATGTCTGTTTGTTTTGTATATGTCTTTTTCTCCCAACGGATACAGGACTGTGTCCCACATATGTTTTGCTGTTGATTATTGGTTGTATTTCATTGAAGAATTAAACTGGATGTCCGGCTGGACATTCTTAATATAGTCTCGATTCTGTACTATATTTATTCCCTTTATTCCTTAAACCATTTTGAGGACCACTGTTTGTTTGAAATGGATATTTATTGCCATCACATAAGAAAAATAAAAAAAAGCATTTGCAATGCCATAGGTCTTGCATTTACACAAGTTTGAGCTATTGGTATAATAAATGACAATGCATTTTTCATGTTTCTTTTTTAAAAACATAAATAAAAGGCATTGTCATTTACAATGCAAGAGTTTAAGCTATTGGCATTATAAATGATAATGCCATTTATTTATCTGTTTTCAAAACCAACACATTGATAAAAGGTTTTTCATTTACAATGCCAATAGGTCAAACCTTTGGAAATGCGAGACCTATTGCATTGCAAATGCTTGTTTTACATGAGGTACTTGTACCACTTATACCTATTCTCCCACTCTATCAAGTGGCCGTAACCCATGGACTTTGACCTTGTGCAACAATGCACAACTAGGCTTCAAGTTCAAAGTCATGAATACACACACCAGTTTCATAGTCCCTATAGCTAAAGACAGTCTTACATAAAGTGTACTCCCCTAAACCATTCCCTTACTTCCCACGTGTGCAGCACATTACTTCCTCATATTGATACATTACATGTGCTGCGAATCACAGTGTGCCTCCTCAAAGCCTTGCCGAGAGTATGAATATAATATGCAACCTTTATTCATATACTCTATGTTTCTTCCTCCCTTAAAACCAAACAGCCTTGAAAAAGCCCCAAACTTGCTCGCCATTCCTGGGCCGAAACAGATGTTGGATGAACTGCAACAACAGCATGTTAATCTGTCTACCTGCAATTTGTATTAACACATGCTAGCTTCTTTCTTTGTCTTAAATCTTGATATTTCTTGCTGACAACACAAAGTTTAACAAAAAAGTGTATCTATGCACGCACATGACAATTATTGTATAGAAGCATTCGGTGGTTTCAGCTGAATTTTAGAAATACCTTCTGTTTGACCTGGCATTTCTTGGCGTGATTACCCCTGACCTTTTGCCTCTACCTCCTCTATTTTTGACTGACTTTGATGCTTTGGGCACTTCGCCACTGCTGATCAAAGTGCAGGTGCTCCCTGTGTAAAGTGTAATGGTAATTGGTTGTCCATGATTGGTATGTTTGCCTTACTAGTAAAGTCCCTAGTAAAGTGCACTATGTGTGCCCGGGCTGGTAATGCAAATGCTACTAGTGGGCCTGCATCACTTATTGTGCCACCCACACTAGTAGCCTTTAAAAGGGAACTCAGGCCTGCCATTGCAGTGCCTGTCATTGCAGTTTGTTAAACTGCCATGTTATTCTGACAAGTGCACCCACTTGCCAGATAGTACCCTTCCCTTTCTATGCACATCAGACAACCCTATGGTAGAACCATGGTATCCCCTGGGCAGGTTGCAGTGGATGAAAGGTAGGACATGTACTAAGATGTGTACCATGTCCTGAGAGTGAAATCCTCTCCATTTCGTTTTTCACTGTTGAACAGTGGTCAATGCCCCCTGAACACAAAGATTTCATAGCCATTGAGGGGTATAACTATGAGAGCTGAGGCCCCTGAACTTTGGAGAATGGCTTGATCAAGAATGAACAAGACTGGAGCTACTTCGTGGTCAAGAGGAACTTTTGCCAAGGAAGAAACAACTGAAGAGTCTGAAGGAAAGAACTGACCCTTGCTGTGTGTTCTGGGGCTGTCCTGCAGTTTGCCGTTTTAACCAAGGAAAGGCTAAAGGGACTTTGCTGTGTGCTCTGTCCCCTTGCTTGAAATGACTTTGCTGTGCTGTGTCCTGAAGTAACTTATCCCCAAGGGCCCGAGGTGAGCTGGCTCCCTGTTGCAGAAACACAAAAGTTTCCAGAAGAGTCTCAGTGGCGCTGTGTGCGTGTGCTTGTTGCAGTCTGAGACCCTCGTAAGAAGTGCCCTGTGATCGTGGGCACCTGGAGTCCAAGCGAGGATCAGCGACACTCTGTGCGTGTGCTTTTTGCAGCCTGGACTCTTTGTGAGGATTGTCCAGTTAACGTGTGCACCAGAATCCAAGTGAGTCTCATCAATGCTGAGTGCGTGTGCTTTGTAACCTATACTAAAAAAGACCCCGTCATATGTACACGACACGACGGATATTCTCTGCATCATAGAGGAGATACATGGCGCCAGTGACATCAACCTTCTAGTTATGTTGGACGTGGAAGCACTATACACTAATATCCCCCAGCATGCCACTCTAACGGCTATTGAAACAACGCTCATGAGTTAGGAATGTTCTTCTCCCACCCCCATCTCCTTCGTTATGGAGTGTGCCACTTTGGCATTAACGGAGAATTACTTTGAGTATAGTAAACAGTTGTTTCACCAATCCCAAGGTACTTCAATGGGGAGTACTTATGCCCCTAGTGTGGCCTGTATCTACATGGCCACCTTTGAGGAGAATGTCATCAGGCACCCCAGTAACCCTTACATCAACAACCTGACCTTATGGAGGAGGTTCATTGACGACATACTGATTTTTTGGAAGGGGGACCACCCAACTTGTCTGGCCTTCTGTGAGTGGATCAACACACAAAATCAGTATCTGAGATTTACCCACACTATCTCCAATACAAACGTACCATTCCTAGACCTGAGTATCATGCTCAATGACACAGGACTTAGTACGACACCTTACAAAAAGTCGACGGACAGGAACAGCTTGCTTTTATACAGCTGCCACCACCCTAGGGCTCTTAAAGACAATCTACCCTTTGGACAATTTCTTCGTATTAGGAGAAATTGTAGCTCCATTACGGACTACAAGGCTGAAGCACAGCAGTTAAGCTCCAACCTGAGACTAAGAGGTTACCCTCACCGCCAGATCAGAAACTCTCTCAAGAGGGCTAGAAACAACCACCTCGAGTCTCTATTACAGCCTAACCCCAGTGAGCAAACAGACTCATTGACTTGTGTAACGTCCTTTACATCACATTCGACACGCATCAAAGGCATTATTAAAAAGCATTGGGGAATTTTGAAAACAGGTGACCTGAATATCCCTACACCGCGATTTGCCTTCAAGCGGACACAAAACCTCAAGGACATTCTCATACACACGAGACCTAGGAGGGTGAGTAATAATGTGCAAAGAACACTATGGGATCTCCCCCCGGTAACAAGTCATTACCCGTGTGGCACCTGCTCAGTGTGTCACCAGACGGGAGTTGCCAAGGAAGTTACTTTCTCTGACACCTTTACCTGGAGAATGCTGAGGCACACTAATTGCAACACAACACACTGTATTTATTTGGCTACCTGTCCATGCAACAAGAGATACGTGGGGATGACCCTTAGACCAGTAAAAACACGCATAAGAGAGCACAAGAGCAATATAAGATGTCAGAGGGTCACTACGAAAATGTACACACATTACAAGGAACACAATCATACCCCGGAATCCTTACGATGGCTGGTTCTAGAAACCCACCCCAGGATAACACAAAGGGCACTGTTCAGAATAGAACAGAGATGGGTTCACCGCCTTGGATCAGACCGGGATGGGTTAAATGACTAAATCCCATGGTCCTTCTTAACGAATAGATGAGCCACTACCCATACATTGGCAATGCCATCTGCACACCACCTGTAACACACAGCAACTGATAAAGCTGATGACGGCATTAGCGGACTCATAAACCTGCCTACTGTAGACATACTGAGGTCTAGTAGCACTTGAGGATGGCTTATTTTCTCCTGAAATCGGATCAGGAGGTCTGTATTAGCGATCACCTTGACTGACGCTACCCATACACCTTAGTGCGTCTTCGATTACACTGGTCTGTTCACTGAATACATCATAGTCGACATAGCCATACAATTCACAACCGATAGCATTGATGACCTGCTGCATACATCGTAGCACGTCATAGATTACCCTGGTATGTTCATTGAATACATCATAGTCGACACAGCCATACAATTCACACCCGATAGCATTGATGACCTGCAGGAACACAATAGAGCAGGTTTGATGAAACTACACTACACTACACTACAAGATGGCCGCCGACTCAAACGAGCAGCCAAATCGTGGAACTATTATCAACGCGCTGGTAACATGCAGTGTTATACCACATACAGCTTGCTCGGCATTGCCACTGTGATAACGACCGGATGGCATGGTTGGCCTACTATTTTATCAGTGAACAGCATTGATTTGGTTATACTACAAAATGGGCGCCTAGTCTTACGAGCTGCCACTTTTCCAAGCGCTAATCTACGAACTGATCATGTGCCCTCGCACATGACGACAACCCGGAAACCGGCCCCGCCCCACCCACGCCAGCAAGTATTTCAGCATGAGTTGATGGCAGCGTTGTCCTTCCCAGTTCGAGCGGTGAGGGGTAGGTCTTCGAGCCCACTCCTGCAAAAATCAAATCGTGAGTAAATAGATGTGGGTTTCTTGCTATGCTCTGTGTACTTTGTAGGCATAAAGGGACTAGTTTTTAAGAGGGCCTGACCACACTCTGGCAATACCATCGGACTGCTCACCTCTGTCTACACTACCTATTGGGCACACGAACGGGTGCAGTTGGTCCAAGATACTAGCCATGGCCGTGCTTCCGCATACTTGTAGGCAATGCACGCATTTTGACTAGTCTGAGTGGAACTAACTAGCACACCACGACTGACCCTTCTTGTTGTGGCGGGGTCCCTGTACTGCTCGGTGAGGTGTTACAGATGGCCGCCTCCTCTGCTACCTTTACGCACTTGGTACAATAGCACTGAGGCAGTTTACCATTACCTGTCTAACCGCATGATGGTGTTCACGGCTCAATCAGTTGTTTGTGCAATCTTGTCACCCGCAGGACACCAGACTTTAGGTGTCCGGTACCGCTTCGGTCACGGAACGGAGCATGTGATAGCACTGAGTTAGGTGAGTGCCTCCCCTGTTGAGTGCAACCCGTCTGCTTGTGACTGTAAACCCTACTTTGTAAATAACTCCCAACATGAAATAGTTGCACTTGGTCCCCTGGTCTTCTGTTTTTAGCTACTTTTTAACTAGTGCTTGTTTTTAAACTTCACCCTAGATAGGTTACCTAACCTGCACAGAGGCCATCATTTAATACCACCTCTGTCATCACTACCACAGTTTGTATGATCCGACACTGAGAGAGAGGATTGCCAATGTAATACTGGAGAGATGACTTTGTACTCTTCACTGAAATAGTTGTGGCTACCTTATATATTTCTCTTAGGTTACCCGACATTCATGGAGAGACTGTTTCCATAGTACTAAACGTGGCAGGTAGCATCTGCACCCACCACATTGTGTAGATAGTTATTTTACACTAGGTCCTGAAGAATTGCTGAGGATCACTAGGACCGCGAGGCATGAAACATGTTGACCGTCAGAGATGAGCATAGCTGAGCTGTACCCTTACGACAGCAAGCTGACACTCTTAGTTTGTTTTTAATCAGGTGGATAGCCAGCCTGAATAAAGTCATATTTTGGACTATCCAACTTGTTTTAAAACCACCTCTCTTCACTTACATCTACACCACTAGGCCCCTCACACGCACCACACCATACGGCCAGGAACAAAAGATCTCCAATAAAGAAGCCCTTTATGGGTGCCCGTCGGGTATTGCTGCGCCGACCCGACGAGGAGCAGGTCCATATGATGAAGCATGACACCTAGCTTGCTGGGTGTGTGAGGACCCTAGTTCCAACAAGAGGAATTCCCTTCCTCTGCTGTTGTGTTTCCTTTGTTTTCTCTCTCTCACCCACCCAAGGAACTGCACACCCTTTCATCCTATCCCTCGCTCACTTTGCCACTGGATTCAAGCTAGCCTGGCTGATGACAGCTGATGAGCCAGAAACCGGTCCCAGGATGCTTGTTTCCGGTCCAGGAAAGTCATGGCTTGGCAGTTCAGGCTGGACAGTTCCCATGAGGCACAGGGTCAGAGTGATTTGCATATGGCCATGTCTGAACTGGGGTGGCGGAGTGAGCTGAAGAATGATGATGGATTAAACCCAGATAAGTTGACTGGGGGTGAGTGCTTGCAATGTTCAACACTCCGTCCATCATCCCCTTTGGTTTTGCTTTGTTCGCCCTAAGTTGGCAGGGTATGCCCAGACGTGGGTCCCTTGCTCACTTTGCCACTGGATTCAAGCTAGCCTGGCTGATGACAGCTGATTAGCCAGAAACCAGTCCCAGGATGCATGTTTCCGGTCCAGGGAAGACATGGCTTGGCAGTTCGGGCTGGACTGTTCTCATGAGGCACAGGGTCAGACTGATTTGCATATGGCCATGTCTGAACTGGGCTGGCGGAGTGAGCTAAAGAATGATGATGGATTAAACCCAGATCAGTTGACTGGGGGTGAGTGCTTGCAATGTTCAAAACTCTGTCTATCATCCCCTTTCAATTTGCTTCGGCCTAACAACCAGCCAGGAGAAATATTACACATACTCATATGTTGGATCTATATTGTGAGGTCTTATCGATTATCTTTTTATATAAAATGTATACTTGTTTTTATAAAACTCGCGTGGAGTCAATTTGTGGTGTCATCATTGGGTTGCTGTGAGCATGGTTGCAAATACTTTACACATTTGCATTGAAGATAAGCCTGGCTGCTCGTGCCAAGCTACGAAGGGGGTAAGCGGGGGCTATATCAGAAGGTGACCTTCCTTCCCCTGAGGTGGAAACGGGGGTCCCTATTTGGCCTAAGGTACCTACCTTGGCCAAACAGGGATCCTGGGTCTAACACATTTTTTATGACCAATTGACGGAATTGGGCTATTTAGAATCGGTCCATCTCTCCCAGATTCTGACATGCTCGTATACTATTAAGCGCCAATGAACAAGTGCATATGTAAATACAGCCAGCCAAACTGCACCGACTCTGTCACTTTTTCTCAAGCTCCTCTCAGAAAAAAGAATGGTTCTAAATCGGTTTGTGTGTTGTTGCCACCAACTTGTATCTGTCAGGTTCCACCTTCCTAAGGGTAATCAGATTGATTTTCTTCCTTGTTCTTAAGCACTGCACAATGTCACAAACACTTTGCCAGCATGAAATTCAGCCTCTAAAATGTCTGCTTCCAGCTGTCAAATTCATTCCCATTCTTGTCTTGGAAGAATTACCTAGATAAGCGTCATCTGCAGCGGCATAAAATTAATGTCCGGAAAAACAATTTTCGAAATGTTCTGGGTGAGTGACTCTGTTTCTGGACATTGATTTTGTAAGTTTGTTATTTCCTTTATTTTCTTATGGTATTGATTTCATAGTGGCGTGAGGTGAAGCTATTTATACTGCTCGAATTTTCTACTGAAATTCTCTGTTACATAAAACAAGAATTGCAGCATGGAGTTATTATAAAAAACATTTATACTTTCACTGTTGCCAATATTTGTAAACTCCTTTTAATGTTTATAAAATATATGTAGATTCAAAATCGTGCAAGTTCATGTGGACATTTTAATTACGTTAATTGTAAAAGCGAAGTTTGTTTCACAAATATTTACTGAAAATCTTGGAAATAATATTTGAGCACTGTGGAATGATGGTGATCTGAAACTTCGGGCACTGGTAAGCAAGGTCGGAGTCACTAACAAGTTACGGCGAATTTAAAAATGCATCCCCGAAGAGCACACATACATCATTTATTAGCATCCCAAAAGAAAGTGCTCTCATAAATGCACAGTGGTTCTAAGTCAACATCCGTACTATTTATTTTAAATAAGCAGCTAAAACAAAGATGGCAATTCCACCCAACCAGAAGCATTTAAAAAGGCGTACGCCTAACACCTAAAAATATACACACCACTAGGTAAAATTATAAAACCATTACATAATATTGAATGAGGGGAAAATCACCCATTGGCCACATGTCACACAATAGTGAAGCCTTGATCACTGCACACGCTTTTCACGTCTAAACAATCAAAAATCAATCAAAATCAAAAAGTGTGCTATACCAGACACCGCAACTCTCCTCGTATCAGTGCTAAGGATTCTAAGCTCTTCAAGATGGTGTCTGGTGCCAATGCACCTGCATAAAGGGACAATCCACTTGGACCTTAAAGTTATGTAACAAGGGCAAAAAATAATAAATGTACCAAGGATTCGGGTCCTCCCCCGCATGCTGGAGACTGGTCATGTCGGGCTTGAGATAGCCATTTACTGCAGAACATTTTGGCAGGGAGTGTCCTGTATCTAAATTGAAGAAACTGTTTCCGAGCCATAGCTGGGACAATTTCATCAATAGTTTGTTTTTATTGGGGACAGAGTTTAAGGTCAATGAATGCTAGAGTGAGCGATCCCGTAGATTCAGTCACACTTTCCACTAAAATAAATTCATAGTAGATTTCAGTAACTCTTACTCTAGATATCAGACTCAATTTCCAATAGCAGTTTACTCAAGAGTGGCCTTAGGGAGCACAGTCAAGGTATTTCAAGGTATTTCACGATCACATGGGGATGTGATATGATCCATAAAGGCCACTCGGTAGGGGCCAAGAAAATTGCAGCCTCCATCCTCTGAGCATGGTTAGTAATATAGAACCCATTTGAACTATCCCCCTGCTGGGAAGTTGAACTGATTTCCGGCAAGGAATTCACTCATCTATTCCAACCTTTTCTCTTTCAATCCCTCTTTCCAAGCCTCTGACATGTAGAGCACTTTAGAAAACAGAAGACCTATCCCTCACCCAAACTGGGCCATGTGATGGGTGGGAAGAAGGGTGTTGAGGGGACAGGAGAGGGACAGGGGGAGTCTAATTTCTGTTATCAATAATTGCTTGATACACATGCACTGCTAGACTGCCTACTACCACCTTAGCTTAACGGTCTGTGCTTGATTCCTGATCTTTGCCTACCCTTTACTCCACCACTTTTTTCAGGGCTGCTACCTCATCCCTAAGGCCCTCAATAATGCCCCTTAAATTTTGGAACAGTACACCTCATTCCTCTGTTGGTGCCAACAGACAGGACAGCATACCTATTGCAACACTTGAGCATTTCGGGCACCTAGACACCTGGAGACTCGGGAGCACAAGGTTGCGTCTCATCACTGTCTTCCATACTGCCAATGTCTAGACCAGTGTTGATGCTCCAGGGGAGATTTTCTAAACATTTGGAGGATGCGATTGGCAGTTTCCTTTTGGCTGGAGTGGTAGGTAAAACCTTGAGAAAGTTTGAATTTAAGGCATTGGGCTAGAGGAAGGTTGGGTGCTAACAATATCTTGGCATTCAGTTAACAAAGTATCTATCCTATCCATGACAATGTTACCAATTCCCACAGATGACAATTGTTTGGCACTCAAAGTTGCTCAAGGCCCATCCTGAGTCTACCTTTTACCCATGGTAAACTCTTCTACACCCACAAAACTACAAGGTGAGGTAATTTCGCAAGGTCCAAAAGTGAGCCAGCACAGAGGAGGATTTTTTTCCACTGTTGTGTAATAATGAATGTAGTGGGCGCCCAAGCCAAACATTAGTTCCAAGGTCAATACAAACAGGATGATGCAATGTAACACAACAAGACAAACTGAAGATGTCCTTTGAAGGGGAAAATAAAGCTGAGAAGTAGAAATCAAGAGTATCTTAAGGAACAGTGCTGTAATGTTTTTCCCCAGGGTAGCAGGGGCACTTTACTACAGGACCAAGGGGGTGGGCCTGCCCTGCCTCCTCCTGCTGCCAATGAGCACAGGATGAGCCCACCCGTGGCCCGGGATTTGCCTGGGCACGGCCCACGAGTGTCCCGCACCACAGGATGATTTTATGTGCAATATATCTCTATGGCAGCAGTGGCAGTAAGTGGCAACCCTGACCCCCCCCCTCCTCGTGGCAATGCAGATTGATGTTTCGAGTCCCCAGGCCAAGGGCAACAATGCTCTCAGCATCCTGCACCGTGGGTTGACCTCAGGCGCTATAAAGCACTATGGTGGCAGTGGCCGTAAGAGGCAATCCTGGCCCCTCATCCTCGTGGCAATGCAGATTGGAGACTGGAGTTCCGAGATCAAGGGCAACAATGCTGTCAGCGTCGGCGTCAGAGTGACTCTTTGTAAATTTGAAATTTACATAACAAACATTGTAAATCGAAAACGGTTAGCATCATGAGAAAGATAGTCAAGCTTGTAACGGAAGAAGCACCATGGCACCATGGTTAGAATCATAGAAGGATAAGAAATGATCCAAAGCAGAACAGGAAGGAAGTATATAATAGAATTATAGAACAGGGTAGTGCAAGAGGCCAGGCCACTGTAACAGAGAGATAAAGCTTCATGAACAGGGTTCTGTTAATCTCATTTCAGGCACAAAACTTTGGGGCATATTATCAAGGTCCGGCGTTAAAATTATCGCCGCTTTATCTATAATGGGCTTGATAATATGCTCTATGGAATTCCAATTGAAGTCCATGTTAGATGTAAAGGAGCATTTTGTGTAACTAAAGGGAAAAAGGGGAAGCAGAGTAGTCCTTTAAGACCAGGGGAGGACATAAATAGATATACTTTATGGAGCAGGGGGAGTGAATTGCAGAGCTCATTAAGTAAAAACACTCACACGAAAGGGCAATATCTGCCTTACAATCTCTAATCCCCCCAGATCAATTAAAACACACTGTTTTCTGTGCAAACAATCGAAAGAGGTGAAAGTGAGCAGAAAGCAGGTTGAAGCTACTAACCCCCAGTTAAGTGTGAAGAAACAGTTAAGAAAGAGACCATTGAAAATAATAAAAGTCACTCCCTAAAAGACCAGACCCTAACTGGTAGAGTCCCCTACTGGGGTTCAAGATTCCCAACCAGCGAATCTAAACGCAAAAGGTACGATGGCTTCTGGTGCTGCTCCTAATCAGCCTTCTTCAAAACAACTTCCATTAAAGAACAGGTATGACCCTCTGCTTAGCATTGAAGGAAATAATATCTCCTCCCTAGCTGACTTCACTGACAACCAGCGCCCTTTAACAGACTCAGAGCAGTCAACAGCCTCGGCTACTTTATCACCAGTTAACAAGGAGTTGAACTCAGCAGAGCTTGAAAACACAATGGCGGCACTGCTAGCAGAATTAAGAGAGAGGTTTGCAACATCAGAGCTCAATCAACAGAAAATACAAGAGTATTGTGAAACCATGGAGTAGAAAATCAACACTCTAGTAGACAGAGTGGGAATAATGGAAACGGTACAAAATGAAATCTCAATTAAAGTGACCACCAATCAAGAAGAGATTTTGAAACTCAAGAAAAATGAAAGGGACCTTAGAGACAAGTTGGAGTCTCTAGAAAATAATGCTAGAAGGAACAATATCAGAATTCTGAATGTCCATGAGGGGAAGGAAGAAGGAGATATTAAGGCTTTCGTAATTACTCTCTTAAAAGAGTTCAACTCTCATCTAGACTTCGACAATATAGAGCAAGACGTTCAGAGAGTCCATCGTGATCCTTTTGTGGCACGTCCCGGAAGGAAAACCACCAGGAGGATTTTGGTTAATTTAAAAACATACACGCTAAAGGAAACCATCCTCGCGGCGGCTTTAAAAACCAGAACGTATAGGAAGGACGACTGGTCCTTTCGTATTAGATCGGATGTTTCATGTGAAACATTAGACAGGCAGTGGGAATTAGGGAAATACATCCAAGACCTAAGAGATCTAGGCGCCACAGCTAATATATGTTTCCCTGCCTCGTTAAAGGTCATGAGGAACAATAAAATGCACAATTTCAGAGATCCAGAAGATGTAAAAACTTTCATTGACCAGATCAGGGCACAGACATCAGTATAGCAGACAATAGTCAGCCCATCAAGGGGTGAGAGAGCTCATACGAGGTGTAATTATACCTCGAGGTATAAGGGAGGGTTCCCCAGGGTGGGAGGAGTGGGTCATTGGTAAAACTATAGAGAATCATTCAAGGCACATTGGGTGGGGGAGCATTCGGGAGAAAATCCCCCCAAAAAATGTTCCTTTAATGTTTGATGCAGTCGAGCTGTGTTTCGTTCTTTCTTTTTTCTTTTACGTAATGTCAGAAAATGGGGGTTACCATTTGTTTAAAAAAACTGAACACTGCAGGTTATTGTTGAGAGATAGTAAAAGGTCATCATATATCTATTATGGCAGGATTAGATAAAAGTAACTCCCTAAGAGTTTTATCATGGAATGTGAACGGCCTGAGAGTAGCCCCAAGGAGGAATAAAATACTAGAATATCTGAATTTGAGGGAGGCGGATGTCATTTTTATTCAAGAATCCCATTTGTTAAAAGAGGAATGGCTTGATATTATTAAATCTCAAACATGGATTGAGCACTGTATCTGCACATCCCAAACAGTCACAGTAAAGGGGGTCGCAATATTATTACAAAAATCAGCCCAATGCACTATAGCTGAAGTAGAAGTTGACCCTCAAGGTAGATGGGTGATCGCTAGGGTAAGATGTCAGGGCAGGTGGTTAATTTTTGTTTCATATTATGGCCCAAATATAAATGACCCTCTCCCTCTCCGCACACTAATGCTTCATCTACTTGAATTTAATGACACTATTATTATAGGAGGCGACTTTAATGTTATTCTTGATTTAGACAAGGATACCACCTCCAAAATACACAATGTGGCAACTTCTAAAATGAGATCAGTCCTGAAATCCATGATTCAGGATCTCGGTCTAGTAGATATTTGGAGACTAAAAAACACAAGAGGGAGGGCGGCGTCGAGCAGTTTTACAGGGGACTTTACATTTCACAATAAAAAGCATGGGCATCAATCCAGGATCTATTTTTTTCTTGACATCTACCACTATAAATAATTTAGTTAAGAAAATCGCCCATTTACCGGAATACTTATCAGACCACTCGGCAATATTTTTACATTTAGAGCTCAGTGGCAAATCCCCAGAGAGGCGCTGGACTCAAAATCGATCTCTTCTCTTTGAATCGTCAGTTGTCTAGAATGTGAAGAATCGAAAAAATAGTTGTTTTTTTTTAATCTCGATACGGCCCCCATAAACAAGGTCTGTGAAACGTATAAAGCTTTCCTTAGAGGCATGCTAATTAGCCACAATGTCGTGGAAAACAAGAAAAGGAAAAAGGAACTTTCCTTTTTAGAAGAACAGATAAAAGAAACTCAAGGGAAGCTCTCCCAAACCTCAGAGGCTAACATGAAGCTCATATTAGAAGCAGATCTTGCTAAGGCTAGGGCAAAACTAGCTGACTATTTAGAACTTAGAGTAAAAAAGAGATGGGAAGTGAGCCTACTAGCTAATTATGAATACGGGGAGGCTAGTGGTAAATGTTTGGCCTGGAAGGCCAAAACAGACCGAACTAGGAACATTATCAGGGATTTGAAGAATCAAGATACGGGTGATATCATCACTGAAGACAGAGCCATTGAGTGGGAATTGCTCCGTTTTTCTCAGGATATCTACACAGAGGACGTAGTCCCAAACAAAGAACAGACAGACGCGTTCTTTAGTGATATAAACATGCCCTTGCTAAGCAGTAAAAATAAAGAGGATCTATCGGCTCCTATAACCCAGGAGGAAGTTTTTAGCTCAATCAGAAATTTGAAAAAGGGTAAGGCAGCTGGCCCTGATGCTATCCCCAATGAGATATCTATCTTGTTGAGGGAAGTCTTAGCTCCAATTCTGTTGGATCTCTTTAACTCTGCATACATTTTAAAACAGGACACCCCACCATCCTGGGATTTGGCAACCATAATTATTCTTCTCAAACCCAATAAAATCCCCAGAGTATGTGAATCATACAGACCAATATCGCTGCTTAACAGTGATTATAAAATCTATACACAGATCCTCAATAAAAGGCTGGAGCGAATGGTCGGCTCAATTATCCATAATGATCAGAAGGGCTTCATGAAGGGGAGGCATTTAGAGGATCTGACGCATGAATTAATCAATGCCGTAGACCTAGCTATAGAGTATGAAAAACCCTTATCTATAATAACGTGTGATGCGGCGAAAGCTTTCAATAGGTTCAGCTGGCCCTTTTTATATGAGGTAATCCAGTGCTTCAATATGGGGGAAGTTTTTGGGTCAGCAATTAAGACCTTGTACAGAAATCCCATGGCCCGGGTTTTAGTAAATGGATCTCTTTCTGAGATAGTACAAATTAGTAGAGGATCTAGACAGGGCTGTCCACTTTCCCCTATCCTCTTCAATTTATATATTGAGCCACTTGCCATTAAGCTGAGAGTATGTAAAAATATATGTCCATTCACATGCAACAATTGGAAGAAAAAGATAAGTCTCTACGCTGATGATTTAATGATTTTTACAACCCACCTCGACCTCGTAATATCGGCTATTTGGGAACATTTTGATGAATTTGGTAAATTATCAGGATATGCGGTCAATCTTTTCAAAACGGAGATCATGCAGTGGAATACCCACTTCAAGAGTGACCTTATTAGGAAAAAGATAAGATATTTAGGGATTGAGATGGTCCAAAATCTGGATACTTTATAAAAAGTGAACTTGGACTCAGTAACATCAAAAATTAGAAAACAACTGCAGCAGTGGAACTCTTATCCTTATCCTTTCTGGGAAAATCTAATTTACTGAAAATGTCTATTCTACCCAAGTATACTTTCATTTTTAATACAATTCCATTAGAATTTAAGACTGAATGGATTAAAAAAGTTCAAGGTCTCTTTACTAGTTTCATTTGGGGAAATAAAAGGCTGAGATTTGCATGGAGGAAATGTAGGGAGAAAAAGGAAAATGGGGGCATAGCAAGCCCAGATCTCTGACATTATCAGAGAGCCTTTCAATTGAAGATTTTTAGACAGTTATTAAAGGACTCAAATAACATCACCCCCTTGTTTCGTGTCTTGACGTATGGACCACCAGACATATCTAATCACTTTCTCTACAAGTTTGGAGACCCTAAATTCTTTAAAAAAATCTGATTAAAGTCTCTTAATTGCACCTGTAAATTGTGGTACCACATTAGGAAGATCCTACAGATTCCATATTATAGTCATTACGCCCCAATATGTAGTTCTCCTGGTACCCCTGAATGTTTGCAAGATGCCCTAGCAATTCCGATTAGGGAAAAGGGAATTTGCAGATGGAGCCAGTTATTGGAAGGCACTCAATTAATACCTTGGCAAGACTTCAAGAAATCACAGAAGGTGCTGCCTCCCATTTTAAATATTGTCGACTACTTGGCTGGGCAAAAACTTTGAGTCAGGCAGGGAATCAAAATAAACTCTATGAGGCTAAAATAGCACTGCGTCCGGGACTACAGAAAGAGGTTTCGGTATGGTACTGGGTATTGATACACTTGTTAGATGACTCTGCTACATGGCATACAGAGACATGGAGGAGGGAGCTACCGGAGACTGATCTTGAAGCACTGTGGCAAGTACCTACATCGTTATTATGGTATTGTGTGAAATCGGTGCCTTTAAAGAAAAAACATCTTTTTACTATTCACAAGGCTTACTAGACGCCACAAAGATTGGCAAAGATGGGTCAGCAAACAGTGAGGTATTGCCAAAAGTGCGGGGAACCCAACGTAGATGAAGCACATATGTTCCGGTAGTGTCCATCCATCCAACCATTTTGGCAGAAAGTGGGTAAAATTTTGGCAGAGTTGGTGCGCCATGAAGTAAAGGTGAGTCTGGCACTGGTAATATTTGGGGTGATACCGGAGGAAGAATCTGTTGTTAATATACCCAAATCTCTAAAGGCACTTATATTCATTTTAGTCCTATTAGCTCGTAGAGAACTCTGTATTAAGTGGATTTTACCTATTCCACCTTTAGAATCCGAATGGTTAAACTCAGTCCACAGAATTGCCAAAATGGACAGAACAATACACTCTAATAAGAGAATGAAACACTGGAGTATTTGGGATAACTGGGCTGAAAATTTCTGTCTATTTTAGTTCTTAAACTCTTTTCTCTCTCCATAGCATAATTCTTAATTCATCATTTTTGGGAAGTTACTTATCACTAAATTGAATTCTCTTAACCGCCTTAGCGTAATTCTGGTACCCCGTTAGACATGGTATTAAAAATAATTTGTTGTATACTCTTAGTTTTTTTTTTTTTGTGGTAAAGAATGGATCATTAATCCAATGATTAAGAATCAGTAAACACAGGATATTCTCATTAAGCTAAGAGATAAACCAAGATGGATTGGTGATCCTAGCATGAAAAATAAGCAAGAACCTGTATACATAGGGGAAAAGAGTAAGCTGAACCTGAAGAAAAGGATCCTGTGATGGTCACCATCCCCTCCCAAGTGGAGAGAGCGGGTATCATCCTGGTCGGACAGTAAGAAATCAATTCGGCAATCTCTTCTTTCTCCACTCCTATACTGATCAAACATATGAGACTTGTGTCACCCACTTAAGTAGCCCTTAAAACATGCCTCAGGCCTGCCATTGCAGAGCCTTTGTGCACAGTTTAATCTGCCATTTGTCCCTGGCAAAACCGTCCTTTTGCCTGGCCCAAACCTTCAATTCTAATACATATAAATCACCCCTAGGCTAGGCCCTGGACAGTCCAGAGGACAGGGTGCAATTTATTTAAAAAACAGGACCTGTACTTTGAAGTTTTACTTGTGCTGATAGTTAAAAATGCTTACATTCATTTTTTACTACTGCAAGGCCTAGATCTTCCATAGGATAACATTGGGATTACCATATTACATTTTATAAGTTTAATTCCCAAATGGGAAGTTATTGTTGGTTCAAGTTTGGTTTGGTGTTTCTGGAATCCTAACTTAAAACCTTACTTATGGCAAAGTTGAATTTTAAAGTGCCAGTTTTAGAAAGTTTCTTGCCTTTGCCATTTGGCTGGTCACATAACTGGGTAGAGTTGGAAGCTGTGCTTAGTGTATTTCTCCTAGAAACCCACCCACCATAGGAGCTTATGTGTAACTGAATTGGCCATCATTGGCAGGATGGGAGGGAGAAGGAGAGCCCAGCCTCACTTACACCTGAATAGGCTGTGTCCTGTCCCCACACAAAAGGCTGAATACCCACTGCAGTTAGTCTGGAGCCAGGGCAGGAAAAGCAGGGCATCTGTGCACTTCAAAAGATTGGCAGAAGTGAGATCAGAGGATAATTCTCCATCATCTTGTGGTTGAGAGATGTTTCTTTCAATAAACATAAAACTCTGTCATTTTTATGCACTCCCAGGTCTTTTGCAAATTGCAGTCAATACCATTGCTAACAAACTTATCGATTTTTAAATCCCTGAAACTCCTCTATATTCTCTTTCCTTTAAACAAAGTGTTCTTATTTTTACTACAATGGCTAAATGCTGCCTCAAAATGCACTTTTCTGCACATTCAAACAAGCTCCCGATAAGAAGAACCATACCCTAGGTTCTTTTTTCTAAATTATTGGGATGCTCCTAATGCATGCTCAAAGTCCTATAAAAACTATCCTAGCGCTGTGTGTGCCCTATTCAAAGATGGCAGCCTGACTAAAAGTAATGTCTGAATCACTCAAGGGCACATTTGCCCTTACTTTAACACATGCACTCTGAAGTGTGAGACATGCTTTTAAGCATCCCCAATTAAAAAAAACTTGTAACTGAAAATCTTCCCTTCCAAATCATCACATGAGGTATTTTTCTGTAGTATTTGCGGTAAGCAATATTGAGTTATGTTTCAGGAAGGACCTGGCTTGGCAGTTCAGATTGGACTGTTCCTATTGGAGCATGGTCAAGACTGATTTGCATATACCTGGATCCAAACTGAGGTTTCATGGTGTGCAAAATACTGATAGATTGGGGTGCGGCCTGAGTCATTACCTGTAGCTGAGATTAATTAACCCCTTCAGCGTGGCGCGGATTACCGCGCTGTGCTGAAGGGTTCTTCCGCGGGCGGGGCTGTGACGGAGTGGTTCCGTCACCCGCACAGCGCGACCGACGCGCGTGACGGAACCACTCTGTCACGCGCATCGAAGGGGTTAAAGCATTCCATCTATCACTGTTTTGTATACTTATTGTGTCACTCTAAGTGGGGCAGGTAATCCCAGATGTGGGTCCCGTGCACACTGTGTCACTGGAGGAAAGCTGCATCCACCAGATGAGCCCATCACTAGGGCAAAACTGGTTCCAAGTTGCTGGTGTTCCGGTTCAAAGGGACCCTGATTTGGCAGTTCGGGCTGGATGGCTCCTATTAGAGCAGGAGGAAGACTAATTTGCATATTGCTGGGTGCAAACCAAAGTGCCATGATGTACAAAATAATGATGGATTGGGATGCGGCCCAAGTGCTTACCAGTCGCTGAGATTAATTAAACCATTACTGACATCAATGTTTTGTTTACTTATTGTATCTTTAACCACATATAACAGAGAATTGTGACTGTTGATGTGTTCAAAGGCAAAAAAGGTGTATATAATATTGGCCTCTGTGCCCTGCCATAAAATTAAACGCAGGCAAACCAGGCGAGGCTAAAGCAGTTACTAAACACAGGACAGCTGGGCACATTAAATTGAATAGGTTTACTTTCAGCTTTGTATATTAGTATGGATGTAGGGAGGATTGGATACATGAGTGTGAAGGAATGAAACTCTCTGCTGTCTGCCCACCTGGTTTAGAGGTCAGGGTAAGTCAGCGTCAGTTACCACCAGTACAAGTCAGCAAAAAAGAGGGAGGAGCTAAGCCCAGCCTCACTTACACCTGTATAGTCTGTGTCCTGTCCCCACACAAAGGGCCGACTACCCCCTGCAGTTAGTCTGGAGTCAGGGCAGGAAAAGCAGGGTATATGTGCACTTCAAAGGATTGGCAGAAGTGAGATCAGATGATAATTATCCAGCATCCTGAGGTTCAGAGAAGTTTTTTCAATAAACGTAAAACTACTGCATGTTTCCAAATAAGTGGAATTACTGCAGTAATGAGGAAGAGATTAAGAAGTTTAACAAAAATGGCAAAAGGGACCGGCCCTACCTTTTTCAGAATGCCAGGTATTGCTAGGTCTGTCGGAGACCCTTATATTATTGTACAGAAGAGGCTTTCAAAGCTTTGGAGATTCATTGAGTTGAAAGACGGTAGGCATGGTCTTATTGAGTTTCTTGGCATGGCTGCCCACGCTGATAAGGGGCCATTCTAGGCTCATCCACAGGGAAATTGGCATAAAATTAGCCACTTTTTTAAAACAAAATAGTCAGCTAAGATGTACGATTTCTGTTTTGAAGTGTCAAGGACAGGAGTTCTGTCAGCCACATTCATCAATGACAGAAAAATAAAGAATAGTTTAAGTAAAGGTATCCCTTGTGTGCTAGAGCGCGAAACAATGTTATCTGCACATATTATACTATGCTAGGTTAAAAACATTCTTATTATCACAACCAACAATTAGATCAAAATATATTTTTATTGCATTTTTTCCATTAAAAAACTAATCACATAAACATGTAGTACAGTTTTCTTTAAAACCAAAAATTAATTTTTCATTAAAAACACTACATCAATAGTATAAAAACATTACAATATTATTCGGTAATCACAATTTTAACACAGACAAAAACCTATATCAAAAGACACTATAATTTGTCATCAATTTGACAGATCACATGGAAAGGTATATACACTCGACCTGGATGAGTTCTATAATTTCAACTGCAGGTCAGAGTGGTTCCACAGATTCTGCCACACAGAAACAAAGGGCGTCGACGCGTTTCGATGGTATTGAATTATTGTTCCATCTTTATCAAGACTAGCAATTTGGATCTCTCTGTTAGTCACTTGATTGATTATTACAGCTACCCTGTAATTATAGTTGTAGCTTTTATTTCTTTAAAATAATCGATGTTAGTATACACTTGCTTCTCACCATAAGTAACCTTTCAATGATGCTCCTGAATTTTTGATTTATTATGGAGAAAATCTTTTGGTAATCCGTCTATTTAATTGCCTTTTAGTAAACGTACTAATTGTACGCACAGGTATGCCTTTTTATTTTGGGTATGATGGAGAAAAGGAAGGAATTGATCTCTTTTCTTATGGAGACTCTGCAGCTTCTTATATGGAATCAAACGAAGCTCCTCCCCTTAGTTCTCTCTAGTTCATAAACTTCAAGTATGAAGAAAAAGGGCGCAGTGCTGCATGCGTCTCCTCGCGTCCGTACGATAAAGAAAACATCCATGGTCAAGTACTGGGCACCCTCAATCTTACCTGCATAAGAGTAAAGATGTGTCTTTTTGACCTCCCAATGATAGTTTTTAATTGCAGCAGAAAATGTCTTCAAAGCTGTCAGATTGTAGGATTCATATCAAGCCTGTACTAAAATTCTACATCTTTTTAAACTCTAATAGGTTCTTATCGAACTACAGAGCTGGTGGTTTATTTTTAGGTGTTACTGCCGTTTCTGGAATGGGAGTATTTAGTGCACCGTTAATCCATGTATTAACTTTTACAACAGACTCTTTCATATAGTGTTCAACTCATGTATAGCTAGCCTTAGAAGATTATTAAATTAGTTTCAACTGGAAGTCCTCCGGGGGAGTTAATTTTTCAGGTACAAAGGCCCCGATTTGGATGTTGGACGGAAAGCCCTCCGACAGTCTGTCGGAGGCTTTCCGCCCGACACCGAGGATTTCCCTCTGACCGCTGTGTTATGATGATGGCGATCAGAGGGAAACCCATGTGGGGAATCTGGAATAGTAATCCCTTGAATGATGGCAGAGCCAGCCTCGGCTCTGCGGTCAGTATTAAAATTAGGGTTTCTGCTAGCCTTTTCATGCCAGCCTTTCTGACATGGAACGGCTGTTGGAAAGTAACTTTATGTGCCCCTAGGAGGGCCCCTAAACATCCCTGAATTCCACCTAAACATCCTTGCACTGTGTGGCAGGCACAGTGAAGTGCCTACCACAGGGTGCAGGGATGTTTCCAAACATCCATTTTTCAATGTAAGCTTGTACTGCTGGCCTTTTCATCCTTCTTCCAAAAATGGATGTTTGCATCCGTCCTGTAGGCGGTTGCATCCTAATCCTGCAGTCGGAACTGCAGACCTAAGGTCAGGAAGTTCCAAACCGCAGCAGTTACGTCCACCCAACATTGTAATGAGCCCCTAAGTTATAAGGACTATGTGGTGTCTTGTAATATGAAAGCTCATGGATCCTGGGTAGGTAAATTAAGTTGTAGAATGTTGGCGGGCCTAGGAAGGTTTGGGGTCAGGTTTCACGCCTGCCAGTTGAGACAGACATCTAGAGCAGCTGGGTGGATGAGGCATTTGTAAGATATTTCTTATAATAATGAATTGAAGGTAAACAGAAGTTGCTTTTCTACAATGACGACGGGGATGGGATCGAGGAGCAGTGCATAATGCCTCAATACCCAGACAGGTCACCATCCAGTGTGTCGGACCCATACACAGCATATGGACAGCAGCGGAACCAAGGTGAATCCAGTTCACAGCACTTTGGATGGAAGAGTGTGGAAGAAAGACTGGGTAGAAGCGGTCCGCAACTGAAACCAGTTCTCAACATTTATAGCACTACCTGCAAGTATAAAGGTTATTGGACTGTCAACAGCCTCAAAGTCACAGTTGACTGCACAAGATATGGTGCATGTGACATAACAGTAAGGTGCATGGCATCTAGAGCACAAGGCAGACTGAGTAAGCTTTCATTGTGGTGGCTGATCACTCACTAACTGAGGAGACGGTGCAAGAAATCCAGAGCACACTGCCATTGTTGCAGGAGCATTGGCATATGACGCAGGGTCTGGCATGTATATAGAGTGTGCTGCCATTGGCGCAGGCACGTTGGCGTAAGATAACCAGAGTGCTCACCATAGTGAATGAGAACAAACCAGTGATTCATTGAAAGACCATGCGTCTATGTAGACAGACAGGTGTCAGCATTTCAGGTGTTTCTATGCACAACTAGGGCGCTCACCCTACCGTCCTTTGATCTCATGTCAAGCGAGTGAGTGGGTGCGCACAGGAATTGTGCGTGAATTCGGGCAGGTGTTATGCGCGCAAAATGCATTATGCACTTGCAAGGCTCTGTCACACATAACTAATTATCTTTATACTTCGTTCAGCACCACTTAAAAGGAAGTGAACTGGGTGGTGTGGAAGTCTTGTTTGGAGGTACACGAATGACTGGACTATTTACCAACTATGGAGAACAGAGATGAGACACAAAGCAGTAATGGCAGCTGCAGCGCTCTCTGCGTTCAATGGTAGGGGCATGAATTCTTACACCAAGCCCTCAATAAACAATTAAAAATACAGCGTTTCCCCTAGGCATGGCTGTTGTAGTGGGTGCATTATAGTCCCAGGTGCTTACTATTTAGCTGTGAAACAGTGCTGCCTCAACTCACAGAAAGTTGTATGGCATGGCTTCATCTGGTGACAGTCCATGACAAATGATACTGTAAACTGATTGCTGACACTGGATTCTGATAGCTGATAAGGAGCTTGACATTCAGGTGGCAATTGCTCACAATCCATCACGTCTGTGTAAAGATTTGACTTAACTGTTTACTCTGGTGTAGTATTGAGTGCTGCTGCTGGAGGACACATTTCATGCTGGGTGTTGGGCCGAAATATAAACCCCATTATATCTTATGGGATTTATATTTTGGCAGATGGGATATTCGTCTCCGTTGTGATGACCCATCTGAAGTGATCTAAATTATTCGGGTACTAGCGGATTTAGAGCCAAGGTTTAAAGTGTCATTCACAGATTATGCAGAACATTGTGCTGCCTCCATTTTTTCTAATGTCACCAGGGGAATCAGGGTTGAAATGGGAAAAGGTCTTTACGCATTATGCGAGGGTGTGTGGGACAACAATGAGGGTGGAAAGGAGACCTTTTGTACTCCTGCATTGTCTGGGACCAGAAGGACAGGACGTGTTTGAATATGTTCCAAAATTGGATGAAGTTGCCTAAATGAGTGTATAAAGAAATGAGATAACCAGTACTTACCTAAGATGACAACAATTCTGGAACAGACTTAAGGAAATGAGTGCCCACTTTTACGTTTAAAGCAAATCAAGAGAAGTAGATCAGAGACCAGTTTATATTGTGGCACAATATAGAGAAAGTAAGAGACAAATTTTGGCAAAAGGATGTCCCAAAGTTAGATGAAATATTTCTTACAGCTAAGAAGATCGAGCACTATTTGGCATGTGTGGATGTAAAAAAGAAGGACAACGGCATTGGGTGGAATGATAGAGTACCGAGTGTCCTTCAAGGTGAAAACTGATGTCAAAAGAGATCTCACACAGAGGAAACAATTTGCTGTCAAATTCTACAGGTGTGGTGTGTGTGGACACATGGCCAATGATGAATAGTCTCCTGCTTTCAGTGTGGTATGCAGAACCTGTGGGGTCAAGGGCCACAAAGCTAAAAGCTAAAAGTCTAAAAACAAAGTGAAGGATACCCAGCATAAGGAGGTGGAGCAGGCAGTCTCAGAAGTAGCTATACATCAGAGTAAGGATGAGGGTAAAGTGAGTGATGTACAGAAAGTTAGTTGGGCTAAAGATTTTCCGTAGGCCTCAATGAAACATTGGGCTTTTGTCAGAGGTTGTGCTGTCACGAGGCACGGGAGCAGAATGACGCTTGTTCCCAATGCCCCTCCAAGATTTCCAGCAATACGCAATTCTTGATACACAATGCTATTAAACTCCAGGGGGGAAAAGGGATGGGACAGAGAAGAGACAGGCACACTCGTCTGGTTCTTCTTCCTGCTTCAGATGTCTTCCTTCGGCAATTCTTGTTCGCTAAGAAGAAAAAGTTAACACTTCATTTTCTACTATCTCCTAAGCTCTCCCACTCCTTGCCCACTTTGTTCACAACCTACCCTAAGGAGGTGTGACCCTGGCTCCTCTTCTATCTGAGTTATACTTGTTGGTTGGATGCTGCAACTAAACAAATATCTGCGTTAATTCCCTTTCTAGTTTTGTTTATCTTCTATATTAACTTCCTCTCTCTCTCTCTTTTTATTTCAGATTTCTCACCTCACGTTATCACTGCAGACGCTGTAAATGGATTCTCAGGTAAGTGTTTTCTCTTGTTGTACTTTATTATCTTCCCTATTTGCAATTCTTTGAATGATGTACCTCTTTCCAAGATTTATTCCTTATCTTTACCCTTCCTTGCTTATGTCTTTATTTATCACTGCCTCTTGAAAAAAGTATCATTTTGATTTGACCTTTCTGCTTGTGCTGACTCTTATTCCTTTTACCTTAAAAACAAAACTTTTCTCACAGGCTGCGCATGCTCCCCTCTAACACCAGGCCACGCTGGAGCGCTACTCTCTAATTAACTCGGTTACGTTTCTGCGCATGTCCAACTTCCCAAAAACACGGAACAGTCTTACTTCCGATATTTCAAAACTCCCACTAGTCACTCTGATATTGGTGCAAATCGTCGAGTCTTCACATGCCGACTTCACAGAAACTAAGGTCGACGTCCTTCTCTCTTCCCAGTTCAGGTGAAGTGCGCCACAGTGCGGGCTCAGCACCTGGACATTCCAGATTGCTGCCACACGCTAGAGAGCAAACTTATTACTCTTGATGTCTTCCGATGGCTGCCATCTTTAGGGGCGATTATCAATCGCCTCCTCAACCCTCTTGGAGCCATCATTCTTTTTGTCCGAGTTTTGCGGATGATTACACCCACAATTTGTCTCATCCTCTGCGGGAGTTTAGCGATCCTGACAGCTTCTTGCTAGGCTAGACTCACAAAATTGTGCTGAAAGACAACGCAGTGCCTGTTGGTTGTAAAGTACGAGGTGTCTCATTTTCTATGAGGCAGGCAATGAAGGATGAAGCAGTCAGGGTAAAAAGAGGAAGGAATAATTCAGGAGGTGGAAGCGTCAGAATGAGTGTCACCAGTGGTTTTAGTACAGAAGACCTCAGGAGAAATCAGGTTCTGTGTGGACTTAAGAGGATTGAAAAAAGCAGTTACAGAAATTCTGAAGAAGACATGGTTTTCTCCTTGTTGGGCCAATGAAAAGCATACCACCAAATTGAGCTGGAAGAGAGTTTTACAGTTCTCATGGCATTTAATTACACCGTTTGGTATTTATAAATACAGCCATATGCCATTTGGCTTAATACCAGCAGCCTCAGCATTTCAGAGACCTATGGAGACCCATGGAGGGTATTCTAAATGGTTTGAAGGGTATCAAGGAACACTGGAGGAACATAATAATAGGTTGAGGTTAGTGTTTGAAAGTTTCATAGAGAAAAGGCTAACCTTGAAGGAGAGCAAATGTACGTTAAACTGTTTGGAGATAGTGTGTCTTGGACATCGGTTGTTGGGAGCAGGTGTGGAGCCTAATAAGGAGTTTGTGGACATTATTAAATATCTTCTGAATATTAGCATAAGTTAATTACTCACTTTTCAGGTAGGGTGCACAACATGATAAATCTCTTGATAAGGTAGTGAAGGTTTTCTAGTCAAGTCAATGTTATTGAGAACATAAATACCTAAAAGAATCTCTATCAAATGTGCCTTCATTCCATGCAGGATAAGTCCATATTCATCACAGATGCAAGTGTGAATGGTTTAGGGGTAGGCTTGAAACAAGGGGAGCTGATAATGAAGAAATTATAATGTATATATCGAAAGGTCTGAAGTGCCCCAAACACTGATATTTGGTGTTAGAAAGGGAGGCTCTTTGTATATTTTGAGCAATCAAAAAATTAAAGAAATGCATGTGCGGTAACTAGTTTGTGGTGAGGTTGGACTACAAGCCACTTAAAGTAATCTTTGAGAAGAAGGGCTTGGATGCAGTCTCAAGCAGGATCTGCAAGTAGGTAGCATCCCTACAAGAGTTTGATTTCAGGGTGAATTACATCCCGGGAGTAGAAAACCAGGTAGTAGACTGTCTTTCAAGAATGATAAAAGTGAATGGGGAAGAGAATATGGCTGGCGAAAATATGTAAGATAATACTCATAATAAAGCATTGATAGTAAACATAAGAAGTCTCTTTTCTACAGACTACTTAGTGATCAGTCCATGTCAACGGGAATGGGATGTCAGTGTCCAGCAAAGTTAGTTTAACAAAAGCAGGGTCAAGAATATGCCCTGCTGAATGAGTGGGTTCTTTAATCTGTTGAGTTAGCTGAAGAGCTTTGAGATTTCTAACCTCATTCACTTTAGGAATGTCAGTTTCCTTATCAAAGTGGAGTTTGATATCTCCAAGATTAATACAATTCGCAAATCTCAGTACACATTGAGTACTTCCACAAAAAATTCAAGAAAATTCTTCTCCAGCCCTGGGGGATAATATTTTAGTGCCCCCGAAAATGCAAATTTTTTTAGTGAAGCAGATAGAAACAATTTTCTGCCTAAAACATTTAAGCATTCAACTGTCACCTGGCTGCTGGATTGTTTCAATGTTGGTGAGATGTGGATTGGTCCCAGACAGAGGCCAAAGACCTTAAGTATAGACAGGTGCTGGCCTTCCTTGACAAGATGCTGCCTCGGGACCATGCCCAAGGATTAGTTATAATGCAAAAGGTCCAGCCATGTCATAAGCAGATGAACCTGACACTGGGTCTGCCCCCTTTCTTTCTCACGCTAGCCCACTTGGCTACAAAGCCATTGGGAAGGGGAGCTATCCCAGATTTGGTTTGGAGTGACCACAAGGGAGGGTTTGCCCATTCTCATAGCCATACCTTTGGGTGGGCACAGGAGCTCTGACCATTGAAAAAAAGGTTCTGTCATTTTGGATTGTCCCAGCATGCTGTAGAGGAGGACTGGGACAGATGTGGAGGGATCATGTGGCATCTCGGGTTTGGCCAGGGTGCCTGGCATCATGAACTTTACACCCACATTTCTGAACCCCCGCATAAGGGAGAGATATAGAGTAAGACCCTGGACCTCAATGGCAATCACACCAGAACTTTAGACAGTTGGAGGGTAAATCCAAATTATTCCCCTGAATGACTAAAGATTTTGCCTACAGCTGACCCCCAGAACTAGATGAGTATCATCAGGGCCTGTGGAGCTGGCCCTCTTATGCTCCATGAAGACCAGTTGTGGGAAGATCTGGACTCCACTGCCACCTTGAGTGCCCTGCAAGATGGCCAGGAGCCTATAGGAATGGGGAGGGTAGACAAAGGGAAAGGCTGTTGCAGTGGGCCAGTGAAACCAGCCCCTTGCAAAGCATGCCCCTTTAGAGGACAGGAGGACTGCTGAAAATGCTCCTGGTGGCTTGCGTTCACCATCAAGATCAGGAAAATCAGTAAAGGAGACCCACATTACACACATTTGAAGTTTTCCAATTTTATTTTGCATTTTACTAGCATGTGGGACCCCATTGCTACTTACTAAATTAACCGAGGGATAGGCCAGCATGCAGGGCTTGGCGAAACTTGAAAAATGTTTTAAAAATCTTTTTATCAGGTTTTAACAAACAATACGTAATACAAATGTATTACCAATTACATATAGAAAGTTACGAAACATAGGGTACTTCTATTTGTGAGTGCCAGTGGTTCATTCCCAGTTTCGAGTCCCCAATAGAATCTCCATGCAGTCCATATTCTCGCCCATGTCTTGGTGCAGCCCCTTCCCATTAACCAACTGCACGCACCAATCCATGTCCTTTTCCTATTCTGTCACATCTGAGCCGCTGGGCCCCCAATCCTCTGGTTATATTTCACTTTGACACTATTAGAACCAGTGCTAACTATAATTTTAGGTATTTTGGTATTTTTGCCTCCTAATATATTCAGTACAAATGACATGGCAGTTTTAACAATAGGCAGGACTTTTAATACAGTCCACCAGCCCTGCCCAGTAGTACTGTAGTTTTGGGCATTCCCACGTAATATGGAAAAAGGTGATAACTTGACCACAATTTCTGACACACATATGTGAAGTACTTGTTCCACTTTTGCTGAGGTTCATTCTTGAGTAGTATGCTTTATGGAGGGAGCGGAGTTGTATGTCAGAACCCTGTTCAACTACATTCTGTTCCCTATCAGCTTTTAGTTTCTGGAGGATGCCCATGGAGTTAATGAGTATCTCTTTATTTACCAGTGATATGGCCACCTTAGTCAAGGGATCAGTCAGCAACCTGTCCTTAATTATTTATTTTTGAGATTGGGGAGGGCGTAGAGCTCTCATCCCTGACTGAATCATACTTCGGCCCCAGGGGCAAGATACCCCAGGATCCAACATGTTAGACCAGACATCCTTGCTGTGGTCTTAATTCAAACTGTTTGCCTTCCCCTCTCCTCTTGCCCACATTTAGTTTTTGGTTGGCATTAGGCCTTTGTGTACTTTACCATTGCTAACCAGTGCTAAAGTGTTTGTTTTCTATCCTTTAAACGTGATAAAATTAGCTTACACCCAATAGTCACATTTAATTTACTTATAAGTGCCGAGTAAAGTGGCACTACATATACCTGGGGCCAGTAAATTAAATGCTACTAGTAGGTCTTCAGCACGTATTGTGCCACCCACTTAAGTAGGCCTTAAAAACATGCCTCAGGCCTGCTATTGCAGCCTTTGTGTGGCTTTATACTGCCAATTCAACCTGGCACAATAACCCTTTGTCCAGTTCTAAACCTTCCTTTTCAATGCATATAAGCCACCATAAGGTAGGTGCTAAACAGCACACAGGATAGGGGGCATTGTATTTAAAAAGCAGGGCATGTTTGTTTTACGATTTAAATGTCCTTGTAATGTAAAATTCCTACATTTGTTTTTCAGTACTAGAAGACCTACCTCTCCCATAGGATAACATTGGGTTAGCTTATTAAACTTAATAAGTGATAACCTTTGATTGGGAACAGGTAGAAATGCCATGTTTGGCCAAATGAAAGTTGCAAAAGTTGGCATTTTTTGTATTCACCATTTGGTGCCTGCAGCTTGTGTCCTGGGGCACATGACTGTGAATAGCTTAGCAGTTGGGCCTTTGTGTATTCCTCCCAGACTGTGAAACAAAGGAGGACTAGATGTTGGCAGGATGGGCTGTCCTGGGTGGAGCTGCTCTATGCCCCACTTACATTTCAAAGGGCTGCCTCTAGTAAACTCTCAAAAGAACTTGACACCACCAGTCTTTTGTTGCCCTATGCTACTTGGAGTCTTGGCAGGGGAAGGAAGAGACCTTATAGAATCAGATGTAGGAGTAGCCTAGAAGTATACCCTACTTCAAAGGCAGGCACAGGTATAAATATTGGACCCTCATCCCTACTCTTCAGTACACTCTTGGAACTGTGGACATTACAGAGGAAGGACTGTATTGTTTCCAAGAGGACTGCCCTGCTGCTTGAGGCTTGCCTTGTTCCCAAGAGAACTGCCCTGCTACTTGAAGCCTGCCCTGTTTTCTTTGAAGGAAGATCTAGACCTGCTACCCTCATACAAGGCTCCCTGAATGACTCCAAGGATCGGACCGCCTGTTCTGAGCAAAAGCAACAAAAGCAGCTCCAGAGGCCTCTCTGCAACTACCCAGCTGCCCTGTTGCAACTAGACCTGCCTAGACCTGGAACTGCTCCTGTTTCAGCCATGCTGGCTCTCCTAGAATAAGTCCCTGATCACCAAGAGGTGCCTCCCCAGGTCACGGACCCTTGATTGGCACCAGAGCATACTGCTCTAAAACAAAAGGAGAAATCCTGAAGTTCTTGATTCTATGCACCGGACCTTTAGAAGGCAACTTTTTCAGCAGACTAAACTAATCTCAGTATATGGCCTGCAGTCCATCAGTGTTTGCCTGAGCTTGTTGCTTTCCACATGTCTAGCACAACCAGATGACAGTGAGTGGTGCTTTGTGCTTTTAGGCACTATACCTACCTAAAACGTTAAAATTGCATATCTCTGGCTCTACTGAGTGGATTTTATTTGTTTGGGCCACATTTAATTGATCAAATTGTACTCTATGTTTAGATTTGGTGTGAGCCAAGAACCTTAGATTTTGCTAAACTATGTATAATATACTTACATATAGAGGCTTTCAGTCACCTCTCTACATCCATTGGTCTGTTATTGTGTCATTCCCATTTGGCTTCTGTCCACTACAGCATATAGCATGGGACAAAGGGCCAATCTACTTAAGCCACAAGTTAACTTCACTTTGAGTGACCAAATGTTGCTCTCTCATAAGGAACATATTCACACACAAGCTAATTCCCTTCAGTCCCAGTGATTTGTTTTAACTTTATAATTACTTTAGTGTTGCCTTTCTGTTTAGAGCCCGATGTGATAGAAGGACACTTCTTTACACATCTTTAGTAGATCCCATCTCCAGCCAATGCTGTTATAAATGTATTTTGGAGTCTAATCTTTCTTCCTTTCTTTCCAAATGTAATGTCTTTCTTATTTTTTCTTTCTTTCGTTCTTTCTTCCTTTCCTTCCTTCCTTTCTTTTCTTTTTCTTCCCTTCCTTCATTACCTTTCTTTTTTAAATTTTTGACATCTTTTTCTCGTTCCTTCTTTCTTTCTCTTTTTTCCGCTTTCTATATTTCTTTCTTTACTGCGCTCTTTCATTCTTGCCTACTTTCATTCAGGCTTCCTTTCTTTATGTTCCTCCCTTCTTTTATTCCTGCCTTTTCCCCTTCTTTCTTTCCTCATTTGTTCCTCTCTTTCTGTTTCTTTCCATCTTTCCTTCATTCTTTCTTTCATTTTCATTCTCTTTCTCTCTTTCCTTCTCTTTCATTCTTTCCTTCGCTCTTTCTTCCGTTTTCACTTTCTTTCACTCTTCCGTTCCTTCTTTCTTTTCTTCTCTGTCTCTTTCTGTCTCTTTCTTTCTCTCTTCTTCCTCTTTACCTTTCTCTTTCTTTCCTTCTCTCTCTCTCTCTCTCTCTCTTTCCTTCCCTCTTTTTTTGCCTTCCATCTTTCTTTCTTGCTTACTTTCCTATTTTCTTTGTCTCTGTTCCTATTTTGTTTGTTTGTTTGTTTGTTTGTTTGTTTGTTTGTTTGTTTGTTTGTTTGTTTCTTTCTTTCTTTCTCTTTCTTCCTTTTTCCCTCTCTCTCATGCAAGAGGCTTGCAGCCAATGGCAGATTTCTTTAGGTCTGTGTTAGTCAGGACCTTTTGATTTTAGTGCATTTATTTGCATAACATATCTGCTTTTAAGGGTTTCAGCCAGACTGCATCCATTAGTCTTTGGCTGTTGTCATTCACGTTTTTCTTCCACCCACTCAAGCATGCATTAAGAGGGAATATATTAGCCCAATTCAGCCATTGACTGACTTCACTATGAGTTATGGTATGCCACCCTTGAACAAGGAAAATATCAACACACAAAGTAGTTCCCTTCAGTGCCAGGAAGTACTAAGGTAATGCATGTTTTTTCGGAGACAATTTTTTTTCCATGTAGCAAATTATTTTTGTATTGATCGACCAAGGCTCAGCATATACTCAAACAATGTTTTTACATATCTTTTATTGTATGCAAAAATAAAACTAAAAAGACATAAACAGAAGGCATGCTACAAACAAGTAATTATTTGCTGTTATGAGCCTATGCGCTCTCCCATGTGTGAGTGCTGTGTGTAGCGAGGGCGTTGTGGGAGGTTTGAGTCTACCCTGCCCCCATTGTGATGCAGTTGCCTTGTATATCGCATGACATGTCAGAAAGTGTCTAGTGGTAATGCCCCGGTGTGTTAGCATGGGCAATTTGTGCTATGGCCAGCCGCATCTCCTTGATCTGCTGGGGGGTTCGAGCTCAGCTCTTTGAAGCGGTACCAGTTGAGTCAGAGGAAGCCCTGGAAAATGTCCCACAGCTCATGCGCAGAGGCCACAGTAATCTCACAGTACAGGCCCCTATAGTAAGTAACAAATGCTTAAATGATTTCTGCATGAGTGTTAATGATATGCCTCCATCTAATTGCAAATCCCTGATCAGAGAACGTGAGCGGTCATCCCTGACCAATTTAGTTCCCAAAGCCAAGCTTCAGTTTCCCAATGATCCTTGACTTCTGTCTGCCTGTTAGAAATGGGATTTCTGGTTGGCTAGGGCTTGCGCCTAAGCCAGGCAAAACCCACCACTCTAGTCAGGGCAAGGGAGTTACACGCTGAAGATAACCCCTGCTCACCCCTTGGCAGCTTAGCACAAGCAGTCAGGCTTATCTCAGAGGCAATGTGTAAAGCGTTTGCGCAACACACACACGGCAACAACCCACTAGGCACACCACAAAAGAAACTCCACACAAGGGTATATGAAAAATAGCCTTTGTATTATCATAAACACATTGGAAACGTAATCAGACATTTACACTGTGCCAACTGGCACTAGGCAATATTCACAGGGGACTACTTACACAAGCCCCTGTCAGAACCATCAGAACAGATAAGTAAAATGTAAACCACAACCAGTAATCACTGGTACCTAAGCATTATATCACATTAGACATAAACCCACCGTAGGCCCAGACCTTATCAGCATAAACACAGTACGCAAAGGGCCTCACTAGCATAAACACATTATGCACTAACCATCCTAAACATAAACACCTTATGTCATAGGCATCACAAGCATAAATCACATTAGGCCCAAACCTCATTAACATGAGCACAGCACGCAACCATGACCCCAGGCCAACCGGCCTTCCGCTGGGGTCAAAATGCCCTATGTCCTGCAAAGTCAGGACTTTGTGCTGCCAATGCAGCAATCTCCCAAAAGGTGCACAAATGATCAGGCCTAAACGTAGCAGATGCCCACTAATTGCTGGGCAGCTTGGAAAATGAGCCCTGGTACCACCGTGCCTCCTGAGCCCCTCTCTGAATAAAAACTGCCCAATCGTTGCAGTGGCCCGCTCCGGCGGCGCCACTGAGGAAACGGATCCCCCAACGTTGCAGCTGCCCTCTGTCAAGCGGGGCAGCTGCGGAGGGGCCAACTACGGGCACCACTGGGCCTCTGGAACCCCACTGGCCCTAAAAACAAATGTGGCACTATTGGAGCGGCCCGCTGTCAGGTGCGGGACTGCTCAGACAGCAAGAAGAGAAACCCCTACTCACCGGGCTCCTTCGGCGCTGACTGCTGAGGTGGGCTTGCTCCTCCGGTCAACTTGGCACATTGCGGGGCCCTCCTCACCATACGGGAGACCTGCCATGCCTCCGGGTCTACCTTGCTTCACCCGGGCCTCCTCCTGGGACCCGGGAATTCGATGAAGAGCCAGCAGGGCTCCGGACTCCCTACGTCTCTCTCTTCCTGGCCGCGCCTCCTACCAGGCTTTCACTGTCTGTCTTCCGGTGGCGCCGGCCAGGGATTAGCTTCGCCGACGGTCCTGCCCCAGGTCAGGCAACAGACGCCTGACTTCCGGTTTCGTGCTCCACGGCACCCGGGTCGCGGCATTGATTCTTCTTTGGTGTGTGGTGCGGGGTGAACTCCCGGCACCGATTCTCCCAAAACACGGAGTGGGCACCCGCCATTCGTCAGCACAGTTGCAGGGTTGGGCACTCGCCAAATGAGGCAAAAATAGCGGCACTGACAGGGCGGGGTGGGCTCCCGCTCTGCCGCTAGAAGTACCCACAAGGCGGGCAGGTCCCCGCTGCACAAACCGGCACGGGGGAATTCCTACACCGGGAATTCCCTCTGAAGTCCACAGCACGCTACCCACGCCACTCTGTTTCTGGCGATTTGCATGCAGAGTGCTCCTCTTTTCCTATGCAAATGAAAATGAAAGTGCTCACAAGACGCTAGGAGCCACTGCTCCCGCCAGAAGAGTGTCCTTGGTGCTGGGGAGACCAGCACGCAGGGACCCCCAGGAAACAGCAGCTAGGTCCCGCGGCGGTTTCTCCTGGCAGAGATTCCCCTCAATGTCAGCCAAAGTACAACAACCCTCATGGGGTCACAGCCCCTTCATTTTTAGGACATTTTCCTTTGTCTGTAAGCACAGGGCTTGGGGAAACCAGTCCCAACTGGTCCTGGAGCACTCTGTTTACCAGGCTCCTCTTTTCTATTGTTAGGTGGGGTTTGTCATCAGACACACCACAGGGGAGCCAGCATTCACTAGGGCAGGCACAATCCTATTCAGGGATCGGGGACTTCCCCTCCCACTACTCAGAATTCAGATGTCCCTATTCAGCCTAGCGCTGACTCACCTTGCCCCTCCTGGAGCCACACACACCTCCGGCTCCTGTTAATCACAAGCCAGACATGCAATTTACATCAGGCAGGCAGACACATAGCAAACAGAAATGCCAACTTCTAAAAGTGGCATTTCTAAAATAGTTATAAAAAATCTGCGCATACCATTGCGTAGCATTACTATTTCAAACATACCAAACTTGACCACGCTGTGCCTCTCATATAAGGGATTACCACTGAAACACTTATCAGGGAATCCCCAATGCATCCTATGGGAGGGCAGCCCCACAGTAGTGAGAAACCAAAAATGGCTGTTTTATCACTACCAGGACATGTTACACACTTAAGGTACATGTCCTATCTTTTACCTACAATGTACCCTGCCCATAGGGCTAGCAAGGGCCTACCTTAGGGTGACTGACATGTAGTAAAAGGGGGGGGGTCACGGAAATGGCACACACTTTAGGTGCCACGTCACAGCGCCAGTCCCACTGCGCTCACAGTCCCTTCAATGGTAGAGGCCTGAGATAGGTTTGAAAGGCTACTTTGGTGGGTGGAGCAATCAGCACTGCAAGCCCACCAGTAGCATTTAATTTACCAGCCCAGGGTATTGGAGATACCACTTTACAGAGGACTGACAGGTAAATTAAATAGGCCAAACAGGTGTAGACCAATCCTTATCATATTTAACACAGAGAGCACACGCCCTTTACACTGGACAGCAGTGCTAAAGTGCCCAGAGTCCTAGAACCACCAACACCATATCAGAAAAAAGGCTAGGAGAAAGGCAAAGTTTAGGGATGACCCTGCAAAAAGGGCCAAGTCAAACACTGCCTCATCAGCAACAGACAAATTTGGTGGTCAATCTTTTCCATTTTTCACTTCCAAGCTCTGGAGTTCTCTTCCTCTCTTCTATGACTTTTTGATGACAATCTTGCTTTCAGCAAAGCCACAAAAAATCCTTGTTTTGTCCCTCAGTTTAGCTCTTCTGTCTTCTAGCAGATCATTGACAACCAGATTGCACTAACGGGTATCGGCACTACTTACAAATGTGTTCGAACAAAAAAGAATGAAGACAGCATCACCTTGAAATTATATGGCATGAAAGGCAACCCCCATTGGCTTCTGCTTCACTGTTCATCCTTAACAAGATGCTGCAGTGTTGGAACCATGGAGCAATCATACCAGAATATCTAATTTATTATTTTTGGCATTCAATAACATGACTGCAGAATATCAACTAATACACTATTTTTGAGAGAAGTATATATATAAATGTACATATACTATTCTTAACTCCACATCAACTCTACTTTGTCAAGGTAAGTAGCAGTGGATTTTAACTTAAATGCAGACACTTACCTTGCCAACATAGTGGTAGTTGAAACTCTGCCAGCAATATTGTTGATGCTTGATATGAACAAACCTTAATGTTGTAGTAGGGCAGTACCATGAGGTAAGCATAAGCTTTGACTGCATGCCATCTATGATTTCTCTTGTTGCATTGAGAAAGTAGATAATGTATGTAATAAAATGTGAAGTCCATAACCTGGAAATAACACTGTGGTTCTTGCACCTGGAGCAAGACTATGCAGGTTTAGAAGATACAATGTGCCTACTGGAAAAGAGCAAGACAAATTCCAAACTGCAAATACACATACATGCAGCAAAGGTTCCAAAAGTTGAAAGTCAAATTGTACTGAAGTGTTTTTGATCCAACCAAAACTGAAATAAGAACTTGTGTCTGATAAATATGCTCTTTGGGCCAAACTCAAAAATAATTTGCTGTAAGTGTGATTTACTCTTGTAGTACTCCAGACTTAATCATTAATTCTCACAGTAAGTCAGGTGTGAATTTAGCACATTCCTGAATTTTAGCAGTAAGCCAGGAGGACATCAATAGTAAGTCACAAAATCTTTGTGAATCATTCCTATATGTTTATCTGTGTTCCGTATCCTTACTAGCCCTGTTCACAGAAACTTTCCTGTAATTTACTTTTGGAATAATCAAACAATTGAATTCCAGAAGTAAACTAGGAGTATTCTTGATTTACTCAGTCGTAGGTCAGGAGTACTACAAGCGTAAGTAATAACGACTGACAGCAGAGTACTACTGACTTACTTCTGGAATAAGCCAGGTGTAATTCAGGCATCACTGCTTTTTTTTTTAAACCAGAAAAATAGACAAAGTAAGTCACATCAACTCGCAGCAAAATATCTCTGAATCTGTCTTTCTGCATTTTACAAAGTAAACCTGAGAATATAGCTGATAATCGATAATCGTACTACTACAACGGATACTACTGCTACCAATAATAATAACAACTACAATATTACAATAACAATAATAATAATAACAACAAAACACCAACAGCAATAATAATAATAGTAAAAACAACTATCTTAATAAAAATATCAATAACAATATTACCAATAATAATAATGATGATAATTACTGGGATAAGTCATAGCCTTTATGTTACAAGATGCCTATAGATGCCAAAGGGAACAATGGCAAATTATATTGTGTAAGGGGAAAATCACTTTTCATGTGCACAGAGAGATGAAAAAAGAACCTGTGAGCAATGCATACCACAACACACTACAGAGGGAAAACTCTGATGTGTGAACAATCAATGTTTAATCAGTTTCAGAAGAGCCAAAGGGCATACAGAAGCCGGAAAGCGGACAATGAATATTTCGTAAGGTAATCAATAGACAGCTAATTATCAGAGAAGAGAACTGTACTAAACTTCACAATTAATTTCCAATGACAGAGCAAGATGATGAACTCATTCAATTGGGTTGGAAAAAGAGCCAGTTCAAAGCAAAATAAAATATATCCTTACCTACAAATAGAGGAAAACGTCTGACTCATTAAATTGCATAAGAAAAAATTCCCCAAAAAACAAGTTTGTACCAGTAACAGTGTACAGATGAAAAAATATATATCAGGCTGAGGGCCTGATTATGATCTTTGCAGATGGGATACTCTGTCACTAACGTGACATATATCCTATTTGCCATATCACAAGTTTAATAGGATATAATGGAATTGTGATATGGCGGACAGGATATCTGTCACATTTGTGGTAGAGTAACCCTGTCCATCAAAATCATAATTTTGCCCTGAATTTTTGTTTGTGTACTGTAAATGAGCTCACATGTCATAATTAACAAAGCACAAGTTATTTTTTGTTCACATTATCTATAATTATCAATCGTTCCTAGGGCAATATTTTAACATAATTTAATTTTGACATCCATGCTTTATTAACTACTGGTGTTACTTCGAACAATTCAAAGTTAGTCTGGGGCCATGGCAGGGGAGGCAGGAAGCCTGTGTACTTCAGAGGGCAAACAACTAGAAGTTTCTCCCACTTCAAAGGAAGGCCCAGATATAAATGTTGAACCTCAGACTCCAACTCTTCAATGCACTTCTTGAAATGTGGAGGCTCTGCCAGGAAGCAGGACTGCTGTGCTGTTGAAAGGACTGACGCTCTGCTGGACTATTGGCCTGCTCGTCTACTGCCTTGCTGGACTGTTGCCTTGCTGGAATTGCTGCCCTGCTGCCCTCCTACCTGAATCAGAGGGATTTGGACCTGCGCCTGAACCCAGTACTTTCAGAGTGATGCTAAGGGCTAGTCTGCTGGCCTCCGTTTCAGAGCCACAGGGACATAACAGGGTCACAACCACCTGCATCAGCACCTAGATCCAGTTGGAGCAAGCCTCTGATGCCCCTCAGTCCTGGTGTGACCTCAGAGAGGGTAAAATTAGGTCTTTGGGCTCTTCACGACCCCAAATGAGCCAGATGGTGGCAAAATCTTGTTGCTCGTACAGTCTGTCAAACCAAAGTTCCATCAATCCAACTCATTGTGCCACAGCAATCGTGGAGAGCGCCTCCGCAAAGTTCCAGCCTGCCCACCCGAGATGACAACAGGATGTTTGTGCTAAAGTGACAACCGTCCATGCCGTCAGGCCTTCTGTTCATGCTACATTGACGATCATCCGCGATGCTTCTCTTCTCCCTATGGCACCCTCCACCACGTAAGGAACTCTTTGTATTGGACTGAGAAGGTGACCATTCATTGGAATTAACCTAGTCCCTGTATAGCCGTGAGTGACGCATTGGAGTTTTTGGCACTATTTTCACATAAATCTCTAAAATTGCATAATTCCAGTTCTACTGATTGGGGTTTTGTCATTTGGGTCTTGATTTATTTATTACATTTTCCTCTACTATTCAAAAGTGGTTTGGGGTTTTTCTTGTGTTGAAAACTAAAACAGCGATATGATTAAGCATTCACTAAAGACATGAATTCTCTCTAGTTAAAACATGTTTTCTTGTCTTATGTTGACTAATGTCCGGACTCCATTTTGTATTGTCATGTCTCCACGTGCTCTGCACGAGAAGAGTCCTATCTTTCCGCTAGTTGCTCTTGTAATCTGCCTAGTAACAGTCTATAAATAGCTCCTTTGTCCGTCTGGCGCATGCCCAGACTTGACCACATCTGTTATCAGTTAGTCCTTGTTTGACCATGTTTTCGCGGGCTCAGGAAATTGTTAACTCCGCCCATATATTGATCCCGTATCGAAAATGTCCATAAATGGTAATGAATTTTGCTCCATGTTGTATCCACCCACTTATGAGCCCCTCTGTTGTGTATAAAAGGGGACCGTGTACGCAAGTTCTGTGTGCTACTCTATGCAATACTAATGTGTGTTGTGTAGGTTGTAGGACCACCCTTAAGGGTTAATAAACTCTGTCTTTGTATTTGCAGTTTCCGTGCCAACTTCCTTCTAGCTTTTGTTACAGGAGAGTGAACCCTTGTATTCTGCGGGCCTAGCTGGGGCCTGCATTCATCAATTGGCGCCCGTCACGTGGGGCTCATCGGCGACTCGTATGCTCGAAGGACTGGTCGTGACGAAGGTGAGGAATTTGGCCGGGGATGTGATCACTGCCAGTGGCGTTTTTGGTCCTGGCATCCCGAGGTTTCTTCCTTCCCTTCCGAACTGACCTTCTGGGTGGCGCCGGTCCTCGACTGAGACCTCTTCTGTCGGTTTGCAACGACAGCCGTTTGTGCGAATTTTGGAACTTGGCAGTTGGAACCTGGACACTCTTGATTGGTAAGAACCGTTGTACGGTACTTGCTCCGAGTTTTGAAGCCTGGGTTGGCTATTTGAGTTTGATTTGTGATGACCGGTCATATTTTGTATTGATTACTGTGAGAATATATGCGTTGCAACACATATAGGCAGGTAATGTGGAGATATTTCTCCGGAGTTGTTTAAATCTGAACGGCGCAAAGTTTAAGTGCCATTTTTTTGATAATACTGCATATTTTGCATTATTTTTGAGCATGCCTGCTTTTAGCGCACTCCGTAAGTGGTGCTGCTGCTTTGGAAACCGGTTAAATCTCGAGGAATCCGCTCCAGCCCCCCCAGAGGGGACTCTTAATAGGGATATGTATGTGAAGCATGGTCTTTCCTCTATAATGTACAGCACAGTGTGGAGGAAATACACCAAAAAGGATCCTGAGTTACGATGGCCTTTGTATGGATCGTTTGATATGCGTAAGATTGAGTATGTGGAACAGAGTATGTGTAAATGGCGTGCTCGGCAAGACATGTTTGAATGTGTACGGTTATTGGTGAAGGAAGTGCGTGAGCGAGAGAAACGTGAGAAAGCGCTGTTTGATAAAGAGCAACGGAAAAATGATCATGTGAGAGCACAGGAAGCGAAGCGTCGGGAGGAAAGAGAACTGGCGGAGAGACAAGAGAAAGAGCGTAGGTTGCAAGTCTCGGGTCAATATGCTGTCCGCCAGCCACTTTATCCTGTCCTTACTAATCTTGAAGATGATTTTTATTTATTAGATCGCTCTCCGCCCCCTTATGTTGGCGCGTCTGCCCCGAGGTCACAGGATTCTGGATCGGTTTCGGATAAGGTAGACACGCGGTCCATGTTATCAATTGAGCGTATGGGTGAGCTTCGGAAAATTTCTCTGCGTGTGCTTAAAGGCAAGCTATCTCTTGCTGAATTGTTGGAATCTTTGGAAAGTTGGCAGGATAGAGAGAAGCTGTATTTTGCTGCAACTTTTTCTGATGAAGTGATTACTGCCTTTCGGAAATATTATGATGTTTTCGAGCCTGATGCTGTAGTATCAGATGCTAAAGCATTACGTAACGGTGTTTTTTCTCCCTCTAAGGTACCCGATGCGGTCCGACGGCTGTTTGCATTGCGGGACGCGGCGGTTGAACTTACAGAGAGAGCGCGCCTACAGGCAGGGGAGAAGGAGCAATCGGATTCACATATCGGCGGCGACCAATCATCTACTTCCCATTTAGATAAGAGTGAACTAGTGTATGCTAAACCGATGCGAGAGGCGGCACCTTTGTATGTTCCTCCTAAAGGAGCAGGAAATAGTTCAGATATATCTTCCCCCGATGCTAGGGGATATTTTGTGTATAATTGGGTTTATACTCCCTGGCATAGGACTGATGTTATGGCATTAAAGAATGCATTGCCCGACCCCCGCAAGAATCCAGCGGCCTTTTACGAAGAGGTCGAAGGGGCCTTGAATTCTTGTACTATGACTTTAGCGGATATAGATTTGTTCTTTGGGCTCATTTTACCACCGGATATGTGGAGATCTGTGCGGAAGGTGATTGATGTTACCGCTTTTAAGGCTAGGTGGTCTGAGATTGAGGATGTGGATAGGGAGAGAAAACCCGCGCAAAAACCACCCCAGCTTATTTTAGATCTTCCTGCCGCTATCTTGACTAAGTTGAAAACAATTATTCCCCCTAAAAAAATTGACTGGAATATGTTAGCCTCATGTAAACAGAAGGTTGATGAATCAGTTTCAGACTTCTTTACGCGCTTTGAGGAGACATTTCATGATTTCAGTGGTCAGTCACTTACGGATGATACGGGTCAACATCTTTTTGTCGATAAATATGTGGCGAATTTATTACCGGGAATAGCAGCTCGATTGAAAGCGAGTGAAAGTTCTTGGTCCACCTCGTCTCCGGCATCCCTCCTGACTATGGCTCAGTATTATGAGCGTCAGGAACAAGAGGCGAAGGGGAATGAGGAAAAGAAATCGAAAGATTTGAAAACTAAGGTGATGCTAGCACAAGTGTATGGTCCGCCTCGTCGGGGTGTCGAAAGAGGTAGAGGAGGATTCTATGGTCCCCCTTCGGGTCGGTCAGATGTTAATAGAAATCAATGTGCGTATTGTAAACAGTCGGGTCATTGGGCCAGAGATTGTCCAGTATTATATGCATCTCGTCAGGGACGTGGTCAGGGACCACCGAGAGGTAGAGGGGGCTTTTCAAATTTTAGAGGGCACTCTAATGATCGTGCTCGATTTGAGCCTAACGTGCAGCAACGCGATAGACCTAATGTGTTTGATCGGCAACATCAGTATCAACTGTCTGGGAACGACCGTTCTGGGTACCATGATTCACAGCATGCGTAGGATTGCGTTGGATGGGGGTTGGAATCAGTTGAAGTATCGGTTGATCAGAAGGGTCCTTATGTTACAGCAAATGTTCTGGGTTCTACTGATCGGTTCCTAGTTGATACAGGAGCTACTCGTAGTGCGCTGTCCAAACAATTGGTTCCGAGGGCTCCCCCATCTGGCTTAATGGTTACATCGGTAGGGTTTGATGGTACACTCTCTCGAAGCCCTCTATCCCGACCCCTTGCATTTCATGTTGACCACTTTTCTGCACCCTGTCCGTTTTTGCTTGCTCCGAACACGCCCGACAACATTATGGGTCTTGATATGCTTAAGCACTTCCGAGCTACGATCCGCTGCTCCCCTACTGGAGTACGTGTGATAATAAACGATAATCACCCAATGACAGAACGGATGTGTGTGGTTGCGGAGGATACTGCATTAGCTTCCCTCCCTCATTCTTTGTGGGCCACTTCGGATACTGATGTGGGACAGATGGTGATTCCGCCTGTCCACATTAGTGTCCAGGAGGGTGCGGTGTTACCACGCCTCCCTCAGTATCGTATTTCCCAGGAGGGGGAGGAGGCACTCATACAGATTGTGCAGGATTTGATTAAGGTGGGAGTAGTGGAGGAAGTTCCCTACAATGTCTGCAACAGTCCTATTTTACCCATTTTGAAGAAAGATACCGATACCAGGGTTTATCGTTTTATCATTGACTTAAGGGAAGTGAATAAGATAGTGATACCTCAGTATCCAGTGGTTTCTGATATCACGACGTTACTCACTTTGGTCCCGCCAACGGCGACCACGTTTTCAGTTATTGATTTGAAAAATGCTTTCTTTTCGATTCCTATTCATCCTGATAGCCGGTACCTCTTCGGCTTTACTTTGAATAATAGGTCTTATATATTTTGTAGAGTCCCTCAGGGTTATACAGAGAGTCCTAGTATTTACAGTCAAGCATTGAAAAGACAATTGGATTCCTTTGTTCTGCCTGATGGTGTCGCCCTTATACAATATGTCGATGACATCCTGTTGGCGGCCGACACTCCTGAGCTGGGTGAGAAGTGTACGTTATCTTTGCTTTCCTTTTTGGCATCTCACAATCACAAAGTGTCGAGGAAGAAATTGCAATTCTGTAGACCAAAGGTGACTTATTTGGGTCACCTTTTGTCTAAGGAGGGGCGTGCACTCACACCAGATCGTATTCAAGCAATTTTGGACACGCCAGTACCTTCCACACAGAAGGATGTGCGTGCATTTTTGGGTCTTGCTTCTTTCTGTAGGCAATGGATATTGGGGTTTTCACACATAGCTAAGCCATTGTTAGCACTTTTGACAAAAGACACACCGATTCCTCTTCCCTGGTCAAATGAGTGTGAAATTGCTTTTCAGCAATTACGACAAGCCCTTTGTTCAGCACCAGTGTTAGGTACCCCTGATTATACGAAGCCCTTTTCACTGTATGTGCATGAGAAAGATGGATGTGCATTATCAGTTTTAGGGCAGATGCACGGCGACAAGCAGCGCCCTTGTGCATATTTTTCGGCTGTACTTGATCCTGTTGCCCGAGCATTACCTGGTTGTTTTCGCTCGGTTGCGGCGACAGCTGTGTCAATACGCCAAAGCGAGGGAATTGTGTTATCTCACAAACTGTTGGTATTAGTTCCCCATGCTGTTGATGCCCTGCTTAATCAGACAAAGACGCAGCATTTGACCAGTGCTCGTTTAACGGGATATGAGTTGACGCTTTTGGCTCCTCATATTACGTTGAAGAGGTGTGCAACGTTAAATCCAGCCACATTGTTGCCGTTCCCGGAAACTCAGTCTGAAGCACGAAAAGCACATGACTGTATTCTTCTGACGGAGGAACAGACAAAGGGTCGTATTGATCTCCAGGATACGCCCTTTACAGATGTAGATGGAGAACTATGGGTGGACGGATCATGCCTGAAGCTACCAGATGGTACGACTTCAGCAGCGTATGCAATTACTACATTACAAACAATAGTGGAGACAGCACGCATACCGCAGAAATCAGCTCAAGCAGCGGAACTGATAGCATTAACACGAGCATGTGAGCTCAGTGCAGGATTGTGTGTGAATGTTTATACAGATAGCCGCTATGCCTTCGGAGTAGCGCACGATTTCGGCCTACTCTGGAAGGAGAGAGGGTTTCTAACGTCACATGGAGCACAGATAATGTATGGAGAGTTAGTTCACAACCTTTTGACTGCATTAACATATCCAAAGAAGATTGCTATAGTTCAATGTAGTGCCCATAAAAAGGTGGTTGATAAAGTTGGAGAGGGGAATGCTTTAGCAGACCGGGTGGCACGAGAGACTGCGATGCAGCCTGGCTCTACTGCAATGTATGTTGTGAAGTCACAGGCAGAAAGATGGCACGATGCTAGGAGAGAAGTGCTGGAGATACAGAGGACTGCTTCCGATAAGGAATGGGAGCAATGGTCCAATGATGGAGAATTAGATGATGAAGGGTGTTGGAGAAGTAAGCAGATGGATAAATGGAAGTTACCCACTGCCTTCGTACAACCTATGGTTCAGATGGCACATGGACTAGCGCATGTCGGAGCTTCCGCAATTGTAAAATTACTCACACAAGTTTGGGAGCATCCGGAGATCGCTAGTACGGCAAAGAGGGTAGTGCAGACCTGCATGATTTGCCTGAGGTACAACCCAGGAAAGGGTACACGAACTCCAGCAGGAGGATTTGCAACACCCACTGCACCCTTTGAGGTTTTGCAGATGGATTACATTCAGCTTGAGCGCTGTAACAATCTGAAGTATGTTCTAGTAGTGGTTTGTGCCTTCAGTAAATGGGTTGAAGCATACCCTACGAAAGACAATACTGCAATGACTACAGCCAAGATGCTATTGAAGGAGTTCTTCCCTCGATATGGTGTTTGTAGATTGTTGTGGAGTGATAACGGACCTCATTTTATAGGAGACGTTATCAAGTATGTCCTTAAAGGCCTAAGCATTACTCAGAAGTTCCATGCAGTGTTTCACCCTCAGCCTCGGGATTGGTTGAGAAATATAACGGCACTTTGAAGCTTAAGATCGCTAAGATCCAAGCTTCGACTTCTTTGACTTGGCCAGACGCTTTACCGCTGGCATTATTGTCAATTAGATCGATACCGCATTCTCGGACCGGTCTCACGCCCTACGAGATCGTGTTCGAATGGCCAATGAATAATTGGGGTCCACCAAAACCGAAGTCAGTGTATGATGTACCTTGTGTAATGATGAATGATTATCTGGCACAGTTAACGGTTAATTTGGTTTCTATTCATCAACAGGTTCGAGAAGCGCTCCCTGATCGGTCCACAGGTGAAGGTCATAATCTCCGACCTGGGGATCAGGTTATGATTAAGGTGTTCGAAAGGACGAACAGTCTGGAGCCGAGATGGGTTGGTCCTGAGCAAGTCTTGCTCGCGACGAGGACAGCTGTGCGAGTTTCCAATCGGAAGAACTGGATCCACTCTTTGCACTGTCGTAAAGTGCCGCCTGGATTAGTGGAGCCTGCTGCGTTGACCGACCATCGAGAAGTCCTGACTGCAGAGAGAGGCCGTGCTGTGGAACCGAACGACACTGAGGAGCTCTTCCCGGACCAAGCGATTCCTGGAGGAGGAAGATATCATCTCAGACCGAGGAAGTGATTTTTTTTGTATCCAGAGACGTTGTCAGAACGGCACTTAGGTTAGTGAAACGGAGAGCCAATGAGGCAAGGGGGGGGGGATCAGCCCTGCATTAGTGTAGTGACACCCGTCTTGGCCCGCTGGTGAAGAAATCAACGGCTGACGAAGGGGAAGAGTTCTGACAACCTTTTAGTTTCAGGAAGATATGGACTTTTTACTACAAGATGGAGAAGAAGAAGATTCTTTGTGCGACAAGCTTTATTATCATTGTAGCTATTGTTGGTATAACCACATGGTTTGTTGAGGATGTGACTCCTGCTCGTGAGTTGCTTGTTTTGACCACTCCAGTGCCTGAGGAGCACTTCTTTTATACCCTTCCGTGTCAAGAATTGAAGCATCGTCAGTCTTATTTGAATAACACTTTCATCCAGATGTTGCATCATACCCATGTTGCTACAAATGCTACGAATTGTTGGATATGTGGTATGATGCCAGCTCATCAGAAGAAAGGAGGAACGCCGTTCATACCTCTTCCTTTCTCTCCTAATGGCTCTTGTAGAGCATGGTACACTTTGCTTTTCGCCACACGGAAACCCACAGTGGGACGATTACTTTTCAGACTTAATAGGGAATGTCATCAAGATAAAGAAGGCTATCCACAAGCGAATGGGACAATATGGGAGTGGGAAGAATATCGACCAGACAATGAATCGATCCCCTACATCTTCACGAACACCAGAGACACTGCTGGGAATGAACAATTTTTGATTCAAGTGGCACAAGCTCAAGCGGACCTGTGTGTTCAGAGTGTGGGTTATATTCCTGTTGGTGTTAGCGACTGTATTATTGTTTTGAACATAGATGGATTAAATAATAGTACTTTCTTAGCCTCCCATAACACATACTTCGTATGTGGGAATAAGGGTTATTATCGCTTACCAGCCGGCTGGTTCGGAGTATGTTATGTAGCGTTTTTATTACCTCCTGTATTCTTAGCACCTGCATCCTATCATAAAGATTTGAAGTTGTTGAATAATGTGACTGTAAATAGGTATGAACGTACTTTATCTATTGATGATGTTGATCAAACTGATACTAGCTTACAGCAGTATGTTGATTTCAACTTAGGATTGTTTTTCTTTGTTGGAGCTGCCCTAAATAGTAGGAAGGTTCGAAGATTAACAAGAGTTGTAGAGGCTGTGACGAATCAGACCGCTGCTGCTCTTGGGAATCTTACGGAAGAATTACAAATTACTAGAATTGTTGCATTACAGAATCGTATGGTATTAGATGTTATGTTAGCTGATAGAGGTGGAGCATGTAAAATTATCGGAAGTAGTTGTTGTGTGCTCATTCCTGACCATACGCCATCAGTTTATAACGCTAATAATAAATTGCATAAAATCGCAGCTGAGATTCATACGGGAAATGGCACTTGGACCTTTTCTGGATGGTTTTGGGCATTGATCACTACATGGGGATGGAAGGTTTTAACTGGTCTCTGTATTATTGTAGCAGTTCTGTTTTCCTGTTGCATCTGAGTCCAGTGTGGTCCTTTACTCTGTTCGCTATGTGTGTCATTCTGTATTCCTGATAAGAAAGCTATTGCCAATATCACTTATCCGAAACATTTAACCAAAGAGGTGGAAGAGATGATGAAAATTGACATAAATGATGATTATCCTAATAAGCCGAATGTCTTCAGTAAATGCTGAAAGGGTCGTCTGTTGAAAACTAAAACAGCGATATGATTAAGCATTCACTAAAGACATGAATTCTCTCTAGTTAAAACATGTTTTCTTGTCTTATGTTGACTAATATCCGGACTCCATTTTGTATTGTCATGTCTCCACGTGCTCTGCACGAGAAGAGTCCTATCTTTCCGCTAGTTGCTCTTGTAATCTGCCTAGTAACAGTCTATAAATAGCTCCTTTGTCCGTCTGGTGCATGCCCAGACTTGACCACATCTGTTATCAGTTAGTCCTTGTTTGACCATGTTTTCGCGGGCTCAGGAAATTGTTAACTCCGCCCATATATTGATCCCGTATCGAAAATGTCCATAAATGGTTATGAATTTTGCTCCATGTTGTATCCACCCACTTATGAGCCCCTCTGTTGTGTATAAAAGGGGACCGTGTGCGCAAGTTCTGTGTGCTACTCTATGCAATACTAAAGAGTGTTGTGTAGGTTGTAGGACCACCCTTAAGGGTTAATAAACTCTGTCTTTGTATTTGCATTTTCCGTGCCAACTTCCTTCTAGCTTTTGTTACAGGAGAGTGAACCCTTGTATTCTGCGGGCCTAGCTGGGGCCTGTATTCATCAATTGGCGCCCGTCACGTGGGGCTCATCGGCGACTCGTATGCTCGAAGGACTGGTCGTGACGAAGGTGAGGAATTTGGCCGGGGATGTGATCACTGCCAGTGGCGTTTTTGGTCCTGGCATCCCGAGGTTTCTTCCTTCCCTTCCGAACTGACCTTCTGGGTGGCGCCGGTCCTCGACTGAGACCTCTTCTGTCGGTTTGCAACGACAGCCGTTTTGGGCGAATTTTGGAACTTGGCAGTTGGAACCTGGACACTCTTGATTGGTAAGAACCGTTGTACGGTACTTGCTCCGAGTTTTGAAGCCTGGGTTGGCTATTTGAGTTTGATTTGTGATGACCGGTCATATTTTGTATTGATTACTGTGAGAATATATGCGTTGCAACACATATAGGCAGGTAATGTGGAGATATTTCTCCGGAGTTGTTTAAATCTGAACGGCGCAAAGTTTAAGTGCCATTTTTTTGATAATACTGCATATTTTGCATTATTTTTGAGCATGCCTGCTTTTAGCGCACTCCGTAAGTGGTGCTGCTGCTTTGGAAACCGGTTAAATCTCGAGGAATCCACTCCAGCCCCCCCAGAGGGGACTCCTAATAGGGATATGTATGTGAAGCATGGTCTTTCCTCTATAATGTACAGCACAGTGTGGAGGAAATACACCAAAAAGGATCCTGAGTTACGATGGCCTTTGTATGGATCGTTTGATATGCGTAAGATTGAGTATGTGGAACAGAGTATGTGTAAATGGCGTGCTCGGCAAGACATGTTTGAATGTGTACGGTTATTGGTGAAGGAAGTGCGTGAGCGAGAGAAACGTGAGAAAGCGCTGTTTGATAAAGAGCAACGGAAAAATGATCATGTGAGAGCACAGGAAGCGAAGCGTCGGGAGGAAAGAGAACTGGCGGAGAGACAAGAGAAAGAGCGTAGGTTGCAAGTCTCGGGTCAATATGCTGTCCGCCAGCCACTTTATCCTGTCCTTACTAATCTTGAAGATGATTTTTATTTATTAGATCGCTCTCCGCCCCCTTATGTTGGCGCATCTGCCCCGAGGTCACAGGATTCTGGATCGGTTTCGGATAAGGTAGACACGCGGTCCATGTTATCAATTGAGCGTATGGGTGAGCTTCGGAAAATTTCTCTGCGTGTGCTTAAAGGCAAGCTATCTCTTGCTGAATTGTTGGAATCTTTGGAAAGTTGGCAGGATAGAGAGAAGCTGTATTTTGCTGCAACTTTTTCTGATGAAGTGATTACTGCCTTTCGGAAATATTCTGATGTTTTCGAGCCTGATGCTGTAGTATCAGATGCTAAAGCATTACGTAACGGTGTTTTTTCTCCCTCTAAGGTACCCGATGCGGTCCGACGGCTGTTTGCATTGCGGGACGCGGCGGTTGAACTTAAAGAGAGAGCGCGCCTACAGGCAGGGGAGAAGGAGCAATCGGATTCACATATCGGCGGCGACCAATCATCTACTTCCCATTTAGATAAGAGTGAACTAGTGTATGCTAAACCGATGCGAGAGGCGGCACCTTTGTATGTTCCTCCTAAAGGAGCAGGAAATAGTTCAGATATATCTTCCCCCGATGCTAGGGGATATTTTGTGTATAATTGGGTTTATACTCCCTGGCATAGGACTGATGTTATGGCATTAAAGAATGCATTGCCCAACCCCCGCAAGAATCCAGCGGCCTTTTACGAAGAGGTCGAAGGGGCCTTGAATTCTTGTACTATGACTTTAGCGGATATAGATTTGTTCTTTGGGCTCATTTTACCACCGGATATGTGGAGATCTGTGCGGAAGGTGATTGATGTTACCGCTTTTAAGGCTAGGTGGTCTGAGATTGAGGATGTGGATAGGGAGAGAAAACCCGCGCAAAAACCACCCCAGCTTATTTTAGATCTTCCTGCCGCTATCTTGACTAAGTTGAAAACAATTATTCCCCCTAAAAAAATTGACTGGAATATGTTAGCCTCATGTAAACAGAAGGTTGATGAATCAGTTTCAGACTTCTTTACGCGCTTTGAGGAGACATTTCATGATTTCAGTGGTCAGTCACTTACGGATGATACGGGTCAACATCTTTTTGTTGATAAATATGTGGCGAATTTATTACCGGGAATAGCAGCTCGATTGAAAGCGAGTGAAAGTTCTTGGTCCACCTCGTCTCCGGCATCCCTCCTGACTATGGCTCAGTATTATGAGCGTCAGGAACAAGAGGCGAAGGGGAATGAGGAGAAGAAATCGAAAGATTTGAAAACTAAGGTGATGCTAGCACAAGTGTATGGTCCGCCTCGTCGGGGTGTCGAAAGAGGTAGAGGAGGATTCTATGGTCCCCCTTCGGGTCGGTCAGATGTTAATAGAAATCAATGTGCGTATTGTAAACAGTCGGGTCATTGGGCCAGAGATTGTCCAGTATTATATGCATCTCGTCAGGGACGTGGTCAGGGACCACCGAGAGGTAGAGGGGGCTTTTCAAATTTTAGAGGGCACTCTAATGATCGTGCTCGATTTGAGCCTAACGTGCAGCAACGCGATAGACCTAATGTGTTTGATCGGCAACATCAGTATCAACTGTCTGGAAACGACCGTTCTGGGTACCATGATTCACAGCATGCGTAGGATTGCGTTGGATGGGGGTTGGAATCAGTTGAAGTATCGGTTGATCAGAAGGGTCCTTATGTTACAGCAAATGTTCTGGGTTCTACTGATCGGTTCCTAGTTGATACAGGAGCTACTCGTAGTGCGCTGTCCAAACAATTGGTTCCGAGGGCTCCCCCATCTGGCTTAATGGTTACATCGGTAGGGTTTGATGGTACACTCTCTCGAAGCCCTCTATCCCGACCCCTTGCATTTCATGTTGACCACTTTTCTGCACCCTGTCCGTTTTTGCTTGCTCCGAACACGCCCGACAACATTATGGGTCTTGATATGCTTAAGCACTTCTGAGCTACGATCCGCTGCTCCCCTACTGGAGTACGTGTGATAATAAACGATAATCACCCAATGACAGAACGGATGTGTGTGGTTGCGGAGGATACTGCATTAGCTTCCCTCCCTCATTCTTTGTGGGCCACTTCGGATACTGATGTGGGACAGATGGTGATTCCGCCTGTCCACATTAGTGTCCAGGAGGGTGCGGTGTTACCACGCCTCCCTCAGTATCATATTTCCCAGGAGGGGGAGGAGGCACTCATACAGATTGTGCAGGATTTGATTAAGGTGGGAGTAGTGGAGGAAGTTCCCTACAATGTCTGCAACAGTCCTATTTTACCCATTTTGAAGAAAGATACCGATACCAGGGTTTATCGTTTTATCATTGACTTAAGGGAAGTGAATAAGATAGTGATACCTCAGTATCCAGTGGTTTCTGATATCACGACGTTACTCACTTTGGTCCCGCCAACGGCGACCACGTTTTCAGTTATTGATTTGAAAAATGCTTTCTTTTCGATTCCTATTCATCCTGATAGCCGGTACCTCTTCGGCTTTACTTTGAATAATAGGTCTTATAGATTTTGTAGAGTCCCTCAGGGTTATACAGAGAGTCCTAGTATTTACAGTCAAGCATTGAAAAGACAATTGGATTCCTTTGTTCTGCCTGATGGTGTCGCCCTTATACAATATGTCAATGACATCCTGTTGGCGGCCGACACTCCTGAGCTGGGTGAGAAGTGTAAGTTATCTTTGCTTTCCTTTTTGGCATCTCACAATCACAAAGTGTCGAGGAAGAAATTGCAATTCTGTAGACCAAAGGTGACTTATTTGGGTCACCTTTTGTCTAAGGAGGGGCGTGCACTCACACCAGATCGTATTCAAGCAATTTTGGACACGCCAGTACCTTCCACACAGAAGGATGTGCGTGCATTTTTGGGTCTTGCTTCTTTCTGTAGGCAATGGATATTGGGGTTTTCACACATAGCTAAGCCATTGTTAGCACTTTTGACAAAAGACACACCGATTCCTCTTCCCTGGTCAAATGAGTGCGAAATTGCTTTTCAGCAATTACGACAAGCCCTTTGTTCAGCACCAGTGTTAGGTACCCCTGATTATACGAAGCCCTTTTCACTGTATGTGCATGAGAAAGATGGATGTGCATTATCAGTTTTAGGGCAGATGCACGGCGACAAGCAGCGCCCTTGTGCATATTTTTCGGCTGTACTTGATCCTGTTGCCCGAGCATTACCTGGTTGTTTTCGCTCGGTTGTGGCGACAGCTGTGTCAATACGCCAAAGCGAGGGAATTGTGTTATCTCACAAACTGTTGGTATTAGTTCCCCATGCTGTTGATGCCCTGCTTAATCAGACAAAGACGCAGCATTTGACCAGTGCTCGTTTAACGGGATATGAGTTGACGCTTTTGGCTCCTCATATTACGTTGAAGAGGTGTGCAACGTTAAATCCAGCCACATTGTTGCCGTTCCCGGAAACTCAGTCTGAAGCACGAAAAGCACATGACTGTATTCTTCTGACGGAGGAACAGACAAAGGGTCGTATTGATCTCCAGGATACGCCCTTTACAGATGTAGATGGAGAACTATGGGTGGACGGATCATGCCTGAAGCTACCAGATGGTACGACTTCAGCAGCGTATGCAATTACTACATTACAAACAATAGTGGAGACAGCACGCATACCGCAGAAATCAGCTCAAGCAGCGGAACTGATAGCATTAACACGAGCATGTGAGCTCAGTGCAGGATTGTGTGTGAATGTTTATACAGATAGCCGCTATGCCTTCGGAGTAGCGCACGATTTCGGCCTACTCTGGAAGGAGAGAGGGTTTCTAACGTCACATGGAGCACAGATAATGTATGGAGAGTTAGTTCACAACCTTTTGACTGCATTAACATATCCAAAGAAGATTGCTATAGTTCAATGTAGTGCCCATAAAAAGGTGGTTGATAAAGTTGGAGAGGGGAATGCTTTAGCAGACCGGGTGGCACGAGAGACTGCGATGCAGCCTGGCTCTACTGCAATGTATGTTGTGAAGTCACAGGCAGAAAGATGGCACGATGCTAGGAGAGAAGTGCTGGAGATACAGAGGACTGCTTCCGATAAGGAACGGGAGCAATGGTCCAATGATGGAGAATTAGATGATGAAGGGTGTTGGAGAAGTAAGCAGATGGATAAATGGAAGTTACCCACTGCCTTCGTACAACCTATGGTTCAGATGGCACATGGACTAGCGCATGTCGGAGCTTCCGCAATTGTAAAATTACTCACACAAGTTTGGGAGCATCCGGAGATCGCTAGTACGGCAAAGAGGGTAGTGCAGACCTGCATGATTTGCCTGAGGTACAACCCAGGAAAGGGTACACGAACTCCAGCAGGAGGATTTGCAACACCCACTGCACCCTTTGAGGTTTTGCAGATGGATTACATTCAGCTTGAGCGCTGTAACAATCTGAAGTATGTTCTAGTAGTGGTTTGTGCCTTCAGTAAATGGGTTGAAGCATACCCTACGAAAGACAATACTGCAATGACTACAGCCAAGATGCTATTGAAGGAGTTCTTCCCTCGATATGGTGTTTGTAGATTGTTGTGGAGTGATAACGGACCTCATTTTATAGGAGACGTTATCAAGTATGTCCTTAAAGGCCTAAGCATTACTCAGAAGTTCCATGCAGTGTTTCACCCTCAGTCTGCGGGATTGGTTGAGAAATATAACGGCACTTTGAAGCTTAAGATCGCTAAGATCCAAGCTTCGACTTCTTTGACTTGGCCAGACGCTTTACCGCTGGCATTATTGTCAATTAGATCGATACCGCATTCTCGGACCGGTCTCACGCCCTACGAGATCGTGTTCGGATGGCCAATGAATAATTGGGGTCCACCAAAACCGAAGTCAGTGTATCATGTACCTTGTGTAATGATGAATGATTATCTGGCACAGTTAACGGTTAATTTGGTTTCTATTCATCAACAGGTTCGAGAAGCGCTCCCTGATCGGTCCACAGGTGAAGGTCATAATCTCCGACCTGGGGATCAGGTTATGATTAAGGTGTTCGAAAGGACGAACAGTCTGGAGCCGAGATGGGTTGGTCCTGAGCAAGTCTTGCTCGCGACGAGGACAGCTGTGCGAGTTTCCAATCGGAAGAACTGGATCCACTCTTTGCACTGTCGTAAAGTGCCGCCTGGATTAGTGGAGCCTGCTGCGTTGACCGACCATCGAGAAGTCCTGACTGCAGAGAGAGGCCGTGCTGTGGAACCGAACGACACTGAGGAGCTCTTCCCGGACCAAGCGATTCCTGGAGGAGGAAGATATCATCTCAGACCGAGGAAGTGATTTTTTTTGTATCCAGAGACGTTGTCAGAACGGCCCTTAGGTTAGTGAAACGGAGAGCCAATGAGGCAAGGGGGGGGGGGGATCAGCCCTGCATTAGTGTAGTGACACCCGTCTTGGCCCGCTGGTGAAGAAATCAACGGCTGCCGAAGGGGAAGAGTTCTGACAACCTTTTAGTTTCAGGAAGATATGGACTTTTTACTACAAGATGGAGAAGAAGAAGATTCTTTGTGCGACAAGCTTTATTATCATTGTAGCTATTGTTGGTATAACCACATGGTTTGTTGAGGATGTGACTCCTGCTCGTGAGTTGCTTGTTTTGACCACTCCAGTGCCTGAGGAGCACTACTTTTATACCCTTCCGTATCAAGAATTGAAGCATCGTCAGTCTTATTTGAATAACACTTTCATCCAGATGTTGCATCATACCCATGTTGCTACAAATGCTACGAATTGTTGGATATGTGGTATGATGCCAGCTCATCAGAAGAAAGGAGGAACTCCGTTCATACCTCTTCCTTTCTCTCATAATGGCTCTTGTAGAGCATGGTACACTTTGCTTTTCGCCACACGGAAACCCACAGTGGGACGATTACTTTTCAGACTTAATAGGGAATGTCATCAAGATAAAGAAGGCTATCCACAAGCGAATGGGACAATATGGGAGTGGGAAGAATATCGACCAGACAATGAATCGATCCCCTACATCTTCACGAACACCAGAGACACTGCTGGGAATGAACAATTTTTGATTCAAGTGGCACAAGCTCAAGCGGACCTGTGTGTTCAGAGTGTGGGTTATATTCCTGTTGGTGTTAGCGACTGTATTATTGTTTTGAACATAGATGGATTAAATAATAGTACTTTCTTAGCCTCCCATAACACATACTTCGTATGTGGGAATAAGGGTTATTATCGCTTACCAGCCGGCTGGTTCGGAGTATGTTATGTAGCGTTTTTATTACCTCCTGTATTCTTAGCACCTGCATCCTATCATAAAGATTTGAAGTTGTTGAATAATGTGACTGTAAATAGGTATAAACGTACTTTATCTATTGATGATGTTGATCAAACTGATACTAGCTTACAGCAGTATGTTGATTTCAACTTAGGATTGTTTTTCTTTGTTGGAGCTGCCCTAAATAGTAGGAAGGTTCGAAGATTAACAAGAGTTGTAGAGGCTGTGACGAATCAGACCGCTGCTGCTCTTGGGAATCTTACGGAAGAATTACAAATTACTAGAATTGTTGCATTACAGAATCGTATGGTATTAGATGTTATGTTAGCTGATAGAGGTGGAGCATGTAAAATTATCGGAAGTAGTTGTTGTGTGTTCATTCCTGACCATACGCCATCAGTTTATAACGCTATTAATAAATTGCATAAAATCGCAGCTGAGATTCATACGGGAAATGGCACTTGGACCTTTTCTGGATGGTTTTGGGCATTGATCACTACATGGGGATGGAAGGTTTTAACTGGTCTCTGTATTATTGTAGCAGTTCTGTTTTCCTGTTGCATCTGTGTCCAGTGTGGTCCTTTACTCTGTTCGCTATGTGTGTCATTCTGTATTCCTGATAAGAAAGCTATTGCCAATATCACTTATCCGAAACATTTAACCAAAGAGGTGGAAGAGATGATGAAAATTGACATATATGATGATTATCCTAATAAGCCGAATGTCTTCAGTAAATGCTGAAAGGGTCGTCTGTTGAAAACTAAAACAGCGATATGATTAAGCATTCACTAAAGACATGAATTCTCTCTAGTTAAAACATGTTTTCTTGTCTTATGTTGACTAATATCCGGACTCCATTTTGTATTGTCATGTCTCCACGTGCTCTGCACGAGAAGAGTCCTATCTTTCCGCTAGTTGCTCTTGTAATCTGCCTAGTAACAGTCTATAAATAGCTCCTTTGTCCGTCTGGTGCATGCCCAGACTTGACCACATCTGTTATCAGTTAGTCCTTGTTTGACCATGTTTTCGCGGGCTCAGGAAATTGTTAACTCCGCCCATATATTGATCCCGTATCGAAAATGTCCATAAATTTTAATGAATGTTGCTCCATGTTGTATCCACCCACTTATGAGCCCCTCTGTTGTGTATAAAAGGGGACCGTGTGCGCAAGTTCTGTGTGCTACTCTATGCAATACTAAAGAGTGTTGTGTAGGTTGTAGGACCACCCTTAAGGGTTAATAAACTCTGTCTTTGTATTTGCAGTTTCCGTGCCAACTTCCTTCTAGCTTTTGTTACAGGAGAGCGAACCCTTGTATTCTGCGGGCCTAGCTGGGGCCTGTATTCATCACTTGTGTTGCATTTGTGCTTGATTACTGTTTGAAGTGCTGCATAAATGCTGTGTAAGTTGCCTCTAAGTTAAGCCTGACTGCTCTGTGCCAAGCTACCAGAGGACTGAGCATAGATTAATGTGGGGTTTTCTTGTGCCTCACCCTGACAGAAATTGTGCTTGCTGCTTGTGTAGGGTGTCATCGCCCTCAACAAGTAACCCAGTTGCCCACAGACACTCTTTAGGGGAATTACTAGTATAGATCTAAACTTTCCAGAATTGTATAATAACAAGCTAGACCTTGGTTCCTTAGATATCATTGGTTTATATGGTCTCATAAGGCCCCTGATAAGGTCCCTTCTGTGAATCTTTAGAACATTTATAATCGTTCACTCCCCAGTAACAATGAATCCCCTAATCATACTTGAATGCCAACTATCCGGCTCCACAGCGCGGCCATTATATATTTTAGCTGCTGAAATCAGTGTTACTTTTTAACTCTTACAGTGCATGAGCACACTCGCAGACATTGAGGATGATGCCTTGAGGATTCTGGGTCGGAAAGCGATCCATCAAAACCAATCCCATACCAGCTATTATATTTAAATAGCTTCTCTGACACTCACACATGGCTTTGTGCATGGACGTTCACCCACATGAAAACATGGCTCATCCAAATAGGCTTGGTAGCTGTATTGAATGATCCATTAACCAACAGCAGGACTGTGAGAGAAAACCTTGAGTTGCTACTTTTGAATTGTTCATGGATTATACCTGCAGCATGGCCAAAGCCCAATGTAGCAAAGGCTCAGAGTTTCTAATGATGCTCTACAAACAGGTCCCTTGTAGATCAAGAATGACTACTTGAATTATTGTAGTCCAACCAAGAGAGCTGAGCCACAATACCTCATGTTCAGCAACTATTACCAAATTGTTCAAGCAAGCCTTTCATTAGGAATGAGAAAAACAGAACATGACACGCACTCTTTCGCTTGAAACAGGCACTTTCACTTTTTCAACCTATGGATTAAACATATCTGAGGTGCCCCTCCAGTAGAAATTAGGCATTCCCTAATTATCTGCAAGAGCACCCCAACCATCCACACATTTAGACACATTCATAACAAACAAGCATTTGCAATGCAATAGGTCTTGCATTAGTAAAAGTTTGAGCTTTTGGCATTGCAAATAATAATGCAACACCAATAGCTGTAATTTTCAGTAATGCGAGACCTAAGTATGCCACTATGGGACGAAATGCACACACAGATGACAGAACAATGGGAGTACGTATTTGGTAAACAAAAGATATGTGATGACAATGTAAGCTATAGAGACAATACATAAAAATAAAAAAAACATAATAGAGGGTCGGAGTGTGCTTAATTATTAAAGAGAATCGGAATGTCAATACGCCAAAGGCTTCATCATGTTAGTAATAGGAGCTCCCTTCACAAACCATTACAGCAGTTCACAGTTAATTCGACAAACATCCCCCATGCCCCTGAACAGTAGCAATTAAACATTTGTTATATAGACTATTAAATAACTACTTGCCAGTGAAAAACTGTCCTGCACACACCACCTACACTAATACTGCAGCTTCCGGAACACATACCAGAGAAATAATACATTGCATATTGCACAACTACACGCTGGTAGTTTGATTGGAGTCAGGAAGGCACAGTTACTAGGGGCAGTTATTGAGGATATGGGGCAGAATCACCGAGGCAGGAAAAGCAGAGCGACAGGAGGTAGGAGGGAGCGGTTACTAGGGCGGTCTTTGGGAGTAATAGGATAGAACCACTGGGGCAAAAAGGGCAGTATCCCTGGAGTTAAGAGGGCGTAGTTACTAGGTGTGGTTATTGGAGGTAGGGGGTAGAATCACAGATGCGAGAAGAGCAGAGTTAGTGGAGGGACAAGGGAGCAGTAGGGGTGGTGATTATGGGTAATAGGCCAGAACCACCCAGGCAAGAAGGGCTGGGCCACCAGAGGTATGAGGAAGCAATTACTAGGGTCTCTGACTAGGGGCAATAATGTAGAAGAACCTAGGCAATAAGGTTAGAGTTGCATCAGTAGCAAGTAGGGCCATTTATTGAGGGCAAGAGGGCAGTAGAGTAAGCGTCCCCGCAGCCGGTGGTACACACATCCCGTGGGATTTGCACGTGCATGGATTATATGCTCTGGTGTTTAGGGTGAGGGCAGAGGCGCTGAAGCAGGCGCCGTGCGCACTGGTGGCACGCTTATGGGGCAGTGTAGTGGCTGCATATACGGGTGCATTGACACAGGGGCAGTGTGCACTGAGGCTGAGGGAGCGGACACTAATTCTGATGCAGAGATACTGGGGCACGAAGGGAAAGGGGCATAGACACCGGGGCATAAATGTGCATGGGGCGGGGACAGGCATACAGAGCCCCCGGTAGTAGTAGGTTGTGGGTTGTGGCAGGGCGCAGCTATAGCAGGTAGGGGTTGGTAGAGTGTTTTTGACAGGGCTACAGGCACCCGGGGCAGGAGTGGGCAGGGACACAAACACGGAGGACAGTAGTGGTTAGGGGGTGGGGGAGTACAGATATTGGTAGTGTTAAAGGGACACAGACACTAGGACAGGGGCGGGCATGTGGTTAGGGGCACATACATAGGGCACAGCTGGGTATGGGTTTATGGGCAGGGCTACAGGGACAGGCAGGGGGACAGGAGCGGATAGGTGCACAGACGAAGCAGACGGGGAAACAGACACGAGGATAAGAGCGGGCAGGATTATAGACACGAGGAGAAGGATGGCCAGTGAGTTAGAGACACAGACATGGGGAAGGTGGGTATGGGGTAGCAATTGGCAGCCCCGGGCAGCATATTCACAGCATAAGAAGCAAGCAATCGAGAAGGGAAGTAGCGCTGCGGTACTCACTAGGTCCTTGGAGGTGCCGAGGCGCTTCAGCTGGTCCAGGGGCATCAGCTGCTTGGAATCCTCTGCTACATGGCGGCACAGAAAAGCTGTTTCAGTGCTGTGCTGGGGTCTGAACCCCATTTGAGTAGGTTGGGGAATTTTGATGGACTCGAGGTAGGCGCAGAGATGTTAATTAACATGCTTTTCCAGGAGCTTTGATGGACCCGGTAACATAGAAATCAGCCTAAAGTTAATTAAGCAAAGAGGGTCGAGGCCAGATTTTTATTTAAAGGGTCTTCACCAACTCATGCTTCCATTGTGGGGGAACCTGCCCTTTGGAGAGGGAAGAGTCCAACAGGTCCCTCAGTGTGGGGAATACTTTGAGACCATTGACGCAGACTATAGAGGGGAGCGGGGTCGAGAGCGGAGCCTGATTTTACTGTCCTTAAGAGATCCGTAAGAAGGTTCACCATAAGGCATTTTAAATAAAGATAACCATGAAATATAGGTTGCAAAGTTTTCCATCAAAAGTTGTGAAATGTGTGAATAAACCCCAACCTACACCACAAAAATGAGTGCATAATATTCCACAACACAGCCGAGCCACCCCATCCATTGAGCACAGAAGCCTGCGCTGCTGATACTTACTCGGAATGTGGGCGCTTCACACTGGGCCTTGGATAAAGTTATTTCTAGATGGGGCCACAGAAATTATGCGACTCTGTCGCTGCGTACCTGTGGATTTTAACAGACTTGACACACACTGAAACATTTAATGCATCATTTTCTGTTTTCAACAGGAAAATAAATGTCTTTCAGTTCTAAAGGCTCACTTTAATTTCGAACTCGACCCGAAGGTATAGGAGCGCTTTACATGAGCACCGTATTTACATTACAATGTAGTGATTAAGTGATTTGCCCAGAATCACAGGATGTGGACGCGACCCGAGGCTCGAACCCTGGTTTCCAGCACCAAAGTCGGCAGTCTAGCTGACAGACCACATCCTCTCCCCACTGAAGAAAGTGCCACCTTTAAGTGCTGCACAGGAAAAAATAATTTTCAAAGGTGTACTTTTCAGTCGCTGATATTCAGGAGTAAAACTAAATATAATGAGTAAAAACCTTTGCCCAGACGGTGTCAATGCGTCTTAAAATGACATAATAACTAAATACTGCCAAAGAACATGTCGCACTATTGCAAGGTTTTGTCAGTGCTGCCACGTGCCAGTCTGCCATTGCTGAATCATTTCTGTGGCCCTGATGACACAGCCAAGTGTTACATTAACTTTTTGGGGGAGAATGTGTATCTGCTTACTTTTTCTTCTTCTTTTGAAGTACACATTTAGGACTAATCTTCCCCGTTGCCATACCCGATCCTGCCTCATCGAACTCAAAAATTCACCCCATCGCCAGCACTTTTCAGAAATAATAAAAATACTGCAATGGCTCACATCAAAACACAAATATTGCACAGGTTCACGCACAAACTGACAGAAATACTTCAGAGGCTCACATTCCCACACTTGCCGAAATGCTACACAGGCTTACACTCACACACAAATACTGCACAGGCTCACACGCACACACAAATACTGCACCGGCTCTCGATCACACACAAATACTGCACCGGCTCATGCGCACACACAAATACTGCACCGGCTCATGCGCACACACAAATACTGCACCGGCTCACGGGCTCACACAAATACTGCACCGGCTCACGGGCACACAAATACTGCACAGGCTCACGCACAAAACAGAAATACAGCACAGGCTCACACACATCCTGCACAGGCTCACGTGCACACAGAGAAATACTGCACAGGCTCACGCGCACACACAAATACTGCACAGGCTCACGCACGAAACAGAAATACAGCACAGGCTCACGCACACACTGCACAGGCTCACGCGCACACAGAGAAATACTGCACAGGCTCATGCACACACACAAATACTGCACAGGCTCACGCGCACACACAAATACTGCACAGGCTCACTCACACACAAATACTGCACAGGCTGACGCACACACACATACTGCAAAGGCTCACGTGCACACAGAGAAATACTGTACAGGTTCACGCGCACACTTACAGAAATACTTCAGAGTCTTACAAGCACACATTTGAAGAAATAGTGCGCAGGCTCACTTGGATAGAAACAGAGCACAAGTCGGGGGCGTACGGAGTACCGCCACTATTTTTAGGAAACAAACTCTAGTTCCCTTCTGCACAGGCAGAGAGATATTTGGAGTGTCCAAGCATGGCAGCTGGCTGCATTTGTGAACACTGAAAGAGCGTAAGTTGTTCTCACTGTGTATGTAAAGTTCCCTCCCACTGGCAGCATGTCCTTTACGCTGTGAGAAAGGCCGGTGGGAGGGGGTTAGGGGGGAAGAGTTAGGATTAAATCTCTTATCTGGTTTATTTGAGGAACAGACACTGTTAACTCTTCCACTGCTTAACAAACTGCAAACGTGAAGCACGTTTGTGTTTTCAAGCTGGATAAATAAAGCCAGCAGGAAATAAACCACACATTAACACCAAGTTTAGTGTTAAACAAGTAAAAGTATCCCACCAGGAATGCTTATCGGCGGGTGGCTGTCAGGATTTACTGACGCGAGGCAGCAGCGTGCGGTGCTGGAGACCTCCGCCGGACCTCAGACTGCAGGCGTCGGGCGGGAGGCGGGAAGGGGCAGCGCACGGTGCTGGGGTACTCTGCCCCCTTCCGCAGGTCCCCCAGAGGACAGGGAGCACGAGTGAATGACACCAATAGGCCGTGGGCGGAGCAATGCGCCCGCCTTTGGCCAATTGCGTGCAGTCTTTTATAAAAAGACGCACGCAAAGGCCAATTGCGTAGCACAAAAGGAATCGCACACGCACAAGCGTGTGCGATTCCAGGTCAGCTGCGATTCCCCGTTTTTCACCTACTAAATGTCTCGCGCTGCGCGAGCACTGCTACGCCGTGCAACGCTAGGCGAGAGACCTAAAACTGGGGAAATACAGAGAATTGGAACTATAAGAAAGACGTACATCAACTTCAACCATCATTAATAGGCTACAGAAGACACTAGGCCATATGTACAAAAGCATTTTAGAATTGGGCTGTTACCGACTGCAAAAATGTTTTTCCGTATATGCAGAGCACAAATTGTAATTCAGCAACATGTTGCCAATTCGCAATTTGTTTTTTTCAATACAGTATTTGGAAGAGGCGTGTTTAGGGCATCCTTCCCAAATACCAACTTGCGGTGCTATGTATGAATGTATGTTTTGCGACTGAATTAAGGTTGCAAAAAATTTATTTTTTACTAACACCTCAAGGGTTGTGGTAAACATTTGCAAATTGGAAGAGGTCTAGGAGGGACCCATTCTCCCCTACAAATGTTGATACAAATATTTTTTTAAAGCAGGTATTGGTCCAAGGGAGTCTTAAAACCTGAAACTTCACCGTTTCATTTTATTTTTTGAAATGTATCCCATTTTTCTTTCAGGAAACCAAGCATTTAAAGAAAAGAAAGATTGCTTTATTAAAAAGCACTCACAGACATGGTGGTCTTCTGACCCCAGCAGGGCACCATCCCTGTGGAGCAGCAATTCCTAGTGGTGCGCAGATTGTGGCCTACCTTATTAATATTCACGAGGTAGGTCTATTGCAATTCCATTAGGAATTGATACTACTAACTTGTACATTTTTGTACAGTAGGAATTGTGATTTCCTAACTGCAATTCGCATAGAATCACAATTAGGAAATCACAATGCCTAAATTCTATACATATGGGCCAGTGAATGAAGAAAACCAGAGAGCCACCTCAAATCTAGAATTGATTCTTGCTGTGACCAGTACCTTGAGAAACAATTGTGATGAACTGTATCTGGACTGTATTAGTCTAATATTCAAAACCTTTCAAGACACTCATACAAGCAAATAAAAATGTAATTCTAAAACAACACTCTAAAGCAGCTGCATGGTAATCTTTCATGGCTTTACCAAATTACATAAGTAAATATAAATAAATAAACATTCATGAATAATAAATAAATAAGTACACAAATTCATTTAGAAATAGAGCAGCCATAGGAGGCTTCAAGGCACACATTTCCAAGAAAATTTCAATAAATAGGCAGACAGGGTCCCAAAATTAGAAATTGTGCCCATGTTATGGCAAAATATGTGTAACTAGACTGTTGCGAGCATTAAGAAGCTTCTGCAGCAGGAGATGGAAGCATCAAAGACTGCTACATTAAGTATCACCATGAATATCCAAATAATATGGGAACTGATTAAATGTTGGTGGAGAGGGAACTGTTGTCATTTATAAGTAGAATTTTAGAGAGATTCCACCTTACCTCTTCAATTATTTATGAAATTACATTACTGGCAATGATAAGGTTGTACAGGTAGCAGTTCTGTCATCTCCCCTTTCAGTACTCTCTCCTTCAGTAATGCTCCTTTAGGAAATCATCCTTCAAATTCTGGTGATTGCCGGCGAACCTTTAGACACAGTGCTGCTTGTGCTGTTGACAGTATTTTGAATACATTTGAGCCACCTGTGGCTCTTATACTGCATCGTTTGTGCTGGTTTTGAGTTATTGTTCCACAGCAGCGGGGCTCTCCTGATCCCTTGCTCCACTCTCCCGGCAATGGAAACGACTTTAGTGGAGCATCATCAACTTTCTTTTTGTGGCGCAATCGACTGCTGGTGAAGGCAGTGGTCCAGCCTCTTTGCGGTGGGTTTGACCAGAGAGGGCGATCCAGGAATCCTGTGGTGTCAGAGAAGCAACCATAGAGCCAGTAGCTACTGAAAGGTTTCTTTTGCCTGCGCCTCTGTATGATATCGTTTGTGGATAGTGCGTATTTAGTATTTGTCCACTACACCGTGCTCTGTAAGGCATCGTGCACTGTGTGACACTTCTTTCCAGCCCTCTGCTTCCTTCAAAGAACCATTGAAATCCATCACACAGTGAGGAGGGTAACTTTATGTTCTTTTAATAATACTTCTAGTACTCATTTCTAGTCAGATTACAGTGACACACACCTTCATCATAGTGTGCCTACAGGTTTTTACCTGATCACGGGGATATACTCACCTTCTTCAACGTGTGTTCTGGATTTGTGAACACGGTCACATACACCCACACCTTGAAAATAACAAGTCAGCATAAATCTCTCACCCTACCACTTTTGCATGCATTTTAATGTCACAACTTTATTTAAGATTTACAGCAATTATTGTGTATATGCAAAGGGACATTTGCATAAGTTTATGGTATATTCTTGTGAGTAATTTATATTTTCTTTCCATTCCTTTTCTCTTCAGCCTTAAGGAGTATTAGGGTCATATTCTCAAGAGTCTATCGCCAAGCTATTGGCACTTTAGAGCAGCCAAAGTTGCAATACATTTATCATCCCATCCACAAGCTGGTGCTAACAGCCGATATCACCAGTTTACCGGCGATAGCACCCTCAAAAAACATCGCCACGCTAATGAGATACAGAGTAGGCGTTCCCAAGCAAAAAGCCGCAACAACACCACTCCACAACATTCTCAACGACTAGCCAGATCGATGATAAGAACACAAAACAGGTGATAAGGTGCGTTAGCAGCAGGAAACTAACACCTGCTCTGACCTGGTGTAAAATCGGATGACAACCGGCAGCAGTCAAGGGAGCACAGCCCATAGCCAAACATGAAGAACAACAGATGCCCCCGAGAAACTGAACATGCAGCCCGGAGCCCCACTAGGGCAACAACGCCCACCGCCACCCCTCTCCGGCCCACCCCCCTCTCTTTGGACAAAGAGAATGCACATCAACTCTACAAAACCATGAACCAAGCAAATCGCCTGAAGTCGCACAATCACAACACCTAACATACAGGTGTGGCCAGAAAGATGGATATCATACATTCACATCATATAATCCAAATAAAACGTTTATTACAGATTAAACAAAAACAACAATCTTGAAGAGGCACGGCGGGTCTTCTCTGAGCATTCTGTAAGTCACAGCCTGCAAGACAGAAATACAGATAAGGTGTGTCATGCGCCCATCAAAGTACAGAGAGATCGAAAGAGAGAGAGAGAGAGGTGGAGAGGGGGAGGGAGAAAGAGAGGGAGAGAGAAAGAGAGGGAGAGCGAAAGAGAGGGAGAGAGAAAAAGAGGGAGAGAGAAAGAGAGGGATCGAGGGAGGGAGAGAGAAAGAGAGTGAGAATGGGAGAGAAAGAGAGAAGGACAGAGAAAGAGAGGGAGAAAGGGAGAGAAAGAGAAAGGGAGAGAGAAAGAGAGGGAGAGAGTAAGAGACAGAAAGAGAGGGAGAGAGAGAGAAAGAGAGGGAGAGAGAACGAAAGAGAGGGAGAGAGAAAGAGAGGGAGAGAGAAAGAAAGAGAGGGAGAGAGAGTGCCGACAATGCAGACCCAGGCCTCACTGCTCACCTGCAACCACCGGTGTGTCTCCAACCAAGTGCCGGTACACACTGCAGTCCCCCAGGTCCCTCATCTGAAACAGTTGCCAGAGACATGAATGGCAGAGTCCATACAGTAACACACGCCATCATCGCTTGCCTGCCCCTGCGCACACAGGCAGCTGCACCCCAGCCCCTCCCACTGCCCAGCAGAGATTGCCTTCCCCAGCGCAAGCAGGCCTTGCTGCTCACCTTTCGCCACCGGCGTGTCTCTAAGAGGGCCTACCACGTGCCCCAAGCCCGGGGGCCACACCATGGCACCCTCCACATCATGCAGCCCCGCACTGCGGGCCACCATGTCACACACTTAATTCTGGGCCTTGATTTTGCTATGGCAGAGAACATATCAGTGCACCCGGCCTCATTGCAGGCTGCACCCCCGCTCAGCCCTAGAGGTGTCACTAACTCAATCAATCAATCAATCAATCAAACATTTGTAGAGTGCACTACATACCCGTGAGGGTCTCAAGGTGCTGGGAGGGTGGGGGGGCTACTGATCGAACAGCCAGGTGTTTAGTAGCCTCCTGAAGGTCAGCAGGTCTTGGGTCTGTCATAGGCTCAGTGGGAGGGTGTTCCATGTCTTGGCGGCGAGGTGGGAGAAGGATCTCCCGCCGATGGTTGTTCTTCGGATGCGCGGGACGGTGGCGAGTGCCAGGTCAGTGGAGTGGAGCTGGCGGTTAGGGATGTAGAAGGAAAGTTGTCTGTTGAGGTAGGCTGGGCCAGTCTTGTGAAGTTCCGTGTGTGTGTGGATGAGGAGCTTGAAGGATATCCTCTTGATGATGGGCAGCCAGTGCAGGTTTCTCAGGTGGGGGTTGATGTGGCCGTGGCGTGGTACATCGAGGATCAGTCATGCCGATGTGTTTTGGATGCGTTGCAGTCGTTTGAAGAGCTTGCTCGGGGCTCCCACGTAGAGGGCGTTTCCGTGGTCGAGTCTGCGGCTGACGAGGGCCTGGGTGACTGGTCTTCTTGTATCTGTCGGGATCCACCTCTAGATCTTGCGGAGAATGCCGAGGGTGTTGAAGCAGGAGGAGGAGACGGCGTTTTCTTGCTTGGTCATGGAGAGCGTTGAGTCGAGGATGATTCCCAGGTTGCGTGCATGGTCGGTGGGTGTCGGGGCTGCCCCCAGTGTCGTCGGCCACCAGGAGCCGTCCCAGGCTGAAGGGTTGGAGCCGAGGATGAGGACCTCCGTTTTGTCCGTGTTCAGCATCAGTCAGCTGATCTTCATCCAGTCGGTGATGGCCTTCATTCCTTCATGGAGGTTGGCTTTGGAAGTGATGGGGTCCTTGGTGAGGGAGAGGATCAGTTGAGTGTCGTCGGCATAGGAGATTATGTTGAGGTCGTGCTGTTGGGCGACATGTGCGAGCGGGGCCATGTAAATGTTGAACAATGTCGGGCTGAGGGAAGATCCGTGGGGTACGCCGCAGATGATCTCGGAGGCTTCGGATTGGAATGGGGGGAGGCGGACGCTCTGGGTTCTGCCGGAGAGGAAGGAGGTGGTCCACTCCTGAGCTTTGTCTCGGATCCCTATAGCGTGGAGGCATGCGCATAGTGTGTGGTGACAGACGGTGTCGAAGGCGGTGGAGAGGTCCAGGAGGATGAGGGCTGCGGTCTCATCGTTGTCCAGCAGGGTCCTGATGTTGTCGGTGGCAGCGATGAGGGCGGTCTCGGTGCTGTGGTTGCTGTGGAAAACTGCGAGGCGATGCCACTTGTCGGTAGGCCCACACTGCCCGCTGGCATTCTAGCCTGTCGCATCATTGCAGGCTGCACACCCGCTCAGCACTTTAGGTGCCCCTACCTCAGTGCACCGAAAGACACCGTCCCATGGCAGTGTGCCTGTGCCTGCCGCAGTGTATGGGAGCCACCAAATCTGTGCACCGCAAGCCATGGACCCTTTATGATTGAGTCCCGTGGTGCGGATGCCATCATGTCACCCCTGGCACCGGGCAATGTGCTATACCCGGGCCCTAGGCCCTGAGGCAGAAATGATACCCACATGGAGACACCCAGTTGGAGAGTGGAAACGGCGTCCAGCACGTGCACCAGGCTGATTTTATTGGCAGGGTCACATGTCCTGTGATGCCGGTGCTGAATGGGTGTGGTGTGGGTGTGAACCAGCCGTGAGGGAGTGGCTGTGACATGCTAACAACTAGACCTGTGAGCAGCTGATCCCTACAGGGAAGACCTGGGCCATGTAGCGTTGCCATCCCCCCTGTGAGCGTAAGCAGAGTGGGCTGGTCTGGCGTATACCAGGCCAGCGAAAGGGTGTGAACAATGACCCCAGGGCTTTGGACATGCTTCCGTTCTGGGCTGGACAAGGAAGTGACTAATGTGTGTGTCTCCGTTCTAGTGTCGGCGCCATGGCAATGTATCACCTTGTGACCCAAAGTCCCACAGCATGAGCAACATGGACGTAAGGGGGAATCATTGACCCCACATTCATCCATACCTCCACACTTGCAAGATCATAGACATGACACATCGGTGTGACAATGAATGTTTAATGCACATTCAATGGAGAGTCGTAGCTGGAGCACTACAGGGCCATGCAGACCCCACTTTACATTGTTAGCCCGTGGAGGGCCAGCCAGAGTCCTTCAGGGAATGACAAGTATATCAGAAGAGGAGGAGTTCAGTCCGCAGTCTAATAGCTGTGTCATTGGAGACCAAACAGAATATGGCAGTCCATGTCGAGGTCCAAGGTGAGTGTTGCAGAGTGCATCGGGGACAGTGGAAGGTGATGATGCAGAGGGTAGAACCAAGCAGAAACAGGCCATATGGCGGAGATGAATGCTACAGCTTCCTTCTGACCACGAGAGCAGATTCATCCACATCTTCGTCCTCTGCTGTTTCACATGCCTCACATGTGGGTGGTGGTCTTCTGTCTCCAGCACTGTGTGGCACTGACACATCAGGGGCCAGAGATGTGGATGGAGTGGTAGCAGCAGCATGCATCAGCATCAGGCCTTGTGGCAGCAATGCCATGAGGAGGGTCTTTATGGCATTGAGGGACCCAGCTACCTCTCACTCGTGTGCAGCCATGGCGGCCGCTCTTTCCGCCCGTATCCACTCCATGTTCTCCATGAGCCTCTGCATGAGTCCCAACTGCCGGGCGAGCTCCCTGGAGCCACTCTGACTTGACAGTCGTTCTTGTCGAAGAGTCAGGACTCTGGCGATGTCAGCCATGGTTCATTGGAGGGCATGGAGCGGACTGTCGGTGTCCGTGAGGGACTGTGAGTGGCCCCTGATGGGACTTAGACACCCACGTATGGCATCTAGTTTGGCTGCCATGTGGTCGAACCCCACCTACACCTGTTCAGCCAGCTTCTCCTGGCACCCCAACACATGAAGTTGGAAGAACATGTGTTCATCATGGGGGTCTTGGGAGGCTGCCGTGGTGGTGGGTGCTGCCTGATGTGTGTACTGTGCAGGTGGTGGATTCTCCTCATAGCAGCTGGGCTGCCCTGCTCCTGGAAGTGGGCTGCGGAGGCTGTCCACGAGCTGTTGGAGGGCATCAGAGTCAAAGGTGTGGGGGTCCTCTTCATCATCAGAGAAGAGAGGTTGGGGCTGCTCTTCAGGAGGTGCTGATTCTCCCTCTGCAATGTGAAGGGGAGATGCAGTTTAACATTGTGTTCACATGTATGTTGATGCATTGTACATGTTTACATTCAGACTGCATGACAGTGTACATTGTGACTGCTTGTGGGGAGCTGCCTATTTGATGCGGGACAGTGGACATTTCAACAACATCATGGATGTGTGTTTGTACTTGTACATTGTCAACTCACTCACATTTCCCTGTGATGCCATATGTGATTTGCCAGTTTCTGTCCACAAGCGGCACCTCTGTTCTGTTGTGGACGTGTTGCGGATTGTGCCACATTGTTGTCAATGTTGATGTGCTCTGCATGTGATGTGTGTGCTGCATTTTGGGGGAGTCACCCCTGCAGCTCTTATTTGGCTGCCCCTTATCCCTTACATGCAGTGTGCCACTGACTTCTGTGCTTATACAGTGCTGTGATGTTGCATACTTGAGTGCATTGGTTTCTTGGTGGGAGTTGGGGGTCTGGGGCATGGTTTGTATGCAGATGTGCTATGCTTACTTGTGCATGTGTGCCATTGTGCCCATCTCCCCCTCCCCCAGTCCCTGTTCGGTACTCACCCTGTTGCTGTTGTGTCCGGTCATGTTGAGCAGTGTCCGGGCTCCCAACTCCTGCCACTGTCTCCCCACTGATGACTGTGGACACCATTTCCTCCATCTCTTCCAGCTCCTCCTGTGGCGTTGGGCTCCCACCTGCAGTCTACTTTGCTGCCTTCCGGTTGTTTGTGAGTTTCTGCTTGGTTTTGCGCTCGACATCATTCCAGCACCTCTTGACCACTTCCATTGTCCTCTTCAGCACTCCGACTGCATTCACCTTGTCCACAATGATCTGCCATATTCCATTTTTAGTTGCCAGTGACACAGTGGAGGTGACGAACAGTAGTTGATGGTGTTCTATCACCTCTGTTATCGGGATCCTGTTTTCCTGCGGACTGAACCTTTTCTTCCTACTCTTCTTCTCCTTGCCCTTCCCTGACCCCGAGGTCCCAGGCTGGTTCTCCGGGGGGCTTGTGGGGTTCTGGTTGTCCTCTGCACTTGGTCCGGCTGACTCCATTGTGCTTCGCGGTTGTTTGGCTTTTGTATGTGTTTTGTTTTTCAACTTTATAGTCCATTTTCCCACATGTCGCGTGGGGATTGCAGGCCTGTGGCTGGTTTTCTCTGATTTTTTTATTGCGATTTGCATCATCGCCGCTTTTTTTGCGTTGGTGTTTCGCACTTTGCGGTGTCGCGTTGATTTTAACACGTTCATTTGACGTGTTGTGGTGGGTCTATCGCATAGTGCCGCCGTGTTGTGAATACCACGTTAACACGGTGTTATTTTCCCACGATAGACTGCGATGTGAAGAGTTGCGTTAAGCTACTGTTGCGGTAGTTATCATACGTTCTTGAGAATATCCCCTTAGTCTATAATAGCCACGTTGTGTTGTATACAGTTATGATGGTTGTGGCAAGTATGAATCAACCTTCATCTCTTTTTTAATAAAATTGGAGAACCAGAGATTAATTGGAAAGATTGGATAAAGTTGTTTGAATCCTATCTATTAGCAATTGGAGGGGAAAGATTCACTGCTGTACGCAAACAACACATACTCCTGCATCATTTTTAGAGTACAAGGTCATAACATATATGAAACACTCCCAGAACCAGAGAGAGGGAGAAGAATGAACAGGATGTTTATAGTGTAACTCTTTCAAAACTTGAAATTCCTTTTGGGGACAAAGTACATTTTTCAGTTGGGTGCAAGGCAAACAGAAATCCATTACTAATTATGTTGCATTATTAAGAGGGTTAACAGAGTTATGTGATTTGGGGAATTCTGCGGATTCACTAATAAAAAGAAAGTTAGTAAGATGTACTAGCAATAGTCGCATACAGGAAAAGTTATTGGCCCAAAAATTGTATTAAATGTAAATAGATGTAAATATAAATAAAGTAGTGTAAGAGGAAAGTAGGTTGAAATGTTTCAGATGTGGTAGCAGTAACCATCTGGCAAGTAATTTACAGTGGCAAGCCTGTAATGTTTTGTGCGAGAAATGTAATAGAAGGGAACATTATACCAGAGTGTGCAGTGATGGAGAAGATGCTTAAGTTAAAGTTATTACAAGTGATAAACCACACGTACAAATGTATGTTTTCCAATTTAGCGACAAAAAAAGAAACTAAACCTAATTACCCCAAATGTAAAGTATTTCTCTACAACAATCCAGTAATGATGTTTGCAGCTTGATGTTCTCCTTTTACTAAGTGAAAGCAGGAAGATTTTGAGAAAGTATCTGGTGGTCTGAATTTCATTCTGGAGAAGCCATATATCTACCCAGAGGGGTATACAAAGGAAGCCATACCTATGGTGGGTATGATAAGAAAGCATGTGAGTTTTAAAGGCTGATCCACAGTGGGTAAAATATATATAGCGGGGAAAAAAGTGCAAGCTTATTAGGATGGCAACGTCAAAAAGACTTAGGAATAATTCTAGATCATAATAATAAGGATCAAGTACTTCTAGTAGACAGAGGTATTGGTGTATTGGATATTTGTGAAGAATATCCTGATTTATTTGCTGATAAACCTGGACAATTACATGATTTCCAACACAAGATAAAATTGAGAGTGGGAGCTAAACCCAGAGGGCACACACCACGACCCGTACCCTACATGATGAGAGATCCTCTGAAAAAACAATTGCACAAATTGTGCGAGATGGGCGTCATACAACCTATAGAATCTTCTAAATGTTTGGCTCCCATAGTTATTGGTGCTAAGCAAGTGGGGAAGGTATTCATTTATGTGTGGACTTACACAGCTGATATGAGAACATTTGGTTGGAAAGACATCCTCTTCCAAACATAAATGAAATTGTAAGAACTATGGGAGAGCTTAAATATTTCAGTGTCATTGATTTATCCATGGTTTACAATCACTTAGAACTCCATCTGGAGTCCAGAACTTTAACAGCATTTACTATAACATTGGGGGCTTATATGATTTTAAAGGATGCCATTTGGACTCGCATCTGTGGCTGCAGTCTTTCAGAAGCTAATGCATTGGGTTGTATAAAGAGCAGATAATGCTGTATGCTTTCAGGACAACATATTGGCCTATGGTCCCTCTACTGAAGAGCATGACAAAACATAGCATGTGGTATTCAAGAGGTTAATTTATTTAGGGTTAACAGTGAAACAAAACAAATGTCAAATTAGAGTCACCTCAGTTGAATATTTAGATCACATGATACAATCATACTTTACTTTTAAAGAGGATATTAAATCACAGTTTATTATAGTCTAAACATACTATTCCTACTTGCTCCCAGCTAGCACTAGATGCAGTTGTGAATAACTAATTTAGGAGTTTTTCACTACCAGGCCAGGTTAAACTTACAAAAACACGTGCACTTCACAATGACTGCTGCAGGCCCACTAGTGGCATTTAAGTTAAAGATCTTTAGCACAAGCAGTATCATATACAAAGGACTTATAACAACATTAAATATGCTAGATGGGTGTAAACCAATTAAACCATGTTTTAAAGAGAGAGCACAAGTACTTTAACAGTGGTAAATTGCATAGACTCCAAATGCCAACAAAAACTATATTCAGAAAACAGAAGGGTAAAGGCAAAATGTATGGGGGAAGACCAAACCAAGGATGTCAGACCAACAAATCCTCATCCTTATAACCTATTCAACACCTTCCATCACTTATAAAAACTTGTGCAGGTGAAGGATATTTTTTGCTAACGACTCTGTTCCATTCCCCATTTGTACACACCTAAGCCCAGTTATGCAAACGGGATTGTGTTACCTTTCAAATGCAAACTTAATGCAAAGTGGGATTTACTATCCAACACAAGCCAGGATTTGCATTGCATACTAACCCAAAAAAATGCAAAGTTGAACAGTGTGCTGCCATGAGTTGCTTTGTGTCAAGGGGGCGTTCTATGAGTAGTGCATAGGCGTTCCCATTCAGCCACCCGTGGGATTTTACTCAAATCATCATAGACTGGGATTTGCATCAATATACTACACTTCCTTAAGGCAAGTGCAATAAGGAGGGAAAAAAATAAATTTCTCCTCATTTTCCTCACTTAACATCTGTGCTGCATTGTAAAGCACACAACAACTAGGAAAAGTCTGGATTTGCTTCACTTGTCACATAATGAGGCATCTGCTGCATCATTTGTTGATTAAAAAAAAGAAACTTCTTTTGAAGAAACAGATCAACAGCAACAAAAAATGAACCACATCTTGACACGTGAATCTGTGCAGTGACAGACCCATTACGAACGTTAGTATGTCACGTTGCAGCTGATTTTTGTATTCATGTGTTAAAAATGGACTAACGAGGTCAAATATTTTCCCAGACAGAAAATAGCAAAATATTGCTGCTACAGAATGTGCCATGTTATGCACCATAATTTACATTGTATTGCCATCTTATTTAGCCAATCCAGCCACATAATACAGTACTCCATCTAATTCCAGTGGCCATGTTGATACGGCAACTGTCTGCAAAACACCACTGTCACTGATACTCATTTTCTTTCATATCTGACAAATTTGCACAATTTCTAGAATAGGGTCAAAGATCAGCTATGCCCTATGTAGTGCTTTCTTCTTTCTTCAATACTAATGCTATGTTTGTCAGATATGCCACAGTTAGCAAGACTTCAACAGAAAATTGTTACTAGCGATCTTCTTCATGGATGAAAATATTCTTTCAAGAGAGGGCTTATTTCGGAAGATGTAACCTATAGCGAAGTGACATCTCAATCATACTTTTAAAACATGATTTAAATGCAAAAAGTCTCAGCTGTGTCTTGCAAGCTTTGACTGCTTATGGTGGTCTTTACCATATATGTGTAGCTCATAACAATTTGAGTGTGAACATGCCCAAAGACACATTTACAGATTGTGCACAGTGAGTGTCACCAGACAACACATGAACTGTATACCCACGTGTTCCACCTTTCAGTATGCTAAATGAGAACTCATGCCATAACTAAAGACATTGGCCCGATTCACAAAGGTAAACTGAGATGAAAGGCTAACTATATGAATTTTGGTATTCACAAAGGGCTCTAACGAGTATTAAAGTTAGACTTTTGTCCCAGCTAAACTTAAGTTTTGGTCTTAAGTTTAACTGAGACGAAGGGCTTTTGGTCTCAGTTAAACTTAAGACCAAACGTAAGTTTTAATTTCATCTCAGTTTATTTTTCTCAATCTAGCCCAAAATTTGTTAGCTCAGTACCAATCTTCATGTTATAGTCATATGTACAAACAAGAGGTTGTCTCCAATTTTCCATCCGTTTTATGATAACTTAATCTAGCATCGCAGTAGTAGTAACCCTAGCAGGTATGTACAACTTCATAGTTCATTGTTCTGACAAAGGCTAAGGCAGAACCAAAATAAATATTTAAGTTAAATATGTACTCAATAGGTCCGATGTGGATATGATCATTACTATAGATTACCACTCAATCTGCTACAGCTGTGTAGAATATTGCAAATGTATATAAATCACTATAAAAATCTACTTTATTTGCAAATAATACCCATGCAATAACTACAAGAGCTGTGGGGGAGCAGAACTGGCATCAACTATAGGATGCCTATCTTAGCAATTGACTTTACATTCCCAGTTCCAAGTCAGTCAGTTCGGGATCGACTGTTCCCATGAGGAGCAGAGTCAGTACTAATCTGCATAAGGCAGGCCTCTGTCTATAAAGGCACAGTGGGCGAAAACTGTTGGAAAGCTACCCAGAGCGTTTGCCTGTGGTTTACACTGTGTGCAAGCTATCCTCCCATTGCCTTTTGTGTGATTGATGTAGTGCTCTAAGTGGCCAGGGTATGCGTGAAAGGTTGGGCTGCAGACACTCATAATAAACCCCTAGTCCTGCAATGAAGTTGGGTGTGCAGTTTCTAATTTGCCATTGAAAATATAGGTACCACTAACTCAATTTGATTGGAGTTGCATAAATTCTATGTGCTTCAGACAATTTTGCGCTAGTGTCCGTGCACTCTTGGACCACCATTTTTGTTGAACGCCTGGTGCACAATGCATTTGCACTTACCAATAAGAGAAAAATGTACTTGTCCTTATTTATGACGCCCCCCCAGCGACCGCGCAGCGGACGCGCGCAGCGGGAGCGCCGACTGAGCGCCGAAGGTGCACCAAAGGTAAGCCCGTCTGCGCCCGTCCGCGCCTGGACCGCGCCCAGCGCCAGACCCCCTGGCCCCCGCGCCCGCCAGCCCCCCCGCAGGACCTACGACTTCGCTACACTCATCGCACTCAAAACCGCCCGAGCCCCCGGATGCTACCGAGCGTCCCCGCGACGCACCCATGGACCCTTCGCCTGCCGATCCTGCAACTTCTCTTGCCTCCAAACAAGCACCACGCCCACCAAGACGGACAACAGCAACCACCTCAAGTGCATCCTGCTCAACACCCGCTCCGTCCACAGACACACCGTGGAACTCTGGAACCTCCTCGACACCGCATCTCCAGACGTCGCCTTCCTCACGGAAACCTGGATGAACGACTCTTCAGCCCCCGACATCGCCATAGCCATCCCGGACGGCTACAAGATCATCAGGAAGGATCGCGTCAACCAGACCGGAGGAGGCATCGCCATCGTACACAAGAGCACCATTCGCATCTCGACTGACTCCATCGACGTATTCAACGCCGCCGAATACCTGCACTTCCAGATCCACACCGACCCCAAGACTACCCTCAGAGGCACTCTCATCTACAGACCCCCGGGACCATGCGCACAGTTCTGCGAAGACATCGCCGACTTCATCAGCCCTCACGCCCTCCCCTCCGCCGACTACATCCTCCTCGGGGACCTCAACTTCCACCTGGAGAACAACAATGACCGCAACACCACCGCCCTGCTGGATAACCTCGCCAACCTCGGACTTCAGCAACTGGTCAACATCCCCACCCACTTCGCCGGCCACACGCTCGACCCACTCTTCTCGTCCAGCAAGCAGGTCACCTTCAGCCACTCCACCGGACTTCACTGGACCGACCACAGCTGCGTCCATTTCAGCTTCAGAAAGAACACGGTCCACCATCACCCGAAGCAGGCTCCCCACAGAAACTGGAGCAAGATCACCGCCGACCAGCTCGCCACCTCCCTCAGCCAGAGCCCACCTGTCAGGACCACGGACCCTAACACAGCTGCCCTCGACCTCACGCAGTGGCTGACCTCCTGTGCCGATGACCTCGCGCCACTGAAGAACCCCCTCACCAGGCCCAGAAGCAAGAAGGCCCCCTGGTTCACCGACGAACTTAAGGACTCCAAGAAGGCCTGCCGCACCCTCGAGAAGGCCTGGCTCCTCAACAAGACCGCCGACAACAGAACAGCACTCAAACTCGCCACTCGCAGACATCACCAGCTCATCCGCACCACCAAGAAGAAATCTCTGCGGGAACGACTGGACAAGAACGCCCATGACAGCAAGGAGCTCTTCAACATCGTCAAGGAGTTCTCCAACCCCAGCACCGGCAACAACGACATCACTCCCTCACAGGACCTCTGCGACTCCCTCGCCTCGTACTTCCACCGCAAGATCGCCAACATCCACAACAGCTTCGGCATTTCACCCCCGCACCCATCGGTCGTACCTTCGCACCCCGCCGCCACCCTCCAGACATGGACCGAGGTGACCCCCGAAGACACGTCACGCATGATGAACACCATCCACTCCGGATCTCCGACCGACCCGTGCCCCCATCATGTCTTCAACAAGGCAGCCTCTACCATCGCACCCCACCTCCGAGACATCATCAACACCTCCTTCAACACAGCAACCTTCCCGGAGAGCTGGAAGCACGACGAACTCAGCGCTCTGCTGAAGAAACCAACAGCGGACCCGACCGACCTCAAGAACTTCCGCCCCATCTCGCTCCTTCCTTTCCCCGCCAAAGTCATCGAGAAGGTCGTCAACAAGCAACTGGCAGCCTTCCTCGAGACGAACGGATCCCTCGACCCATCACAGTCCGGATTCAGAGCCAACAACAGCACCGAGACCGCCCTCATCGCAGCCACCGACGACATCCGAGCCCTGCTCGACAACGGCGAAACAGCGGCACTCATCCTCCTAGACCTCTCCGCAGCATTTGACACTGTCTGCCACCGCACACTAGTCCAACGCCTCAACGACACCGGCATCCAAGGGAAGGCTCTGGAATGGATCATCTCATACCTCTCCGGCAGAACACAGAGAGTACGCCTCCCTCCGTTCCGCTCCGAGGCCACCGAAGTCATCTGCGGCATCCCGCAAGGATCGTCGCTCAGCCCCACTCTCTTCAACATCTACACAACCTCAACATCATTTCCTACGCCGATGACACCCAGCTAATTCTCTCCCTCTCCAGAGACCCCGACACCGCCAAAGCCAGCCTGCACGAAGGGATGACAGACGTCGCTGAATGGATGAACATCAGCCGCCTGAAGTTGAACACGGACAAGACAGAAGTCCTCATCCTGGGACCATCACCCTCCGCATGGGACGACTCCTGGTGGCCCCCGGCACTAGGCACCGCACCTGAACCGACGGACCACGCACGCAACTTGGGCGTCATACTGGACTCCTCCCTATCGATGACCAGACAAGTCAACGCCGTCTCCTCAGCTTGCTTCCACAACCTCCGCATGCTCCGAAAGATCTTCCGATGGATCCCGACCGAGACCAGGAAGACAGTCACCCACGCTCTCGTCACCAGCAGACTAGACTACGGAAACACCCTCTACGCCGGTACTACAGCCAAGCTTCAGAAAAGACTTCAGCGTATCCAGAACGCCTCCGCCCGACTCATCCTGGACGTCCCCCGACGCAGCCACATCTCGTGCCACCTGAGAGACCTGCACTGGCTCCCTGTCAACAAGAGGATCACGTTCAGACTCCTCACCCACGCACACAAGTCCCTCCTCAACAGCCGCCTCACCTTCTACACGCCCACCCGCCGGCTACGTTCCGCTAACCTCACCCTCGCCGTCGTCCCTCGCATCCAGAGAGCCACCGCTGGAGGAAGGTCATTCTCCTACCTGGCAGCTAAGACTTGGAACTCCCTACCCGTCCACCTGCGGATGACCCAGGACCACCTGGCCTTCAGGAAACAGCTCAAGACCTGGCTGTTCGAGCAGTAGCAGACCCCCTTCCCCAAGCGCCTTGAGACCCTTACGGGTGAGTAGTGCGCGATATAAGTTCCATGATTGATTGATTGATTGATTGGTCATTCAAGGCAAATATAGTCTTTGCATCATTTGGTTAGTGCAATTGATCGTTCAATGTATGTATTGTGGAACCTATTTAAAATATCATTTTACAACAGAGGTCCCCATCCTACTTGGTTTGGTAATCATATTTTCTGAAGCGCCAAGGTATTTATAGGCACATGTTTATCTATAAAACATAGTGGGAAACATACCTGGAAAACAGGCTGACATTGACGGAAAACAGTACAGTTATAACCCTTTCTCATGAGATTCCCCATTCCAGGTGTGAAAAAAACTCAGCTGAGTACAGTGCAGAAAACATTGCCCATAATCAATGATACCGTGTGAATATTACCATGACACTTGTAATAGGCCCATTATAAGAAATGCTTCAGTGTACCATGTGGCAAAGTCTTGGTGCTGCTGCAGGTTGACTTTGATATCCCTAAGACTTCAGAACAGGGGGCAAGTCGGCATGCCATTGGATCCACTCTAGGTTCATGTGAGATGGGTCCAGTCCTTTACTCAGCAGGGCACAGGGTAGCAGGAAGCAAGGCAGCACAGTTTGTAAGAAAAACAGTTCTTCCAGAGAAGCAGTCCAGCAGAGCGGCAGTCCTTGTAGCAGCACAGCAGTCTTTCCTTCTGGCAGAGTTCTTCACAGGTCCAGTAGTGTCAGGTTTGATGGGGTCAGAGACTCAGTTGTGCCTTTGAAGTGGGGGTGGCTTCAAAGAAAGGTCTTAAAAGTGCACAGAGATCCTTTCTTCCCAGCCCTGGTTCCCAACAATCAGTAGGGGGTAGTCAGTCATTTGTGTTGGGACAGGGCACTGCCTATTCAGGTGTTTCAATCCCCTCCCTACCTTCCTGCCCAGGAAGAGCTATCAGAACGAAGATGAGTACTTGGACACACCTAACCTTCCTGTTTTTGTGGCTGTCTAGAGAGAATGCTCAAAGTGTAGATGACACCCATCCCAGACATATATTTCGAGACAGGCTGCAGGCACACATAGCTGTAAGAACAAAGAAATGTCCACTTTCTAAAAGTCTAACAATGTTAACAACAGCTGCAGTGCACTCAAATTCAACTAATCAGTAAACCTAGTAATCAATTATAGCCTCACTTGGTGTGCACTCTCTGAGGTGGTTCCACCCCTCCACCAGTACTAACAAGAAAAGCAAACTAGAGCACAATGTTCTAGACAGAGTGTGCACTACCTGGTACACTCATTCATGAGTGTGTATTGTCAAAATGTTATTACTAATATTTATTCAAAGAGAGGACAATTATAAACACAATGTCCCAAACAATTTTGTTATATATAATCTCCAATAAACGAAGAGACGTCCAATCGTGTTGAGGAAATTCTTGTTATTCTTTTTTATTCTTTTTGCAAAATGTAAATCCAAATCAAAATAGGCTTCAACTTCCATTCAAATGATCATGGACAACGTAAATAAGTTCATTCCCCACCCGATGCATTTTGGGTGTATCCTGCACCCTTCATCAGGGGATATCTATGAAAACATACATACTGTAATAAATCAATGATTCATAATATAAACTTTGCAAAGGCTGAGACAACAGACCCACAGCCTCATGGAGGTTCATACGGTGCTATGTAGATAATAGAGTGATAAATGCGATGGAATGCAATGTGAAACAATATGCACAGGCGATACTGAAGGTGACATCGTTCATGATAGTGCTCATAAGAAGGATAAACCAAATCAGAATAACAAAATCACCAAAACTGTGTAGACAGAACTCAGTACTGAAAATGACAATGTTCATGACTGTGCTCATGAGGAAAATAAGTAAAGTCCAAATGACAAAAATCACCAAAACGGTGCATAACTACTCCCAAAGCTATCTGAAGGAAATCTGTCATGAAATCCTCGAAAGTGAGTAGAAGTAAACGCCTCTACCTCGTTAGTGTCCACCTGAACACAGGAGCTAGTACAACTAGATCAAATAACTGCGCGGTTCAAAAGTTACCTATGGAGTAAAAATGAGACAAACTAAGAATAGTGACAAGAGGCAGGATAGACCGAAGTATGCCAAAACTTAGTGCATGTGAGTAAAAGATTAAAACACTCACCGGGCATGCAAGACGCCTAGCACCAACCAAATCGTATCCGAAAGAGGCACACAATGTGCCGATCCCAACAATAAGCACGACGCTGAAAGTAATACATATAATCAAATAAATACGCTGCTGGCAGCATAACCCAAACCGAAACTTCACTCTCCGTGAAAAAATAAAAGTACTCACTTGTGCTGCTGAATGATGCAAACTGAGTCAGTTGCAGACCCCTCTGTAAACGCCACTGATGCAATGTGATACTGAGTGAGTCACTGACTCGGGCTCAAGCGGACTCTAAATAGCTGGAAACGTGCGGCGTACTCCTTCAAACTGTTCTGCCTCACGGGTCCCGGACTCGTGTTCAACCACTTGTATAAAAAAGAGGCATGCTCATACGCAGAAATAAAAGAAGGACTAATTGAAGAAAAACAGTGGCCATGTTGGATGAGTGAAGGAAATAAAGTGGGCAAACTCATCCAAGCCAAAATGAGGGATGAGAGAGGAACCAACAATGGAAAAGAATAAGAAATAAATAGTTCGTACGACCTACCAGTGAAACGAACACAACACTAGTATGATACATATAATGTGACAGCTGTCAGTAACAACGGCTGACAAGAATGCTAATGCAGAAAATAAAGGAGGGACTATAAGTGACAAAAGGTGGCCACATTAGATAAGTGTAGGAAGGTAAAATGTGAAAACTTAGTGAAAGCTGAAAGTAAAATAAATGATGGGAGAAAGTCAAAAACAGTGCAACAAAAAGTAAATACATGTGATCAGAAAATACCAGGTATTATCAACTCAACAAATCAACAATGGGTACATGTACAATAATATGACAAAAATCCACATTTCTCAATTCTACCCACGTGAGCAGAAAATACCAATGATTCATTCTATACAAAAACGCGTCGAAACGATACACAAAATGAATGAACAATTGGTGACAAATACAAACATTGATGCCTGGAAAATCCCATTGTCCTATATGTATAGTTCTACCTAAGGGGATCAGCCCACAAACATATGTGTTGGTGAGTGATAATATCTGCTCTAAACAAATTCTATGCCATACTCAATTCTCTGGTTAGGGCAATGGGCATGTATTGTCAACACAACAAATCAACAATGGGTCCATGTACTAGAATATGACATAAATCCACATTACTCAATTCTCCCCAAACAGTATTGACACTATATTTAAACCAAAATTACAAATTATGGAAAAGGCATACAAAATATAGAACATGAAAACAATGAAACCAGTATCGCCTGATTTTTACAGTGTGTCTGAAAGAAGAAATACCAGTGTCCTGTTATAAACATATAGTCCCTACAGGAAACAAGAAAGCTCAAGTTTGTCATTCAGGCCCCTAGGGCTCATAGTATCCAAGTATCTGATCCAATATGTCTCCCTCTGAGTAATGTGTTTTGTCATCTCTCTATCATGATGAGTCTCCACAATTTCTAACACAGTAAACCTCAATTGTGCGATTGTGTGATGTGCGTCTACCCAATGGCTTACTAGAGGTGAGTTTAATGTTCTCATCCTGATCCTGCTCTTTTTTTCTGTTATTCGTGTCTGCAATGCTCTTTCAGTCTTCCCCACATAGTACATGCCACAAGGGCAACGTATTATGTAAATGACATTTTGCTTGTTACAGTTGGCTGTAAATTAAAGTTCATGGGTTTGCCTGACCATGGGTGTGAGATAGATGTTCCTACAATCACATTATTGCAGTGTGAGCCGTTATGGTTCTGTTAGACCTGACAGCCGCCTTTGATACCCTATCTCCCTCGGTTTTAACATCTCGTCTTAGGGAAATAGGGGTGGAAGGTTCGGCACTGAGCCTTCTGGCCTCCTTCCTCGATCAGAGGGAACAGAGGGTCAAACTGGGTGAGTATCTATCTCCATCCTCACTGGTGCAATGTGGGGTTCCACAGGGGTCGGCTTTAAGTCCGACCCTCTTTAATATCTATGTGGCCCCACTTGCCAGGTTAATAAGATCTTACGGGATGGAGGTGGTATCATACGCTGATGACACCCAGATTATGGTGTCCCTCTCCCACTCGGGCAGTACCTCCGCTCTCAGCTTCAGGAACTGCATGGAGGCAGTTTCTCAGTGGATGATTCACAATTCACTGAAGCTGAACGGGGAGAAAACCGAGGTCCTTGTTTTTGGTGGAAATAGGGACATTTGGTCTTCTGAATGGTGGCCTCCTGCTTTGGGAGCGTGTCCTACACCTACTGACTCGGCTCGTAACCTGGGAGTTATTATCGACCCCGCTCTTTCCATGGCTCAGCAGGTAAATAGGACGGTTGCTACTTGCTGGGGCATCATTAAGATCCTCAGGAAAATCAAACATTACCTTTCTCTGCAGGCTCATAAACAGATTGTTGTTGCACTGGTCGCCTCACGGCTTGATTATTGCAACGCTCTCTATGCCGGCATAAATAAGGGCCTTGTGCAACGCCTGCAAACTGCCCAGAATGCGGCAGCTAAATTTGTGCTCGATGCCCCTAGGCTTTTTTCTGCTACAGCTGCTAGGAAGAGTCTGCACTGGCTCTCGATCCAAGCCAGGATTGCTTTTAAGACCCTTTGCCTGACTTATGGGGCGCTTTACGGCATTGGGGCTGGGGGGGTGAAGGACTTGCTGGTACCTTATGCCCCTTGCAGAAACTTCCGCTCTTTGAGAAAGAGCCTGTTGTCAGTGCGCCGTTTTCGAAGAGTTAAGTGGGGAGGAAGGGCTTTTTCGTTTTTAGCCCCTAAACTGTTGAACACCCTTCCCCCCGAAATTAAAACTCAATTTTCTTTCATGACGTTCAGGAAGGCATTAAAGACATGGCTCTTTGCCAAGGCATATCCGTAAATTTGGTCCCTGGTCTGTTTGATTTTTCTTGGTTAGGCGCCTTGATGCCTTTGGGCTTAGTCGCGCATTATAAGATTTCTTTCATTCATTCATTCATTCATTCATTCATTCATTATGACATTTCAACATTCCTTTATGTTGATGGGTTTCGTGTTTCTCTTTCCTCTTCAATATTTATCTGAGATTTTTGGAACGTTTGTATGGAAAAAGTGGGCAATCTTTGAATAAATTCTCGAAATCGGGTTCAGTCTGCAACAAATCCCATCTCCTTAAGATCACTTTCTTGATGGCTGTAGATTGAGTTGAGAATGTGGACACAAATACTTCCCTTTTCTCTGGTTATTTCACTCGCTTTTTAAATAACATGGATCTGGAAAACTCACCCAAACGGGAAGCTGATGTTTCTACCACTTCATTGGGATACCACCTGTCCAAGAAACTCTGTTTCGCTGCTTCCAGTGACTCTTTAGCTGTCATGGGATCCGATGTGATACGTTTTATCCTTAAGAATTGTGAGAAAGGCAAATGTCTTTTCAGGGAGTGCGGATGAAAACTGTCGAACAGTAATGTATTGTTGCAAACAGTGGGTTTTTAAACACCTTGGTGGTGATCATTGTGTGTTGTAACTCAAATTTTACATCCAAATAAGATAATGACTGCCTGTCGAGTACAAACGTAATCTGGATTCTTGGGTTAATGTCATTGAGAGACATTAATTTTCCAACCAACTCATCTTTTGCTCCTCGCCACATGATGAAAATATCATCAATACATCGTCGATATATGATGAGATGATCATTCCATGATGTATCGTTAAGTATGTTCTCTTGCTCAAACTTCATCATGAAGGTATTAGCGTAACTGGGTGCCCCTGCAAAACCCATGGACGTACCATTGGTGTGTAGGTAGTATCTGTCCTGCCATTTGAAATAACTGTTAAATAGGCAGAACGTTAAAAGTTCTAGAAGAAAAATTTTGATGGCTGGTATATCCTCCTGCTGTAGCAGGGCCGACTCAAGGGCTTCAATGCCCTCCGCATGGGGTACGGATGTGTATAAAGATACAACATCTACAGTTCCTAGCCAGACCTTTTCTCCAGCTGGTAGATTGAGATCACCAAACTGTTGTACGTAAGTAGGTCCGGACTTTACAAAAGTTTGTCAAAAAGTGTCTAGATAATAACCCGAAGGCTCATGGATTGAACTGCACTCTGACACAATGGGGCGTAACGGTGGGTCTCGCAGGCTTTTATGGATTTTGGGCAGCATATAATTAACTGGCCTGCATGGAAATTTGGAGTCCAAAAAGTCAAATGTCTTGTCACTGATCCAACCCATATCTTTAGCATGAGATAAAATCTTGAAAAGAGTAGATTGAAACTCAAATGTAGGATCACTATATGGAGGTAGATACCTCGATTCATCAGACAGCATCTCATTTACTTTAGTCTCATAGAAGCTGCGATCCATGACCACTAACGCGCCACCCTTGTAAATATTAGTAATAAAATGTTGACAATAATCACTTTCTAAAAGTGGCATTTCTACAATAGTAATGTCAAATCCAACTTTACCAGTAAAGAGAATTTGTCATTACCATTCCAAAGATATAAAACATGACACAGCTACTCCTTTCTAATCAGAAATCACAGCTTAAAAGTGTATTAAGGAATTCCCAATGTGACCTGACCCTATGAAAGGAGTATGCCTCACAGTAGTGAAAAATGAAAAAAAAAAAATTCCTCTACCGGGACATGCAACACTTAAAAGTACATGTCTTACCTTTTCCTTACACAGCGCCCTGCCCTGTGGGCTACATAGGGCCTACTGTTGTAAGCATAAACAACATCTGGGGTAATTTTTGTGAGAAGATTTATTTAGCACGAAAGTCGAGCATGACTTCCACCCTGTGCCAGCTCAAAGCAACTGCCGCAGTGCAAACGTCGGGCTAATACAGTTACCAGAGAGACACCAGAACATTCAAGATAAACATCAGAACGTGTCAACAAGAAGGATAACAACTTAACGTCATACAGTTAACATTTGGATTATAACATATCTTGCCCCCTTCACTTTACCACAAATTTCACCCTGACAACTCTTTCCCCTCCCTCCTAAACCCCACCTAAACAAAATAAAAGCTAGCATTACATAATCTTTCAGATACACCGGAGATCTATTCACCCTTTGAGCTCTTTCCCTTCCAACTCCTTCTCCATTCACCATCTCACTGCTGGAGGCAACACGCCTCGAAGTTGTGGAATAACTACAGGTGGATCATTAGGAGATGAACCAGGTTCAGTAGAAGAGGATGCAATCCACTTGAGGAACAACGACAGATGGAGCAAAGTCAGGCTGATTGAAAACAGACATCCTCACAGCATTAGAAGAGTGAGTCTCACTGTCACTGTGTGCCTTCTATTTGGACAATCATCATCTTCCCTGACAAATAAGATCTTCTCAGTCACTGCACCCACATTACCAGAGAGGGGTTGCTCAGTAAGAACTGTCACTCTACTTCTCTCTCCACCACAACACATATAGGCAAAATGTCCTTTGCGCCCACACTTTCTGCAATCCTTCCCTAGGGTGAAGCAATTCTTTGCCTCAGTAGTGTGATTGAGACTGCCACACCTCCCATACATCCTACTGCTGGGTTTATTCCCTTGAAAGCTCTTTTTTTGCCCAACAACCGTTGACCCGGTCTTGGTGATGGCTGCTAGCTATTCATGGGAGAGTCTATTGCTGACCCTTCTACTTTTTTTCCCTCTTCTCCACCCCCATCATACAATACTCTGACTCTTCAACCATTTTTACTATGGCTATTGCTTACCTCAAAGTCGGATTCTGTGCAGCCCACAGCCTCCCCTGCATTTTGCGACCCTTACACTGCACTAATAATTGGTCCTGAATCATTTCCTCAGCCATCGAACCAAACTGGCACCTAGTTGATAATTCCTTCAACCTAGAGACAAATTCAGACAGTGTAGAATTGGTACCTCCTCATCACCACATTCCTTTCCCTGATAAGTATACTATCCAATTTCTTTTGAGCTTCCTCGTACACACCCAAATCTTGCTAACCTTCTGAAGATGGCAAGTATCTGAATATATGCTGACCCTCTTTCCCCAGCACATTTAGCAACATTGCCCTTTTGCGACTAGGGTGAAATGCTAACCCATCTAAAGCCTCGAAGTAACTGTCCAAAATGTCCAACCACTCTTCTAATTCAATTGGTGGATCACCAGGTTGAGACACAAATGGTGGTAGTGGTGGTGATGCTATTTAAGATACATTCATTTTAAGTGTGTACCAAAAACAGTGGATAATAAGAAATGAGAATAAACACACACAAAAAACAAATAAACTCAATGGAGTGCAAACTTTTCATTGACACCAAGGACTGTCTCATGCTCCAAGATATTGCTGAGGTAAAAGGACAAGAAACAAAACAAAAAAAATTATTTGGATAAGTTAAGGGAAAACAGCAAAACTTCCATATGACCCGAAATGTTCCTTGTCAGTGCCCCAGGAGCTCAACGACCTTTTCTCTAATTATTCATGCTGAAGTGGAAGCACACCAAATAATCACTAGGGGGCTGTCTAGCACCATCATGCCAAAGAAACCATCACAGACGCACTGTGCAGTGTGTGCGTTCTGACTAGCTGTTTAGGTAATGAGAGAAGAGCTGCTGTCCTTGAAATCAACAGGCCGTCTACCAGAGGTGAGTCACACAACACGGCTCGGTGATCTGACTGAAGATGTGCTGAGCACTAATGGAGCAGGGCAGGGGAAAACACTGACCTGACCTGAGCTCCGTTTCGCAGCATGGCGTTCAGCGCTGGGCTGTATCCAATACGCCACCTTTACAGGCACTGTCACTGGAGGCTGCTATGCTTGCCTGCACTGCTGTGGTTCTAGCTCGCACTGGCCTTATCTCAATGTGCCACATGCGATGCTGAGCCTTGGCACGGGTAATTAAATCCAAGGCTGCTCAGGTCTCTCTCACCTTAGTTTTTTTCGCCGCTCGCAAGGCTCAGACCCGGCACTGTCCCTGGGCTTATACTTAAGGCCACTCAGATTGATCGACTGATGGGTTGCGGTAACTGGTAGTATGCCACAGTGGAGCTTAAATTTGGAGCATGCTGGACTCACCATTAACCTGGTGAAAGTCTCTTACTCTTGAATAGCTGCGGTGACCAACGCTCCTTCGCTTTAGGTCCGGGGGTCCAGAGATGACAGGGTGCTCTTCACTCGGAACTCTGAAGTTCACGCCATGACCTCCCCTTTGAGCCAGAGCCCAACTTGATGCCAAATTTATGTTGGAAGCATACACAACATCCAGGGGAGTTTTTGTGAGAAGATTTATTCAGCACGAAAGTCGAGTGTGACTTCCACTCTGCGCCAGCTGAAAGCAACTGCTGCAGTGCGAATGTCGGGCTCACACAGTTACCAGGGAGACAACAGAACATTCGAGATAAGCATCAGAACGTGCCAACAAAAAATAAAACAACTTAACGTCATAAAGAAAACATTTTGATTATAACACCTACATTAGGGGTGGCTTATGTGTAATAAGAGAGTTTAAGGCTTGGCAAATGGTTTGAAATGCCAAGTTCAAGTGGCATTAAAATGGCACACACAGGCTCTGCAGAGGTAGGTCTGAGACAAGATTTAAAGGCTGCTTGCTCACTTTGCCACTGGATTCAAGCTAGCCTGGCTGATGACGGCTGATTAGCCAGAAACCGATCCCAGGATGCTTGTTTTTTTTTTTTTTTTTTTTTTTTTTTTTCTTTCTTTTTTGTCCTCATCTCACCTATAAACTGTTTGCAGGGCATAACTGGTCGGTTTAATGATGGGGCGCCCTCCGACCACCTGCACTTGTTTAGGTTATCCAACCAATCCCCTTATATCGTCCGGGATTTAGGTGTTAATCATAGGACCATGGTTTTTATCGACCCTTAACATCGGCAACCGGGGATCAGCAGAGTCTCAATTCCTGACCCATACGTATAAAGGGTGCCCACAATGTAGGGGGGCCAGAGCTGGTGCTCAAAGATTCTAATCGGGCCATAGCAAGTGCGGATTTTAACCAGTCCTCGATTTTCGGAGGGAGGGGGTCCTTCCATCTTAGACAGATCTCCCTTCGGGCCAACAAAATCAGACATAGTAACAGCCCTCTATCGGATTGAGCCATACTGGCAGTGGACACCTGATCATTAGCAAAGAAAATCAGAGAGCCGTTCAACAGAATGTCAGTTCCAAAGGACATACATAGATATCTGCACACCCCTTCCCAGTATGATCCTAATTTGGGACAATCAAAAAAGATATGTATGTCATTGGCTTTAGGGAGCAAGCACCTGGGACACCTTGGTTCAGGGTTGGGGGCGAATTTCGAGATCTTCTCCGGAGTATAGTAGATTCGGTTGGTGACAAAAAAATGATTTTTCTTCAGACTAGCTGATTTGGTGTATTTATAAAGCAGGGTCACGGAGGGTTCCAAAAGGTTCCCGATATCGGCTTCAAATGGAGAATTGTTCCAAGCTGACACCTGTTGGGGAATACCGACATCATCCGCGTTGATCAGTAGCCTATACCATATGGAGATCTCCTTTTTCCGATGCTGAATGTTTTTTAATGCAGCTTCAACCTCTCCATTTCCCCTTAAATTCTCCTTTTCTGTTTCAAACCAGGATTTTAGTTGGATAAACTTAAATCTTGACAACCCCATACCAATTCTTGCTTTCAATACCTCCCAAGGATGAATGCCATTTTCATCCCCCAACTCAGACCAGATCTCAACCCCAGCTCTTTTAATTGGAAGGGCCAAACTATCCTGGAGGCAAGGGGGGGTCCCCGGGGAGTCCCAAATTGGTGCCTGATCGGAGTAGTAGCCTATCCCACATCTAGAGCGAATAAAATACCAGACCTCCAAAGCATTTTTGATCACCTTCAGCCTTACTCGTTTAAAAAATTTTGGTGAACCAAACTTGTAGAGAAACCCAACTCTATTTCCACAGCATTCTGAGTTAACCAACTCTCCCAACAGCCTTCCCCAAGAACATGCAGTCGGTTCTACTAGGAGCATCCTAATGGCCTTAAACTGAAAGGCGACCAGGTAGCACTGTATATCTGGGAGAGCCAATCCCCCTTTGGCTAGGCGACGTCTTAGTTTTTTCCAGGAGAGCCTAACCCCTTTCTCACCCCAGATAAAGCTCCTGATTTTACTTTGCGCCTTCGAGATAAAGTGTTTAGGAAAACCTAGAGTTATTGCATTAAACAGGTAGGTTAATTTCGGGAGGTTTGTCATTTTGACTAGATTCACCTTCCCAAAGATGGTCAAAGGGAGGTTCCTCCACCTTGCAAATAACTGATCAATTTCCCTTATTGTTTTTTCTATATTGATAGATGGGATTTTTTCAAGATCTTTTACGATGACAATACCAAGATATTTAAATTTTTTGCTGGTGGCCCCACTCCACTGATCTATGTTCCAGCACATTACCTCCGTCTTCGCGGAGTTAGCTAAATATCCGGAGATTGCCCCAAACTCTTCCAGTAGAGCCCCAACCTTTGGCAGTAATATCTCGGGGTTATCTGTGTAGATAATTATATCGTCCGCATATAATGGCATTTTAGAACGATATTGCTGAGTCTTGAACGGGGTTATAGTCTCATCTAATCTTATAGCCTGAGCGAGAGGTTCAATGTAAAGATCGAACAATAAAGGGGAGATAGGACAGCCCTGCCTAGTCCCTCTTTGGATATTAAAACTAGGGGTAAGTTCGCCGTTGATGAGAATTCTAGCTGAAGCATCCTGGTAGCACCTTTTCAGAGTGTGTATAAAAATTGGACCAAATCCCATCTCCTCCAGCACCTCCCAAAGATAGGCCCAACATACCCTGTCGAAGGCCTTGGCGGCATCTAACGCGACCACCGCCAAGGGTTCGAGTCTAGAGATCGCCAGATCAATGTTCCCAATAAGTAGCTGGGTTTGTTCCTGAATGTGTCTCCCAGTAATGAACCCTTTCTGATCTGCTTTGACCAATCCCGGGGCTAATTTTCCCAATCTCCCTGCCAAAATGCCCATGAAGATTTTATAATCTGCATTTAGCAGGGAGATTGGGCGATAAGAATCCGCTCTAGCTGGATCCTTCCCTGGCTTAAGGATCAGAACAATGATAGCCTCCCTCCATGAATTAGGGACAAGGCCTGTTGGGCTGTAAATTGAATGGAACAAGGAACCCAGAACCGGAATGACTTCCTCGGAGAGGGATTTATACACTTCATTTGGGAGGGCATCAATACCGGAGGCTTTACCATTTTTGGAGATCTTTATTTGGGTTCTTATTTCCTGCAACGTGATTGGGGAATCAAGGAGGTCTTTATTAGCCTGTGTTAGCGTGGGGAGGGATTTTGAGCTTAGCCACCCGCGAATTTGTTGTTTGGAGGGGGATAAATTCTCCCCGTAAAGATCTGCAAATAGAGAAAGTATGGTGTTTTGGATGTCACCGGCATCTGTGGATCTATCCCCTCGGTTATTTATCACCAGCTCGGCTATATCATTCTTCGAGCGTTCGGATCTCGCTTTCCACGCCAAAAGAGCCCCAGCCCTCTCTCCATACTCATAATTCTCCATTTTACTCCTTTCCCATTGCTTCTTACACTTCTCTTCTAAAATACCCCTGTATCTTTGTCTTGCTTGTTCAAGTTCAAGATTTATCTGCAACACCCCTTGTCCGTCTGAGGATTTTAATAGCCTCAAATGCTCGACTTCTAGCAGTCTGATCTTTTCTTCGCCCGCCTTTAACGCACTCCCTTCAGAGCGATTTTTGAAACATATGAGATTATGAAATCGACCTCTCAGTGTAGCCTTAAAGGCATCCCATACTACCTCGATGGCTGCTGAACCTATATTGGTGTCAAAGAATTCCAGAGAGGACGTTTTTATAGCCTGAATTAGGTCTGAGTCATCTAACCTCCTCCTGCTGAGAGTCCATCTCAATTGAGATTTTATTAGTAATTTTTTGATGGAACAGAAAACGGGGGAATGGTCCGAGAGGTGGCTAGGAAGGATAGATACATCAGAATCCTTTCCAAATAGAGACTTGCTGGCTAATAAATAGTCGATCCTGGAGGAATGATGACTTAAGATAACCTGGCTGATGAGGGTTATGAACCCGAAACCGGTCCCAGGATGCTTGTTTCCGGTCCAGGGAAGACATGGCTTGGCAGTTCAGTCTGGACTGTTTCCATGAGGCACAGGGTCAGACTGATTTGCATATGGCCATGTCTGCACTGGGGTGGCAGAGTGAGCTAAAGAATGATGATGGATTAAACCCAGATCAGTTGACTGGGGGTGAGTGCTTGCAATGTTCAACCCTCCGTCCATCATCCCCTTTGCTTTTACTGGAGTGGGGGGCACAATCAGGACTGCAGGCCCACTAGTTACATTTGATTTACAGGCCCTGGGTTTATGGTATACAACATTACAAGGGACCTAGAAAATTAAAAATGGCAATTGTGTATACACTAATGTCATCATGTTTAGGAGAAGAACGTGCACTTTAGCACAGGTCAGCAGAGGTAAAGTGCTCCGAGTCCTAAGGCCAACAAAAAGAAACAGCAAAAAGAGGAGGCAAGCCTGCAAAAGGTTTGGGGGAAGGCCACGCTATGGCCGTTTCTGTAGCCCTATAATTGCACATTAATTTAAACATGTAGGCACCAATAAGGAGGCTACTCCGTTTGGTAATGGTGATCTTTTGTAAGAGTTATGAATTCACATAAAGAGACAATTTAACAACTAAAACAGTCTGGACGTTTCTGCACATCCACCCGTAAAGTGCCTTATATTATCATGTCTGCAATTATCAGAGTTGATTGGTGACCCACGATGTGCAGTGACCTACTTTTAGGTTAATAAGCTTTGTTGTTCAAAACTTACATAAATGTTTAAGTGAAAGCTGATGAGTGGCAAGAAGTCTATAAACATAATGAGATTTTATTTAAAGTCTTTTGTGCACATGGGGTCTGTTTCTAACAATCTCAAAACAATGTGATGATGTTTGTTTGTCGTGATTATTAGCGAAGCCTCGGCTGAATCATTTGCTGTCAAATACTTTGCACTATTTGTTGTATAGATGGTAAAATAATGATATGTACTCCATGCATTGAAAATGTAGGGGGTGGTGTGGCATGTCTTCTGGAAGAAAAGCACAAAAAAACAAATCACTGTATACAAAGTTGAACAGCTTTATTAACACCTTATTAGCTGATCGGACGGACGTCTTGACGGTTTGCAATATGTTGGCCTTATTATGCCTGTAATAACTCCAAGGCTTCCTGTGCAATGCACTGGAGAAAATTCTAAGAGTCTAAAGCTTCTATATACAAACACGGTGGCAGTGTGTATCTTGCTGATTCAACTCCCAGTGTTTTGAATTTAAAAAAGCTGCATATAGTTTGCTAATAGTCAATGCCCACCTCCCAAAACCAGCCACCCAAAATTGGTTTCAAATACAATACATGAACACAAAAGGTGGGAGAGGCATTGATAAGTGGACAAATATTCATAGGGTTTAAATCCCACAGCAAGAGGATGACTATAATTTACAACACCATCAATGTGAAAGAACTACTATTTCTGTCATCACAGTCATCCTAAGCTTCTATATGGAACATTTCTATGTGAACAGTTCACCTGTGAATATGATTTGACGACTTTATAACTCTACTGGACTTCATTACCTGGTGCACCCCCACTTGTAGTAATTATTTCTAAATAGTACTTGTATATGCATGGTCTGCCCTTAGTTTGGTATTGCAGTACCTGCTGCTCAATATAGTTTTCTAATCCTTAGAACAATCATAGTAAAATCAGACACACAAAATATCATAGCAAGAATATTGAAAACAAAATTATAATAACTGGAATCATGTAGGTAAATATAGTATACTATTCTAAACACATCTGCATACCTTGAAAACATATACTTCTTCACTGTGTACATAGGATAAGGTGCAAGGTACAATTGAACTAAAGGGAATGCCTGAAGCCCCTTTACACCAATTTTCCAACAAGGCAGATGACAACAGTCCACACATAGCCTAATTTGCAGCCGGCCCAAAGGAGCAAGTGTCCATTACTAGCAGCTGCATAAATTATAATCATAATCAACCAAGCCTTACCACAGATTTAAGAGGAAGAAGCCGCCCAATGACATTAGGGAATTGCTAGAACCTTGGCTCAGGAGAAGAATCAGGCTCATTAGGACTTTCTTGCACCCTCAGCATGTCCCAAGACTCCATTCTCAGCTCATATTTGCTGAGCATGGACACCATCCTGGATCTCCTGAAAACCAGTGGAGATTTACTAGAGCCCAACATTGGCATTATATTTGCGATATGCAACAATTGACTGCATTACATTTTTTCACTACTGGTATATGCCAGAGCCCAGGTGGACATCTGCATGCCACATCACAGCCCATCGTCTCTCTGGAGCTTATTTCAAAACTAGCGGTCCATGGACTGCCAGGCTAGTGGGGGCATTGTGGTGGTGGTTCTTCCGACTGCCATATTACGACCAGTGCATCAGCCCACCCTGGGACATCTGTAACTGCCAGAGATCCCTGATGGTGGCGCAGTGGTCTTGAGGCCACGATATGGTTGGCGGGCCGTTGCGCCTCCCTCCCAAGCATATTACGAGTTTCCTCACTGCCTAATTTTTCATGGCGGTGTAAAAAGTGTAGCAGTGAGGAAACAAAGGGGGCACTGTGCCTCTGAGCCATGGGATGCATGCAGTGTGGCACAAGTAGTGCCCCCTGTGTGCATGCAACCCAGCACCTGCATGGCATGGACTGCAGCAGCCCATGCCATGCAGGTACTGATTTTAACATTCCCATTGCGGTGCCTATTTAATAGGCACCGCCGTGGAAATGTTAAAGAACTGCCCGCCAAACAGGGTAAAACTCCCAAACTGGTGGGCGGTTCAAACATGGGTTTGGCAGTGCGGGAGCAGGGCGGTCCTGCTCTTGCACCACCAAACTCATAATAAGGCCCCTAAGTGTTGAGGCAGCTAATAAGTTCACATCTATTCCGAGCACCCTAAAAAACTGTATTCCCAACTGACCCACAAAGAGTGAACATTTAAAGGTAAGGTAATTTTTTATGCCATTGGGACTTTCACAAATGTATTTGGGGAACAGGACTGCACATATGTGCTACTCCTAGAGCCAGGGGCCACAGAACAAGGGGCTTACTTATGAGAGCCCTACATCACTTTTGCACAACCAAAGTGCATAACGCAGGGCTCTCATTTTGATTCATGAAGCCATGCAAAGCCACTGTGTGTGGCTTTGAATGGCCTAAAAAATCATGAGTAAGGAGTCGCCGAGCAAATTGCTGCGTTCCCTTACTCTGAGCACTGGAGGCATTCTGTGGGCATTGCGGTGGGCTTTCCCATGCAGCAAACATGGAAATTGACGTTACCCCAGATTTACAATGTGATGAATCCTGGAGAAGCACCAAATCCGTACGCCTCCCGAGGTGAGGAGTAACGAGGAGAAATATGTTTATTTCTCCTTGTTTTTTCCTCTTTCTATGTGCCCCATTTTCAGCACACATAGAAAGAGGAAAATGCCTCTCAGAATTGTTTTTATGGAGGAAGGTGCTCCTTCCTACACAAAAACAATCCTGCATGCAATGGAGGAACCCTTGCACCATAGTGAAAGGGTGCCTACATTGGCACTAGCCTGCCGAAACGGCGCCAACACAGGGAGAAAGGACAGGAATGCCCCATATTGCTTAAGCAAAGTGCATTCCCTCCATTTCACGTTAACGTAGGGCTGCCCTATGCCAAAATCGCACAATTAAGCCCCCAAATTTACAGAAAGTGAAAAGGCAAAATACCATAAAAGTGCAGGTGTTATGTGATGAAGAATGGCATTTGCAGCCAAACTACTGAGTCCAATTTCCTTGATTCAGCCATGACTCCATCCTGAGGAACAATAGAATTCCATCTACCTTGGAGACATACAAATTCCTTGTGAGATGGTTATCGGAGTACTTGAACATTTGTCACACGGATGACTCACTGGTAACTTCGAGAATGAATTATGGGACTCAAAGGTCTTCCTCCATACTCTTGCCTGTTGATAAATTTCACATGCCTAATTATCAGATGATTGAAGCTTGTCCCAATACAATACTTAACCTCAATGATAACAACAGTGAACTTAGAAGGTGATGGTACACAAGCTTGATACAGAACACATAATTTCTTATGTCACATGAACAGACTAGTGTGCCTGCACAGATGTAGGGTTACAGAGTGAAAACTTTGAACTAGACACAATACCAACAAATCATGTGGACGTTTGAAACACAGACATGCATGTAGCGAACATGCTAAACAAACATTACTTCTGCATCCACCCTATCTTAATGTCTGTGTGGTACTCCCAAAACAGGAAATGAATGCCACCATTCAATGGGGATGTTAGCTTTACTAGCTGATCAGTTGTTTTAAAAATGTAAAAGCAGCAATATTGAATAAGGTTATGTTTCACCCTAATGATACCCTTGCACGCCATGTAAGTTACATGAACTGTTAAGTGTAACAGAACAAACTTTCAACCAATATACACCATGCTGTGCAACAGTGTGCTTTAGGCTCCTTAATAATTTCTTCAGATGCCTTCAGTGCATATGTCAGTATATAACACAGATAGGTTCTGTTGAGAAAAATACAATTGCCTTGAAAAATTGAGTTTGTCCTGTTCTGCTAGGACAACCGATCAATGGTATACTTTCAATGCTAATAACCACAACGACAATAAAGATGAGAGTGACGCTGTGAGCTCAAATTATGAACAATATATTAAAAATCATATATTGTACAAAATAATACATATATCAATTTCAAGGACACAAGACTGTTCCACAACATACAGGATTACATACATACATTAGTGCCATATAAAATACATTACACAGAACACAATCCAAAAGATAGGACAATTAACAATATCAACAAACAGAAAATAACTTGATTGGGCCTCCGTATATACTTATGTTACATATTCAAACATATGGCCTTATTCTTTGGCATAGATATGTCAAATATTAGTACTGAAAACCTATTCTTTACGTCGATGTTTCGACCCCCAATGTAGAGTGTTGTTACAGAACACCACCCAGGGTCTTCTTCTAGACTATAGACATATTTCTGAACAGCCTATGGTGCAAGGGTGCCTGCGTAGGTGCTAGACAGCTAAATTAGCGCCATCGCAGGGGGAAACGCAAGGCTGCACCATATTCTTGTAAATACGTTGCAGCCCTGCGTTTCAGAAGTGGCGGAGCGCAGCGTTAAGCCAAGGAGGCTAACGGCAAGCTGTGCCACTTCCTTGTAAATATGCCCCATTGTTCCCAATCAACAGTTGTAAACGTCATAACTCTAGGAGAATCCTGCATAAAAACTACCGTTGACAGAGTGCATGTAGACTTGACAGGGAGGGAGAGCAGAATATTTAAAATAGCAAGTGGTAAGCAAAGTTTCAATTTCTCATTGGAAATACCCTTTTTTAAAGTATAAGGTATGGTAGAGAATGTACTGCTCCCATTTGGGGGCCGTCAACCTATTCACTCTTCTAGCCTTCAACCCCAACACCACTTAGTTCCTTTGGAATCCCTGCTATCCCTCTCTGAACCACGAAAAGTAAAATGCCACCCAATCTGCTGCCTTGAAAACTTTATCTAAATTTTATGAATGCACTAACATTGTTCAAGTATGCAACCTTCTCATTTTACCTGCATTATGCGTCATGACACTCAGGGACATATTTACAAGAAAATGTCAGAGCGAGGAGCTGTGCCAAATTTGGCAGCGTCGCACTCTTTTTTTCAAACCTCAGGGATGCGCCGTATTCACAAGTATACAGTGCACACCTAGTGCTGGCGCTAAATTTATCTGCCTAGCGCCAACGCAGGCACCTTTGTATCATAGTTCAAGGGTGTCTGCTTTGCAGAGAATGATGTGCAGGAAGGTGCGCCTTCCTGTACATAAACAATCAATTATGGTGGTTTGTTGCTTCTATGTGTGCTGCAGCATGCGGAACACATAGAAGTAGCAAATCGTCATTATTTAATGATTGTTTATGCTCAGGAAGCGAGTTTTTGGCACTGCCTCAGATTTACACCTGCTTGTAAATCTGGAGCAGTGTCAAAAGCAGTGGGTGTTACGGTGGAATGCTCACAGCAACCCCTATTTCATGCCCCTTTCATGTTAAGTGAGGTGTGTGAAGGGACCGCACTGAGAACAGCTCCAACACCCACCGACTACGCACGCAACCTAGGGATCATCCTCGACTCCACCCTCTCCATGACTAAGCAGGTCAACGCCGTGTTTTCCTCCTGCTTCAACACCCTCCGCATGCTCCGCAAGATCTACAAGTGGATCCCCACCGAAACGAGAAGAACGGCCACCCAGGCACTCGTCAGCAACAGGTTGGACTACGGAAACGCCCTCTAAGCAGGAGCCTCGGCCAAACTCCTGAAACGGCTTCAACGCATCCAGAACACATCTGCACGCCTGATTCTTGACATCCCTCGGCGCAGCCACATCACACCCCACCTGAGCGACCTGCACTGGCTCCCCGTCAACAAGAGGATAACCTTCAAGCTCCTCACCCACGCACACAAGGTACTCCACAACACCGGACCAGCGTACCTCAACAGATGACTCAGCTTCTACACCCCCACTCGCGAGCTCCGCTCCGCCGACCTCACCCTCGCCACAGTCCCTGGCATCCGAAGAGCGACCTCCGGCGGCAGATCGTTCTCCCACCTCGCCGTCAAGACCTGGAACACCCTCCCCATCCACCTACGGCAGACCCAAGACCTGCTGACCTTCAGGAGACTCCTCAAGACCTGGCTTTTCAGGCAGTAGCAGCATTCCCCTCCTCGCAGCGACTTGAGACCCTTACGGGTAAGTAGCGCGCTCTACAAATGCTATGATTGATTGATCGATTGATTATTTACAAGGTGGTGTCAAGCCACAAAAATTGGCTTAACGGCACTTTGTAAATATGAAGAAGGGCATATCGCCACCAGAACGTCACTAAAAGTTACATTGTGGTAGCAATATCCGCTTGTAAATATGTCCCCTCAGTCCCATGACCTATTTTGTGCACAACTATTCATGTTCTCGCTTTGATGCTCATTTGTTACTACTATTTTTCTTCATAAATTCACAAAATCTTATCTTTATCATTATTTTGAGCTCAATTGTTTTATCATAATCAAAGCCATCATCTTCCTATGACCAAAAATATTTTCGTGAACACATTCAGTGGCTTACTTTCCCACAGTAAATATTTAATACTTTTGTATACACATATTATTTACAATGTTAAGCCAATATTTGTCTATAACGAAGCAAGGCCAATGCAGAGCATTAGAATAGATCGTTTTTCCCTTTGATTATGTTTAATGGTACATCTGATGGAAACATCAGAGAAAAATGGGCTTTTAAAACAGCACTCAAATCCTAAGTAACACAATCTCCATTGTGTATTAAATTGTCTTTGCGTGTTTCACCTCACTTTATTACAACATGTAAACACATTTTGAGCCTGGTTAACTGGAGCCTAATTGAAAAGGTCATCATTAGGACTGTTCTCTTCTGAATGTGTCTAACAAAAGACAATTGTTGTTTCTGATGAAATGTTTCTGCTTCTTCAGTTCATAATATTTACATCTATTTTTCAGTACAGCCCTAAAGAAATACTTTCAGTGTTCTACAGTCAGCTTGTTTATAAAAAAAGAATAACGGGGCATATCAGCAACAACCGGCGATAATTATCGCTAAACGCACATAGCGCTAGGATTATTATCGCCCGCTATCACTGGTCTAACCAGCGATAGCGGGTGATAATTATCCTAATCCATCGATAAACGCACAGGGACAGGGGTTACCTTGTTGATAGGGCTAGGTGGTCTCAGCCCTATAATCCACCACCCCTTGGCTAACATTGTTTAGTCAAATGAAAAGCAGGCGTAAAGAAACCTGCAATGAGCGTGGTTAGTGCTCCTTTTATCATCGCTGCACAGGTTAGCTTGCAGGTTGATAATTGGAGTAATGTCGCTTAGCGACATTTTCCAAGACATATCTCTTTGTTAAGCCCACTTTGCATCTCATTAGCGATGCAAAGCTGGGCATTGTTGTAACGGGCGCTAAGTCAGCAAAACACGCGATAGCTGATAAGGCGATGAAATTATCGCCGCTTTTCACCCAAAAACTGACTCAAAAGCGGCGATAATTTCATAGCGCCGCCTTGATGATATGCCCCAACGTTCTTTAAGCCAAATTTGTTTCACCTCCCTTTTTTTCAAGGAATTCAGGCATTGTTGTCTGCTGACCCAATGTGGCCACCATTCCTGTGATGGCAACAAATCATAGTGGATTGCAATTTATGACCTACCTCATTAATATTCATGAGGTAAGTCGAATTGCGACCCATTGCATTTCTGTATTTAGTGAACCAATCTATTAGTACATAAGTCAGTTTCCAAAATCCCGCACTGGTCGCAAAAATCCTGGTTGTAAATTGTGTACATGTAGCCCCTAACTGTGTAGTTCTAAATACAAGTGCTTTGAATTTTCGTAAAGAAGGTCGTGAAAAATGTTGCTTCTTAGTAACTAACTGTATTTCAAAATGGAATCTCATTGGGTATGGTGGCAATGACCTGCTACACAGACATCCAGACCAGGAGAGGTCTGTGCAGGTAAGAGCGGTGGGGCGGGGTGGGAGGTGACTCGACAGACGACAAGGGAAAATGTATTATTTATTTAATTTTCTCTCATCATCCGTCAATTCCCCCCCCAACCTACCATCCTACCGCTCTTACTTGCAGGAGCCGCTCCTGGTCCAGACTCCACAATGGCATCCAACAGCACACCACATCAGGGGTCCGAAGAAATATGACCATATTGTTCTCTCACCCAACCTCCCCTACTGTTAAAACCCCAATAGCTCCCATTGCCGGCTCGTACCATCTTCAAAACCAGCTGCATGTGAACATCAGTGTGCCCCACAGCAAGATGGAGGCATAAATTGTGAGCTCCATTGGCCCAAAGTTTAAAATATTTCCTTCGTCGACCTGGCAATCGAAGAGGGGATATGTTCCAGAAGTGAGGTCAACTATTTGGGGTGAGTATGAGCAGAAATACTGGGCTTTGACATCTGCTAAGGAAGAGAGCAAGGTGGCAAGGCTGTGAGCCGGCTCCATTCAATAAGAAGAGATCCAAATAATTGATGATCGGTTAGTGGTGAAAGTAAATTAGCACCTGGGGAGGAAAAGGCCAACTCGTGTTGCAAGGAAACACATACTGAACACGCCCCTGGGTTCACCCACAAACACAAAACACAATGGGATGCTTAGCGCGAGCACTCAAAATGCATCCAGAAGTGCAGCATTAGCAGTTTGAACTAGGGAAACAATATGAAAGAATGAGAATACAAAATTAAACTAAAAAAAACTTGTGTCAAAGAAAGTTTCATATCTCAGATTAGTGGTGTCCATTTTCTCCGATCCACCGGCTCCCTGCTGTATAAACTGTTATTAGTTTCAATATGAAACCCTGAAGGAAGACCATTTTGATATTTCTCATGGACACAACCCCACCACAACTGTGAATGGGGACAGATTTCATGATAAGACATGAGTGAGTGGATCCAAGTGCACCAATGTAACTCACAACTTCTCTGGGACTTTGTGTCAGTCAGTTGATGAAAGTCAAAATCTAATCATCAAATATACTGTGCAAATATGGTGGGTATTACATGCACAATGGAAAAGAATGACCCCAAACAGGGGGAAATGGCTGACACTTGGGTACAACTGTCCCCTGCTTTAGAGCAAACTATGCTTCTGGAGAATAAAACAAGACTGGCCACCATAGGTATCAAAATTGCTTTACTTGTCTAAAGCTCAACAACATGAAGTAACAGACTGATATACAAGTATCTTGATTAGAAATGGCTGAAACCTGAATATGTGAAGTGGAAGACAATTCTAACAAAGCTAATGACACATTGTGCAACTTAAAAAAAGCCTTGCAAAGCATATGATCCAACATTGAAGACCTGGAAGGGCAATCCTGATGTAATAGCATGATGATATTGGGCATCCCAGAAACCATCACAATGATTTAAATCGAACAATACAATGAACCTCTACTCACATCAATATTTGGATGGGGCTGCTTTTTTATAGGAATTCATAGATGAAAGAGCACACTCAGGTGCCGATCACGATCCGGTAAAAACCGGGTACGAACCGTCGGACGGAGCATAATCTCCGTCCGACGCGTACCCGGTCGTCAATTCATACAAACAAGGAATTACGATTCGCACGGGTACACCATCACAGTACGATTCGTAAAAAAGCCCGACCGAACAAAAAAACCCTACCAATGCCATCCGGGAAAGCGCCGACCTGACGTCGGGACGCTCGCAGCCAGCCATTCACGACCCAGGAATTACGATTCGCACCGACGTCATCCCGCACGGTGAATATTTTCCGGCACCCAAAATCTGCCGGGAAATCAGGACGACGCGAACAAGGACCACCAGTACGCGACGGACAGACAGGACGACGCGAACAAGGAGGACCAGTACGCGACGGACACACAGGACGACGCGACCAAGGAGGACCCGTACGCGACAGGACGACGCGATCAAGGAGGACCCATACGCGACAGGACGACGCGATCAAGGAGTATCAGTACGCGACGGACAGACATGGACCCGAACCTACGAGTCATCCCTGCCCTCATAGCAGTCCACCTCCTCTACAGGTTACGACGCAGACGCCGCAGAAGGTCAGAATAACTAAGGGAGGGGGGAAAGTGGGGTGGGGTGGGGGTGGCAGGACCAGGGCAGGCCACAAAACAACCACATAAGTCACACACCACACATGGCCTGGACATACCTGACTCCCATGCCCTGGTCACCACGAGGGGGTGGGGGCGTGTCCTGATAAGCCAGCGACCGCCACAACGGAAGTCCGTCACCACGCGAACCAGCAACACAACCAGACAGGTACGTCCCGTACCCACGCCTGAAGAGCGTGGGTACGAGTCGTACCACGCCCACACACACGTCACCCCAACAATGGCGGGACGGATCGCACCCACGTGGTAAAGGCCTGGGTACGGGCCGCACAAGCATCACATAGCGTGGGGACGTATATGTACGGACCCTACCCCCACCCCGTATGCAAGGAGCGTAACCCCCACCCCAACAGTGAAAGTACGACCCGTACCCCCACCCGCGTATGCATGGAGCGTACCCCCACCTCAACAGTGTAAGTACGACCCGTACCCTCACCTGCGTATGCAAGGAGCGTACCCCCCACCCCAACAGTGTAAGTACGACCCGTACCCCCACCCGCGTATGCATGGAGCGTACCCCCCACCCCAACAGTGTAAGTACGACCCGTACCCCCACCCGCGTATGCATGGAGCGTACCCCCCATGCCAACAGTGTAAGTACGACCCGTACCCCCACCCACGTATGCATGGAGCGTACCCCCCATGCCAACAGTGTAAGTACGACTCGAACCCTCACCCGCGGACGTACGGACCGTACCCCCACCCCCATCAGTGTAAGTACGACTCCTACCCCCACCCGCGGACTCACGGACCGTACCCCCACCCCAACAGTGTAAGTACGACCCGTACCCTCACCCGCGTATGCAAGGAGCGTACCCCACACCCCAACAGTGTAAGTACGACCCGTACCCTCACCCGCGTATGCAAGGAGCGTACCCCCCACCCCAACAGTGTAAGTACGACCTGTACCCCCACCCGCGTATGCATGGAGCGTACCCCCCACCCCAACAGTGTAAGTACGACCCGTACCCCCACCCGCGTATGCATGGAGCGTACCCCCCATGCCAACAGTGTAAGTACGACCCATACCCTCACCCGCGTATGCATGGAGCGTACCCCCACCACACCAGTGTAAGTACGACCCGTACCCTCACCCGCATATGCAAGGAGCGTACCCCCCACCCCAACAGTGTAAGTACGACCCGTACCCTCACCCACATATGCAAGGAGCGTACCCCACACCCCAACAGTGTAAGTACGACCCGTACCCTCACCCGCGTATGCATGGAGCATACCCCCACCACACCAGTGTAAGTAGACTCGTACCCTCACCTCGAATGCATGGAGCGTACCCCCACCGTGTATGTTCCAAGCGTACATATCCTGAAATAGGAGGTGTGTGTGCAGAGTCCACCCAGCAGTGCCCTGAGACAGGAGGGGAGGGTGTGGAGTCCTCCCAGCAGTGCCCTGAGACAGGAGGGGTGGGTGCCTATCACTCCCAGCAGTGCCCTGAGACAGGAGGGGTGGGTGCCTATCACTCCCAGCAGTGCCCTGAGACAGGAGGGGTGGGTGCCTTTCACTCCCAGCAGTGCCCTGAGACAGGAGGGGTGTGTGCAGAGTCCTCCCAGCAGTGCCCTGAGACAGGAGGGGAGGGTGTGGAGTCCTCCCAGCAGTGCCCTGAGACAGGAGGGGTGGGTGTGGAGTCCTCCCAGCAGTGCCCAGAGACAGGAGGGGTGGGTGCCTATCACTCCCAGCAGTGCCCTGAGCCAGGAGGGGTGGGTGTGGAGTCCTCCCAGCAGTGCCCTGAGACAGGAGGGGTGGGTGTGGAGTCCTCCCAGCAGTGCCCTGAGACAGGAGGGGTGGGTGCCTATCACTAACAGCAGTGCCCTGAGACAGGAGGGGTGGGTGCCTATCACTCCCAGCAGTGCCCTGAGACAGGAGGGGTGGGTGTGATGCACAGTGTGAGCCTTGATCACTGATTGTGACATTGCCATCATTCCACCTGTGTACCCACTATAGCACGTACAGCTTTTTCCCTCACCAGGGGATGATGTCCCTATGACAAAGGTGCAATGCGTTGGCTGCATGACATGCCTTGTTGTAAACAGCTAATTTGTTCTCATATGTCTCTCTGTGACATGTGGCTGGTGTATTGATGTGGTGTCACTTGTTCTTCCTCACAGGTAGGCGCCACTGGAAAGGAGCAGATCTGGCTGACCGCCGTCAGTGCCGTGAGGGGTGTGGATGGTCGGAGGCGGAGCCTGCCCCAGGTGAGGAAACGCTGGCAGGATATCCGGTGCTGGACGCGGAGGATTGCACGGCTCCTGCTGGGGGACTCACCTGAGAGCCACAAGAACCGCGGCCGCCGCCGTCTGAGCCACCTCCACAGGCGTGTGCTGCCGGTGGTCTTTCCAGACCTGGAGAGGCGCTTACAGGCGATGCAGCAGCCGGAAGGGGGTAGGTACATGTGCGTTTGTTGTGTGTCACCGGCATTTGTAAGGGCACGGTAGAATTAATTCACTGGCAGGGTTTAAAGGTGCTGTGCAGATCCTGTTTGCCCCAGTATAGCGCTGCGCCCCTGCCACCCTTCCCCTCCTTGCAATGTGTTCCCTGGTCTGTGTGTGGTCACTCCTTCACAAGGTAATGTAGGCCTCAATACTTGTCCCCTATGTAATTTGGAGCATCACACACAGGTACGGTGCGTTTCGGGGCCCTAGGGCACCCCAAATGCGTTGCAACGGCCTGTACACGCATGCCTACGTTCACTATCAGTATGGGTGTCCTCGCGTATGCGTATTCGTAGTGGTACGGCCCGTACACACGCATGTACGCTCACTATCACTACGAGTACGCATACGCGTGCAGACCCATAGTGATAGTGAGCGTAGATGCGTGTGTACGGTCCGTACCACTACGAGTACGCATACGCGTGCAGACCCATAGTGATAGTGAGCGTAGATGCGTGTGTACGGTCCGTACCACTACGAGTACGCATACGCGTGCAGACCCATAGTGATAGTGAGCGTAGATGCGTGTGTACGGTCCGTACCACTACGAGTACGCATACGCGTGCAGACCCATAGTGATAGTGAGCGCAGATGCATGTGTACGGTCCGTACCACTACGAGTACGCATACGCGTGCAGACCCATAGTGATAGTGAGCGTAGATGCGTGTGTACGGCCCGTACCACTACGAGTACGCATACGCGTGCAGACCCATAGTGATAGTGAGCGTAGATGCGTGTGTACAGCCCGTACCACTACGAGTACGCATACGCGAGGACACACATTGTGACAGGGCCGTACACACGCATCTACGCTCACTATCACTATGGGTCTGCACGCGTATGCGTACTCGTAATGGTACGGACCGTACAAATGCCTGTACGCTCGCCATCACGATGGGTACACATACGGCAGCACTCCCACAGTGATTTGGGAACGTACACAGGCCCTCTTAGCAGCAGTACGGCGGTTTTTACACATCACAGTGGTGATAGGCGACACACAGGTAGGAATAGGGCGGACATACTTGTCCATGGATGGACATACTTGTCCATGGATGGACATACTTGTCCAGGAATGGACATCAAGGCATCGTCTGTGCATTACTACATGTGTGGGGCACAGGTGTGACAGGCTGTGATGTGGAACATGACTCCTGAGTGGAGAAGGCACCAGATGTATGATGAGATGTGTATAGGTGTACTGTGTGATAGTGCAATGTGTGCCAGCCATGCCCTTGACTCCTTTGACATGTGTGCATGTCGGACTGCACACTTGGGGTAAGCGTCACTGGCATGGCACGGACACCAACACACGGAAGTGTCCCATGATGCCCGGTACAGGGGTTATGACACCTGACTTGTCACTACCCACAGTGCACAATGTGACTATGTCATTTATGTGTGGGGGATTTACATCAGGTTGATGTTGTAGCACCCTCATAAGCTGCAGCCGTAGCAGCAACCAACATGTGTCTGTGTGTAGATTGTCATTGCACACTGTTCCGCACACCATGCCACATGTGGTATCGGATGTGAGGTGCACATGTATGCATGGGACACGGAGTAGCGTGACAAGGCCATGTCTGCATCCTCACAAGGAATGTGTGGTGAGTCATGACATGTGCACCTTCATGGCAAGGTGTGTGGGCTGTCCTAGTGTAATGTCATGTGACCTGTGGCTCCAGTGTTCGGCGACCAGTCTCTGCAATCGGCATCCTACTTCTGCTGATGTGTGGGTGTATGTCACTCCTGTCTTGCGTCTGGCTGTTCACTTGCACTGGGACACAGCTATTCCCATGGCGTGGCATGGGGAGGTTCTCAATCTCCGTATGTAGCTGGGTCTTGGAAGGAGTGCCACTTTGCATCCATACGTGTGCTGGCCATGTAGCACATACCTGACTCCCTATGTAGCATGTGTGTATTGCCAGATTAACATGTGCTCAGTAGACATGAGTTGTTGTAGTGGTGCACTCACTCTTCCTTGTCACTTCCAAATTACTGCAGAGCGCCGCCTCTTGCCCGAATAATTCCAGACTTGGCTGCCATGCAGGAGAATGACAGCATCCGGCTCTACCGCTTCACCCAACCGTTGATTCTGGAGTTGACGGCGAGACTGGCACCACACCTGCAACCGCTGCACAGGTATCCTACGGCACTGACACCCCAGCTGAAGGTAATGGCTGCCCTACATTTTCTTGCCACGGGTACCTTTCAAAATACCATAGCTCATGTTGGTGGCATGTCCCAGAGCATGTTCAGCGGTGTGCTGCATGATTTCTTGGAGGCCATGTTGATTTACCTGGATGACTTCATCAAGTTCCCAACCCCTGAACAGATGACTGAGGTCAAGCGTGGATTCTATGCCCTGGGAGGGATGCCCCATGTCATTGGGTCCATAGATGGGACACATGTAGCTTTGGTACCACCACACGCACGGGAGGTGGCGTACCGCAATCGGAAGCACTATCACTCCATCAATGCCCTTGTGGTGTGTCTCTCCAACATGGTGATTTCACATGTCTGTGCTCGTTTTCCAGGATCAGCACACGATGCCTACATCATGAGGCGTAGCGGGATGCCTGATATGATGATGCAGCTGCGCAACGAACGGGCATGTGTTGTAGGTGGGTACAGTCTGTCTGTCTTCTATTCTGTATCGCCTACCAGCACGACCGCTTCACCACTTCTAACGATGACCATGTGCTTCCCATGTAGGGGACGCTGGCTATCCCAACATGCCATGGCTGATCACACCTCTCCGCAACCCCATCACGCCGGCACAGCTCCGCTACAACACCGCCCATGGCCGGACAAGGCGAGTGATAGAGAGGACGTTTGGCATGCTGAAGAGCCGATTCCGGTGCCTCCACAAGACCGGCGGTGCACTCCCTTATGCCCCGGCAAAGGTCTGCAAGATCTTCATGGTCTGCTGCATGCTGCACAACATGGCAGTTGAAAGAGCTGTGCCACTCATCCTGAATCAACATGACGAGGACCATCCACCCGTGGAGGACGAAGGGCTTGGCAATGGGGCTAGTGATGTGGAGGATGTGGAGCCGCAAGAGGACATCCGGACTCGGCTCATACGCGACTTCTTTGCTTAGTGGTGAGTACCAGTGTCTGAGTGTGCACGCATTGGTCCCCGTGTGGCATGCGTTGTGATGTGTGTCTCCACCTGCATGTATGGCACGTGACTCAGAGGTGTGTGTGGGTGTGTCACTGGAGGGATGGTGCCAGTGATGGTAGTATTTCCCCAGTCATTATAATGACCTAGCATGTTGTCATCCATACATGTGTCGAGTAAATGCACATGCAAGTGGCTGTGCATTTTTGTGGCTGACTTCTTGTGTGTCTCTCTTCCCCAGGTACCTGCACATGCCGTCTGCTGGTTGCATTGTTGTGGCACTGCTATTCATCATGGACATGACATCGTGGGCTGACTCAGCGTTACAGGCACGGACACGTTTGGAAGTCTCCATGGGGTAAGGGATGCATCTGGGGTGTATTGGGTGTGGCAGTTGTTCACGATGTATGCACACTGCCCCTGTCGATGTGTTGTTCCTCTGCAGCCATGTCGCATCCCCATGGGACACGACATGCAGCTGTGTACACCTGAATAGATGGTCTGCCTGGTTGACAGGCATCAGTGATGGGATAGGGGATTGTGATGATGGCATCAATGTGTGTGACACTGCCCTCGGCCACATACGGTTAGCATTGGCTGGACATGGTGTGGGACTTCGACATCAGCGGATCTATGGTGTATGGCAGGCTCTCCGTGTGCAGCTGTGGGTATTTAGCTGTTAGCCGACGCTTGTGTGCCACTTCCATGGCAAACACGCATGTGTGCTGCAGAAGGGGGGTGCCAGTGTTGGACCCACATGTTACTCCACATGATGTGTTCATGTGTACTTCGAGTGGCCTCTGCAATCCCGAATACATGTCTAATAAAGGTGTCCCTATGCCTCCAAGGTGCCTCTTCTCAGTCAATGCTGGTGTGTTGCCACGGTGCATCCTGCATGTCTGGCATGGTATTCCCTGATTGTGGCTATGTGTCAATGTGTCGAGTTGCAAGATGCAAGCTGTGTGTGTGGGCTGAGACTGTGTATTGGGCATGATGTCCATGACTGTGTTGGTATTGTGACATGTGCCATCCCCATGCATCCAACGTTGGCCAGGCCCCCATTCTCGGCATCCACCGGACTCCGGCTTGCAGGACATGGTTCTGCCACCTGTGTACACATGCCTGGGTGCCCCCCAGGACACTGGACTGGATCCCTGACCACTGCGCATGACAGTTGCTGTACTCAATGTGTGTGTCAGCACGGTTGTTCGGCAACCCCCTCAGCTGGTTGGGCCCATCACGGGTGTGTATGGTGCTCCATGTCTGTCTTGCCTAATACACTGTGACCCATGTGTCCTGTGCCAGACTCAGGCCCCAGGTTGTGGATGGTTGAAGACAAAAGATGACTCAGGCATGTTTTGACTTTACAAGACACATGTTAGTTAATAATGCTACCAGCAGGCATCTACTCATCATAGTGTGATTTATTAGTGGGGGGGGGGGCAAAGTAAGGGTCTTTCCGGGATGTTTGAATCCAAAGTTCAGTAGGGGAGTTGGGGTCCTTGCCATTGGAAATCCTCAGAGTCCATGCCACAGTCTTTGTCAACATTGGTCAGCCAGTGACCAGCAGGGCCATGTGGCAGAGAATGTCTCTTGATGCTGTGATGCTGTTGCTCCAGTGGGCCAGGTGCCAGGCCAGGTGTCCTGGGAGATGGTGATGTAGCAGCCACCCTCACGGTCCTTTCCGTGGACGACCCGGCCTCCTGCGGGGAACCTCACCAGCAGGCCGTGACGACGTCTGGGATGCTCCGTCGGATGTTTCCTCCTCCTCCTCCTGATCCCTCCCTGTGGGTTGTGATGTTCTCCGCCTTCTGGCACAGGGAGGGTCGGCCATGGTGTCGGCCATCCGACGGAGGGTAGCGTGAATCCCCTGGAATGCCGTCACTTGCTCAGCCTGTCTGTCCTCCATCCTCCGTTGGTGTACCAGTAGACAGGCAATTAGCTCCGCATGTTGCTGGGCCTGCTGGGCCTTGATCCCCTCGAGGACGGACACAACCTGGGCCATGCCCGTGGTGTCCTGCCGGTATGAGTCCAGGATGTTACGGACATGGGAAAATACCGGATCCCCAGCCAACTGGTCAGGCTCGCGCCTCCGCCGTCCTCCACTCCCACCACCCCTGCCCACTTGCACCTGGCCTGCACTTGTGGGCACATGGGGTCTCCGGGACCCCTGAGGGGTGGCATTGGCGTTGTCGCCTGCCTCCTCCTGGGTGCCCGGGACACCGTGTCCCTCCTGGCGAGCCTGGCTGCATTGTGGTGTTGGGGCAGGGATCCTGGGTGTCTCCTGGGATGTGGCAGGAGTGGGGGTGGTGGTTGGCACAGTTGTACCTGACGCAGGTGCTGCAGGTGGTTGGACACCAGAGGGGCCAGGTTGGTCGGGGTCGTCCGCAGAGTGGTGAGAGTGGTCGCTGCCGGTGGGATCGGGCTCCTGCAGATCCAGGTCCTGTGAGTGTTCCCCACCAGTGTTGGGGGGTGCACCACGACGTTGACCTGTGTGTGAGAGAGACAATGTTAATTTTTGTCCATGCAACATCCATGTTTCATCATTTTCAAAGTTGGCACATTTCCTCTTGGAATTAGGATTGGTCTTGCATTCCACTCACAGTGCACTTGTGCATGGGTGTGTCCCTTGGGCACCACTTTGGCCCCTTTAACTATGCGTGGCACAGTCTTACTTGCTGCGTCAAGTGTGACTGCAGTCAGCAGTGGAGTGGGCAGGTGTGGCGAGCCATGCACTGTACATGTGCACATGGAGTGGATCCACACACTTATATGATCCAGGTAGCTGTCCTTGTGCTCGTGAACAGGTTGTGACATGGCCATGTGTTTTGCCATGGTGAAGAGGGGGGCTTCTGGCACTGGCCACCCTTGTCTACATGCACGCATTCTACCTGCTGACGAGCAGACATTCACACACGCAACATGGCTGATTGGCTCTCCCTGTGTCTCGCTCCCTCTGTGTCCCCCTCTCCCTCCCTCTCTGTCCCCCTCTCCCTCCATCTCTGTCCCCCTCTCCCTCCATCTCTGTCCCCCTCTCCCTCCCTCTCAGTCCCCCTCTCCCTCCCTCCGTGTGTCAGCCTCCTCCCTCTGTCCGTCTCCCTCCCTCTCTGTCCCCCTCTCCCTCCATCTCTGTCCCCCTCTCCCTCCATCTCTGTCCCCCTCTCCCTCCCTCTCTGTCCCCCTCTCCCTCCCTCCGTGTGTCAGCCTCCTACCTCTGTCCGTCTCCCTCCCTCTCTGTCCCCCTCTCCCTCCATCTCTGTCCCCCTCTCCCTCCATCTCTGTCCCCCTCTCCCTCCCTCTCTGTCCCCCTCTCCCTCCCTCTCAGTCCCCCTCTCCCTCCCTCCGTGTGTCAGCCTCCTCCCTCTGTCCGTCTCCCTCCCTCTCTGTCCCCCTCTCCCTCCCTCCGTGTGTCACCCTCTGTCACCTCGGCCCAGCTTCCTGGGCACACACTGTTAGCAGATCTTTGAGTGGCCCTTGGATTGTTGATGTGAGTTTGTTTCTGATCTCCAGGCACCCATTGGGTGTAGTGTCTGTGTCTGTGAGCTGCTGCTGTGGTGGTGTGTGCTGCCACTCTTTCACAATGTTGGCTGTTCATTAGCTGCTGTCATGTGCAAAACAGTGCCTTCACCCCCATGTGTTGATGCAAGGCGTCCGCCATTTGCTGGCAAGTCATTCCTGTGTTGGGACACACTGTTTGTCTGGCTGTGACCTAAGCCATATGGGTAGAGTGAATTGTTGTCTGCTTCTGAGTTGCACTATGTGCTTTTTTGGGCCCAGCCTCCCGCCATCCGGGTTACCGTGTCATGTGTTGTTGTCTTCTGTGGCCTGTGACTTGACATTGTCCAGCTGGGTGCATGGGGCATGGTGGCAGCAGTGGCATGTGCGTGCTCATGGAGTGTGGTTGAGTCATGCGATGGCTTGTGGTGGTTGCGTGCCTGTTGGTGATTTTGGTTGTGGATGCCGTTCCCCCCTTGTGAGGTGCGTTGTTTGTGTACTCACCCGGGTCTCGGAGTCCTTCTAATCCTTCGACTGCCTCCACCGGCAGTATGGCCATCACCCTCTCCTCCCAGGGATGGTACTGTACGGGTCTGCGGGAGGGCCCTCCTCCGGTGGCGTTGGCCTGGTCGTGTTCATCCTGCCTCTTGGCTCGGACCCTCCTCCGCAGATCGTACCACCTGTTCTGGCATTCCTGCTTGGTCCGTCTGGTGTCCGCAACAGCATTCACAGCATCGACGATGGTCTGCCACATGGCAGTTTTTGCTGCTAGGCTGGTGCTTCTGACCAATGTTCCAAAGATCTGTGGCTCGACTCTGAGGATTTGATCAACAAGGACCTCCAATTCTCGGTTACTGAACTTTGGATTCTTGGTGGTGGGCATGGTGAGGGGTGTGGGTGGGGATGGTGGGGGGGGTGTGTGGATGTTGGGGGGGGTGTGGATGGTTGTGTGTGTGTGTGTGTGAATGTGATGAGGGGGTGTTTGTGAGGGTGGTTGTGTGAAGGTGTGCAAGTGTAAGATGTGGTGTAGCTTGTAGTGTGGTTCTGTGGTGTCTGGCAGCAGTGAGTCTGTTGCAAAGGCTCATGGTTTGTGTGTGTGGGCCCTTTTTATTGGTCCATTGGTGGGTGTGGCTGTGTTTGAATCTTGGGTGGGTTGGTTATAAGGAGTGGTGGTGTATTTGGCCTCTGTTTGTTTTTGGCAGTTGCAGGTCAGTGAATGTGTTGTTTTAGTGGTTGTTGGACATGTTTAGTGGCTTTGTGCCATTCGAATGGTGTATTCTTGTGTTGTTTTGTTTTGTCCTGGTTGTGTACGTGCGTTTTGAGCGTGTGTACGGTGTGTACATGGGCCATTTGGTTGTACGGTGCTGTCCTTGTGTGTGGGTTGGTACGACTCGTACATGCGGTGGTGATGTTGGGGCCTGGGGTGCGCTCCGTACTTAGGAGGTTGTGTTGGGGGTAGGACCGGAACGTACTGGGGTGGGGGTACGACTGGAACGTACTGAGGTGTACATTGATGGTGGTACGACACGTACTGGGGTGGGGGTAGGTCTGGAACGTACTGGGGTGTACATTGACGGTGGTATGACACGTACTGGGGTGAGGGTACGACTGGAACGTACTGGGGTGTACATTGACGGTGGTACGACACGTACTGGGGTGGGGGTACACGGGGGTACGACACGTACTGGGGTGGGGGTACGACTGGAACGTACTGGGGTGTACATAGACGGTGGGACGACACGTACTGGGGTGGGGGTAGGACTGGAACGTACTGGGGTGTACATTGACGATAGTACGACACGTACTGGGGTGGGGGTAGGACTGGAACGTACTGAGGTGTACATAGACGGTGGTACGACACGTACTGGGGTGGGGTAGGACTGGAACGTACTGGGGTGTACATCGACGGTGGTACGACACGTACTGGGGTGGGGGTAGGACTGGAACGTACTGGGGTGTACATAGACGGTGGTACGACACGTACTGGGGTGGGGGTAGGACTGGAACGTACTGGGGTGTACATTGACGATGGTACGACACGTACTGGGGTGGGGGTAGGTCTGGAACGTACTGGGGTGTACATTGACGGTGGTACGACACGTACTGGGGTGGGGGTACGACTGGAACGTACTGGGGTGTACATTGACGGTGGTACGACACGTACTGGGGTGGGGGTACGACTGGAACGTACTGGGGTGTACATTGACGGTGGGACGACACGTACTGGGGTGGGGGCAGGACTGGAACGTACTGGGGTGTACATTGACGATGGTACGACACGTACTGGGGTGGGGGTAGGACTGGAACGTACTGGGGTGTACATAGACGGTGGTACGACACGTACTGGGGTGGGGGTAGGACTGGAACGTACTGGGGTGTACATTGACGGTGGTACGACACGTACTGGGGTGGGGGTAGGACTGGAACGTACTGGGGAGTACATAGACGGTGGTACGACACGTACTGGGGTGGGGGTAGGACTGGAACGTACTGGGGTGTACATTGACGATGGTACGACACGTACTGGGGTGGGGGTAGGTCTGGAACGTACTGGGGTGTACATTGACGGTGGTACGACACGTACTGGGGTGGGGGTACGACTGGAACGTACTGGGGTGTACATTGACGGTGGTACGACACGTACTGGGGTGGGGGTACACGGGGGTACGACACGTACTGGGGTGGGGGTACGACTGGAACGTACTGGGGTGTACATAGACGGTGGTACGACACGTACTGGGGTGGGGGTACACGGGGGTACGACACGTACTGGGGTGGGGGTACGACTGGAACGTACTGGGGTGTACATAGACGGTGGGACGACACGTACTGGGGTGTGGGTACACGGGGGTATGACACGTACAGGTGTGGGGGTAGGACTCGGACGTACTGGGGTGTACCTCGACGGGTGGGGGTGTACATACACGGGGGGTACGTGTCAGACGTACGGGGGCTGGGGGGAGTGTTGGGCGCGTATGCGGGCACATGTCTCCATGGTTGCTGTAGGAGTTCGGTGCGGACGGTGTTTTTTCCATACGGTTGTGAGTTCGGACGCACGGGATGGATCGTGATTCCTCGGTCGGACTTGACTTTTCACGTTTGTACGGTAAATCGTCCGAGGACGTATCGGACACATTTTCCGACCCGAGGACGTGTGGGGAAATATTCCCAATGCGGTTCGTATGGACTTTTTACCATGCGAATCGTGATTGCCAGTTCGTACGTCATTTGTACAATTCGTAGGGTAAAAAGACCGGATACGAGTCGCACGGGGGAATTTTTTACCGGATCGTGATCGGCACCTCAGTGTCTACACCCTAACCATCCCAACAGTGAATTGCCACAGTTAATCATTGCCAAGCAGTGAAACTATGAGGACAAAGACATTATTCTTGGTCCTACCAGAACAAAAGATACCATCCAATATGAGAACTCTAACTTATCTTTCCTTCACTGACTTCCCAATTGCATCTTATAAGCCAGGAGATCATTCTTGGAGGTAAAGAGATAATGGAGTAAAAAGATGCTGAAATATGCATTGCTCTACCATATCAAGTTGTAAATTGGCTACAAAGGAAAGACTCACTTGTTCGTATCCCCAGAAACTCTGATGGAGTTCCTGGATATCCATATCAAAGAAAAAGAGACATAGAACAACACCTAGGTGCAACTAAATGACATAAAGGTGAGCGCTCGCTGTTCAGCACATAAACGGGTATTTGCGAATAGCTTTCTGGGTCACATTTCTTTGCCTGGATCAAACTTTCTGCCCACTTAATGATTATACAATGCAAATAGATGATCAGCTAAGTTGTTAGATCCTTCAATGCATTCTGACTGTAAGCATCAGCTATCTAGCTGAGGTGTCAATCACAGTTTAAACTCATTGCTGGAGGGAGTTATATTTTTTATATACAAGTTGTTTTATGCTACATTTTAGGTTTAGACATTGGGATGACACACCAGGCTTGCTGTGCGCCTTGGTGCAAAGTGCACTGAAAACTACTGATGCTTGTTTTTGTGATGCCATTGTACCTCTATTTTAAGGTAAGAGGTACTATGATTGACATTTGGAGACAAGGTGAAAGGAGAGGGCTGGAAATGTTAATAGTCCTAGAGTGTTGGTGACAACATAGGTGTAGGAATGTTATCATTTTTGCCCTGATCACCCCCATTTTGTGACTGATGCTTGTGGTTACTGAATCATAAAGTGCACTGGGCTCTACTAACCAGGCCCAGGGCCAGTGTTCTGTACTCTAAAGCTGTATGACCATTGGTATAATTCTAATTGGCCAAGACAACCTACATGTAAGTCCCTAGTATATGGTAGGGCTTGAAGGTGTAGAGACCCCAGTGGACTTAATGCACTTAAGTGTGCACTTCTGTGTTGTCTTGTGTCATTTTAAAGCCAGACTTCCCTTGCAGGCTGGTTCTAAAATAAAAGAATGTCTAAATTCGACTTTGAAATCAAAGTTACTTTCAAAATCCAAAACAACCTTTTTATACCTCATAGGTCATCCCTAAGGTCTGCCTTAGGTGCCCCATGGGCATTGTATTAAAAAGCAGGGATAGTATAAAATGTGATTCATATGACTTTGTAAGGAAAAACAGCCACAGTTGTTCTTACCTATTGTAGTGTTGCTAGCCCTGTAGGCTGACAAGGGATGGCTTTATTAAACTTAATACAGTCTAACTTTTGATTGGAACTTGCTAGCAATTTTTTTCAAAGTATCAAATTAATAATCACAATACACTGAATGACAATGACTTGCCAAAGTTGGATTTAATGTATCTTTTAGAGACAGTAGTTTTAAAACTTGACTATCCTGGAGTTACCTAAAACACAGTGCTGTAGCAGCCTCTTCTGATTGGTCAGCCTTTGATATCGTGCACCAAGCTGCTCTCTGAGTAGGTGTAAAGAGGCATGGAGCTGAAATAATACGCCCATTTGGTAGGAGGAGATTTGCTTTGGTGATATTAAATGCCTAACACATACTTGTCCCCTAGGTTAAGCCTGACTGCTCATTTACCAAGATACCAAGGGTTGAGCCTGGATTTATCTACTGAGACTTGCCTGTGTCTATTAGTGATTGTGGTATTGTAACTAGCTGCAGGTGAATGGCTCACTAGCTATTTTAAACCCCCAGCCTATGCTTAGATTCCTAAGCTGGAATGTTCATGGACTTAAAAAGCCCCCGAAAATGAATCAAGCTCTTGAGTACCTACAAACACAAAAAGTTGCGGCTGGCAACATCAAAGCCGTAGGGTGAGCAAACTTCAATCCATCGGAATATATCAGTGCGCTTCTGGGAGCCATGCTAAAGCGCTGAATATTAGATGGACTGTCTGCTTTAATAATTTGTCATTGAAAAGAGCACCACAGATCTGTGCTGACCATGGCATCAGAAAAAGCTGGGGATTTGTCCAGTTGCAGCGTGAGCGGGGAGACTGGGGCGGGCTAGGACAAAATCGCACTTTAATTTATGAATACCAGTGGCAGAGGTGGCCTTTATGTAGTCTTATTGCACAAAAAATATTAATTTCTGATACTAGCTCTAATTATAATGTTACACCCCCTGCCCCTGCCCCTGAAAGTGAACTGCTAGGTGATTTCAGCAGAAGGGAGAGAAGCAGATCAACAACAATATCAAAATAATGGTAGTGGTGCGAGCAGGGGAGGTGGCGGCTCAGAGGCTGCAAAAGGAAGAGGCCCTATCTATGGTTCCTCACTTCCTAAAGTGAGTTATGGAGTGTGGAGACGGAAGGACAAAGGGCCTCCCTGAGTCACCCATCCCCACACTGCCTCAAACAGGCTGTGGAACTCAGAGCGGACTTGACAGAGAGAACCTGAAATGAGGAGTTTAGCTGCTTCCCCAAACTGGACCAGTACAATGCAGCCTGCTGACAATGCACAACCCACCCTCATCTCCCTTAAATGCATCACCCCTATAAACATCTTTCCCGAAAGTGAATGTTCCCATGATCCCATAGAACTGTGCCAAGGTCTATGCACATGATTACCCAAGTACAAACGTTTCTCTCCCCCCAGCACCCCCCGTTAACAAATCATAATCATAATAGCTTTATTTCGGCAATTGTCATTCAAGCAAACACAATTACTTAAACCTATAAAATCGTTCAAAAATGAAATGCTTAAAAACATGAGATATGATATAGTTATTAGCAGCAGATAAGGAGAACGACACAACTGTTTTGAAATGGAAAGTTAAATTTCATCCAACAACTCCTGTATTTATTCTCTACTATTGCATGTGTTTTAAGAAATCATGAAAAAACAGCAAAAGAAATCTATATGAAGAACAGATAAAGCCTGCATTATTACCAAAGTCCAGATTTATGGCACTCCTCTGGAGTTTCACAGTTCTTACTTGGAGAAAATGTCCCACTTTTGTAGGTAAAAAACTGGCAGTGTGGATTCCTGGAACACACATAGGCAAGACTCCCTTTCTCCGAGCACGGCCCATGTGACGTCCCCAGAGCCGGATCCCCTAATCAGTTCCGAAGGTGCTTTCATGCTGTTACCCGGCATGAAAGCAGTACCGGAACTGGTTGAAGTGGACTGGGTCACCACACATACTGGCACTAGGGGCCCAGGTGTCTTTCACCCAGCCATGTAAGAGCTCGGGCTGGAGAAGTTCAAACTGTGCATGTCATGCATGCAGCAAAAGCCCCGCCCTGAGCAGAGCGGATAATAAAATGGTAATAAACGCACTTTATTAAAATTTAGTTATTCACTTTGGCTGCGCCCACAACCTTGACGCTCCTCTGTCCATAAGGAGCAGCTACCGCTGAACACAACATTGATATAGTCATGCTATAAGCGACTCCCTTACATCCTTGCCCACACAATTCCTTGAAATTAAAATAATGAAACCACAGATATTATTCGTCCTACAATGCCCTTTCTGGAGGTGTTAATAACTTTAATTTATAAAAACCTTAATTTTGAAACCCAGATATGGATCTAAGACTCACAAGGCCAATACATCATAGTAGTGGAGTTACCAACATTGACTGGCATTTCCATAATGAATATAGACATGGATCAAATAGGGAGTCCTCTTACTTCTTTGACACTGTTCATAATAAATGCTGTGAACTACAAATTTCTAATGTAATATAGGGATGAAACTTCAACACAATTCCGAAATGGCATTCATTAACCACTTCAGTGTAGTGGGCCTATTAACAGGTTGTTCACCAAGAGGAAAAGAAAAAGTTCTGTTTTTAAACTCAGAAGTTCTGTGTTTTCTTAACTTAAAGTTGGTATGTGAGGAAAATGTTTTCCTCATGTGCTTGAGTTTGGTTTGCTGAGATGTGCTTTGCATGTTTCAAAGCTTTACAAAAGTGAAAGTAGACCTCACCAATAGCATGGACAAATTTCACTTGTGAGCAATGTCGGGGAGCTTAACTCTGTTGATAGGCATGGAAGAGACAGTACTGAAAATTGAATAATGTCCCCTTTCCAGTGCTGACTCGTCAGGTGAATTCCTGCTTGAGATTACACTGGACACATAATCCACAAGAAGGAATTCACTTGGCTGGACCACTAGGGAAATTTTCTTCCAGAATGGAAGAGGACTGCATGGCTCCACCTTTAGGTAAAATAGTCTTTCCCCAGTACGTGGCGGTGCATAGAGGGTGTTTATCCCCAGTATGACATCCTCAGGCAGGCATAAAGCCCACTAGACACCAGAGAATATTTAGGAAATAAAGGTGGGGAAGCCCATACCAGTGGACATGGGACTATGCTCTCCATGCCCTCAGGCACAACCCCAAGTGGAATATAGTGGGAGTTTATCAGACCTCTTCTCCCAACCCTGTGTGGGCAGAAAGGCCACTAGACCACCAGGGAACATTTACTGTTGGGGGGATGCCCCCCTGACATGGGCCTGTGTCCTTCCACACAAGAAGGCACAGGAGTCTTCTGCCCCCTGGGGGGGGGGGGGTTAGAGGGTGTTTACCCTTGTCTGCCCCTGGGAAGGTAAAAAGCCCACTAAACAACAGGGTATTATTTACTGCTTGTGGGAACTGGGAACAACAGTCTTTCTGCCTTCCGGAGCTTACTGGAGGTGTTTGCCCCCCTGAATGCCCCCCAGGGCATTCAGGGGGGCATTCATGACACCGGAGAGAAAATGGGTCAGAAAAAAGAAGAGATCGGCGTTTAGGTGATGGTGGCGGTGGGGACGGTTCATCAATGCATTGGGCTGCAATCCTACTCCAGAATGGGAACCAACAGTCTTTCTGCCCCCCCCCCCATTAGTGCAGATTTGTGGGGGTTACCACAAGTTTGTCCACAGGTTGGGTTGGTCGACTGTGGCAAAAGCTTCAGGAGTCAAGCAGGACCAAGAGGCTGAGGATGTTTCTCTCAATGATGAGGAGTGTATCATCAACTATTTTGAGTGTAGCTGTCTCAGTACTACATCATGGTCTGACGCTTGATTGGTAGTCCTGTAAAAGGTTAGTTTTGCTGATGTTATCCTGTAGCTGGTTGGCAGTTGCTTTCTCAATGATTTTCACAATGAAAGGAAGACAATTAATAAGGCAGATGTTGGTGAGCTCGGCTGGCGCCAGGGATAACTTGGTTACGAGGAGAAGTGCTGACCTGCCTTATGAGAATCTGGGCATATTTTTTGTCTTGGAGAGGCATAGATAAGGTGAAGGAAGGGTGTGAGGCCCTCTCTTCTGAGTGATATGATGATGAAAAAAGGCAGGCTATTATCTTCTTAGAAGTTTGCCTTGAGAGATTTCAGGATATTAGAGAAGTCAATGCGCAAGTCTGGATGAGGAGATCCATTTGGTGGTGAGATGATGGGAGGTGGATGGAAATAAGGGGGCTGTGGATGTGGTAACTATTTTACATCTATTTTAGTTGATCTTCATGGTGAAGAAGTTGTTGATGGTGTTGCATTTGTTGACTGAAGCAAGGACTATGGGTTTTAAAGATGACTGGTGAGGTAATGTTATGAGAACTCTACTTTGTCATTCTCCTCAAGCCTTTCTTAGCAGGATAGTTCACAGTGTATACTCATTTTTGTACATATATGTTGATGGCTATAAAGAGTAGAAAATGAAATAATATACATTTATAGAGCATGCCTGTTTTGTTTCTCAGATGCCTAATACATGCTCGACCTTTGTCTTCATTGTGACATGCAAAGAGGATGGAAAGGCCAAGTCAGCTGCAGACTCATCCTCCTTCCTTTGTGAATAAGCCATCTTTTTAGGTCGAGCATTCTATCCTTTAGTATATATTTATATGTGCATGTACTTTGTGGGCTCTGGAGATCAGCCCTAGGACTTGTCTGCTTCGCGTAGTGACGTTTTTTTTCTGTCCAACTGCCTCTATTTAACTGTCTTGATAGAAAACGACCAGCAGAGGTCAGTAAAATACCAGAAATGCTTTCTGCTGAGGGACTTTCTTTGTTCCATTTTTCTAGCAACTGCCTCTATCCAACTTTCGTGATAGAAAACAACCAGCAGACGTCAGTAAAATACCAGAATCATTTTAGAATTCTCTAGATTCCAGTCCATAGAAATTGTCTTCCACAAGCACCCGTAGACAATAGTATTTTTTTTCAAATCTTCTTTCCGCTGCGTCTTCTATACTACTGTTCATGACCCCTTCAAAATATCTGCATTTGCCCATTGTGTTTATGTGTGTGTATGTCTAAGTATATGTGTGGGAGAGAGAGAGAGATAAAGAGAGAGAGAGAAAGCTCTAAAGTTGCATACACACAGCCTAATTTACACAATCACAAATGTGATTGCTTTTAATACAGTTACACCTAGACTAAAAATACATTCCTTTGTGGATCTACACATCAACGAGGAATAGATTAGACACAACAAATTGCTAGTGTAATGAAGACAGAAATTATATCTAAGGCAAGACATTATTTCATACTTAGAAATTAAGGTTAAGTTACAGAGCCCCACACAATGGCACTATCAAACTGCTCTTCCGCACCAACATCGTTACTCCACTGAACTTTCATTTCCAGCATTGTTCTTCCCTACTGCACCACAATAGCACCTCATAATCAGTGCGCCACCTAAGTAACGGCCAGATGATTGCAATGCCTTCATCATTATAGTTACGGTCCTCATTGGCGCACAACTTCCTCACGAATATGCCTCCTTATTAGGCATGCCTTCACTCCGCATGCAATTACAACGCAGTCGTTACAATGACTGCGTTTTAACAACGCATACCATTACCCGGCAAGTCGTAACAATGACTTGCGAAGGGGGGCGCTTTATGTTGGAATAGTATAATTTATTATTCCAACTCCAGTCTGCTTGGACAGTAGGGAAGGTGTTGGATTTTAAATCCAACACCTTCTCCCCCCTCTGCAAGATGTTGTTACAACTTGCGGGGTAATGGCATGCATTGTTACAACGCGGTCGTTGTAATGACTGCGTTGTAATTTCATGCAGGGTGATGGATTCGTTGTAAGGGCTGTTGTTTACCCTTCCTCACAATACCACAGTTTCATCTAACGCCCACTAAACTATCATCCATGCAAAGAATTACCACCAGTGCAATATCAACTCATGACCCTGCACTACTGATCCGACAGCTGCACTACCACACACCAGCACTTAACTAGGACCTCATTGCACCTCCCCCATCACTCCACTGTCGTGGTCAGACCATTATCAGTACGACACTTCCAACCCCAGCCTCGTACATCCCCCAACCATTCTACCAACCATATACCACCTCAAGCCATCCTCCTGTCTCAAAATCCCACCCCAACATTGCACTGTTGTAGCTATCCATGTATGACCCATGCACCTTGGATTAAGATGTACACCGTGTTTTGACTTATTCCTGTTCTGGCCACCTAACCGGGGCAGAAGTACTATGTAACTGAAAAATGTCACTCACGGAGGGCCACTTCTGGTTAAACAGGCATTGGATCATTGGATCTGTCACTATCTACAACTTCAAACTCAATACACAGAAAGTTGCACTTAGAAACAAAAGATAACGAGTTCATTCTTCCTCGTACAGATGCATCTATTCGCTTACCCATTGACTACTACTTGCATTCACCCACTCGCCCATCCACTGTAAAAATACACAGACAAACTCATTGTTCAACAAAGCAGCACTTAATTTATGCATCAGACCTACTGACTTTGACAATGCTTCCTTAAACATGGATTTGTCGCACTGATTCTATCAGTGAACTAAAGCCAGACATGCCTTTGGGGCCATCGGGGGCCATACTCTCCAGAGGAGTCATTAAAACTATACCAGCTCCTTGAATGTTCCTGAGGTACAAGGGGGGGGGGGGGGCTCAAAAGTTAATGCTTTACTAGAGTCATCTGCTCACACAGATGCTCGTACCAGCTTGAAAAGTGTAGAGAACAAATACGTCTTCAGTTAAACCTAAACATCCTTGAAATTGGTGCTTCCTGAACAAATGTGTGTAGAGTTCCAGAAACGCAATCAGGATTTACATTTGAGAGTTAAATGGCATACGGTAAAAAAACAAGCTCTGCCTCAGAACAATGCGTTCGTGCTTGGCAATGCCCTGCTATTACGGGGCACATCTTTCTGCTTTAGATAATCACTACTGTAACCCAGAATCGTGAGGTCTCGCTTGTCGGAATTTCAATTGAACGTGAGTGTAATTTGAAAAGTCTCTGCCTCTTTTGTTCTTTGTTTGTAAACATGTTCATTGGTGAAAGAACATCATGTAACACTGAGAAATCATCTTACAGAATTGCATTTCACAGTTTGCCTTGCTCAGGGACCTTGATTTTTACGACATAAACACAATGATCAATTATTCGCACCACTCAAAAAATAAACCTGTGGAATGAATTTTAGGAAAATATAGATTTAGACCGTGAGTACAAGTGAGACACAGAAGCAAAATAGGGAATGATCAAAAACCCCTGGTACTCTACAGAGCGTATATTATTTACTTGAGCTTTTGTATTAGTATTGGACGCTTAGTCCTTCTAGACACATAATTTACGACTGTAATACCAGATGATACAATTGAGTAGGAAATCGAGCTTTTAAGATAGATCCGCGCGCATCTGTTCCTGCTGTGGATATATGCGGCCACCTTGATCATCAAAAGTCCCAATATCTGTGTCGCTAAAATAGCTTTTCATTCTTAAAAGTTCGACAGAGTAAGTACAGGTGATTTGAGTAGAGAGAAACCCTAATATTTGCATTATTTAACCTAATATTTACAAAGCGGCAACAGTGTCATTATGAGCACCGTATATAAGAGTGCAAATCAAAAGAATTGTATTGTAAAAGTATTTCAAATCCTTACAATGTCGCTAAAAAGAGAAGTCGGGAACTTTGCACTCGCTGAAGGTAAGAAAAGATCCTGACTGTGCTCACGTCGCTGATGAGACGATTAAAATCCTGGCCCACTTCTGTGAATGTTTTGATTTTCTGCCCAAGATGTGCCCTGAGTGGGATATTCTAGAGCAGGAAATAATAGAACCCTGCAGCTTTCCCCATGGTCACCCGTTAAGAGGCTCAATGGAGGGCAAATGGTTTGGTACAGGGAGGGATTGAGAACTTCCAGGTTAGGACACATCTGCGCATAAGGCAGCAATAGAGCTGAGGCACAAACTGGGCCCGAGGACATTTGTGGTGGGGATAGGGGCAGAACTCAGGTATGGTACATGTGGGTTTGGTAACCTGGGCAGACTTCAGAACATAAAGGGGAGAAGATAAATCTCCCAATGAGTAACATGAGATGGCCGCCACATAGTACCACTGTAGGAGAATTTTGTGGGTTTATGTTTTTGTGCATCATTAACGATGTGTATTATACATTTAAACACATGATTCTACACACATAGACTGAATGAATACAATTACTTTTGAAACAAACCTCTTAGGATGTGTAGAAGTGTGTTTATTAATGTGCTTTAGTAAGGCCACTATTCTGTATAAAAACACAATTTTAAACAAAATGGAAGTCATCACTGCCAATCACCCTGGTTCCCCCTGTGCACATCTTCTCCTCACAGGCTCCGCAGCACACAGTCAAACTGAAGTCTTATAGTTTATATCCATCGTTGTTGTTGTACTCACTATGAATCTTCATGGTGAAACTGTAAAATTGTTACATGTAGCTATGTTTTACATTTCTTCACTAGACCTATTCATTCAAAGAATTTCTTATAGCCAAATGTTTCATATTTTTTTAAACATCTCTAGATGACATTAACATAGAGGGTGTTGAATATTTTTTTTAAGAAAAAGGGATAGTGCTTATGTATTCAAATAATTCTGTCTATTTTTCTTGTGTTCTGATTTTGCTGAAGAAATTGTACATTTGTCCAAACTTCAATGAAACTGCGGAACTGTTAATTTCATATGGAAGAATTGTGTATAAACAACCCTTGATTTCAGGGGTAAGCCAGAATGTTTGAATGCTTTCCTATTCTATTATGGATGCTGCCCAATTTCTTTCAGATTTCGCTGCTTGTTGAGACTTATAATATTTTTTTAATTTTGCATACGCTGTGTACTTATGCAGGTGGGTACCTTTTGGCATTCATTCTGTATTGCCTATTTTGAATTTTGTAATAAAACTTTTTAACTTTTCATTGATTTAGAAATCAATTATTAAGTGGTCCCCATTATATAATGAATCGTTTTACTCTGTTGATTTGATGCTTTGGGATGTCCCTTACAGAGGGAACACACTGCCTCATGAAAATGAGGTTTAACAGTGTCCGATCTAATAAAATGTTGGAGTACTGAATTAGGAAACTTTTGGGTATCTACATTTTGGGGTACCTTGTTGCTCCCACAGCATTTTACCATTTGCTTTGGGCCACCCCTCACTCAGTCATAATGTGTTTACAGCTGTCGAGAAAGGTCACTGAAGCTGTCTCTTTTTCTGTTCATTTAGAAAGTTTAATTGTTAGAAATTGGGTCTCTGGTTGGCAGAGGTATGCACCGTGTCCAAGTAGGGACCACAATCCTGGTCAGGGCAAGTCACAACACAATCCTAAATTATCCTGTGTTCACCCTCTGGTTGGTTGGCGCAGAGCAGGAAGGCTTAACTTAAAAGCTAATGTGTAAAGAATTTCTGCAATAAATCATACAACAACACAGTAAGTACCCCACAAAATGACTCCGCTCCAGGTTACAAAAATAGATTATTATATTCTGAATAAAACAATACCAAAATCACAAACATACAATATATAGAAGTTTAGATATAGAACTTTGAAGACATAAAGGCAGTAAGGCACTTAGAAGCACATAGCACTAAAAAGGTTACTTTAAGTTGTGCCGGACAGGGGCACAGTCAAAGACCGGGCTGACTGAGATGGAGTGCTGGTCGGCTACAGGGCCATGCACACCAGTGAACAAAGTACCTTTCCTGGTTGCAAGCAACGAGTTGCGTACATCTTCTCTATGCAGTGAAGACAATGCATCGGTTCTGATGCAGGTGGGTCCATGCATTGAGGTTGAGCCTCGCAGTAGGGGCCTGTGTCTTCATCGAGCCGCTCAGGGGTTTCTCCTGATCAGCATTGTGTCAGCGTCGAAGCACCCTGCATTGGTTCCAATCAGCGCAGTGGTGACGATGCATCAATTTTGTAGCAAAATAGCTGCAGAACACACTTCTGAGGCCCAGAACTGGAGAGGGCACCTCAGGCAATGGTAGGACTCATAGATGGCAGAGTCCTGAAGCTCTAGAAGACTTGCAAGAAGTCTTTTGTGTCCCAGAGACTTCAGAAAACAGGAGGCATGCCAGCAAACCCTTGGGAATCATTTGGAGGGATGGCAGAGTCCAGCTCTCCTTCAACACAGTTGGAGAGCAGCAAGTAGCAGGGCAACAATCAGAAAAGCAGTTCTCCCAGAGAAGCAGTCTAGTTGAGTCCTTTGAGCAGCACAGATGTTTTTCTTACAAAGGTTCAGTTCAAGAAGTGTCTGATTTGATGGGGTCAGATACACAGTACTTTTACCCAAATATGCCATTGAAGTGAGGGAAACTACAAAGAGTGGTTAAGAAGTGCACCAGTATCCCATTCAGCCCAGTCCTGGCTGCCAGGCTACCTGTGGGGGGAGGGAAGGGGGGGTAATCATTCTTTTGTGTGGGGTCAGGTCACTACCCTTTGAAATGTAAGTGTGAGCTCCTTCTTCCCTTCTGCCAATAAAGGGACATCCGAATACAGATGTTTGTAGATAGGTACTCAGCCACACCTAGCCTTCCTGTGTTTGTGGCTGCAGGGCGAATGCACAAAAGGAAACTGTCACCCACCCCAGACGTGTATTGGGGACAGGTTGCAAGGCACACACAGCAGTAAGAACAGAAAAATGTCCACTTTCCAAGGCCGGGTATGTCTAGATGTGGGTCCCACCCTCACTGTGCCACTGGATTCAAACTAGCTTGGTTGATGCAGGGTAATGCTCCAAAACCGGTCCTAGGATGCTTGTTTCTGGTCCAGGGAGAACCTTGCTTGGCAGTTTGGGCTGGACTGTTCCCATGAGGAAGAGGGTCAAGACTGATCTGCATAGGCTGGGTCTAAACTGGGATGGCATGGTGAGCAAAAGAACGATGGATTTAACCTAGAACTCTTAACTGGGGTGAATGTTTGATGTGTTCCGCATTCCATCCATTATTCATGTGTCTTTTGCTTTCTCGCCCTACGTGCACTGGGTATGCCTAGGTGAGGGTCCTGGGATCACTGTACCACTGGATTCAAGCTAGTTTGGCTGATGAAGGGTTATACCCTGAAACTGGTCCTAGGATGCTTGTTTCTGGTCCAGGGAGGTCGTGGCTTGGCAGTTCGGGCTGGACTGTTCCCATAAGGAGCAGGGTCAAGACAGATTTGCATATGGATAGGTCTAAACTGGGGTGGCATGGTGAGCCAAAGAACAATGAATTTAACCCAGATCTCTTGACTGGGGAAAATGTTTTATTTGTTAAGCATTCCGTCCATCATTTGTGTGTCTTTCACTTTCTAAAAGTGGCATTTCTAAAATACTATTGTTAAATCCGACTTTACCGGTAAAGAGACTTTATCATTACCATTCCAAAGATGAGAAACATGAAAAATCTACTCTTTTCTGATGAGGAATTGCAGCTTAAATGGATTTTAAGGAATTCCAAATACAAGCCTATGAGAGGAGTAGGCCTCACAGCAGTGAAAAACTAATTTGGCTGTTTGTCACTACCAGAACATATAAAATATAAAAGTATATGTCCTACCTTTTACATACATAGCCCTGCCCTCAGGGTTACCTTAGGGGTGACTTATATGTAATAAAAGGGGAGGTTAAAGATTGACAAGTAGTTTTAATTGCTAAGTCGAAGCGGCAGTAAACTGCACACACAGACCTTACAATTGCATGCCTGAGATATGGTTAAGGGGCTACTTATGTGGGTGGCATATTCAGTGCTGCAGGCTCACTAGTAGCATTTATTTTACATGCCCTGGGTGTTGCAGGGATTCTGCTTATGCACAGAACTATGCACAGGAAACCAGGACCTCAGTGAATTGTGGTGTACCAAAAACTCACCTCAGAACCCAGAACCCCTCATCCGACCAGCATCAGTGTCCCATTCGTTATCCGAGTTTTATCTCGGCGGTCCCAATGTATAGACAACCCAGAACAAGCGACTTAGTGTATTCTCAGGAATGGTGGGAATCAGAAATACCTGTTCGTAATTATTCTCATATCAGTCCACAACAGAATAAACAGAGACACGGTAAAGTTTAAAGAGTTTATTTTATAAACCTCGTGTCCTAAGATGCAGTACTTTGGCCAACATAAGCAGACAAATGATTAAAATCAAAACCATCAGCATAGTTACAATACCATAGAAAATGAAAGGAGTAATCATAATAAAATGACAGTGGATGACAGCCACCTTCCTTTCGCTAGTAAACTAATATTATTATTATTACTAATAAAAGGTCTCTAGGCTTGAATGGGGAACCCCATACCGTAAAGATCAGCTTAGTGGAATCACATCACAGGATCAGCTAGACTCTGCTCCTGGGAAAGCTCTTCTTCCGAATGTGTATAAAGCATGCTGCCTGCAATATTAAAAGCACTCGACTTTCAGGTATTTGCAGCTGCGTGCGTGTTATGGCTAAATAGTGGGCCGATCAACCTGAACCCAACAACATGCACCGTCTAGCGACCCAGACTATTTCTTCACACAATGTTCAGACCAAGGTCGCAGATCACTGCTAGGGATGTGAGCAACAGACAGTTCTCATGTGAAGCAGAGACGAGCAAGCATTTCTCAATTAATAACATGTAACTACAGTGTCGTGTGCAAAAGCAGCAAAAGTGGCAAGATGACTTTCTTACATCTAACGCGGTTGTGCTAACTTAGCATTGTACGTATATAAATAGCATTCTTCACTACACCCCCCCTTGATCGGACCACTAACCAGTAGGGGCGCAATTTCAAGAACGCAGAGTTCAAGTTCGATAGAACGGAACCAAGGGCACAAATTGTGAATCCACATAAGGTAAGGGAAAAGTTCGAAGAAAAAAAAGGGAGAAAAAAACCATTTAAAGGAGAAAAAAATATCATTGACGGATGTTTAATTCCACAGGAATTTTGGATGACCTCCAAGTTAATCCATCAAGGTATAAGCACAATAAGCTGCAACAGCTTCCAAGAGGAAATCATTGGAACGTTCTGCAAAATTATCTGCCATCCAATTCAGCAAGGGGAAGGAACACACATGTTCTTCGACAACCGGAGCCTCTAGTACCATCAGAGGACAACCGGTGTGTTCTTCAAGATAACTTCTCACCAAGAATTCAGCTGCAGCCGTTCCGATGTCCCCAGTCCCTAGGACTCCATGTGCTGCTCCACAGGCCATAATCCTGACACCAGAACAGTCCAACTCATGAGCCACTAAGGGGTTCATTAGCCGATCATAATCCGGGGCGGGAGACACCTACTTCGACAAGCACAAATCCAGAGCCCATTGGAACGGACACTCTAGGCAATGAAAGACAGGCTGCACGCAAGTAAAGTAGGGAAACCGGAAGGACAATCCATAGGCTATGCTTAGAGTTGCCAGTGGTAAAGTTCCATAGTATTCAAGCATCCGGTTACGAAGATGGAGCAGCCGGGACATGCTGTTGTGTGATGCAAGTTGTGCATTCATAGCGTAGTACTGAGATCAACAAAAGTACCCCAGCTACGAGGGCGAGAATCAAAGGGAGACCTCCGAAGAAGCTGGAAAAAATAGAATGAAAAAATGTCGGGATCACACCAAAAATAGTTTGAAAGGAGGTCACGAAGCCGGAGCCCACATTTTTGAAAAAATGTGCCAGGCCACTTGTTGACGAGGCATTAAAGATAGTCTGAATCAGGGCCCCAAAATGAAGTGGGAGATGAGTATTCAAAAGCGCTTGCACCTCTGTGCGCGTGTTTGCTACGTGAAGGACAAATGTTTCCCGGGATGAAGTCAACGCGACTTCTTTTTGAGACAATAGAACCCTTGTTCTGCTCATCTTGTTGAACTCTGCTTTCAAGGTTGGAATGGAAGGCCAGATGGATACATCGAGGCGTCCATGCGGGGGTGGGAAAAGGACGTTATTACAGCAGACTTCATGCAGGAAGGCAGTACCCAGTTTTTCATATCTGCCAGGGGCATAATGTTTCATGCACAAACTGAACTTAAACAGGGGGAATGGTAATGTGATCAACCTGTGGATAAGCCACACAGCGGAGTTTAATTCGGCAACAGAGAAAGGTAAAGGTTCTAACTTTTCAATGTGCAGCAATGAGTATGTCACATCTTTCATGGACATGAACTGTTGTTTTGCAGTTAAATTAAATGGAAGGAACAAAGATGAAGTATTCATGTAATCCCAAGGGACTTTCCCAGCCTTTAACGTCTGCAATGTCCAAGCAAACTGCATAATAGAACGCAATTGATTTTGACCATGATACAAAACAGACAAATCATCCTGCACAATGTCAACCACAGATGAAACAATATTATCTAAGGTACAAATTCTGGAAGACAGGGTGTTAATGCTATTAGCTATTACAGCCAATACTTTCTCCATATTGGCTTGATCAATAGCTCGTAATCTGGATGCCGCTTCAATCTGTGATAGCTTCCAAACTCCGCAGGACCCTTAACAAAATCATTCAAATCTATTTTGTCGTTCAATTGTGATAAATGAAGTTTAACAGATGCTAAGGTGGAATGTTGCAGCGTAGATTGGCATAACTTCCCTACTGAGTAGGTAGTTACAGTGTGAGAAGATTCAAAACGGGGGTCTACACGAACTTGTGTATACCCCGGTGCCAAATCCAGAAACCGATGTTGACAGGAATCCGAGCTTGTTTGCCATATTAACCACCCTTCCGGATTCAATTCGGAAATATTGAAGGATGTGTTGGAAATGTATGACTGCAACGTAGCAAGGGACAGATCCGTATGATTATCCCAATTAGGATAAGCACCCAGACCCGGAGTGGAGGGAGAATTACATTTTTTAGAAGTAGCCAATCCAAAACAGGTGGTCTGAAAAATTGACGAATTCAAAAATAACATGTGGTTCGGGATGAGGCAGGCACGATGCAAAGCTTCTGTTCCCTGTACCTGCCACGGTTTAGAACCCCAAACCGATTTAAGATCGATAGTAGCTTTCCACAGATCATAGCCTCCGATTGCCAACTCGTCCATAAAGGACTTGGAATACAACAATTTGGTGTGTGACAGTCTAACTTTAGAAGCAGACTCAGCTGCAACCTTAAAATAAAAGGAGGCCGGATTCGACACACTGAAATCAGAAAAATATTTAAATTTGTCCACTAGCGTGGTGGAGCTGCCCAGCCTAGGGGCTGGACAGTGTTCCCATTACGTATAATTTACATAATTTCTAAACGTATTTGCTTTGTGTAGGAAATGAGCGCCATAATGTTGATAGCAAAATTGCTCATCATAATTAGCAGTGTCTAAATACAAATCCTCAGCATCACACGCAGCATAATATTTCAAATCAGAAAACAGTGCTTCTATGGCTTGAACATCCCAATCATCTGAGTGGATGTTCTGCTTAACTACATCAACCATAGAAACACGAAATACATTTGGCACATTGATTACTTCAGTGGGACCATGAATTTGAAATTTAACAGCATCCCAAGCGATCCCATCCAGTACAGGCCAGGCAGTAATGTTCACAAAAGTCTGGTCCCTTTTCATAATATGTGATGAGGAGTGGGGTGCCAAAGTTCCATCAATTAGTCTAATTGTAGATCTTTCTTTCAGGTAGTGTCCATTTATAAGTCTAAAAAACACTACCACAAAGCCAATGGACATAAACAAAAAAATACATATGAGAACTAGTCAAATGTAAGTCCAAGGGGGAATTAAAAAATGTCTTTTAAACCAGGCAACAAAAATCGAAACTTTTGATGGGGCAATGGAAGTCAATGAATTAGTGTCAAAGGAGTAGCGCGACTGGGTAACTGTGGTGGATTGTAAAACAGGCAGTGGGACATCCGCAGGATAAGCATACTCAATATCTTCAGGTAGACCACCAGCTGTCGGTGGCAATAAAGGACCAGTAACTGTATGCATCTCGACGGCAACATCAGGCAAGGTGGTAGAAGCTGAGGCCACAACAGAATTTCAAAGCATCGCAGGGCAAGAAACCACTGGAGTCATACTAAGAAGAATTGGCCACTTGCTGTAGCTTGACATTGTCAATAGAGATGTACCTGTTATCCTTGCGACCAGGAAGTGGAGGTAAAATGACTGTACGTGTACCCTGTACTCCTTCTTGTTCTCCACATTCTCACGGACCAGATCACCAACTCGAGGTAGCCAGCCGACTACCGGAATCTGAAGCGCAGTATCAGATGTGGAGGGCAAGTGTTCCTTCGCTAGACTGTCTCTGGCTTCTTGTAGATTCTGCAATACAGCACAGTGATCATCCACGTCAAAGGGTGCTGCCGACGCCGCCATGTCTAGACCATCAAGGTCCGGGACAAACATTCGTATGCCAAAGAGAATCATGTATGAGGTCTGCCCACCCAGACACCTTCTAGGGAGATTATTAAGTGCACGTTGTATGTCATACAAGTGGGCTAGCCAGTTCCGGCCAGTACCTAAAACCCTAGCTGTCAAAGATTGCTTTATGTCACGGTTCATTCCCTCCACCACACTACTACCCTCAGGTCGGTATGGAGACGTAAATTTGACTTGGACTCTCAAATTTCTCATGGCTTCTTTGTACGCCTTAGAGGCGAACGCAGGGCCCTGATCAGAATGAAAGGTTCCACATGCAAAACTTCCAACAAAGACACGCGAATCCTTGATGACAGTACTGGCATCAGCACTCCTTTGTGGCCATACCCACAGAAAACGTGTGCACGAATCCACTGCAACCAAGATATATTTGTACGCAGTATCAGAGGTGAATGGACCGCAATGATCTAAATAAACACACCCCAGTGGGTTATTAGATATGTACAACTGAGTCTGTGGTGGGCACGCCGCAGATGAAGGTTTTATCTGCTGGCAAATGTCACAATTAAGAACATAAGCGCAAGCTTGTTTATATAAACCGCACCACCAGTAACGTTGTTGTAACAGAGATACAGTAGCTGCAACGCCGGCATGGGCAGACGCCATGCCCTCGTGAGCCGCTAATATCAAAGATGGTCTGCAGTCCGCGTTGGGAATCAATCTGTCACCAACGTCGTTAATCCTCACTAACGGGACGTTATCAGGACTTAAGCGATAATGGTAACGAGAAGGGAAACCTCTCGGGTAATTTGTTCCCTTCTCTGTAGCAGCAATAGCTGCCAAGATGTCATCATCGATCTTACTTTGTGATCTTGTAACTGCTGCTATTAAGTATGTCGCCACTGCTGTTTTTGCTGCCTCGTCAGCCAGGCTGTTGCCGACAGCATGGACACCAACTCGTTGGTGACCAAGAGTGTGAATAACATTCACGAGAGGCAGATGTTCTTTAAGTTCTGCCACTCTAACCCAAAGCGTTTTATGCTTAATTGTGCAACCTTTGGAATCACGGTAGTCATTTTGAGACCAAAAATGTAGATTGTCGTTGTAAGATTTAACACAATAGAACGAGTCACTCACTATAAAGGTAGTGACTCGAGGATCAGCAAACTCCAGTGCAAGCACCAGAGCACAAAGCTCCGCTAACTGCACGGTACAATCACCCAATGACTGCGTATGCACAACATCAGATTGGAATTCACCATTCACGAAAGTACCGACCACAATTGCGCAGGCCGCTGAATAGGCATGCTTCAATCCAGTCGCCAGTTGCGCAGAACCGTCAGTGTAAATGACACAATGGTAATCCTCGAGCAGGCGCAAAGACAGAGGAGCTGGATGAACGAATTCATACTGTAAGAACTCCTGAGTCTGCAGAGCTGCGTCAAAGATATATGTGATGTCGGGCAATGTCAAGGAAGTGGCCCATTGTATCCACCGTGGATGCAAAGCCTTAGAATTTGGTACACTTGCTTTCGTCACCGCCTCAAGGGCTGGATATGGTGTGACCACCAACATGCGTTTTCTTTGCGATAGCGCTCGTTCTTTCAGAATCGCCATCTGCACTGCCGTCAAAACTTTCTCGACAGCGGAAAATCGCAGTTCAGCCGAAGTGTACAGGTGTGATTTGTAGGCAATGGGGACGGTGTCGCCCTCATTGAACGTTAAGTACGTGAAACCCACTGCGCCTGGCACAATTCTTATGACCAGGTTAGTGTGGTTATCACGCGTCAGTAAATATTTTGAAGCAAGAAGGTCAGCTTGCAAAGATTGCAATATAGCTGAATGCTCCAGCAGTAGGTTGTACCAAGGCATAAAGCGACTTGATACGCTGGGCATAATCAGGAATGTACGTTCGACCGAAATTCAGAAAGCCCAGTAAAGATTGTAATTTCTTCAGTGTCGTAGGAGCACGTAGGCATGCGCATTTCTCTAGGAAGTGCGGAGCCAATCCTCGACCTTCATTGTTGAGTTTGTATCCCAAAAACAACACTGTATATTCAGCAATGTGAAACTTTGCAAAGTTGAATTTGTATCCGAAGTCCGCAAACAAAACAATAATGCGATCAACGCGACACAGATGCGGCCACAACTTGTCATCTGTGAGATAAATATCATACGAGTACGCATCAGGGTCAATGCTCTCTAACAGAGAAACTACACGGGCGGCAAAGACACCAGGGCTGTTCTTATAGCCCATCGGTAATCTTTTGAAATGTCTTTGTTTGCCGCCCGAGGTAAATGCTGTCCACTTACTACTAAGAGAGGACAGGTTATGGCTATAAAAGCCGTTGGAAATGTCAAGTGTGGTTTTAAACCGTTTTCTCACGAGACTATCGACGAGAGCCGAGCTGTGGGTATTCTGTACTGCGCATGTCCGGCAATGAGAGTTTAAATGCCGGTAATCCAAAACCAGGCAGTATGACCGATCAGGCTTCGTCACAGTGAATAAAGGATTATTCATTGGTGACACACATGTTTCAATTACACCTTGATATTCCAACTGTTCAAGGACAGCCGCGACGTGAGGTCTTGCATCGCGACGCGTGGGATATTGGGGTTGTGGCTGGGGCGAGGACCGCAATGGAATCTCATGGCTGGGGGACAATTTATCCCAGCCTACCTGATTACGATACAAAGCAGGTGCAAGCACCAGAGCCCACTCCTCGGCGAACTTCTTAGCTTGGTCCTTCGGCACTGTGTGCGCAAAGGACAGGAGGATCATCTCCTCCCCTCTAGGAGCATCTAAAATGAAAGCCGGGGGCCAATCTGTCTCTGCCAATAGAATATCATACGAAGAGGTCAGATTATCCCAAAAAATCCCTTGAATCGTGCGTTGTATGTCACCTTCAATTAAAAGTACTATATTTTATAGTCTGTCAGGGGCAGCCACTCTAGTGTCAGCAGTTTCTACAGTTATGAACGTATCAGTTGCTGTCGCCACCAGATATGGACGCAGTGCTTGTCGCACTACTGTAACTTCCGCCGTGCTGTCGAGCAGCGTTAGTGCCCATGTCAGGTTCTGAAGCTGCGTCCGCACTATCTGTGGCATACCTCACTGTTAGCGCAGCAACTTTCTTCTTCTGAAACGGGGGTCGTTGACGTGCAGACTCGTCCTGCTTGCCTTTGGCGTCAGTCTGACGGGGTTGCGCATGACTTTGGCACCCCGTCCTTTTCCACGTTCTCTGCCACCGGATTGTGAAGCCGATGTTTCCTGTGAAGAACGAGGAGAACGTTGTTCAGAAACCTGAAACCTACCAGGTGACTCAATACTAGATTGATTGCGCAGATCCTATGTGCGTTCACTAGACGACTGTACGAGTGAGGCAGGATGAGACCCCTGTTTCTGTTGCTGCTTCCCCTGTTTCTTTGCTCGCCGATTTTGTTTAGGAAAATTTGGGCGTTCGTCTTTACCAGACGAGCTCACCTTAGTTTGCTGTACTATATCAGGAATTATCACAGTTGGTTTAACACCCAAGGCACTGCGGCCTATGGTCCTATAGGCTTCCGCAATTATTTTAGCGAACTCCTTAGGCCTGTTGAGTTCGTCCACGCGGTCCAGCTTATTAGCTACTTGGAACTGCATGGCATCGCCTTTGAGGTTGCCCATTACCATGGAAGCAACCACATCGAACACCCCGACAAGCCTCATTCCCAATTCAACAGCAGCCTCCGCCCCGTGATTCTCTTGAACACGTTTAATGACGGAGGGCAGTACAGACATAGACGGAGTGCCGAAGCACTTCGAGTAGGTCGCGGCAAAGACCTTGCCCCAGTTTGCGCAATCGGCCATATCTGGGACCAAGTCTTTCGGCAAACTAATGGTGAGAATCCTGTGTTTCTCCACAGGAGAGGTATGCGGAAAAACCACCTCCAGTTGGTCAAATTTCTCAGCAAGCCAATAAGGCAAATCATCCTTATTTTGGGGGCGCTTGCCCATCACCGAATTAACCATAACAGGACTAATAACCACCGCGTGGTGGTCCGTTGGTTGTCCCGCAATAGCAGGTGCCCCCACCTGCACGTTGCGTGACACGTACTGCATTAAAGCCCTATGAACTGTAATCAGGGCTGTGTGTAGTACCCGCAACTCAGCCACCGCCACCGTGAGATAGCGGGGCTGAGGCGTAAAGCCGGCCAGCACCGGCCATGTGGCCCCTGCAATCGACAAAGGGCCCATTCTAGCCGGTGCAACCGCATGGGGAAGGGCGCCATTAAACCAAACGGTATGCTGCCAGGCCGAAATAGGAATTTCTTGTGTCCTATACGGCGTATAGACTGCAGGTAGCTGCGTGGGAGTAAATGAATGAAACATATCATCGTCTGGATCCACCGCCGGAAAAGTCACCCAAGAGTAAAACAACTCATACGGGTAGGACACATCAGGGCTCACCACAAAAATAACAGCCATCCCATCATCCGGCACCCCATACGTCGTCAAATGACGGCGCAGAGGTGCACGACTATGTGCGGCAATGTCAACCGCCATAAGGACACACCAAAGAGTATCAACGATATCAACAGTAGCACTGGGGTTCAGAAAAAACCTTTTTAATGATCAAGCTTGAAAGAACCTATTAGTCGAGACACAGGTAGGTTAAACCCGTCACTCCCGTTAACCGGAAACAAGAGTGAGGGTGTTGTGGACTATTATAAGCACTACTAAGGCGTTTCAAATCAATTGACCAAACGTTAGGTGCGCCATGTTGCAGGGATTCTGCTTATGCACAGAACTATGCACAGGAAACCAGGACCTCAGTGAATTGTGGTGTACCAAAAACTCACCTCAGAACCCAGAACCCCTTATCTGACCAGCATCAGTGTCCCATTCGTTATCCGAGTTTTATCTTGGCGGTCCCAATGTATAGACAACCCAGAACAAGCAACTTAGTGTATTCTCAGGAATGGTGGGAATCAGAAATACCTGTTCGTAATTATTCTCATATCAGTCCACAACAGAATAAACAGATACACTGTAAAGTTTAAAGAGTTTATTTTATAAACCTTGTGTCCTAAGATGCAGTACGTTGGCTAACATAAGAAGACAAATGATTAAAATCAAAACCATCAGCATAGTTACAATACCATAGAAAATGAAAGGAGTAATCATAATAAAATGACAGTGGATGACAGCCACCTTCCTTTCGCTAGTAAACTAATAATATTATTATTACTAATAAAAGGTCTCTAGGCTTGAATGGGGAACCCCATACAGTAAAGATCAGCTTAGTGGAATCACATCACAGGATCAGCTAGACTCTGCTCCTGGGAAAGCTCTTCTTCCGAATGTGTATAAAGCATGCTGCCTGCAATATTAAAAGCACTCGACTTTCAGGTATTTGCAGCTGCGTGCGTGTTATGGCTAAATAGTGGGCCGATCAACCTGAACCCAACAACATGCACCGTCTAGCGACCCAGACTATTTCTTCACACAATGTTCAGACCAAGGTCGCAGATCACTGCTAGGGATGTGAGCAACAGACAGTTCTCATGTGAAGCAGAGACGAGCAAGCATTTCTCAATTAATAACATGTAACTACAGTGTCGTGTGCAAAAGCAGCAAAAGTGGCAAGATGGCTTTCTTACATCTAACGCGGTTGTGCAAACTTAGCATTGTACGTATATAAATAGCAGTCTTCACTACATGGGTACATGTAGTGCACTTTACTGTGGACGTATAAGAAACTTTAATATGCCGATTGGGTATGAGCCAATGTTATCATGTTTAGAGGAGAGAGCAGAAACAATTTAGCACTGATTAGCAGTGGTAAATTATGCAGAGTCGTAAAACCAGCAAAAACTAGCACAGAAAAATGGAGGGACGCTGTCAGGTCTAACATTCATGTTTTGTAAAGCTCACAAAGATTGAAAAACGTTTTTTGAAGTTGCGAGTCTGGTGATGTTGCAACTTTACACAAACTAGTAGCAATGTGTATGTGTATATGGCTCCATATATACTGTGTGTGCAAAGTGTGATGTCACGTTTTCACATTGACAGGGCTTGCAGATTTCGGTTTAAAGAAACATAGCCATCATACTCACAAGCCGTCTGAGGCACAACAGCTCTGTCCATCGAAGGTTACATTTTTTCTCAGCTCCTACCAAAGGAATTGAGGTGGTGGATGAGAAAGCACTTTTGTAGGTGCGGTTTGGGAGGGGCCCTGACCAATTTATATACTCAGTTACCCTGCCTCCTTGTATGCCTTCTTTTATTTAGAGGATGGAGCAGGGGAAAAATTAGTCAAGAGGAAGAGATTTGCCCCTTGTGAATCAGAATTGCAATTTTTTTAACGGTTTTAAAATGCTTTTATTTTGCACTGTTTTTGTCTTTAATGTACACTTTTTCATGTTTGACCCGTTTCACCTAAGGCATTTGAAATAATTTAAAATTCTGGTCAGTATATAAAGGAGATGTGATGAACAATCTACAATGATTTTCTGCTATGACTGTTCAACCTATCCAGTCAGTCCTATCCATTCCAATGAAGGGTAAAATGAGAAACACCTCTTTTATGTCAGAGGAGAAGACCTATGTTACTTCATTGAAAGATTGGCATCTAAGGGCCTTATTCAGAGTTTAGAGGATGTGATACCTCATAACTAACGTGGCAGATATCCTGGCCCCATATTAAGAGTGCATTACAGCCTATGCCACTTGTAACACGGGGTAGCGGCCACATTTTGACAGAGTATACCCTCTGCTTGACTCTAATTAAAGCCCTAAGTGTCAGTTTGTGAAACGTGAAGATCGGTGGGACTGTTGGCATAGTGTCATGTTGATTAGGGATCTGCAAATATGTGATGTCTTTGGAGTTGCAAGTTTTGCAAAGTGAAAAGCTTCTGATTTCATTGTAAACCCCAAAAAAGGATACAGTTTCAACATCCTTGTGCAGAATTCAGAAATATTTCCCACTTCTGCAAATGACCACAAAGAGCAGCAGGTTACTTGACACCTCTAAGAGTCATTCCCATGCATTGGTCTATGCTCTGCCTTTCCTTTAGGGCAAAGTGCAATCACTCACCAGTCCCCTACCATGGCAAGCCTGAGAAGGTGTGTTTGGACAGGCCAGTTCTAATGTGCAGCCCACCAATCCAAACTCCTTGACTCCCTGTCACCAGCCCCAGTTGCCCTTCCTGGCACCTCTTAAGTGGTGACCATGGTATGGCTCCAAGCTTCAGCGATCTGCCTTATCAAAGGGAAATAGATTGAGAGCTTTTACCTTTCCTCCTGTTGAATCAGATTAATGAGGAAACCTTTCTCCAACTGTGTGAAGGCAGAAATTACCTGACTCTGCCCGACAATGCCAGTATGATAAAGATGTCACTTCTCCTTGTGTTGATGGGAAGTCTTGCCCATGAAAGTGAGAGTGATAGTTATTTGGACTACCTTTCAATTTATTATATCAAATATATTATTATCAATCTCCCTGGGTTGGGATGCAACATATTTTTGCTCAGTGTAGCTTTCCTTTAAGTATATGAGGGTCATATGTAAGTAGTTAGTAACACATAAGATAGACCACTTCTTCTACATTGATCACACCACTTACAATGGTTCTTTATGTTTCTCATGCCACAACTTAAAGGCCTTCCACTGCACCTGAAAATAATATTTATTTCTGATTCCATACACCCATTTACCACCCCGCTTAAAATATAGACCCGCCTCTAAAGCATCCAACACCTTTGAAACACTGTATAAGTAACGAACCAATTGTATCAAGGCATCCATTTTCCAAACCATAGAGAAACGGACCCACTTCAAACCCTGAATCCTCTTGGGAGGTTCAAGGGCCGTGATTTCATGGGTTGAGAGTTGCCAAGATTGTGCAAGACTAAAGTCATTCTAGCAACACACCTTTAGAAACTGCACAGTGTGTGTTTATTGAAGACTCTGCCAGTCGTCCATAAGGAAGATTTAAAACAGGACTGGTGAAGGGGCTATTACTCTTGCTACTTACTCTCTGTTCCTCCAGTAAAGTGCTGATTTGCTTCTTCTCAAGTGGACTTTATACAGGAACATCATGCTGAATTTTGAGATCAGACTCAGGTCCCAATAACTTCCTCCCAGCTCCATTGCATTCTTGATGAATCTCTGCTGGCATTCTTTGATAAATGCATGTCTGTTTGGCATCCTCCCTCCCCATCTGCTCTTCTCCCTAATGGCGTCATAAAGGAAGGAAACCTGAATGTGCATGATGAGGAATCCATAAATGAGGTACGCTGACGTGTCTGTTTTTAGCCAGACCATTCAGCAGCTGCTCTTCGACGTGTCAAGTTGCCTGATTAGTCCAGAGCATCTTCCAAGGACAATCCCGCATCGGCCACTGATTTGGGAATTCCTTTAGGATTAAGTAGAAGGGCACATTCTTAACCTTGCTGTTCCCATTTCCTTGTTCTGCTCTACAGACTTTATTTGAGAAACAGTCTGATTCACTCTGAAACACAAAACACTGAGACGGCCAGAGAGCCCCGACTAGGCTCCATTGTCAAGAAAATTGTAGCCCATGAGGGATGAGTTTCCTGCTCTCTAGTTGGGAAAGAATATTCATAGAAATTCAATTCAATTTGGCTACAATCTTAGAAATAACAGGATGCCATTTATTTTAGCACATGGTTCATTGTAACTCGGCCACGTCTATTGAAGAGGCCCCCACTCTTCCTCTGTATAGGAGTTTTCCCAAGTCCTCACCATGGACCCCACTGATTACTCAACGGTGGATAAAAGGTGTAGATACAATAGATTAATACACAATGTATCTTTATAGGTTGCTCCCCTGTCCTGCTGAGGACCCCGTCTTGAGGGATAATTGGCCCTTTTCATCTCTATGGGGTTGAAACATTGATACTTTCTATATTTTTAAACCGGTACTGATACATTCTTACACTTGTATGAAAATAATTGGGCATATATTGCATCTGTATCTTCTGGATTCTCTAATTGCATAAAGTGTTATAGACAGGTTGTACATGTGAAAAATAGTAAATATTGTAAATACTGTCGATTCGTTTTTACCCTTTTTCATCTTCCTTAATGAATCACAAGCACTTTACCTTTCACTCACTTTGATCCACTACGGAGCAACTGCCTCCTATCAGTAACTGTATGCATTCATATTGGATTACTACCATTACCAATTCTGGAGCCTATATACTGAATACATTTATCAATTCATAAAATCGGTCAATTCTTTCAATTTTTGTATGTTTCACATTTTTGGGTACTTTATGTTGAATTGAAAAAATAAATTCCTGTTAGGACCACCTTGTTTTTTGTAACGAATATACCCAGGTCCTACGGTTTGGGTTCCTCCATTGTTCTGTAATAGTGTGTAAGTGAAGCGCGGATAGGTCACCATTCTCACCGCTTGCGTCCTGCCCCACATGGAAAATCCCAGAAGGGACCATTTCTCAAAGTCCAGTTTCATCTGGGCTATCAGAAAGTCCAATTTGTCTGACACCTTCCCGGCTAGTCCTTTATTGACAAGGATCCCTAGGTATTTGAGGTGTGAGGGCTGTGAGCAAAAAGGGTGGCCGTGGATCGCCGCTTTCGTTGTGCTGGAGAAAGCGGAAGGGCCTCGCTTTTATCTAAGTTAACTTTGTAACTGGACAGAGCTGCGAAGCCTTCAATGACCTCCAGCAGGGCCAGTAAAGAGTGTTGGAGGTCTGTGAGGGTGAGCAGTACGTTGTCGGCATACAGGTAAATTTTGAACAGGCTGTCCACAAGCGGTATTCCTGCAATAAAAGGTGAGTGGCGATAGCAGAGAAAAGGGTCTCCATGGCCAAGAGGAAAAGGAGGGGGAGAGTGGGCAGCCTTGGCAAGTACCTCTGCAGATCGAGAAAGGATTGGAGATGAAATCCCCGCAGTTGACTTGGGTGGTTGGGCAGTCATACAGCAGTTGTACTTTGGTGATAAAGTCGCCCCCTAATCCGAAGGGCTCCATGGTGGCAAAGAGGTATCCCCATTTGATAAGATCAAACGCCATCTCGCCATCCAGGAAGAGGGCCACTGTGTCGTCCAAAAGGTCCTTGGCCACCCAAAGGTTATGGACCAGGGTGTGAAGGTGGTTCGTAGAGGAGCGGGCTGGCACAAAACCAACCCGCCTGTGGTGGCTCAGGGAAAGTATGACTTTGGGAAGGCATGATGCCAAGATGCTGGCAAGAATTTTGATATCGGCATTCAACAGGGAGATGGGCCTGTAGCTTCACTCAATAACGGGTCCCTCCCTAGTTTGTGGAGAACTGCGATCATCGCCCTGCTGGAGGGGGGCCCCAGGGAAGCCGTCTCTTCAACCTCCCAGAACGCAGCATGCAAAGAGATGACTACCTCTTTGCCCAACCATCTGTAGAATTCCACAGGGATGCCATCTTCGCCCGGAACTTTGTGGCAGGGCAGTTCGGAGATGGCTAATGCTATCTCTTCTTTGCTCATCTTCCCGCTAGTAGTTCCTTTTGAGGGAGTCCACAGAGCCCCTGTTGTCTGACATGTAGGTGGAGACATAGGCATTCAATTGGGACTTGCCCTGGGGAAGTGATAGCACTGAATGTTCAGGTGCCAAGGCTTGCGGCCCTGTGGGGCTAGACCCACATCAAAAGAGAGGAGGACCAGGGAGTGGTCAGACAGTGCAGCTTCCAATATGCAGGACTCTCCAACAAGAGCCACCGTTCTTTGGGAGATGAGTCAGTAGTCCAGCCTAGATTGTGTGCCATGGACCAGTGAGAGGAAGTTGTACTCCTAGTTATCTGGGTGACACAGATGCCAGTGGTCCACTAGACTGTGGTTCGAGGCCGTGACTCCCAAGAGAGCTCTTTCCGGGTTATTGTTTCTTCACAAGGGCCTTGTCCTATGCAGTACAGTGTCACGGGCGAGGTTCATTGCCCTCCAATGACATACTGTGAGGCCTGATCTCCAAAAGCAGGCAGCTTATTTGAAGAAGGAAGGGGCATTTAGCCCCTGTCGGGCATCTACCAATCCTACACAGAGGGACCTGTCACCTAATCGCAATTTGGCGAACGTACCATCTTCATTCGACCATGTTTTCACGACTGTGACAGGTAGGGACTTCCTAATAGGAATCGCTAACCTGCACTTATGAGCCGTACCGTCCTCAGCAGGTGGCGCTGATGCAGCACTGCTGTGGATCACCCTACCCACCCAATCACACCGCAGTTTATTGTATTCGAGGCTGTCTAAGGGAGTCACTTGAAGGAAGGACAGCTATGTTTGCCCTCTTCGCTTGGTGATAAGAGAGATTTCTTTTCAGTTTGCTGTGGTGGGTGAGGCTGTTGATATTCCGCAAGAGGACACGTAGTGGATGAAAGGTGGATGCTGTGGGGGTAGACATGAGCGCTCCCGGGGCATGTGACATTAATGGGCTACTGTGGTACACCAGGGATTGGGATCCAGCACGGAGAGTGGAGGCAGAGGGTCGTAAGTGAGGAGGTGTGCAAGGGCATAGAGGTTGTTAGAGCGGCACAGTGACAAGGGCCAGGTGAAGTCTTGTGAGGGGTCTCGGATGGAGAGACAGGGGCGGGTGGGGATGGTGAACGTCAGGGAGGGGTAGGGCTTGTAGGGAGGCAGGAAAGGGAGAGTGGGCAGTCAAAATCCTGGGCACGCAGAGGGGAAGACTCTCTCGAGGGTACTACCCAACATGAAGCATGTATTACCAATGTCAAGGACACGAGCCACAAGTGGATAGGGATAATGGGGGATAAGTAGAAAGAACGGGAAAAGGAGCTGCAGCAAAGTGCAGCCAAATGCAGCGAAGGGTACACTGAGCTGTGTACTGTGGGTCTAGGCTTGCTGAGACGGCGTGCCTAGGGAGGGGGCCGGTTTGGGCCTGCCTGCCAACAGCCAGGCGTATGCGTGGATGTCCGGGGGCATGGTGTGCTCTTCGATAAAATGGAGCACGGGTAGATGGATGCTCCAGGGGAGTACCCCTAGGGTGAGGAATAGCAGGAATGCACATGCCGGGATGCAGTGGTGACAGTGTACCACCCTTTCAGGAGATGGGGTCGCATAGAAGAGCATAGCACCCTGACCAGAGGTTCGGTCGGGTCAAGGTTAGCAGGGCACATGACCGGGTCCTAGTGGCAGGATTGCAGTGGACTATCACCAGTATGGGGGGTGTCCCCAACAGTGGGAGAGGGAGAGGAGGACCCCGTAGGGTGGGCATGTGGAGTGCAGGCCCAAATGGAAGGGGAACTGGGGGTACCCGGGCCTGAGTAGGCGCGTAGATCCAGGAGCCAGGAGACAGCAGAGCTCCCGGGGGGAACAAAGCTGCAGGTCAAGCCAGAGTGGGGGAAGCGAGAACAGGCGGGCCGGGTGTGTGCTGTGGCTAGATTGATAGGGGCCTGAGACCCTGGCTACTCCTCTACCTGTTACTGCAGCAAGCAGACAAGACAAGCATAGCGCTCCGAGGGTAGGCTGAGACCAGGCCTGAGTAGGAGCATAGATCCAGGAGCCAGATACCAGGAGACAGCAGAGCTCCCAGGGGGGAACAAAGCTACAGGTTGGGCCAGAGTGGGGGCAGCGAGAACAGGCTGGCCGGGTGTGTGTGCTGGCTAGATTGATAGGGGCCTGGGACACTGGCTACTCGTCTACCTGCTACTGCAGCAAGCGGACAAGACTAGCATAGCACTCCGAGGGTAGGCTGAAACCAAAGGGTGTACAGCGCACCTAGAGCACATGCAAAATCTATCAACAGTTAATACAGTCAAAGTGTCAAAATATTCAAACAATCATAGTGGTACTCAGCCATCCGGCGGGCATCGGAGTTCAGGTCCCTGTGGCAGCTCAGTCGGATTCGTTAGGTGAACCAGCCCTGTGGGGCGACAGAGCAGTCACTCCATGGTGGAGGCAGGCTATGGGGGAAGGGAAACTTGTCTCTTCCCTGATCTTGTGTAGGACCGCCACGTCCTGGAGGGAACATGCCATCCTGTTGGGGTACCGGCCCCGGTGTCGAGATCTGGTGTCGGTCTGCCGCCTCCCCCTGGAGGGGTCAGACAGGGACGTCTGTGCCATGTGGTGGGGACCCATGGCAGTGGGGGAGGCAGTGTCCATGTCCTGCTGCGAAAGTCCAACGAGGAAGAGTCACAGATCCTCTGGGTCAAAGAATTCCTTTGAGACGCCGTCCATGGGATCCGCAGCCAGGCACTTTCAAAGAGTTCATATTTAATGTCCAGCTGTCTGAGCCATGGCCATGGCTATTAAGTTCTGTTCTGTTGTGCAACACCATGGCAGTTAGGGGGTTTGGGTCTGCATTGTCTGCCTCCACCGCTATATATGGGAGATAGCTCTGAGGAAAATGACAATAGTGTGCGAATTACGCCTGCGGATATAAATAATAGAGTCTTAAGTCAGGGGCACTAAAACCCCCTCTCTCATTGTGTTAGGTTGTCTTAACTACATCTCGGCTGTTTACCCGCTCACACCAGAGCTAACAAACTTGTTTTAAGTGTCTTGAATATTGCTCTATTGAGTATGGGGAGAGGAGTTGGCCTAACGGCTAGGGCGGTCTACCTCGAATCTGGGGAACTGGGTTCGAGTCTCGGGAATAACACTGAACATCCTGTGATTCTGGGCAAATCACTTAATCTCACCGTGCCTAACAAAAAAAACAATAAAATAATGAATGTGTTCTCGTGTAATGCAACTGGTGCTAGGTAAAGCGCTCTGATACCCAATTCGGGTCAAGTTCGTGCTATATAAAACTCTGTGAAAAAAAAAAAAAGATTGTTATATTTAAAAACAAGTAAAGAAATTTGGGGAGGATTTACATTTTCACAACTGCTACTCTGTCCGCAAGGGAAACTTGCTCCCATGGTTGAGGATGTGGTGGGGACAGAGGTACATGGGTGCTCCTGAGTGCCTGGAGTTCGTGATGGAGATTTTGGCTTGATTTGTGACAGGGTTCCAATGGGTGAGCTGGTGTTCAGGGTTTGTTGTGGGTGTGAGCAGACTGATGCTGTTGGCGGCAGAGGGTTGGGGTTCAAAGATTTCATAGATGACTGAGATCTTGTTGTGCAATAAGTCCTCCAGGGTGTCACAAGGTTCTTGGGAGGAGGTGATATCATCCTCGGCGGCTACGGGGTTGAAGAACTCCTTCACAATAGTGAGGATCTCCTTGCTGTGGTTTATGCTGGCTTCTGTGAAGTCTGCTAGGGCATTCTTCTTTCTTTCTTTCTTTCAGGAGGTGGTGGTGCTGGTTGAGGGCTATCTTGAAGGTCATATGGGTGCCCATCTCTTTGCTGGTGCGTCACTTCCTTTCTCGTTGCCAGCAATTGCATTTGGTGGACTTCAGCTCTGAGGTGAACCAGCTGGCACTTCTGGCAGGTCCTTTGGATTTGACTGTCTTGGCAGGAACAATTGTTTTGGCACATTCTGTGATCCACTGGGAGAAGCTCTTCGCAGCCTGTTCTTGGTTGGATATTGTGTCTGAGAGGTGGGAATTGAGAGCATTGTTCCACTGGAATTCTGATATTTTTTTCCAGTTTTGGTGCATGGAGCTGGGGGTAAAAGTGCCAGTGTTGGTAAGTGCTGAGATGGTGAAGCATATGTAGCAGTGGTTGGTCCAGGTGAGCTGTGTTACGTGGTTGTATTTGACTCTGCCCCTGGATGTGAAAATAGGGGTGAACGTGTGTCCTGCGATGTGGGTAGGGTTGGTGACAAGTTGGTTGATACCCATGTTGCTCGATGCCCATGTTGCTCATGCTTTCCAGGAGGTCAGTTGTGTTTGTGCTGCTGGGGTCATCAAGGTTGAAGTTAAGATCCCCGCAAAAGATTTAGTGCTCAGAGTCGATGGTGATTGAGGCAAGAGGTCAGCAATGGCTTGCAGAAGCTGGGACGTGGTACTGGTGGTCTATTGCCAAGAGTGCCTCTGAAGGTGCTTTTTCCATCTGTGTGGAGCTGAAAGTTGAGATGCTCCATTGTCTGGGTTGAGACATCTGAGGAGGTCGTGCAGCAGATGGTGTCCTTGTAGATGATGGCAATTCCACCTCCGTGCTTGTTGGTTTGTTCTCATGGCGATTTTTATGTCTGATGCAGACGTGGGTTCCAGCGTGGTCTCTGTGAGGGTTGAGATGTTGTCCCTGATCTATGTGAAGTCATTGCTGAGCGATTGTGCTTTGAGGTAGAATGCACTCGAGTTGTACCGTGGTGGTGTCGGTCGGCGTGGCGGACGCAGGCATGTTTGCCGTGTCTCCAGTGTTGTTAGCTGCTTCGGTGTTGCAGGTGAAGTGGCAGTGCTGGCAGGAGAACTATCCTCTGGTGGTGTCTGGAGATGTGAAGCAGCAGTTGTTGTTGTCGATGCACACGGAATCCAGGGCTAAGAGGTCTGCAACTGTGTTGTTGCCTTTCAGAGGTGGGAGGGGCACTGGGAGGCAGGAAGCGTGAGGGAAAGGTTCAGCAATTACAGCGGGAAAACAGGTGAACGGGACAAAACAGCAAAATACAACAAAGGACAAAACAGACAGATGCAGCTGCAAAAGTTAACAAGTTTCAGTAAAGGGCTAATTAAATAACAGTAGTTGGCTATCCAACGTTGGATACAACGTTAAGTCTGAGGGGAGACAATGTAGCAGTAAAGGCTATGCAGGCAATCTATTTTGGGCAATGTCAACACAGCTGAAAAAAAAAAGGAACCAGGTAGCTGGGAGAAGCAACAAGCAGCAGAGGGAGGACCTGCATTCCCAGGTTTACCTGTTCTTGTGAATCTGGGAATGTGTCAAAATCCATGGATGTTGCGTGGAACACCCATGCAACACCCATGGAAACACCTCCCTGGAGTAGAGTTATGCAAAGTAGCGATTTGTACTGCGTTACATCACTCGAGGTTTATGAAGCCATGCAGGGCCACGCATGGTGACCTTGAGGGGCTTCATAAATCTAATTTTCCATTTGCGCCGCCAGAGCGACACAGGGGCACACAAATATGCCCCGGATGTCGTAGCTAAAATCCTAAAATCTCCTGTTTCCAGGTTCTAATGTAAAAAATATACTTTTGATTGCTAGCTATGAAGCTTGTCATGATGCACTCTGAGTGTAAATAAGAAAGGACGAACTGCACCAAATCTTCCGTAATGTTTTCTATTTCCCGTTTTGACTAGCCTAGGGTGACAGTCTTTCATCACTCTCAGCCGTGTCTGTCCTCCCTCAGATATCACAGATGGAAACACTTGTGGCTTTAGAGGCGATATCATTAATCCAATCAGAAAAGGCTCCTGGGCAACGGCAAACAGAACATATGGTCAAGATCGTGTCACTTAGACTATGATCATACTCTAAAAATTCTAAAAAAATGTAAGATACATTTACAAACCTCCTGTAAAAAATAGAACTATTTTAAAAACATTTTGGCAACGTGTTTATACTGTAAAGAAAATGTGTTTTCTTCTTTTCCATAAACTCGTGGAAGCACTTCCCCTTTAATACCACGAGGTGGCAAAAGATTATTAAAGATTAACAGGCTTTCCTTTAATACAGGGCGCGTTGCCTCAGTCAAGCCCACAATGCTTCTATGGCTGCGGTTTGTTCTTCCACCCAGAAAGCATTGGCCTCGCGCACACAAAAAGCGATATTTCTCTCAGATGTTTGAGTCACCTGCGGAAGGATTTTCTGAAAGTGGTCAGTAAGTCAATAACCGCAGCATACGATTTGTTTGTGTGGAAGACCTGTGTATTTAGACCCGGAAGACTCCGCTCCCGATCACAAAAGACGGGGAAAGTAGAACAGAGCTGGCGGAGCTCAGCGTTACCATGACAACATCCTCCATCGCACAGACACACAATGCCAGATTACAGACCCAGCGTGCAGCAGGCGATTCAAGAGGGATGGAACAGCAAACAACCATCGATCATGCGTTCTGTAATGCCCCCTTTCCCATTTAATTAAACACTGATTAACGTCCAACAAGTAAAATGGCACAGTATTCATACAACTGAAATAATACATTGTAAGAAGACAAGCCTTAATTTCAGGCACACTCTTAAGCCACTACTCGCTCAGTTAATGGCACAAACAATTAAACAAGCATTGACAATAACAATAGGACTGGCATTAAAAGAATGTTGTATGGTAACGTGACATTTTGCACGTAGATAACATGAGAATGGATATATAATTGTGTGAAAGCAAAGAACTGTAGAATAATATTGGTGTAGGTCTGTCAAGCCAGACTTAAAAATCCATGTAGGGGTAGTAACTATCCCCCCCATTAGTGCTGCTGCCAGAGAAAAACACCATAAAGTATCCAGTTATCTAAGACTCTTTAACACCATTGCATTACAATGGTATGTATATGCCCCGGAAAGTACAAGTTCAAGCAGCTGATTAAATAAACAAAATAATCACATCTGTGAGGAGGCATGAACAATTTTGTTGTGGAAGCACACGACTTCTGCCTAATGAAAACATACAACCAACTTTTGTGTAGAGGCAAAGCCCCTTCCTAGTGATGCTCGCATAATTGTCTGGTGACAGCTGTGGCGTCAAGCCAGACCATAAAAATGAAAATGTCTTCAAGTAACGAGGACAAGTACACAAATTTGCAGACTGGAATAAACCAACATGAAATACATTCAATGAAGATGATTAGATAAAGAAACAGAACATAAAATGAAATGTACTAAAACACGACTAAAGTACTGAGCAGCACATAACTTCTAGCATGTGAAAATCGTATGGAGAAGAAAAACACTGAATTGATGAGTTAGCTGATAGAATCTAAACTTTTGTGAAACGTTCTAGAATTGCAGCCATGTGCAATGCTGAGTATCAAAATAAGTATTATTAGTACCCAAATAGTTTATTTCGGGGAAAGACACCCATAAAAACACACAAAAATAGTACAGTACAATTTCAAGTTAAAACAATTAATTACATGAGTTAAAAGAAAAATATAGATTCCATATGCAAATTTATAATGAAGCATAACCAATGCTGGTAGAAACAGCATACAAATTGCACTTCAATGTGAATCGTTATAATAAAACAAGCCTTTGTCAAAACCGGAGTCCCAGCCACTGCCTATCAAGCCAAACAGCATAAAGATATTTATTGACTGAGAATACTACAAGAGAGTTGGTATCAGGTTGAAACAGCCTGGAAGCTATAGAATAGCGCCTAATACCAAGGTTCAAACAGAGAGGTCCTTCTAGCTTTCTTGCATAGCAAGTGGTCAGTATCCTCAATTGTATCTTTATAATGTGAGCAAAATGATTCTCTGTGCATTGCTTCCATTTGAAGACTATCAATAAATAAAATACCCACTCTAAACTTAATGTACAGGTTTCTGGCGTAAAATGAACTAATAGCGTCCATATAGGACTCAAATGCAGGAGTTGGTTTGTGATCCAGAAAATCATCCTGTAAACTGACAGATTTAATACTTCTATGATATTGTTCAATTGTGTAATTCCAGAATGAGTTTTTTTTATCACATCCCATGTAACATTTGTTATAAAGATTGGGTTACTCCAGAAGCTCTCAAGTCCTAATATTTGGAAATAAAATGTTACATGTCTTACCCAAGGTATAGAAAAAGGCTTTGCCACTCACAAAAAGAGGGCCAAGAGCAGGTTTAGGGACCAGCGTGGGCACACTCCCCACTCATAGTAAACAGCACAAAGCAAGCCCACGGGTCCACATTAAAGATCCAGTACGTATGTGGATTGAATATACCAAGCAATAAAGAAAAGAGAGGGGAATATCCCTTTTAAGGACGGTTCCCCTCACACACCAAAGGTGTCATGCTTCAACATAGGGGTGCCTCCTCGCGTCAAGACCTAGTCTTAGCACGGGCTACAACCCCCTCTCAATGAGGGAGCAGCTCAGGGATGTTTTCATATAAAACATATGGGTTGTCCCAAAAACCCTATGTGAGTGTGGTGTGCGAACAAATTGTGTGGTGCAGTGCTGGAGTGAAGTGTGAAAAATAGGTTAAAACTGCCCACAGAGCTAGCAGCAAGCTTTATTCAGCTACCATGTGACAGGATTAAACCCAATAAACTGAATAATGAGCCTGTCAACATTGGAGACAGCTACATTAGAGAGATCAACATGTTTCGGCCGTTACGACCTATAGAAGTGTCATGGCCTTCATCAGGATCCAAAGAAGCAGCTAATGCAAAAATGTGAAAGTGTACCAAAATATAAAAGAGAAACTATTGTGGAACAACGGTGTGTTATACTAAACCAGGAGATCTTGTATTCAGTCTAGTTCACCGATGGAACCTATTTGGGTTAAAAGGGTTACCACTTCTGTTGTGGGCTAATTCGCCATGGGTACATACGCCAACCAATCGCTCAAACGGAGCATTGTCTCTGAGGGCGTAAGTCCGGCCGGCAGGATAGAAGAAGGCTTATCAAGCTTCAGGATCTCTACTAGGCCTGCCTAGTAGAGATCCTGACTCTAATTCTGGAGTAGGCCACAACTTCACCCAAAAAAGAAGTGTTTTCAAGGATGCAATTTTGCCTGTCCTCTTGAGCCAAAGTTCAAAGAACAAGGGTGAAGCAGGAGTACTCTTCAGTAGGTAAAATAGGGACCTTACAAAGTTATTCTCCTTTAGTGACAAATGCATGGTATTACCTCGTCCCCATAGTTTGGCCCCACAAAGTGAAGTGCTCTGCGCCTTAGCATGGTAAACTTCTATAGCAGTTGTGATGCATTGGAGCGTTGTAGCTTTGTAGCTTTATAACTTTTTGTAATTGCTAAGACCCTGTGTAATAATATGGTTTCACTTTTGTGTAGTAGAGAGTTCTACGTGTTATAACTATCCAGTCAGATCCCCAGATAATCAAAACTCCAAACCTTTTGTAATAAAGAACCCTAAAGCCATCTTTGAAGGATATTCGGGGATTAAAGTTCATGCACTTTGTTTTGGATGTATGAATCCCTAGCTATTGAAGGTTGCAGAAGTTGGAAAATCTATTTAGAAGGTTCTGCAAAACTAGAGGTGTTCAAGAAATTAGAAGGGTGTAGTCCGCAAATAAAAGAGCTGGCATTGAAACACCAGCAATTTTAGGGGAATAATGAATACAACCTTTAAGATAGCTTATAACATCATTTATAGAAAGAGAGAGCAAGCCTTGGGCTAGATGCATCCCTTGCATACCCCTTTCTTAATGGGTATAGGATCCATAAGTTCCCCCTTGGATCTCCACCTCACTTGCGCATAGTTTTCCTTCATTCAGCCTTATTAGGCAGTTTAACAGATGCTGCTTAATTCCTGTGGACCTCAGAATGGGAAGACGATGCCTAGGTACAAGATCAAATGCTGTCCTTAGGTTGACAAAGTATTGTTTCTGATCAAACTGCACGTGCAATTTAAAGAACCACTTCAAATGTATGCATGCATTTAATTGGTTTGCTATTTTTGTTTTTGTGGCACACATTTCATTCCACTTCGATGTGTTCAGAACGTTGCTCCTTTTAGTGACAATAGGAAAGCTAAAGAAAAATGCACATTACACTGTGTTGCTTTCATCAGCTCTCTGGACAATGGTGTGATGCAAAATGAGGAGGACCACCTGCAGAATGTGAGGAAAAGCACCTCATTCGCCCATATCTCAAAGATATACATTGGCCTTGGGCTGAATGGGGCCTCCTGAAGATTTGAGGGCCCAGTGAAGGTCAAAAAACAAACAAAACAAGACTAAAACAACAACAATCTAATTAGTAGAAAGGGAGGTATACAATTTAAAGCATTTCAGAGAGAAATAGTGCCAAAAATCACAAAGCGCCAACTGTGGATACCTAGAGGCGCCAGATCAGGTCAAAGACACAAGTTCAGGCTGATCTCAGCGAAGCACGGGCCGGCTACAGGGACCTAGTTATGCCTGTTGAATGCGAGCGTTACAATGTCCTGCTTCAAGGATACGTCGTGCAGCTGAGGTGATGCGCCGCTTCCGAGGAGCAGCAGAACTGCGATGCGAGGTCCTGCTTTTATTTCAAGGATCTTGTTGATAAGGGCGTGCAATGCAAAGTCCGGCATCAAAGATGCATTGCACAGTTGAGGCGATGTGTCCGTTTCCACAAGCTATTAGACTGCGATGCGACAACCGGCATCGTCATTGAGGCTGCCATTGTATCTGGGTTCCAATATTTTCACCTCAGCCTTCGTTTGAAGTGGGAGAAGCTTCTAGAGGTTTCCATTTGAAATACACAGGCATCCTGCCTTCCCTGTTCTGGCTGCAGACTAACTACAGGGGGCCTGCAGCCTCTTTGTGGAGGTACGACACAGCTGATTTAACTGTGTTCTCTGGTTTTGGCACTGAGCAAAACCAGAGAACACAGTATTGGAAAGTGCTGGCCATGGGTCATGGTAGGAAATGACCATCTTTGCATGGTGTAGCCTCAAAATGTTGCCTCAACTGTTTTCTGGCTTTGGAACTACATGCATTTTACCCCTTCATACCTGGGGTAAACTGCCTGTGCTCTCCCCTTCAACATCATGAAATTGAGATACCCTAGTCAGCATATTTAACTTACCTATAAGTCCCTAGTGTATGGTACAATGTGTACCCACGGCCAGTAATTTGAATGTCACTAATGAATTGTACCACCCTTTGTGCCACCCGTTACAGAGACAGCGCAATCATGACTGCAGGCTTAACATTTGTAGCCTGCCTGTTGTAGTTTTAAACTGCAAAATACGGCCTATCAAAATAACCCATTTTGACACGTCAAAATCTGTCTTTTAAATATGTATTAGTCAACTGTAAGTAGGCCTTCTTGCCCAAGAGGTAGGGTGCAAGTTATTTAACAGTGGAACATGTACACATTTAACATTTAGCAAACGTCTACAGTGAAAAACTTCAAAAGCTGTTCTTGCTGTAGCAAGTCTGGCTGTTCCATAGGAAAACTGTGGGTTACATTATTGGGTTTAATAATTGCATTTTTGGTAATTCTGGGGTAACAAAAGACTGGTGTCAGTTTCCTTTGTGGGTGCTGGAGGCAAGACATTTTATGCATACGTGGGACAAGGCACAGCTCCGCTCCACCAATCCTGGCAGGGTTTGCCCATCCTGCCTGCATCCAGTCCCTTTTGTGTGTTATGAGGGAATACACATACTACAATAACAGAGAAATTCACAATCTTGTGATCCTGGTTATAATAAGAATATGTCAACTTTCTAAAAGTGGTGTTTTCAGAATTGTGACTTTACCATTAAAGGGGATTTTCAATTACAATTCATATGAGTACGAACACTCAATAAAACTTTATCACTTATTATATGTAATAAGGCAGCCCAGTGTTAGTCAATGGAAAAAATAGGCCTTGCAACAGTGAAAAACGACTTTAGGGATTGCTGAGCATGGGGTTCTACTCGTCACTTACTCATCAGCATGATGGATTTTTTATATCAGCTGAGACGCAACATTAAATCTCAATATAAATCTTTATTGTTACTCTATTTCAGTCACTGAAGAGAGTTAGATTGAGTTAAAGGGTTTAATTTTAAAATCTTTTTATGTATTCATTCTTTTTATTGAGGTATTATTGTCTAAGTTTGAAGAATAAAGGTTACTATAATCAATCAATCAAGTTTTAGTAATAAAGAAAGTCAGTTCAGTAAATTAAAATAATGCATCAATACAATACATGCAACAAGCGCGTTCCCTGTTTTAAGCTAAGATTAAACAAATGGGAGAGAAATTAAAGGTGCCAGTTCAGATACTCAGGAAGAGTTCTTTTGAGGGAATCAGGCATAAGCATAAAGAAAGAAAGTAGAAATAAGCTGGAAAGTATTTTCAGATCAAATAACTGCAAATCAAAAATTAAACTAAGACTTCTCATAAAGAGATAGCCAAGAATCTCAGTACTTAGTCTCCTGTTGGAGAGTCAGGGAAAAGGGACATACACTAACTGCTGCAAATCAGGATCTCCTGTGGAAATCTGAGACGAGCACCCTGCCTATTCTAGAAGCACACACTGATATCAATATACATTTTCTATGTTGCAACATTAATATTGTTTCTTCTTCCTTTTGACCAATGGAATTTCAGCATGCTGCTGTCAATAGTTCTGCTTCCCATCTTCTTACCGGAATGCAATCATCTTTTAACCATGTGTCCTTGAATGTTGCAGCACATCCTTTCTTGTTTTCAAAAACGCATTACCATAAATCATCCTCCCTGTCTTCAACATATTTTGTGGTGTGAGCCTCACTATCAGTCTTCTAAAAAAACAAATGTATATTCCTTAACTAATAAACAATAGCTTATGAAATGTCAATGTCTGCAGTAAAGAGAAGAAAAACAGCTTGCACAACTGTTGTTTATAGTGAAAAACAAGTATTTCAACCTTAATGGGCCTTTAAGTTAAATCATGACACCTGTAGTCATATCAGTTTTAAATTTGGGCTATATTTCTATGTTGCAGGCCTATAGGTTTTAAGTATAGTTGCATACAACAACTTTTGCATTAAACATACTTCATTTTCAAACATGAATTCTGCACTTTTAGTTTTTAATAAAGCATTTATTTAAAAATCAAATTTGTGTTAGACAGGGTTTTTCACTGTTAGGACATGTTAAATATATACCCACATATCCTACTTTTTAAATACAATGCACCCTGTCCTATGATACTTTAGGGCCTCCCTTAGGGGTGACCGATAAACATTAAAAATGAAAGGTTAGGCCTGGCAAATGTTTATTGTTCTAAGTCGAAATACAGTTTAAAACTGCACTACAGGCTGCAGTGGCAGGCCTCAGACAAGTTTTAAAAGGATGCTTCAGAGGATGTCACAATGAGTGATGCAGACCCACTAGTGGCATTACATTTGCTGGCCCTAGGTACTTGTACTACCGTCTACTGGGGACTTACAAGTAAATAAAAGGTACTGCAAGTTCTAGATCTCCCTCCCTGTTGGACAATACCCATTTTTTTGTGTGTGGACCGCTACTCGAGGTTTGGACCTTTCATGACTCTTTATCGAAGCTTATGAAAAATGATGTGTGTCCTCCCATTCAAATAAGACTTTCCATTAATCCATAATTTCTTAAGTGTTCCACAAAGCAATGGATACAGGAGCAGCCTTTTATATTCTTTAGCAGTTTTGGATTTTATTTACAGTGTGAATTCCTATCAATCCATCATTGTTGAATGGTTCCTCAGATGCAAAAACACCCGGGGTGGGCCATTAGCCTGGGGCTTTCTCATGGAGGAGAAAAATATGATAAATTATAGTGAGTGATTAAATTACAAATGTTGTCAAGTGGGTCCATCACTGTGTACGAGGTAGGGACCAAAAGACACCCATGAATTGCTGGACAGGAGTGTACACGTTTGGTGCATCCCGAAATGTGTCACTATTCAGATTGTTAATACACCGGTTTACAGACTTATAGCAAGCTAATCGAGATCTTGAAGAGTTCAAGCATATAACTCCATCACACTGACAAAGTGGTGCAAAAAGATGGTGCTGGCAAGCTGGTCATGGTGAGAAGTAAAAAGGAATGTTTTAGTACATATAAGCTGAGGCTCTGAAGTGTGATATAATTGGTAAAAGAAAATATTAAAGAGCATGCTTCCTTAGAAGAGAAAAGATATTAGGTAAGGGAAAAACGAAGCAGAATACCTTGTTATTAAAAATGGAAAAGCAGCTGTAAAAGTTCCTTATGTAAATGACCAACGATAATCAAATGATGCAGTAGAATGAGTCATCTTGATGGAAACAGAAACAGTATAGTATATACAACCAATAAACAATGCGTAAAAGCAAGAGTAAGTATCACTACCAGTAACATCTTGGTATTAAAACTAATATGTGAAATTCAACATGTCAGGCAAAAGAACATGGTCTGCCTTTATAACCCCTCTGGGACATCTCTATTCAATAAGCTTAAATATCCAAGTGCGGAGAGCAATGCATTAAACCAAGAGTGAGTGCTGCCACCATTCACATACTGATGCTAAAGTTGCCTTAAGGAACCTGTAATACAAGGATACATATTTACCATAATGATCGCTCTAAAGAGTTGGAGGGCCGAAGTAACAAGGTGGTATTCCATGGGTTTGAACATCTAACATGACGTATTCTTGATGTTTTGAGGGGAAAAGAAATTAGGATGCTGGAAAGTAGTCAGCTGGTGCAAAATGGTCTACAATATATGTTTCAAGCAGAGGCAGGATGATGGCTCATTTGAAGTAGCTTGTGTAGGAGGGGGACGGTGATAGCATCGGTAGGTTACCACGGTACATGAGAGAGCATGTGGTTTTGCAGTGTGTGGTTGAAATGGTCCACAAGGTGCACAGGCCAGGGTTGCAAATCAAGGGATAAAGATCAATTCTGTGCAAGGAGTGAGTTAAAGGTGAGCAGTCAGTAGGGAGAGTAGGGGCGTGATAAAGCATGGTTCAGGGGATTGGTTCTGATGGATGAAAACGTCACTGCTATGAACAATATAAAACCATTAGCAATAACAACGCTTTAGGTACCATATAAAGAGAGGAAAGATCTAATGGCAGTGGAAACATTGCCTGTGTAATATGCTAATTTTGTGAAATAAAGTGCAGCTATTAGAAGATCAAGTGAGATCTTTTCGATCTGTAGTTTTATCATCTTCTAATGGCCTCATTCTTCCTATAATTCAATTTCAAGGAAGTGGAATCTGTGCTAAACTCAGCCTATACATTGTGATGAAAAAGAGTGAGCACATACCTATTAAACATGCTCTTGAAGTAGATCAAATTACAATTGTTCAAATGTGTGAACTGTCAAATCAACCCATTATGCTCTAAATAGTGGATCATTTTTCGTTATCTGTTAACTAAATCATACTCCTTCTTTCCATGCTCCCTCCTTAGTTTCTCCCTGCCCTCTTTGGCTTATTCGTACATTCGCTCCACTTTTCTCTGATATGCATTTCCAAGACCACTGTCTCTAGATGTTGTTTTTTCTAAGAGCACTGACTGACACACCCACGGCTGAAGTAGAACTATGTAAAAAAACTCATACATATATAAAAAAAAAAAAAACTAATTAACCGTAGCTTTTCTGTTCTCAAAATATTTATTCTCTACAAGTATTTATGTATATTTTAGGCATTCATTATTAAAAACTTTAATTCCATTATGTAAACGGCTTCCACTGGGCTCTGATAACGTCATTCAATGATGTGTTACTTTTTAAACAGGAACATCACGGATATTAATAAAAAAGAATACATAAAATCAAAAGATTAAAAATATCACACTACGGTTGCCTTTGTGTGGTTCTCTGTAAGTGATCCTTCCATGACGCACGTAAAGGCTATCAGCACGGGAATTTGCTTAGATGTTTTGCCTGGTCATGAGCACAACTCGCTTGAGGGAACATTATTGAGCTCTCATACACCAGCTCTATTTGCTTACGCTAATTAAGAACAACAAATCAGGACATGCTATACTGCAAACAAATTGATTGCTTTTGAATCGTTCACCCCAATGACCACAAGCACACCACACAGTCCTTTTAGAATAGTAGAGTACGGGCTGAAATTACCAAAATTACCAATTACAAACAAAATTAACACACTGATGTAACCCTGGGCCACTCTGCAGGTCTCCCACAAATGTTTTGCCTTCTCCCCTCCTGTTTTTTGAATTTGGTTTTAGTTGACTTTAGGACTCTGCAAACTTTACCACTGCTAACCAGTGCTACAGTGATTGCGCTCTCTCCCTTAAACATAGTAAAGGTGGTACACACCCAATTTCTACATTTAATTTAATTTACTTATAAGTCTCTAGTACAGTGGTACTATAGGCACCCAGGACCTGTAAATTAAATGCTACTAGTGGGCCTGCAGCACTTATTGGCCTCCCACTTAAGAATCCATTTAAAACCTGTCTCATGCTTTCCATTGCAGCCTGTGTGTGCAGTTTTAAACTGCAATTTTGACCTGGTAAAATTAACCTTTTGCCAGGCCTAAACCTTCCTTTTTAATAGAGATAAGTCACACCTAGAGTGGGCCCTAAACAGCACATAGGGCAGGGTGCTTTGTATTTAAAAAGTTGGATTTGTACACGTTGATGTCCTGGTGTTGAAAAACTCTCAATTTGTGCCTACCTCACTCATAGAATAGCATTGCATTACCTTAAAACATTTAATAAGTGGTACATTTTGTTTGGGAGCAGGTAGGAATGTCATGTTTGGTGTTGGGGGATTTGTCATTTAAAACCTACTTTAATGGTAAAGTCAGATTTTAAGTCACATTTCTGAAAATGTCACTTTAAAGATTTGGCATTTTCTTGTCCTAACAACTTGTGCCTCCTTCATGTTTCCTGGGTCCATGACTAAGTGTAGTTGACAGTTGGACTTTGTGCGGACAGTATCACACAAGAGGGTCTAGTAGTTGGCAGGATGAGCCATCCTGTATTGGGGGGTGGAGCTGTCACCTACCACACTTGCACTTCAAAAGCACTAGCCCTGCACACTCACAAATAACTTCACACTAGCCTACTGTACTCACAGACAAACTGGGACCAGGGAAGGTAGGCAGCAAATTCCAGATTCACAAACAACTTTACACTAGCATATTGTGACCACAGACAGATTAGGACCAGGTCAGGAAGGTAGGAATTTCCAGACACTTCTGTAAGGGGGACACTCCAGAAGCTTCTCCCACTTCAAAGGGAGGACCAGGTTTAAACATAGGACCCTCACACCGACTCTTCAGTACACTCCTGGACCTGTGAATACTACAGAACAGGGACTGCCCTGGTGCCAGAAAACTACCCTACTACTTGAGGCCGGCCCTACTGTCTGAAAAGGAAGACTGGACCTGCACCCTTACTCCCAGGCTGAAGTGATTCCAAAGGTCAGTTGACTGGCCTCCTGTTCTGAAGTACAGGGACACACCAATCTCCAGAGGCTTCTCTGCGACTTCTCAGCTATTCTGCTGCAACTGGACATGCCTGATCCCTACTGGCTTCTGCTATGGTGAGTTCCTTATCTCCCAAAAGGTGCCTTCCAGGTCCTCGACCATTGGTGTGGCATCAGTTGAGCTCCTCCTTGAAGAAAAGGAGAAATTCTGAAGGTTTTGGCCCTTTGCAACTGCGAACAGGCCCATTCCTGCCAAGAACTAGCCACTCATTCCAACAGCCAATGCAAAGCTCTGGTGGACCCGGCTCTTTATGCTAAAGTGACTGCCAGCAACAACCGGCAACGCCGGATCTGCACTTCGTGCTACAGCATTTACAGCTGTGGTGACCACCGATGGAAAACTCTAGCAACGACCATATGCGACGCCCGATAGGATCTTCATGCTACATCAATGACCATCCGCAACCCCCTATCTGCATTTCAAATCACAGAGAAAACCATCCACAAAGCTCTCCCTGCTCCTCGCTGCCCCCTCTACCATGAACAGAACTCTTTGTGTTTGACTTTAAATGTAACTTTTTCAGTGAGACTAACCTAGTCTTTGTATCCAGCCCTCTCTCTATCATAGTCGATCTGAACTTGTGACTTTCATGAGGTCTAGTACTGACTAGATAACCACGAGTACCGCTTTGTGATTTTAGGTTCTACACTTACATGAAAACTTTAAAATTGCATGTCTCCGGTTTTGCTGATTGGAGTTTTTTCTTTTTGTATCAAATAATGTATTAAGTTATTCTCTATTTTTCTAAATTGGTGTTGGATTTTCTTGTGTTGTCTTTTCACTTTATTACTGTTTGTGTCCTGCATAAATACTTTACACATTGCCTCTAAGTTAAGACTGACTGCCTGTGTGCCAAGCTACAAGAGGTTTAAGCACAGGTTAATTTAGTGACTTTCGTGGTTCACCTTGACAAGAATTGTGGCTGCTGCTACAGAAGGGCTCACCCCCCACCTCAACCACTAATCCAATTTCTAACATTTATGCATGCTGAATAAATTACAGGAGGAATTGTCATACTATATTATCGGTATCTATGTATTGGTCACTACATTTTAGATATTAACACGTTACACCTTAATTGATCATACTTATGTCGTTATTTAAACATTGAGGTATAAATGAGAGCAACCAGAGCTATTCTGAATCAGGAACAGGGTGTGTTGTTGCCTCCATCGTAAACCTTTGTGGTAAATTATAGCAAATAACATGTAAATCTTTTTTGTGCCAATTTTACACATTTATAACCAAATGTCTTATATTTGGCATCTGTAATTTGCAGAAGGTAAAACCGGGAAGTGAATGTGTTAAAGACAGAGGGACATATTTACAAGGAAGAGGCAGAGCGTGGCGGTAGCCTCCTTAGCTTTACGCTGCGCTCTGCTACTTCTGAAATGCAGGGCTACACCGTATATACAAGAACACAGTGCAGCCTTGTGTTTCCCCTGCGCTGGTGCTAATTTAGCTGCCTAGCGCCAACACAGGCAGCCTTGCACCATAGTGCAAGGGTGCTTTATTGAGGGTAAAGATTGTTTATGTGCAGGAAGGTGTATCTTCGTGCACATAAACAATCTGAAATGGCGTTTTGAAACTTCTATGTGTGCTGCGTAATGCAGCACACATATAAGTTACAACTCATCATTTTTTTTTATGATTTCTTATGTGCAGGAAGGGACACCTTGTTTATGTGCATTTTCCTGCACATAAACAACCAATGGCGTTTTGCTGTTTCTATGTGTGCTGCACAACGCAACACACATGGAAACAGCAAAAACGAGGAGAGATTAAACACTTCTCTCGTTGTGCTAGGGTAAGACCAGGTTTTCCCTGGCCTTAATTTTGGCTCTGCCCCATATTATGCCACCCTTGTAAGTATGGGGCAGCATCAAAATCAATAAGTGTTGCCATGGAACACCCACAACAACACCCATTGCCCATCCCTTTCACGCTACATATAGAGCGAAAGAGTGCCTTAACGCCGCCTTGTGAATAAGGCAAAGCCACTATTGCCACCACAACATTGAGAAAATGACGTGGTGGCGACAGGGGCTTGTAAATATGCCCCCAGCCGCGGCTGCTGCAGGTAAGAGCAGTGGGGCCGGCTGGGGAGGGATTTTGAGACATGACCACAAGGGAAAATGAAATAAATAATTAATTTCCCTCGTGGTCGTCTCTCGAAATCCCCCCCAGCTGGCCTCACCACCCCACAGCTCTGACCTGCAGTGGCCGCTGCTTTATGCCCCGGTGTTTAATGCAATTTGCATTAGAACTTACTAGCTGCTAGTGTCAAAAAGGTGCACTTGTGCAAGCTGTAGATATGTACACCTTAAGTGCTCCTATTTCGCTCAAGAAATTATGTCGCAACATTCTGTCCATAAAATGTGCAACTAAAAAGGGTGATGGCATGAATGAACAAGGGAAGACTTCAACTGGGCCTCATTTAGAGTTTGGAAAAGTGGGAGGAACAATCAGAAGAAATTGTACAGAGATGGAATACACCACAGTGGCAACTTCCTTCGCAGCCCAGTTAGTTGGTGATCTCTAAAGCCAATTGGCATACCATAATGATGGTGGTCATGTTCTAAAAGATCCCAATTGTGTTGTAAATAACTTCAAATTAAAGTTCCTTTCTAAATTTGTATTCCATATTACACATGGGGGAGAAATTTAGTGACGTGTAAGGAAATATAAATAAAAATGTTGCATGCATTTTAAGGAAGATGCTGAAACAACAGGATCACCGCAGCGAAGCAGCGAAAGAGAAAGCTAGAGACAGACTTCTTACTAATAATCATTCCAAATATTTAGAGAGATTGAGGACATTTCTACATATTTAACTTTTTTGTTTTTTCTAAACATCCTCAGTTTCATGTATTTCTTTCTGATACACAATATGCCTCTTTGAAAATTTCCAGTGCAGGGAGGAATGGTAAAACAAAGTTATTGAATTGGAGTTTTTTCTGTATGAGTCTGCCATAGTGACAGTGCAGAACTGGTGTTCAAATTAGTCAGGGATCTGCTTGTAATGCCATCTGTGCAGGTGTCAGATTCTATTCATTACTATTTATTGATAAATGTAAGCAACAATGAGTAATTGGCACATCTCAGTATTGCAGCCTACGCAGATCATGCAGTATTCACATTTTTGTATCCTGGTTTTGTCAAAAAATGGTTTTAATTTCTCTCAAAAATCTATATTTTAGTACAAAAGTTGCCCCTTTTAGGATCTCGAAGTTACTAAATGTGTGCATCTTCCTGCTTTACCCCTGTAAATATGGAGACTGAGGATAATGAATTTTGACTGATTACGCTCTCCCTCGCTTCCTGTGCTTCTGTGTGTTTCGCACTTTCCAGCTCAATCGATCTGTGTGTTTCGTTCTCTTTGTCTACTGCTTATATTCATCTCTTAATCTGTCTCTTTGTTTGTCTCCCACTCGGGCATACAGAATTGGGGCAATTGGTCAGACTCCATAAACCACTGGTTAACTTCACTTTGAGTGACTGTATTTTTGTTCTCTCACAGTGACCACATACACACACATGGTAGTTCAGTGCCAGTGTTTTTGTTTTTACTTTATAATTACTTAAGTGCTGCCTTTATGTTCAGAGCCTGAGGTGAAAGCAGGGTGCTTTATATCAGGTGTGTGCACAGGCCACATTCCACACTTTATCAGTTCCCGTCTCCTTCCAATACTGTTGTAATTGACTCTTGGAGCATCCTTTGTTTATCTGCTTGCATTTCACAGCACAACAGTTTGTGTCAATTTGGGATAACTGACAGAATATCGGCACCTATCCCCATACCACAATATTGAGTTTTGAATACCGATGTAAAAAATATCGACATCCTATATTTATAACGGTAAGTAAAAAAATATCAGGGAAATAAATATTGATGTAAAAAACTATAGTAGTACATAATATAGTTATATATATATATACATATATATATATATATATAAAATAAAGTAAACATATTAAATATATTAAATAATGAAATTAATGTAAAAAAATTAATTAGATGTATCATAAATTATAACAAATATAACTAATACACTGAATTAAAAAAGTTAAACACACATATATAATAATTAATATATAAATATATTTACTTTAAAACAATTAATAAACTATTAATTTTAATTTATTGCATAATTTTTAAATTATATACAAGTGTAACACACACATATATATATATATATATCTATAAAGATATATATACATATATATATAGATATATATAGATATATATATATGTATTCCAAAAGCAGCAAAATTGAGTATCGTACGCTCTCAGGATAAGAAGCAGGACAACAGTCTGGTTAATCCAAGTTTAATTCACAACGCGTTTCGACTGCTGACAGTCTTGATCACTTGAAATGAACACACAAAAAATGGTAGCTAATAAAGTTATACACGGGTTTAATGCATGAAAGTAGAATGAGGGCAGGGTACTTTAGGACGTTTATTGTGAAGGTTCGGCATGACCGGTTTCGGCATTCAGCCTTCTTCAAAATGCCTCAGTACGTCAAATTCATTCCCAATAAGTCTTTATAACGGGCTCCTCCTACCAAGTGATGAAGGGCCCAGCTGAAGCACATTGACGCATAGGCACCGGAACAGCCCCTGCCATGAACTGCTGGTACCAGAATGCTCCTTGATGCGTCAAAACATGCTACAGTGGGAAAGACAAGCGAAGTTTTGGGGAATAAGCATCTTCGGGTCCCCTACTTCCAAACCTGATCCTCCAATGCTGTCAAAGCTTGAAACACGAGACAAATACAAGCGCCTCTCCGGGAAATCCCAGTCCACCATCTGGCAGCAGCTATTAGACAAACGCAGGTAAGCAGGCGGGCTGTGAAATTCCAATCCCTCGGATGTGTAAAGAGAACAGTTTCCTGCCAGCCAGTGTAATTCACAACCCAGATAGGAAGGGTCCCTTAAAGCACGCCACAGGCTGCGCGCATGAAACATCATACATCCAACAGGCAACCATACACAGCCGATGATCTGACCATAGGAGTCATTGATACTCTAGCCACCATGTTAGAACTCCATGAGGAGACTGAAGGTGAGACCACGGGAGTCAGTGGGACACAAATCTTTACAGACTTAGGAACCACCTATGATACATCTGCTAACACTCACTTCAAACCACATTCAACTTTCCTACCTAGCCTACCTCATGATGGGATTGACACATTCCACGAAAATGTCACAAAAGCACTCACGGAGTACAGACACAAGAAACACAAGAAACAAGGCCAATCTAACAACCTCACCTTTAATCAGAGAAGAGCACTCAAGGAGCTGGCGGATGACAATGACATTGTTATTCGCCCAGCAGACAAGGGAGGTAATATTGTGATCATGGACAGAGAACAATACATCAGTGAAGCCCAACGCCAATTGAATGATCACAATTTTTATGTCCTCTCCCCCATCAGAAGAAGAAAGGGAAACAGTGGGGTACTTTAGGACGTTTATTGTGAAGGTTCGGCATGACCGGTTTCGGTGTTCAGCCTTCTTCAAAATGCCTCAGTCCGTCACATGCATTCCCAATAAGTCTTTATAACAGGCTCCTCCTACCAAGTGATGAAGGGCCCAGCTGAAGCATATTGACGCATAGCCACCGGAACAGCCCCTGCCATGGACTGCTGGTACCAGAATGCTCCTTGATGCGTCAAAACGTGTTACAGTGGGAAAGACAAGCGGAGTTTTGGGGAATAAGCGTCCTCGGGTCGCCTACTTCCAAGCCTGCTCGTCCAATGCTGTCAAAGCTTGAAACGCGAGACAAATACAAGCACCTCTCCATGAAATCCCAGTCCACCATCTGGCATCAGCTATTAGACAAACGCAGGTAAGCAGGCGGGCTGTGAAATTCCGATCCCTCGGATGTGTGAAGAGAACAGTTTCCTGCCAGCCAGTGTAATTCACAGCCCAGATAGGAAGGGTCCCTTAACGCGCGCCACAGGCTGCGCGCATGAAATATCATACATCCAACAGGCAACCATACACAGCCGATGATCTGACCATAGGAGTCATTGATACTCTAGCCACCATGTTAGAACTCCATGAGGAGACTGAAGGTGAGACCACGGGAGTCAGTGGGACACAAATCTTTACAGACTTAGGAACCACCTATGATACATCTGCTAACACTCACTTCAAACCACATTCAACTTTCCTACCTAGCCTACCTCATGATGGGATTGACACATTCCACGAAAATGTCACAAAAGCACTCACGGAGTACAGGCACAAGAAACACAAGAAACAAGGCCAATCTAACAACCTCACCTTTAATCAGAGAAGAGCACTCAAGGAGCTGGCGGATGACAATGACATTGTTATTCGCCCAGCAGACAAGGGAGGTAATATTGTGATCATGGACAGAGAACAATACATCAGTGAAGCCCAACGCCAATTGAATGATCACAATTTTTATGTGCGTATCTCTCAAGACACATACCAGAATAGCATTACCAACATCTGGGACAAATTGATAGAATGGAAAGACAAGGGTATCCTAACATGGGATAAGTATTGCTACCTCAAGAGGGATTATCCTATTCTTCCTGTGCTATACCTTCTACCAAAAGTGCTCAAAGACCCAACCAACCCCCTGGCAGGCCTATCGTCTCATCCAGGGGTAGTGTGACGGAACACCTGTCGAAATACATAGACCATTTCCTGAGGGAATTTGTCATCAAGCTCCCGAGCTACATCCGTGACACCAAAGATTTCCTTGTCAAAATACAAGACATTGAGTGGTGTGATGACTTCCTGTTCATCATACTTGATGTACATTCCCTATACACTATTATTGACCATCAACAGGGACTGGCATCATGCAGACACTTCCTCAAGAGGAGGTTGGTGAGATACTGGGAGCACAGTAACATGATCCTCAACATGACAAAGTTCTGTCTGACTAACAATATCTTCCGCTTTGATGGTGAGTTGTACATTCAGACCACCGGTACAGCGATGGGATCATGTTTTGCTCCCAGTTTCACAAATCTCTTCATGGGACTGTGGGAAGAAGAGATCCTTCAGGATCCTGAATTCTCTCTGGACTTTCGACGGGTGGTCATGTGGCTTCGCTACATTGACGACCTGTTCATCGTGTGGAGAGGTTCAGAGCCTGAAGCCAGAGATTTCATCAATAGATTGAATTCCAACAACCGGAACATCCTCCTCACAGGCAACATAGACAACAAACAAGCTGAATATCTTGATGTCAAACTCGAGATCAGAAACAATGCCATTCACACCACTTTGTTCCGTAAGGCGATAGCAGGCAACAGCATCCTCCATGCCCTCAGCAGCCATGCGGAAACCCTTAAATAGAGCATTCCGTATGGGGAGCTGCTGAGGGCAAAAAGGAACTGTAACACAGAGGAGGGTTTCAGACAAGAAATAACCGCCATGATGCAGAGATTTCAAGAGAGGGGTTACCTGAACTGGATCCTTAGGAAGGCGAAAGAGAAGGCAGAAGGTGTTAACAGAACGGACACACTGGCAGACAAAACACACCTTGTTGACAATATTGAAGCGAGTGATACCAGGATTATACTCACATACCACTCCAACACCAATGACATCAGACGCATTATCACCAACAATTGGAATACACTTAGGAATGACAACACCATAGGTGAGACAATACAAGAGAGACCCAGCATCACATTCAGGAGAAGCAGGAACATGAGGGACTTTCTCGTGCACAGTGACATCACAAGGCATACCATCAAGAGAGACCATAATCTACAGGGATTTTTTCCCTGTGGACACTGTAAAGCGTGCAAGAACAGCACATTCTGCAAATAAGTCAATATAGGCTTACACAAAAAAGCCATTGCACAATTTGACATGTGTAGTATCACTTTTGTGATTTATGGCATCATGTGTACGTGCAAACAATGGTACATTGGCAGCACTAGATTAACGCATACTCGAGCATATGCGAGCCATAACCAACAAGGACCCCAAATACCCGGTAGCTAGACATTTTCAAGCTAAACATTACTCTGGGTCCTCTGTTCTCAGCTACTGTATACTGGAACAGATCAACAGAAATACCAGGGGTGGAGACAGAACACTTAGACTGAGACAGAAAGCGTCTTCTTACATAGTTGATTTCCAGACCAAGATATTGGGAGGGTTAAATCAGGATGAAGAACTAGCCATTCACCTGAAAACATCTTAGTGACCCTCTTAGGCCAACCTCTATATGCCTTGTTGTCCTCTGTTTTAACTTTCTGATTTTTCTCTGTTCCCTTTTCACTTTCTCTATTTCTCTCTCCATAGTAGCAGCGTGACAGATATGATATGATATGATATGATAAGGAAGGGACCCACTTCACCAGACTGCATTTGACACCACGAGCACGGGTTGCCTAACCTTTTCTTCATTTTGCACTTTGGCTGGTGATGTCATTTGAGATGTCATCAGTGATGTCATGAGTGATGTCACTGACCATGTCATGAGTGATGTAATATGTGACGTCATCAGCAGTGGAATGCGGGTGCGCGAGTTATAGTTAGCTGAACTAACTATAACGGGGGAATTTCATTGGTTTTTTACGAGTGAAATGTCCAGCTAACTATAACGTATGTTAAACCTATGGTTGTTTCAGTGAATTTGCAAGGTTTTTTAAATGCTAATTCCTAACTATAACGTGTGTGAAACCCATGTTTTTTTCAGTGAATTTGTATGGTTTTTTAAATGCTAATTCTTAAATTTAACGTGTGTGAAACATTTCGTTTTTTTTTTTACTTTGCAAGGTTTTTTACATCTTTTTTTTAAACTTTAAACACTATGCTAAAATGTAATGCATTCTGCAATATATAAAGTTTCACCTTTTTTTAAAAAAAGGTAAGATATAGTTGTATAACATAGTGAAACTCTTTAACAAACTTTTTTTTAAATAAAATTTTTTTTTTACCGTGCGCGTACAGTAAGCTTACCGTAAGCGCACGGTTCGCTTTATGTACGTTATATTTCTACTCTGTTTGCGTATGGTTACGCAATTTGCGTAGGCGTCCGTACTTCCTACACGACGCGTAAGCGCATGCTTTACACGTGCACGCGCGCGCGCACGTTACGCGGAAGTGTTCGAGCGTGCCTGTAATGCGCATGCGCGCGCGTGCGCCTGTCTTTCGTACGCGCATGCGTACTCTTACCGTACGCGCTTGGTAAGCTTAACGTGCGCGTACGGTTGATCATGTGATCAAGAAACAACACTTTTGATTGGTTTAAACTACTTTCAGTTCTAGAACCTTCCTACACCACACCCATTCCCCTCATTACTGCTTGTGACCCCTTAGGAGAAGGAGCTGAATTGTCTTTGAGATACGATGGCAGAACAGCAGTCCTCTTCTGAGAGTGAGCCTGGTAGCAGCCTCATCAGAGAGAGAAGGAGGAAACAAAAGACTTCTTTTGTATGGGAATATTTTACCTATCCAGAGGGGCAGAAAAAGGTAAATGCTCCTTTAGTCACCTGCTCACTTTGTGAGCGTGTCTTATCTAGAGGGAATCCAAGGAAGAAGTATTCCTTTGGTAATCACTCTATGGTTAGACACATTAAGGATAAACATCCCAGGACTTATGCTCGACATACTGGAGAAACATCTCCAGTAAGTCACCCGAGCACACCCGCAGAAGCTCAGCCGAGTACATCTTCGGCAGCTCAGCTGAGCCCTTCCTCTGCGGTGGGAGCATCACCCTCTTCTGCTCCTCTGGATATAAACCCTCGTTTTGGGAGGGTTTCAATGAGGTGCACAAGATGTCATGGCCTAATTGTTCATGCGGAGACCAGTGTTTCCCTAATAAACAATAGGATAGATCAGCACATCTGTGTTTCTTGTTAGTATTCCCATTCTTTCTTTCCTCTTTCCCTTTATGAACACAACGGTTCTTTTAAGAGCCAACCTTACCTCTTAACTTTAAAAAAAAAAATGTAATCACTTTTTTTTTTTACCGTACGTACGCGTATTGTTTTTTTTTTTTTAAAACAAAAAATTTTTTTTACACCCTACAAGGTCCTTGAGAGAGTACAACGGAAAAGAATAAAGCAGATAGAGGAGAAGTGAAAAAAAGGGAGCATGAAACTAAATGTGTGATAAATACAGAAATTTCACACTTACCTGACCAACAAAATAACTTATTTATTAATAAAATCATCATATTTATAAAAAAAAAGCTGCCCCTTTCCTACAAATGCCATTCTTACAGAACCGGACCAACACAATTAAAATCTCTGACAACAATTCCTGTGTGCACACAGACTCATGGTTTGAATCTAGGCACAAAACATTATTCCTCAGTGATACCAGTACACCTTAACTTATGGTGAAAACATACTCCATAATATTTTACAAGTTGAAGACAATTAAATATCTCCCAAACCACAAAATGTAAAACACAACTTTTAAAGAAGAATCACAATTCTATTTTTTATATCAAAATTCACCACATACATCCCCTCTCAAACTCATATCTCACCTTTAAAATTAGTTAGTTGAGAAAGAAATGTGGCACTCAAACAGCAGATTATCAGAGTCAGAATCTCAGAGCTGTACACCTCTCTCCTCCCACCAGAACCAGTAAATGGCAATGTTTCCCTCACTTTTTTCACACATATAGATGTTAATTACAAATCTCAGTGCTTCCAACATTTTTTCAAATGAAATCACACATTTCTATTGGTTGAAAACTGCAACCCCTTTCCAAATGAACCCTTCCCCCAACTTGACTTCTGCCTGCTACCATAGCAACAGCTCATGGAACACTGGTGTGAGCAGAGAGGTCAGAAGTTCAGCACACAATGTTTCTATTCCAAACAGCAAGAGTGCTTCACTTTTCAAACCTAACAGCATATCCAAAGTAATCTTCTGTGGGAACACAATTTTCTGAACCAATACAAAACATGCTTCTAAAAATGTACACATACAGCCTAGTTTTAACTGTAAAATGGTTTGAATCAGCCAATGAGTTCTTTTTATTAAAAAAAAATATGTATGCCTCCATTTTACAACTGTCTTTCATTTCATATTGCCATTCTACTGAAAGACACCTCCTGAGTGCATCCAGATCTCCTTGAAAGATGTTCACAGTGTGGATTGTAGGTCACAGCTATGTCTTCTGGAGTGAAAAGTATGCAGAAAACAGAGGTATGGTGAGAGACCTTGCTTTGCCAAATGTAGACATTAAATGGATTGGTCAGAGAGGGTTAAAGTGGCACCAATTATTGCCTTTGGTGAAAACCTTTCAACATCTCCCACAGCCTAACCTTATTATTATGCACTGTGGTGGAAATGACCTAGGCACTTTAACTGGTGTAGGTCTGGAAATGCTTATTAAGGACACCTTTGTACAATTGATGTCGCTTTTTCCTCAATCTGCCTTTGTATATTCTAACATATGCCAAAGGCAAAGTGGAACTGGTCCAACCAATTTTGTCCGCCGATTGACAAAGCAAGAAAGCACGTCAACAAATCTATTTCTGCTTTCCTCAGAGACTATGGTATGGGTTCTATATACCACAACAACTTGCGTTACAACATGTAAGGCATTTATAGAGGAGACGGTGTACATTTCACTGATGAAGGCAACAGAGTCTTCCTCTTGAACTTTAGACTCTGCATCGGTACTTACTTATAGGTACCAAAAAACACTTCATAAACACAACGGCTCTTTTTAGAGCCCCCTAATATCTTAACACTTAAATTTGTTTTTTACTTCTATTTTTTTTGTTGTGTTTTTTTTCTACCGTACGCTTACGGTAAGCTTACCGTACGCGCACCACGCGATGTTTTTAAAAAAAATGTAAATTTATTTTTCATACTTTTATGACCTTCTTGTACCCCCGACAAACGCTAGGGGGTCTGCAACTCTCTTCGTTGCCCCCTTTCCACGTTCTCCTCCTTTGTTTATCAGTGTGAGACACACAAAATGGAGGCCGACACTTCCTGATTTTGACCGATTCGAATTTTTACAGTCATGTAACCACCAATCAGAATTAAGCTCGCGCACGGCAGCGTGCGCGTACGGTAAGCTTACCGTACGCGCTCGGAGCGAGCCTATAGATATATATATTGATTTAAATGCTATTTTCTCAGCAAATACTGAACACATTTACACCAGACCTACAAAAGGCACATCCCTGACCTGAGGACTACCTCTCTGCCAAATTTCAAGTAATTCTGTTCAGCCGTTCGGGCTGTAGCTGCGACTAAAGGTCCTATGGAAAAATGCATGGGGAAAACATGTTTTGGGACCCCCCCTTTTTCTCAGCCCCCACTTGACGAATCCCCCCGAGACTTTCAGGGTAGGAGCGGAGCGGAGCGCCTCACCTATTTTGAAAATTTCGCCAGGATTCGTCAATCGGCGCCAAAGTTATTCAAAATAGAATGTTGCGGATTTCCTATGGAAACACAGTCCTAACTATAACTATATATATATAGAGAGAGATATATATCTATATATATATCTATATATATATATATATATATTCACTTAAAAAACCATAGGTTTCACACATGTTATAGTTAGCTGGACATTTCACTTGTAAAAAACCAATGAAATTCCCCCGTTATAGTTACTGCAGGCAACTATAACTCACGCGACCGCAATCCTCTGCTGATGACGTCAGATATTACATCACTGTATTTAGACACCTATTTACCCATGTCTTCTTCCATTAATCTTTAGCTATACATATATTACAAATATTTATTTTTCATAAAGACACATATGTCATCAGTGATGTAATATCTGACGTCATCAGCAGAGGATTGCGGTCGCGTTAGTTATAGTTGCCTGCAGTAACTATAACGGGGGAATTTCATTGTTTTTTTACGAGTGAAATGTCCAGCTAACTATAACATGTGTGAAACCTATGGTTTTTTAAGTGAATTTGCAAGGTTTTTTAAATGCTAATTCGTAACTATAACGTGTGTGAAACCTATGGTCTTTTCAGTGAATTTGTACGGTTTTTTAAATGCTAAGTTATTTATTTATAAAAAAAAAAATTTTCAGGTTTTTCACCGTGCGCGCACCGTGAAATATATATATTTTTAAAAAAAAATCGCGAGGTGCGCGCACCGTGCGCGCGCAGTGGGCACTCGGTGCGCTTCGCGCACCGAGTACCCACGGGTCGTTGTGCGTGCCGTGCACGCTGGGTAGGTGCACCTCGCGATTTAAAAAAAAAAAATAATGTTTTTTTCTCCCTTGGGGGTCCTTCTGTGAGCCCCTGACCAAGGCTAGTGGGTCAGGAACTGTCCACTCTGCCCCCTTTTCACGTTCTCCACCTTTTTTTTTCACCCCCTCAGACTGCGAGAGACAAAATGGCGGCCGACTCTTCCTGGTTTCGACCGATTCGAATGTTTACCGACATCTAACAACCAATCAGAATTGCGCTCGCGCACGGCAGGGTGCGCGCACGGTGCGCGCGTATAGATATTGATATGCTTTTAAATGCTATTTTCTCAGGAAATACTGAACAGATTTACACCAGACCTACAAAAGGCACTTCCTTGACCTTATGGCTACCTCTCTGCCAAATTTCACGTAATTCTGTTCAGCCGTTCGGGCTGTAGCTGCGACTAAAGGTCCTATGGAAAAATGCAAGGGGAAACCGTGTTTTGGGACCCCCCTTTTTCTCGTCCCCCGCTTGACGAATCACCCCGAGACTTTCAGGGTAGGAGCTGAGCGGAGCGCCCCATTAGTTTTGAACATTTCGGGAGGATTCGTCAACCGGCGCCAAAGTTATTCAAAATAGAATTTTGAGATTTCCTATGGAAACTAGGTTGTAACTATAACTATCTACTGGCGACTGCCAGTAGATAATATATATATATATATATATATATATATATATATATATATATATATATATATATATTACCTACTGGCGGTTGCAGTAGGTAGTCATAGTTAGAACCTAGTTACCACAGGAAAAGCGTTTTTTGATGTGCCAATATCTTTGGTGCCATTTGACGAATCTTCGTGAAATTTTCCAAAAAACAGGGTTATACCGCTCAGTTTGTGTGTTGAAAGTTTCCGGGTGATTTGTCATGCGGGGGCCAAGAAAGAAGGGGGTCCCAAAGCGAGTTTTCCCCACGTTAATTTCATTAGGAACTTTATTACAGGCTACAACCCGAACCGCTGAACGGAATTACACCAAATTTGGCAAAAAGGTAGGTCTTGGTTTAGTCTGCGCCCTTTTTGTAAAATGGTGTAAATCCATTCAGTAGTTGCTGAGAAATTTAAAAAAAGAAAAATATCGATATCTGAGCACCAAGAAGGGTTCAGGAACCCTCCTGGGCACGAGCTTCACTCTGATTGGCGGCAAACGCTCCAAACCAGGAAGTGTTGGCAGCCATCTTGTGACTTGGTAATCGAGTCACAAGAAAAAATGTGAAACAAAGATAAAAAACATAAAAAGGGGGCAGGGTACAAACACCCTGACCCCCTAGGCCTGCTCAAGGGGTCCCACAAGGACACCCAGGGCAAAAAGCAAAAGCATTTAAAAAAACAAATAATTGGCCGAATTTGCACTGGGGTCGCGAATGCGGCCGAGAAAATAATAAAAATGAAGCGTGGGCTCCCGCGCTTTGTTGTATATAGGCCCCCAGATGGGCCAGGTCCCAGGAGTATACCTTATTATGTGGTGGGGGCCTAAAGCCCCGGGGACCACCACCTCCCTGGGGCTTTATTAATGATGTGTGGGGGCATGTGGCCCCCCCACAGCCCCGGGGACCACCACCTCCCCGGGGCATTATTCAGACAGTGTGGGGTGGGGGCCTCATGACCCCCAAGCCCCAGGGCCTGCCACCTCCCCAGGGCTCTGCTTTAAAAAAAAATGTATGGAGGGCTTGAGCCCCCCACATGCCCCGAGGACCACAACCTCCCGGGGGCACTAAATATGGAAATTGGGGAGTCTGTTATGGACCCCCAAGTCCTGGGGTCCACCACCTCCCCAGGGCTTTTAAAATGAAGGGGGGGCGCATGGCCCCCCTCCAGGATCTCTCGATGGCCCTGGAGACTGCCCCCCCAGGGCCGGCTCCTGCAATGTCCCGGGGTGCCCACCCCGGGACATTGCTGTTTGCTCATGCCCCTTTTTACACCACTCTGCAAATGCGCTTTTTGGCGCACTGTTGGTGGGGCAATGAGGTCAAAATATACTTCATCACCCGAGCAGCGAGTCGCCAAGAGGCGCATTTGCAGAGTGGTGTAAAAAGGGGGCATGGCCCAGACCACCTCTCTGCAATCCAGGTCTGTGGTGCATATTGGAGGTACCTGGTGGGCTAGTTGGCCCCCAGGGACCCTCAGTATTCAAGGGTAATTAATTCCCCAACTAACAACATGCCAGGGGGCGTGTTTGCAGAGCGGTGGAGAAAGGGGGCGTGGCCTTTGTCTACCTCTCAGCAATCCCAATGCATGGGGCTTACTGGAGTGTAAGAGGTAGGCTAGTTGGTCCCTAAAGGACCCCCAGCAGCGAAGGGAACTTCAATCCCCATCCAAGAGCGTGCCAGGGAGCGATTTTGTAGAGTGGTGTGCAAAGGGGGCGTGACCTGGTATGAGTACATACCAATGCTGCTGTGTGGAACTTACTGGAGGTAATAGGAGGGTAGGATGGCCCCCAAGGATGTCCTTGGGGGCCAACTACCCCTCTTGTTACCTGCAGTAAGTCCCACACAGTGGGATTGCTAAGACGTCTTCGGAGGCAATTCCCCCCTTTCTCCACCACTCTGCAAATGTGCCTCCTGGTAGACTACAGGATGGGTGATGAAGTCGAATTTAGTCCTGAGGGAGTTTGGGGGCCAAGAAGCCCTCCAGGTACCTCCTGTAATTCCTAGGCAGCGGAATTCCTGAGTGCTGGTCGGAGGCCCAGCACTCTTTCTCCACCAATCTGCAAACGTGACTACTACTTAAAGAAGCATCTTTATGCACCTCTGACTTAGAGGTGGATTTAATCCCCTTGCCTGTTTATGTACTAGGGTCTTACAGAGGAGGTCATGCTAATCACAGGGGTACTCCAACACATAGTGTTCCCCAGTGTATGTAGGTGTTTTTATTCTAAGTGTCTTTTAGCATAGCACTGGCTCTGGGCCTGGTAAGTCAGAGTTAGTTACCACCAGTACCCATCAGCAAAATGTTCGGTGCACAGGAGGACTTTCTGTTCCTCTGTTGGTTCTTTCTGCACATCTCTTGCTTCTTTCTGCACTTTTCTTTGTCTTTCTGATTAGCATTTAAAACACCTTTGAAATTCACTGAAAGAATCATAGGTTTCAGGGACGTTATAGTTAGAAATTAGCATTTAAAAACCTTTGAAATTCACTGAAAAAACATAGGTTTCAAGCAGGTTAAAGTTAGAAATTAGCATTTAAAAACCTTAGAAATTCACTGAAAAAAACAGAGGTTTCAGGGACGTTATAGTTAGTTGGACATTTCACTTGTACAAAACTAGTGAAATTCAGCCGTTATAGTTAGTTCAGCTAACTATAACTCGCGCCCTCGCAATGCACTGCTGATGACGTCACATATTACATCATTCATGACATGGTCAGTAACATCACTGATGACATCACTGATGACATCTCAAATGACATCACTGATTACATCATCCACAGGATAATCTGATGCACCTCCTCATACCCTAATATAACCTTTGATAGACCCACTCTAAAATACAGAGTACCATTTTCAAAACCATAGACACACCAACACCAGCTACTACATACTCACTCACTGATTCCTAGGTCTACACACACATCCACTCTTTCACCCATACATTCACTCATACATACAGTCACTCATCAATACAACACTATCATTTGCACTCATACACCTATACAGACACTCACACACCACAACTCACCCATACAGTTACTTACACACCTAGTCAGTTATGTAAAGACTCAATCACACTCCCATTTACTCACCTATACAGTTATACACACACCATCTCACCTATTCATACAGATACTAACACATACTTACTCTCTTATACAATCACTAACACAAGCACACACAATCATCCATACAACAACTCTCACTATCAATCACTCTCATATATAGTCATTTATATACTCCAACGCTCACATATACTGCCTTTCACATATGTAGTTACTCACACATATACCACTGAGACATCCATTTACTCACCAACTCAGCCATATGCACACTCACTCACCCATACAGCTCTTCACAGACACACTCTTGAACCCATACACCCAGTGAATCGCCCACTTACACATCTATGCACAAAGTCATACCCCCCACCCACCCACACAAACACGTAGGCACCCATACAGATACTCAGGCAACCAACTCATATAGACACTCATGTAGCTGCTCACCAACCCATGCAGCAGCTTACACAACAACAGACACACTGACTCAGACATTCACACAGTTTAGTCACTAACACATGCATTCAGTAAGACACATTTTTTCACTCACTTATGCAGTCATGCACCTACTAAATCCTCCATCCAGACACTTATACACCCACTCATTCTTCAATACACCATGGCATATATACAAAACATATTTAAACTTTATAGAAACACACAATCGCTGGATGATGTCATCAGTGATGTCATTTGAGATGTCATCAATGATGTCACCTGTGATGTCACTTACCATGTCATGAATGATGTAATATGTGACATCATCAGCAGTGCATTGCGGGGGCGCAAGTTATAATTAGCTCAACTAACTATAACGGCCGAATTTCACTGGTTCTGTACAAGTGAAATGTCCAACTAACTATAACGTCCCTGAAACCTCACATTTACCAATAACGTACAATCTATTATAAATTAAAACATTAAACTGTTTGAAAATCTTTAAACTTAAATGTGCCACTCCAGTCTGTGCAACAGTAGGGAAAGTGTTGGATAGCGGAGGGGTAAAAATGTCTATTCCCACTCCAGTGAGTGCAACAGTAGGGAAAGTGTTGGATAGTGGAGGGATAAAATGTACTATTCCCACTCCAGTCAGTGCAACAGTAGAGAAAGTTTTGGATAGGGGAGGGGTAAAAATTACTAATCCCACTCTAGTGAGTGCAACAATAGGGAAAGCGTCAGATAGTGAAGGGGTAAAAATTACTATTACCACTTCAATGAGTGTAACAGTAGGGTAAGTGTTGGATAGCGGAGGGGTAAAAATGATTATTCCCACACCAATGAGTGCGACAGTAGGGAAAGTGTTGGATAGCGGAGGGGTAAAACTTGCTATTTCCACTCCAGTTAGTGCAACAGTGGGGAAAGTGTTGGATTGCAGAGGTGTAAAAATTAGTATTCCCACTCCACTCAGTTCAAAATGAAAAACAAACAAAATATCAACATCAACAAAAATATTTAAAAATAAAGAAAATATATAAATATGTTGAAAATTAAAATACAAATATATTTAGTATTAAACAAAAAACAAAACAATATAATGTTAAATACATTTGACAAATACCTACAAATATTATATTAAATACATTAAAAATTAATTTTGAAACAAAAAATATTTTTAAGTAGAAATTATTTAGAAACAAAAACATTAATTATTTCATAAATTTCGTTTTTTATTTCCTAGCCTATAACACAACACAATTTACAACCCACATCTACATTTAAAAAAAAATGTACTTCCATAATTAACATAATTAATTATCAATTAAAGAAATATTAGTAATTAAAAAACAAATTAAAACACATAAAATGTGATTAACTTCCCACCCTTTATCTGTACAATCCCCACAAGTCATAGCTAAAATTAAACTGTAAAAAATTAATTACACAATTCAATTGTATTTTCAATTAAAAAAAATTAATAGTATTTACCAATGAATTATAAAATAAGTAAAATTGATTTACTCCCCACCATTTACCCCTATAGAACCAAAACCCACACAAAAAAATACACAATTACCCTAATTAATTATAAATTAACTCATTAATATTAATGATCACCTAATTATTAATTAATTAAACATAAATTACTTCGCACCCGTTACCCCTATAAACCCTACAACCCACATCTAACATTAATTACACAATTTCCATATTTAATTTTCAATTCATTATTATTATTTAACAACTAGTTATGAATTAATTAAAAATAAATTATTTCCCACCGTTTACCACTATAAACTCCACAACCCACTCCTAAAGAAATTACACAATTACCATAATTAATTACCAATTAATTAATTATTATTAATTAACATCAACTTAATAATTAATTATTAATAACTTACTTCCCACAATTAACACTATAAAATCTCAAACAAATAAATATTATTAAATGAAAAATAATCATTAATTTATTATAATAACATTACTTCCCACCCTATTCCCCTATAAACCCACAACATGCTATGGAACTAAAAATTGCAAAATGTAGTTAAAATAAAATTGATAACTACAAAAACTGTAACACATATATTAAAAAACATAAAGAATATTTATACCAAAAATACATTACATACATTTAAAATATATACTAAAATACATAACTCTAATTAAAAAATCGATATTTTAAAAAACTATATTTTTGCAAACGATATTAATGACTTCTATATTTTTTTAAAACGATATTTCTTACCTTAAAATTGATATTTTTGACCACGATATTCTTGCTGTTGATATTTCTGTGTTACGATATTTACAACTCGATATTTGTGTAAGTTGATATTTCTAATTCGATATTTTGTCTAAAAACCGTCAATTTGAAATTCTTCTGTATTCATTTATCCTCTTTTTACCATGAATTGCATTACACCAACTGAAAGCGTCAATATTACACAACTCTGTTGAAAGGGGTCACTTACTGTGTTAGAAGCCAGGAAAAAACAGGTTTGGCAGTAGATACAGTACTGTATTAATGCAGTAGGGATCATCACCAAAACCAGTAATGAAAGGAGTAAGGGAAATTTGGTAAGACCTATATTACACAAAAGAGAAGGTTGCAAGCCAAGAAAGGAAGCACCTGGCACTAGAGGTGGCCCCTCCGCTGAACCACCAACCCAGATGGTTTTATCGGAGTCAGAAAGATGGACACATCAACTGAACTACCCCAAGTTAGTACCTTCACTCCAAACTGCATTCAAACATCTAGCAGCTACACTCACCATCCATGCATCAACTATGTATATGCAGTGCATAGTCATATCCCACTGGAAGAACCTCCTTAATCAAAAAAACATTGAGCCCTGGTAGCAAGTAGGCCAGTGAAATGCATTTAGGTAGTTATAGTATTGTTAACATGACACTGCTAGTCATGATACAGCCTATGCTCATGCATGCCTCCAACAGTTGCACTCCACAACATTACCATGAAGGTTCCGCAGCACCATCCATGTAACAATGAACTGTCAGCTTCAACATAACAATTCCTACAGTATAACCCCCTCTTTTCAAACTGATGGTACGCCAATACAGACTTAAGGAGCAGTAAATGTTGAGTAAGATGCACGGGTCACACATCACGCAGATTGTAGTGAACCTCCGCCTACTACCACCCCCAACACACAGACCTCATCAACAGGTGCTTGCTGGCCAACTATAACATGCCCTGCAGGATAAAGCAGTGGATGCCACATACTGGCTCCTGTAAGATCCCACCTAAAGCTTCCAAGACTGAGAAGGCCCTGCTGGCCCCCATGAGATCAAAAGCTAATGCTGTTCAGGAGGCAGAGCGAGTTACCCAAACCCGAAGGAATATCAGGGTGCTTGAGCATGTTGAGAATTCTGTGCCAATAACTAAGAAGGATGTCGGTTTTGGATAGCAAGGTGAGTGGTTTACTCTCTATATCACCCGAGGCTTCATAGCCAGTAAAAGGAGTCGGTCTTCTCTGACAGAGGCAGTGACTGCAATCTGTGGTGCTATTCTCAATGAGAGAATTACAAACAGAGGTCAACAGTGGCACATTTTGGAAAGATAAAAGGGTATGGTGGGACACTGGAGCACAGGGAAATGCACATTGCAGCAGGGCTGTGGCTAGAAGCCTGGTTCAGGTCACTTAAGCCCTAGAGGTCCTGCAGGCTCTGCAGGCACATGCTGGAGTGAGACATGTCTGTATCAGATAGTAAGAAGGCTTCTGGAATGAGCATTATGACAGTGCCTTACATTTCAACAGGATTCTGCACCAGGAGTCTCAATGAGATGCAAAAGGAGCAGGGGGAGGGTCCTCATAAATAGGAACACTGTTAGCTGAGAGAGGATGAAACACTTAAGAAACAGTTGTTGACACTTTACATGTTAAAATGTTATTGTTTTGTACTCAGAGAGTACCGCCATCGAGTAAACACCAAATATAGCAGATACTATTTGAAATCCCCCACTCCTGTGATGTCATTGATATTTATGCAGTGTGCTATTGTCATTACTTCCGTAGCTTCAGTTAATAAGACATGCACTTAAATTAGAAGGGGTTAGTTGTAATGTCTGTTCTATTAGCCTTTCCTTCATCAGCTCACAACAAATTCTGTATGGGGGCGCAGTGGGGGGGCTTCCTCATCATCCACGTTGTCACCTGGTAATGCAAATGCACAACAGGCAATGATCGGATATCTCATTTTAGCAGCATACTCCAGAGCACCACCACTCATGTGTAGACACCTGAATCTGCCTTTCAGTAGCCCAAATGTGCAAGCCACAACTGACCACATATGCCTGTATGCAACTTTGCACCATCTTCACTGGGTATTTGCAGTGAGCTACATCACTGGCTTGAGTAGCCAGCCAGGGATGAATGTCACATGCAATGTCACGTATAGCAGTAATGAAACAACTGTCATGGAAGTACATTGAGGGATGGCTGATGTTTGCTCAAGACAGTATATATGTGACTTTCATAATATGAACCTGTAACAAAGCTCTCTTCTGGCAAGACAGTTGTAGAGGCCACTCTGTCTGAAACATTCATTGCCAGAGGGTAGACGAATGTGGACATGTGTTCCTTTCGCACTATCAACTGTAGAAAATGTGCATTTCTTTAACATTACACCTCAGTGTCCTGCAATTACAAAGGGGTGTTAGGGAAGACAAAGTGTTTGCTTATCGCTGCTAACAGAGCATCCAGAAAGTGGTGCAAACACGTGGGTAGGGAATTATGTGACACTCCACCTGTAGCTGTCATGCCCTAAAAGCTCCTGAGGCCAGGAAGTGCGGAAAATAAAAGATTTCCACATGTGAAGGGTTGGCCTCAGCTCCTTGGATATCCCTAGCAAGCACAGGGTCCACCTCTGCAATTATGGCTGATTTCAACTGACTGCCCAGCCTTTGCTTCCCATATAAGAGCCTCTTTTTATACTTTGAGCGTAGATACCACCTGCTATTTTTACAGGTACCCGCAAATTGCAAACATTTCATACATAACATTATCAAACTGAATTTAGGTAATAAACTATTTGTATTGACAATTGCACTTTGGTAGACCTGGCATCTGTGGCATGGTTTCCCCTGACTTTTTGCCTCTGCCTCCTACATTTTTGACACTGTGATGGATTTCGTTTTGCTGGTTTAGATGCTTTGGGCACTTTGCCACTGCTAATCAGTGCCAAAGTGCAAGAGCTCCATGGTTAAATTATTACTGTGACTGATTATCCATGATTGGCATATTTGTTTTACCAGTAGGTCCCTAGTAAAGTGCACTGAGTGTGCCAGGGCGGGTGATTCAAATGCTACTAGTGGGCCTGAAGCACTCATTGTGCCACCCACATGAGTAGCCCTAAAATGGTGTCTCAGGCCTGCCTCTGCAAGGCATGTGCACAGTCTGTGAACTGCCATGTTGTCCTGGCCAGTGTACACACTTGCCAGGCCTGACCCTTCCCTTTTCTTGCACATTGGACACCCCTATGGTAGGCCCAAAGTACCCCCCTGGGCAGGGCGCAGTGTATGTGAAAGGTAGGACATGTACTAGTGTGGCTAACATGTCCTGATAGTGAAATACTGCCAATTTCGTTTTTCATTATTGAAAGGCTATCTTGCCCATAGGATAACTTTGGGAATGCTGTGTAACATGTTTATCAGCATATATTCCCATAACAACATGATAGACATGTGGAATCTGGTATCCCTGAACTCAGAATTTAACAACACATCTTTTTGTGAAGATGGTTTTTAAATTCTAAGTTTGGAAATGGCACTTTTAGAAAGTGGCTATTTTCTTGTTCAGCCTTTCTGTGTGCCTCTGCCTGTTTGTGGTTTGACTGTCTGGTTTGTGCTCCACTGTCCCTGCTATTTCTGGGGCTGCCTGTGTGTGCCCACGACTTCGTTTGTGCCGCCCGGCTTACTGCCACACGTGGCTGCTCTCCACCAGTATTGAGAGCGCCGCGTACTTCACCACCGCCGGCCCAAGATCATAGCAGTGTACTGAGGGCCGGTACCTCTTCTCCACGAGGCCGGTTCTGTGAGCCAAGAGGAGCTGCGTTACCGGAAGATTGAAGCCGGAGGGTTGCCTAGCAACCGGGACTCCCACCACCACGTCATCAAGACGCAGAGCGGAGGAAGTCCCGACTCCGTTGAAGCCGCGCTGCGCCTGAGATCAGGTGAAATCTACGCCGAGAGAGAGTTTCCCCTACGAGTCTCCAACGCCAGCCTCGTGACCCCAGGTAACGGTTCCGATCAAGCGATCAGAACCGGCACCCGAGACCATTGCGGCCGGGAGCGCTGCCGGCGGGCCGTTTCCTGCTGAGGTGAGAGTTGTGTCGGCCGGCTCGTGTGCGCGCCATTACGAGTGTATGGTACCAGGGCCGGCTTACAGGGGGCATTTCGGAAATCCTGCTACCTCACATCAGGTACAGAGCTGAGGTGCAAGGGAGAACTGTGTAGCACCATTTGTTTGTTACCCTTCCACGCGGAATACGGGGATTACCGCATTCTTCACCACAAGTAAAGTGGGGGCAATATTCAAGGATAGCGTCCTTTTGGTGACTGGTGCTCGCCCGCGCATTCGTAAGGGGGTGATTGTCCAATAAGTGAAAGTGAGCAAACAAGGGTAGCACAACCTGTGCTACAAGTAAAGAGGGCGGTTATCAATACAGGCACCATTTTTAGAGTTTTCACACGCTAGAAAGAAGGGCTCACAGCCGGTCTGAGCCTACCAGTATTTTGACTATTTTCAATACGTTTTATAAAGAGAACATTGCTAAAGAGAACTTTCTCAACAAAAGAACATTTCTAAGGAAAGGATTAATTGTGTATGTGATTTTTATGTCGTTTTTGATCTGCCTAATCTATATAAAGTGATTTATATTTTTATAAATAACTTGTGTAGTGTCCTTTAGTGGTGTTTCATTATATTACTGTGAGTGTTGGTACTTTACACATTGCCTTGGGGATAAGCCTATCTGCTCGTGCCAAGCTACCAAGGGGGTGAGCAGGGGTTATCAACAGTGTGTGTCCCCCTTACCCTGACTAGAAGCAAGGGTCCCTATTTGGACAAAGGTACTTAGCTCTGCCTACTAGAGACCCCCAGATCTAACACACTTGAACCTGTAAGGCCCTCTTTGTTTCTCCAACGCCAGCCTTTTCATGGCGGGCTCACTGCCATGAAAAGGCTTGCGACGGGGAAACTTAGAATGTGCTTGGCGGTGTCGCAGCGGCACCAAGCATATTGCTGCCCCAGACCACAGCACCATCGGAAAGGAACACAGTTCCCTTGCGGTTGTCGTGGTCCCAAAAGTGTCAGACCATCATACTTCTAATACGACCGTTGGACCACTGGTCTCTGAATGCCACCGCACCTCCACCACGGTTTCAGCAGTACAATGGACCACCGTTTCAGCAGTACAATGGACCACCGAACCCATAATCAGGCCCTTTGACCTTTTTGGCACTGCAAACGTTTCCTTTTCTTCTTTTCTTTGCAAAAACGTGCACTTCATTAGTAAAATGGCTGGTGACATGAAAGTTGAGAAGTAACACACAGACCAGAGAAAATAAAGCTGTACATTTCTATTTTAGTATTTTTTCTTCATACAGTGCATTCTCAAGACATGACTTACAGACTACAATGCTTGCTTGGTTTCCATATGCTTCATGGTAAAAAATAAAACTACAAATTGTTAAATGCAAAGTAGACTTTACTGAAAGGTCAGGCCTGGTTGGTAAATGTGTAACACATTATTATATTATATTTAAAACACTCTGGATACAAATGCTGGATTGGCATGATTTAAAAAAAAATTAGAAAACATGTCGGGCATATCAGCAAGGGCCGGCGATAATTATCGCTCAGCGCTCCTACCGTGAGGATAATTATCGCTGGCCAACTCTGAATTTTATCGCGGAGATAGCGTGCTATCAGCAACGCTTATCTCCAAAGCGATAAAATTCAGAGTGCAAGCTGCCAATTGTGAGATTATCGCTGGAAATACAGTGATAATCCCACAAGGTTTGGCGATAGCTTGCTGATAGGGATAGACATACTTAGCATAGGATATCATGGCTAGGTCAGAAAAATTCTCAAAAAATATGGAGCTACAGAGGGACAGAACAAACAGGTCGCCCCCCACTCACTGCACTATAAACAAATAAACACAAGACCTGTTCATTAATAGGCTCCTCCTCTAGAGTTTAAACATATAAGTCAAGGAAGGGGTTCCATCACAATTTTCCTTACACTACTCCTCACTTTCCATCGAGGTAGTGTCCTCACACTTTACAGCCTGAAAATGTACAAAAAATTTTTTTAGAATATAAAAAACTTTATTTATACTTATACACTTGACAGTCACAGTATCTTAATCCCAGATACATAAAGGGATATATACCAAATCAAAAACAAGGTTCCATCAATAGATGCGAACCAAACAAACCCCGTAATTATAATGCAAAAAAGGGGAAAACGACAAGATGGCACCTCACATGCGCACCACCAAAGGAGCTTGCTGATTAGTACTCACCAGCTATGCCCACTGACATCATCATAGGTAACCATCTTGCCAAACAAAAAGAAAAAGTGCATCCCAAAAGAAGGTGCAAGAGTATTACTCTAGTGTATTGCGAAAAAACAAGACCCCGTGATTTTAAAATTGAAATAAGTGTCACAATACCAACTTTATTAATTCTATGTGCACTTATTCAAATAAAAACTGGTTGCCTGATAGCAAACCTTTATTACGACATGTTTCATTGCCACTCACAATTCTTGGCAATTTCGTCAGGACTGAAGGGTCTTTAAATCACCATTCAGGGACATTGGTATATATATACACGTGACTGTCAAGGATAAATAAAAACAACAACAAAGCCAAGTCAAATCACCCACTTAGTCTCACTCACAGATTCAATGCCGACTAGTATGTATCGTTACACTTATTTCTGGGCATTACCATGTGGCGACTACCTCATTCGTACCAGTCCTCCACTTCATCAATGAGGGAACCCCAAACGTGAGACCCTCGTCTCGGTGCATGCGCTAATGTAGTGCTTGTTCTAAAATTACAAACAGACAGAGTGATCATATTAGTCGTTCGCATTTATGCCACTTTAAATACACCGACACTAGCCGGTATACACGTATGCCTCGTCAAACATCTTAACGGCACCTCTAAATCCAATGCCTCTAGCGCAATCGAGGTCATGAGGTCAAATTCATAACCCACACTCCATACATAACACTTACTGACTTGAGGAGATGTGGCATTTCAACACCTTACCACCACTTTTACACCGAAGCGTGTTAACTCGTCCCTCGCTCACGGCATACTGATTTCACCCTCCCCAAGTACTGTTTCCATCGTCATCATATTACGTGACCCTCTTGCAACTGGCGGCCATCTTATAATGGTCCCATTTATCGATCTTTTCACGAAGAGGTAACTTATACAGATCTAGATCACTATTAATTTTCCAACCTCTTTCATCTTAAATTATGCATGGAGGATCTACCATCTACACGGACGGGGCGCCACATATCCATCCCATTCAATGGCCATAGTCACTCCATGTCGGCCATCATGGATTGGTACGGAAGTCAAAAAATCTCCATAGAGGTGCCTTCAACAGAATCAAAGACACAGACAATTTCTCTCTACCCTCTTATTTTCTGAGAATCTATATCTCAAATTCTCAAGACTCCTTATTTTTCATCTTTTGTTTTTTATCATACATCGCCACAGATATATTTTATACAGCAATGTGTATACCCTTACAGTATACTTCCCCATAACAAATCACTCCGATGCCTCATTTTGCATAATACAACGAGTCAGCTATCGCATCAGGCACCCCTGGGGTCAATTGCTATAAACAAGACAGGCTTCTCAGAGTAGTTAATATATATAGAGGTAACATGGTTTACCAAACCTGCAGCTGTCAAGAACAATCACATGGTCAACCCCTCTTTATATATATTCAAGGACACAGTATGTTTAAATCCTGATCTTATTCCACTCTATAAAATCATTCAGTCCTATCTGGTCGCATCTCTCTTGAAAAATCCATCGCGCCTCCTTAGTGGCCACAATCATATCTATATTCTGAGGGTCCCCCATCACTTTCTCCAGTACAACCCAAGTAAATGTGTGTTTTTGTTCCTTACAGTGTTGTACAAGTTTCGTAGATAGTTTGCCCACTCTTATAGTACTAAGATGTTCTTGTATTCTGATCTTCACCTTACGTGTGGTGAGACCTATATATTGTAGGCCACATTGGCAGGTCAGCCTGTAAACGACGCTAGACGTATTACAGTTACTGAACCGATTCAGATACCAAACTTTACCTGAGGTCAGATTGACACTCAAAGTCTTTGTTGTAAGGCTACATACTGAACACATTCCACATGGAAAGTGTCTAGGTGGAACAGTGGTTTCTTTCTGATGTAATTTAGTACGTGAATACACCAATTTATCCTTAAGATTGCTAGACCTCTTAAATGCAAATCTTGGGGGTGGCATTCGGAAGTCTACTGTTGACAATATAGACCAGTGTTTCCTTATCAACTGTCGAATCTGGGTGGCCAATGGATCAAAAGTCATCACAACCGGGAGACAGTCATTCTTCTCCTTTGAGGCCTTTTCCAACAATGCACTCCATGGAGTGTTCAATGCTCTCTTCTGTGCCTGATTAACAATCCTCCGGGGATAACTCCTCTGACTCAGCTTTTCACACAAGCCAGTAGATTGCTCAAGATACGCCGAGGTAGTGGAACAGTTTCTACGGTAACGTAGAAACTGCCCGACTGGGAGATTGTCCCGCAATGCTCTTGGATGATAGGACTGGTAATGCAAGAGTGAGTTCTTTTCAGTCAATTTATGATGTACACCGGTGCAAAGCGTGTTATTTTCCACACTGATGTCCAAATCCAAATACACCACCATCTGTCTACTATAGACCCATGTAAAACGTAAACTGGCATCTTGAATATTAAGCCAGTTCAAAAACTCCAAAAGGACCTGTTCTTCTCCAGACCATATGCATAGAACATCGTCTATATATCTCTTCCAGAGACTGAGGTGTCTCTGGAAAGGATTAGATTGATGATAGACGCAATGTTCCTCAAACTGGCCAACGTACACACAGGCCAGACTGGGCGCAAATGTTGCGCCCATCGATGTACCAGTTGTCTGTAAATACAATCGATTGTCATAACTAAAGTAGTTACGAGTTAGTGCTAGTTCGATGCACTGAAGCACAAAGGAACATGGAACATCATAAAACCATTCCTGTTTCTCCAAGGCGCGCGCTGCTGCCACCAGTGCTGCGTCTTGGGGTATACAAGTGTAGAGGGACTCTACATCAATCGTAACCATAAACTCACTTGTAGGATCAAAACAGGTATTTTCAAGGACATTTAGATTATCTGTTGTGTCTTGAATAAAGGATTTCTGATTGACCACTGACTCCCTAAGGAAAAAATCTGCAAATTGTGAAAGCGATTCCAATACAGATTGGATACCCGACACTATAGGCCGTCCAGGGGGTGGGCGTTGTGGTTTATGAATCTTGGGGAGAATATAAAATGCCGGAGTTCTGGGCTTAGTATTAATCAAAAAGTCTGCCTCCTTCACAGTAATCCATTTTTTCTCTTTGGCTACTCCCACCATCTCTCCAATGATCTTCTAGAGTTCATTAACAGGATCACGCGTGAGAGGTTGATAATTCTCACGTACTCCCAACAGTCTCTGTACTTCTGCATTATAATCTGTAGTGTTCATAACAACAACCGCCCCTCCCTTATCGGCAGATTTAATCATAAGTAGCTGATTGTTTTGTAGACTCCTAACTGCTTGCCACTCATTATAGGTCATGTTGTTAAATTTCTGACGTCTCTCATTCTGTTCTAGCATTCCAATTTCCTCACGAACCTTGTTCTCAAACACCGCCACCTCTGGGCCCATCATGGTATTGGTGGGGCAAAATTGTGAGGGTTTCTTAAGTGTTGTACTAAAAAGTGAGGGGGGTTCCTGTTGTTAATTGGCAAAAAACTTTTTAAGTTTTATCCTTCTCATAGTCTCATGAAACTCAACCCTGCATTTGAACAAATCATGTTTAGGTGTTGGAACGAACCCTAATCCTTTATTTAAAACACTCAATTCACTACTAGTGAGAGTGTGGTCAGATAGATTAACCACTATATCGTTTACAATTGGTTCCTCCCTCGACTCCGAGTTATCCGAGGGGAGTGCGATTGCCATGTTTGATTCCGATTGCCTCGTGCACGGCCTCTGCCAACCTGACCCCCACCTCTGCTGCCTCTCTGATTCTGCCCTAAAAAAGAACGAAGTATGGCCCCCAGATCTTCGTTTGTCTTTTCTTGTGGATTAAATCTCACTCTATTAGGGTTAGCTGTTAATTGTTCTCCTTCCTCCTCTTCGCTAGATGTATTATCGAAGGTCCAATTCTGTGGTGTACGTCTAGTTTGTTGTTGTCTCCCTCCCCTGGTCTGTCCTGTGAACTGTCGCTGTTCTGACCCAGACTGATAATATTTATCTTCCACATATGGAAAGGCCCATTCATGTGTGTACCTTTCTAAATTGCGTTTCAAACCTTTGATTTTTTGGTTGACCATGTAATTCCTATATTCACTGAGGTCCTCTTGGATCCTCAGTAACTGTTCCTTGACATCCGTGAGGGTGGTATCTCTCTTAATGTTTTCCTCCAACTCCACAATCTCTTTTAACAACTCCTCGCTCAATCACTTAGCGGTGTTGATAATTAAGATTATCCAGTCGCGGGTACATTTGTTCGCTATGTAACTCCAATCGACTCGGAATCTCTTATCTTCTAAGAAGATCCTCGGTTCAATTCGTACCAAGAGACTAGCTGGAGCCGCCCCAGCTCTTAGATACTCTGTCATAAGAGCCCCATGCAAAGCAATTCTCACTTGTCTTTTTTTCATTGTACTTAATTTTTCCCATTCTTCCCTAGCTGATGTAACATTCAATAGCGGGGAATCAGGGAATAGCGATGGACCGGACAGAATTGCTGCGATCTGCTCATCAGTGAAAGCCAGACAATTACGATCCATTTCACAATCAAATTCTTCCAACGAAGAAAGTTCTCCTAGAAACAGATGTTCAAATAACACTTCTATAGAAAAAGGGGTGAAAAGACAAAGCAACAAGTATTGCCACTCAACAGTAAAAGAAACGTAATAAAAGCTCTCACGGCTGATCCGCCGTTCAAAATACTCAAAAAATATGGAGCTACAGAGGGAAAGAACAAACAGGTCGCCCCCCACTCACTGCACTATAAACAAATAAACACAAGACCTGTTCATTAATAGGCTCCTCCTCTAGAGGTTAAACATATAAGTCAAGGAAGGGGTTCCATCACAATTTTCCTTACACTACTCCTCACTTTCCATCGAGGTAGTGTCCTCACACTTTACAGCCTGAAAATTTACAAAAAAACTTTTTAGAATATAAAAAACTTTATTTATACTTATAGGTCAGAAAAATACCAGACGTAAAAAAGCAGCGTTAACCACGGTTAGCGCTGCTTTCTTTAATCTCTAACAGGGTTAGCGATATCCTTGATAATTGGAGAAATGTCGCTTAGTGACATTTCTCCTATTATTTTACTCTGGAACACCCCCTTTGCATCTCATTAGAGATGCAAGGGGAGGCGTAGAGTAAAAGGGTGCTAACATGCGAATTTGCGCGTTAGCACACTGGTGCTGATAGGGCGCTAGTTTTATCTCTGCTTTTTTGGCTTTTAAAGCCAAAAAAGCAGAGCTAAAGCCCTTGTTGATATGCCCCGTCATTTTTACATGAGGTTTGTTTTATTACCTTGAGTTGGTGCACAAGCAAGTTTCTCCCTCGACCTATTAGAAGTCATTAAGAAATATATACATTTACTTAAATAGCAGGTATGAAAACGGGTTGGTTGTGTCCAGACCCAAGCAAAGCAATTATACAGTAAATGGGCTGAACACACCCGGTGATGAAAATAGAGCAAAAACACAAATAGCGGTTCTCCAGCATCTCCAAAGGGGATGATGGACGGAGTGTTTGAGCAAATTAAACACTCACCCCCAGTCAACTGATCTGGGTTTAATCCATCATCAGTCATTAGCTCACTCCACCACCCCGGTTCAGACATGGCCATATGCAAATCAGTCTGACCCTGTGCCTCATGGGAACAGTCCAGCCCGAACTGCCAAGCCATGTCTTCCCTGGACCGGAAACAAGCATCCTGGGACCGGTTTTGGGTTCATAACCCTCATCAGCCAGGCTATCTTGAATCCAGTGGCAAAGCGAGCAAGGGACCCACATCTGGGCATATCCTGCCAACTTAGGGCGAACAAAGCGATCCCAAAGGGGATGATGGACGGAGTGTTTGAGCAAATCAAACACTTACCCCAGTCAACTGATCTGGGTTTAATCCATCATCATTCTTTAGCTCACTCCACCACCCCAGTTCAGACATGGCCATATGCAAATCAGTCTGACCCTGTGCCTCATGGGAACAGTCCAGCCTGAACTGCCAAGCCATGTCTTTCCTGGATCGGAAACAAGCATCCTGGGACCGGTTTCGGGTTCATAACCCTCATCAGCCAGGCTATCTTGAATCCAGTGGCAAAGTGAGCAAGTGACCCATGTCTGGGCATACCCTGCCAACTTAGAGCGAACAAAGCGATACCAAAGGGGATGATGGACGGAGTGTTTGAGCAAATCAAACATTCACCCCCAGTCAACTGATCTTGGTTTAATCCATCATTATTCTTTAGCTCACTCCACCACCCCACTTCAGACATGGCCATATGCAAATCAGTCTGACCCTGTGCCTGATGGGAACAGTCCAGCCTGAACTGCCAAGCCATGTCTTTCCTGGATCGGAAACAAGCATCCTGGGACCGGTTTCGTGTTCATAGCCCTTATCAGCCACGCTATCTTGAATCCAGTGGCAAAGTGAGCAAGGGACCCACGTCTGGGCATACCCTGCCAACTTAGGGCGATCAAAGCGATACCAAAGGGGATGATAGACGGAGTGTTTGAGCAAATCAAACACTTACCCCAGTCAACTGATCTGGGTTTAATCCATCATCATTCTTTAGCTCACTCCACCACCCCGGTTCAGACATGGCCATATGCAAATCAGTCTGACCCTGTGCCTCATGGGAACAGTCCAGCCCGAACTGCCAAGCCATGTCTTCCCTGGACCGGAAACAAGCATCCTGGGACCGGTTTCGGGTTCATAACCCTCATCAGCCAGGTTATCTTAAGTCCAGTGGCAAAGTGAGCAAGGGACCCACGTCTGGGCATACCCTGCCAACTTAGGGCGAACAAAGCGATACCAAAGGGGATGATGGACGTTCTGCATTCCATCGTTCTGCATTCTGTCCATCAACAGTTCTTTTTGCATTTGTCACCCCAAGTGAGACGGGTATGCTCAGATGTGAGTCCCGTGCTCTCTATGACACTGGAATCAAGCTATCCTAGCTTAAGAGGGGTGAAACCTTGAAACTGATCCTAGGATGTTTGTTTCCAGTCCAGGGACGACCTGGCCTGGCAGTTCGGGCTGGACTGTTCCCATTGGGCACAGGGTCAAGACTGATTTGCATATGGCTGGGTCCAAACTGGAATGGCATGGTGAGCAAAAAAATGATGGATTTAGGCCCAGATCTCTGTACTGGGGTGAATGTATGACATCGTTCTGCATTCTGTCCATCAACAGTTCTTTTTGCATTTGTCACCCCGAGTGGGACGGGTATGCTCAGACGTGAGTCCTGTGCTCTCCATGCCACTGGAATCAAGCTATCCTGGCTGAAGAGGGGAAAAATGCTGAAACTGGTCCAAGGATGTTTATTTCCAGTCCAGGGAGGACCGGCCTGGCAGTTCGGGCTGGACTGTTCCCATGGGGCACAGGGTCAAGACTGATTTGCATATGGCTGGGTCCAAACTGGAATGGCATGGTGAGCAAAAAAACGATGGATTTAGGCCCAGATCTCTGTACTGGGGTGAATGTATGACATCGTTCTGCATTCTGTCCATCAACAGTTCTTTTTGCATTTGTCACCCCGAGTGGGACGGGTATGCTCAGACGTGAGTCCCGTGCTCTCCATGCCACTGGAATCAAGCTCTCCTGGCTGAAGAGGGGTGAAACCCCGAAACCGGTCCTAGGATGTTTGTTTCCGGTCCAGGGAGGACCTTGCCTGGCAGTTCGGGCTGGACTGTTCCCATGGGGCACAGGGTCAATACTGATTTATATATGGCTGGGTCCAAACTGGAATGGAATGGTGAGCAAATAAACAATGGATTTAGGCCCAGATCTCTGTACTGGGGTGAATGTATGACATCGTTCTGCATTCTGTCCATCAACAGTTCTTTTTGCCGTTCTCCAGCATCAACAATTTATGCGTGCTGAAAGTTTGCACTGCAAGGGGAATACCTCCAATAGTCATGCAGAGGTTGTGCAATGTAAAGACACATAACACAAATAAAGAGGCAAATGCATATACTAGAATCATTGTGTCAATACATAACACACAAGCACATGGAGAAGCTGCAGGGCTTTCCAACCTGCAACAGCTATGTTTCCATGTTTGCTATTATTGTAATATACATCACATTTGAAGTTTTAAGGCGGTGCTGGCATTTGTTGGGTTAGTTTAAAATAAATATCAAGCAAAATAAATATATAGTCATAGTGGAACGCATAACCAGTTGTAATTACACTGATTCGACTGTTGGCAGAGGTACAATGACCAGGGGGATAGTAAGCTGCTTACATTTTTCTTTTCATACACAAAGGAAAAAACTGATATTAATACATGATAGGCTCCCAGATAAAAGGTGCCTCTGAGAAGCCTTATCCCATAATGGTAGTTTACTGGTTTTCAATTCTAGAATTGTAAATTCAGGAGCATAATGCAGTTAGACATATGGGGACATATTTATCATTGCTGTTGTCTTGTCCTTGTGCTGCACGAGGGGGTACAAGGGCGACACAACAACAAAGTCACATTTATCAAGCCACACAAGGCCACCTTGAGTGGCACTGCATGGCTTGATAAATTCAGAGTAACACAACACAGCAAAATCTCTGCCTTGCATAACTTTGCCACCGGGGAGGCATTCCATGGGTGGAACATGGGTGTTCCCACGCATACACCCATGAATTTTGGACATTCCAAGATTTACTAATACTGGTAGACCTGGGACTGCGTCAAAATGCTACGCCACCCCCAGGTGATGACGAGCAATAAGAGAAATATCTCTATTTCTCCTCATTTTTTCTTCTTTCTACGTGTGCTGCATTTTTGATATACACATAGAAAGAGGAAAATGCCTCAGAGGAGTTCCCAATGCAGGCGGCTTTGCACCATGGTGTAGGGGTGCCTGCATTGTCACTGGGCAGTAAAGAGTGTGCCAGCACATGGAAAGGAAACAAATGCACCACATGATGTGAAATACGAGGCATTCCTGCCCTTTCCCTTTCACACAGAGCAGCAAGGTGACCTGATGCTTTGTGCTGGGTGAACATTTTATAAATGTGCCCCATGGTGAGCTATGGAGAAAAAAAATATTTAAATGTGGAATTGCTGAAATACAAAGAAGAAACAATGATCTGTGCAATTTCCCACCCTCGTCGCTCTGATTTGAGGTGGTAACAGCAATATGTGAAACAAATGCTGCATATTAATCATCAGACATTCCTAAATCCATATGAAGAGGTTATATCAATAATTATTCATAAAACTATGCATTCACATCTTGATTCTCCATAACGCGCAAGATAACCTGAAATTATTCTGACATAATTCACAAGGAAAAGCACTTGTCTGGCTGTTGAGCAGCGAAGAAAGGGTAAGGGGGCCATTATGATGGCGGGCGGGCCACAACATCGTTTACCCTCCCGCCACATTACCATTGCGGGGGATACCGCGGCCGACGGAAAGTCCGTCCGACGGTTTTCCGCCAGTCGGCAATCGTTACGATTGCCGGCCGGGCGGAACTGGGGCATGATATGGTGGTGGTGCCTGGAAGGCACCGCCATCCATATCATGATGCCGGGTTTTCAGAGCCTTTCCATGGTGGCGATGCCGCCATGGAAAGGCTGGTGGGAATTGCTTTGGGATCCCGTTGCGGGCCCCCGGGTGGGTGGGGGAGTGGGGGGCTGCACTTGCGGGGTACCTATGGTACCCCCCTACATTGTCAGACTCAAGACAGCAGGCACCGCGCTGTGCCTGCCACGTTGTGCATGGCAATGCACGACGTGCCTCTTTGGCATTGTGGCAGGTGCTGCTTACAGCAGCACCCGCCGCAATGTCAAAGATATGGACTGCGACCGCCACGGTGGCGGTCACATCCTAATTTGCGGTGCGCGACCACCGCACCACCGGCGGCCTGTCCCAGCACCGCTAGGGTGGCGGGCATCCTAATGGGGCCCCAAGTGTTTTACCTTGTGGATTACCTTATGTACATTGGTACAATGGAAGGACTGTTTTAGGTTGACTATTGTTTCTTATTACTGGGACTCATGGGAAATATAGTCCTATTAATTATTATGGTATCACTTTTAAATGTGGGCTGCAGAGCATTCAAATGGAGATAGATATATTATAATCTGAGCCTCTGGTCCTGACATATCAATTGGATTGCATGCAATCTGTCATAAACAACTAACAGCTTCAACTCCACCTAGGGTGAGACTGGCCTGTAGAGCAATCAGTCAGTAAACACAAACGCTTGCAGCCTTAAAGACCCCACAGAACATCTGTACAGCGTGTCATTACGAGCTGTAAACTGCCACGATTTGCAAATGTGGGACACTTTTTTCTAGCTTTTTTGGCTAATGGGAGCCACTTTTAGCTGTCCATGTCCAACCCTGACTCCACCATGCACGTTTTGAGGGAAATAAACAAGTACAATAGGAAGAATCATGCATGACACCCTGATGGTAAAAATACAGTTTTGTGTAGTTACTACTCTGAGATCTTTAAAATAATTAAGAATTGTTTTCTTTTCTAGGGTTAGGAGGATAATCTGCCACTCAAGTAATTTCTGTGCATTTAGCTTATGCAAGCAGAACTGACGTTCAATCTCGAATGGACTTTAAATTCTATGAAATGTCTGTCCGCTTGACATTTAATTTGATGTAAAATGCTATTCTAAATGCCTTTGTCTATATAACTAACTGAATTTAAAGATAACAGATTTTAGTTGAAAAGCTGAGGATGATAGGTGTAATATGACTAAACATTGAGAATGAATGCCTTTAATATTCTGTCACATACCTGGAGAGTGGGTCCAAGTGTAGCTGTCATTTGGGAAATAAAAAACAGATTCCAATACATGATGGGATTTGGACGGTGGGGTGGGGCGCATACGTGCTAGTTTTGTTTTAGCTCTTTTGCTTTCTTCCTTTGTAGTCCTAACTGAATACTTGACATCAAGCATCACCATGAGAATGCATTGGGCTGTGTTTTTGTGATGTAACATGGCATTTCATATGTCCTCTTTAGTGCTAGTAGGTCAGGTGTGAAGCCTTCTATCTATGACTCGTATTTTCCCAGTCTGCTGGAGGCCGTCGAGTGTGGAAGCACTTCTATAAAGATGCCAAAGGAACAGCACATTCCCGTGAATGACAGTGTCTCTTCATGACTTGATACACTTGTGGATTTTTAATGTGACGCCAACATTTTTTTGGTTGTTTTGTGAATTATTGCAGTCGAGTTCTCATGTCCCAATGCCTGAGGTGAAAGTCAGGTCAGGTCATGGAGCATAATTGAAGCAGCTGTTTAAAGCAACAAAAATTGTATGTTGCTTTTCTGTCTGCTGATCTATTTTTAGGTCGAGCCTGGGCAGCGCATGCGCTGCTCCGCATGGCATGCTGTATTCAAGTATGGAGTTGAAGCTCCATCCACTCTCTGCCCATATTTTTCATTGTCTTGTGTCCTTGTCCTTTGTAAATGCTGGCTTCTGATTCGTTAATGGGCTTGTTAGTTCCTCTTTAGTACTACTTCATATTAATTTGTAACCTCCCATTAGGTATGGCCTTTTTACTTCTGTTGTTACATGGTATGTCTTTTTCAGTTTGTAAGCACTATTTTCTTAAATACGTTTTTTCTACTGCAGGCACGACATGCTTACCTGCAACATTCAGCGTGCCATGTGTGCTTTCACTTTCCAAGCTGCCCGATGGCCACTTCTATGAAATGAAATGGGTCTTGCATTTACAAGAGTTTCAGCTATTGGCATTGTAAATGACAATGCCTTTTATTTATGTGTTAATTATCAAAACAGATAAATAAAAGACATTGTAATTTACAATGCAAATAGCTTAAACTCTGGCAAATGCGAGACCTATTGCATTGCAAATGCTTGTTTTAGCTTACAGTGACTAACAGAGAGAACATGCTTATTTTTTGCGCTCATTAGGTAGTTAGAGAAAAGATACAATCTTTCTGCATGTTTGTACACATTCCAAACTACTGCAGCTTTTTTTTTTTAAACTGAGTGCTATTGAAATGTTTTTAATATCTGCTTGAAATAAATAACTAATAGGTTTATGGTGTGTTTAATTTTGCACTGCATGTTTTATTTTTATTCTTCATGTTCAATCAATCAACCAATCAAGGTTTGCAAAGCATGGCAAATCACCCTGAGGGTCTCAAGGAGCTGGAGTAGCTGCTTGCTTCATGGTGTTCTATTCATTGAAACAGCAAGGTCTTGACTCCTTTCCTGACGTTCTGCAGTGATGGGATTCTCCTGAGGTGCAGGGGAAGGCCATTTAAGGCTTTGGCCACCAGGTGTGAGAAGGAGCATCCTCTATTTTTGCTTCGGGAGATCCGGTGGTGTCCGCGAGGAAGAGGGAGGTGCAGCCCAGGTGGTGGGTTGGAGGAAGGTCAAGCATTTGTTGATGTAAGCTGGTCCTTCGTTGTGCGAGGCTTTGTATGCAAGGGTCAGCATCTTGAACTGGCATCTTTTCGGGATCAGGAGCCAGCGTAACCTCTTGAGGTGGGGTGTGATGTGGGTACATCTGGGCAAGGTCTAGGGTATTTGAAAACATGCTTGCTCTTTCATATGAAAAAGCAATGCACCAAGGCTTTAAGTGGTTTGTGGGAAAGGTAATTGTGTGACTAAGTATTTTATTAGTTAAAGTACCCCCTGGCATTCATGATAAGGATATTGCAGGTCACCATAACCTTATAAAGGGACTGTTGCTAGGATTCTGCGGAATCACAGAACCATGCTTTGGGTCATGGAACCTTAGTAGGCAGGGACTGAGTCATCCTACCACCTGAGTACCCATGAGCCCAGGGACTGACAAGCAATAGTGTCTCACTTGCCCTCACACGCACAGTGGAACAAGTGATAAGACACCCTAGAACACAACACACCTGACCCTCTCAGGAAACGCGGTTGCAGGACACACCTTTCGCTCTCACTCTCGTACCAGTCCACAATAAGATTAGACAGAGACACGAGAAACCTGCTCTAGTATGCAGTATACATGCAACAACAAGTAGAAAAATGCTTAACACAATTATGATTCGCATAGCAAGTAGTCTGTAAATCATAAAAGGTGCTGTCATTTTATACAACAGTGGGGCCTAACCTCCCCTTTCCCTGATTATATATTAGAAGATCACTGGGTGTTTAGCAGCAGACCCCGTACCTCAGTCTATAGATGGAAGATCTACATTAAAGGTGCTGTCACGCTCCCTTCTCTGGAAAGATCCCTTTCCAACTGTGTGCTACCTACCCGTGTATACCAATATGACTAAAGTACATGTTCCCAAACAACAGCTGCATCTGCGTGTTTTGTCTAGGTGCAGGGCCTGACCAGAACAGAATAACAAGGGGCATTGTTGTTCGACCATGTCTGCACTGTTCAGAACAAATCCCGGGAAAGAACAGAATGTAAAAACAACAGCAGGTTCTGTGTGAAAGTTGCAGTGTGACACAAAGCAAAATATGGTCGTATAGTTGCATGCGCAACCCAGAAGACAATCCGCCATGAGCTCATGCTAACATAGGAAAATGACAATGGCCACCTGGACCACATGACACCCCCACCTTTGGTCAGGACATGAGCACGAAATGGCTACGGAAAGCACTGGTAAGCAGCACCAAAGCTTCATAGTTGAGCGTCCAAGACAGAAGATGGTCAAATGAACTGAAAAAAAAAAATATTCACAAAACTATATCCAATTACAGCTTGTTAACAGGGCCCGATATGTATGCGGCCAAGTGGAACACCATCAACTCTAGTAAGGTATCAGAACCTTCCAAGCTGAAAAGAGCAGCCATCCAATTGAGCAAGTCAAATGAACAGCCGTGTTCCTCATATCCAGTGGTTGCTAGGACCCTCCAAGCAATGCCGGTATTAACTTCAATGAAACTGAGATCCAAGAGTCGGTGTGCAGCTGTGTAGTAAGCCATGTCTGCTACAAGCCCCAACAATGGATTATATGCAAGCCGCATACCAAAGGAACAGTACTGGTTATGGGACATCAACGGACCCATCAACAGTTTATAATCCAGGGCAGCATGTGACCAGTCCTGGTTATGGGGAATCAACAGTTTATAATCCAGGGCAGCGTGTGACGTGTAGCCAGGCAGATATCCAGGGCCCACCGGATGCAGTAAAACACAGGTTGCACACAGGCTAAATGGGCATAACGGAAGGTCGGACAGAAATGGACATCTAAAGCTTCTAATGGCAGTAATACAAAAAGTTGATGCATCCGCTCACTGTACAGCTGCAACTGTTCCTGTCTGGGCAGAAAAGATCAAGCAGCAATTGTAGAACAGTATAAAGAGGACAGCAATGCCACAAATCAAGACGAGCAGCAGTGGGAACCCACCATACACGCTGGAAAAAATAGAATGTATAAAAGCAGGAATTACTCAAAAAATCGACTGTAAAGAGCACACAAGGCCAGTGTCTCCAAGTTTAAAAAAGTGTGCTAGGCCCGTCGTATCAGACACATTAAATGTTTGATGTATCAATTCTCCAAAATGAAGGGGGAGATTTGTGTTTAACATCGATTAAATTTCACTGGACTTTCTTGCTATCTGCAATCCAAAGGTCTCACGGGCTGATGTGAGAGCAACTTCTTGTTGAAACAATAGCGCTTTGAGTCTTCTTAGCCTATTGAAATCTGTTTTCAGGGTTGGAATGGAAGGCCACAATGAACTGTCTACTCTCCTATGTGGAGGGGGAAACAGGACGTTGATGCAAAAAGTAACTAGCTGGGAAACAGTCACCACATATGGGATTCGGGCCCAAAGACCGCAGCAGTCCTGATTATTAAGGACGAGATAACTGCAACTGGAAAGCAATGTGAAAGGGGGAATAAAAGCAGGAACCGGAGTTTCTTTTACAAAACAAGCTAAATTAGGGGCAGAAACATTACAAGCACCGTGCAGTTTCACTTGTTGATATACAAGGGAATGGCCAGCAGTGGAGTCACACTCTTCCCTTCTAAGAAAAACTTCTCCATCAGCACGTTGACAGTGATATATAAACAGTAAAGACCATAACTCATGTATGTAACTGCTCCCAAGGGGCTCATATCTACCTACGGGAAAATGTTTCATGCACGCTGTAAACTGAAACATAGAGACGGGCAACGAAAAAAAAACTTGAATTTACCAGACTGCAGAATTAATTTTGGCTACAGTAAACGGTAGTTGTTTGAGTTTTCTATATGCAACATAGTGTATGTAGCATCTTTCATAGCCATCAATTGTTTGCTTGATAAATTGAAAGGTAAGAACAACGCACTTGTGTTTAGATAATCCCAGAGAATTCTCCGATTTTTAAGTGTCTGTAGTGTCCACCCAAATTGCAGAACTGATCTAAGTTGGTATCAACCATGATAGAACGTAGACACTTCATTTTGTACAATATCAATAACGGAAGATACAATATTGTCTAAAATATAAATACGAGATGACAATGTGTTAATACTGTTATCAACAACTGTGAAGACTTTATCCAAATTGTCCTGATCAATTTGTTGTAGCCGTACAGCGGCTTCTAGTTGTGACAGTTTCCAAAATTCATTATAAGCAGTAAAAACAAAACGCTTAGCATGAGGGGATTTTGGACCCAAAAGGAAATCAGCCAGATTTATGTGGCCAGACAAAAGGGAATGATGTTTTTTTATAGATGACAGCGTGGAAAGTTCTAACCACTGTTGACATAATTTTCCAAAAGAATAAGTGGTAACTGTACTGGAATGGGGGGTCTGAGGGTAGCATGGATCAGGTCTATGTAATGAAAACCCTGAAGTAGTATTCATGAGACACAAATGACAAACATTTATTTTCACTGGCCACATAGCCCACCCAGCAGGACTCACTATAGAGGAATTAAATGTGCTATTTCTTATCATGCAATTAACCAGATCTTCAATATAATTTGTGTAAGTTTGCCAGTTATGGAATAGTGGGAGAATTTAATTGCTTAATTTTAGCCAATCCCAGACAAGTAGCTTGTTGGACTGTGTCATTGCGAAAGATGATTTGGGTTGGTATTAGACATGCACGGGACAAGGACTCAGTGCCTTGCATTTGCCAAGGATTAGTGCCCCATACTAATTTTAATTCCATGTTATCTTTCCAGTAATCATATCCCTTTAACGCTACATTTTCAGTAATAAAAGAAGAGTAGATTAACTTGGTTTGGGTAAGCATATACTTTTGGTAGAATTGTGAACTAATTAAGAAAAGATAAAGCCCAGTCTGAAAGGTTATAACCTATAAAGTACATGTATTTTCACTTTTGCATATTTTAACTACCCTGAGATGGAGTAGGGCAATGTTCCTGTTGTGTATAATTAAAAATGGGATGCTGTCTGTTAGTTCTATGCAGAAAATATGTCCATAGTGTTGATATCAAAATAACTCAACATAGTTTGCAGAATTCAAATATAAATCTCCTATATCAAAGACAGTATAATATTGTAATTCAGAAAACAAAGAATTCAAAGCGTTGACATTCCAATCCTCTGACTGTAGCCTAGGTATAATCACATCACGCATAGAAACACGGAATACATATGGTATCTGTAGGGTCTCCATAGGACCATATACATTGAATTGTAGTTTATTCCATTAGAAACTGGGACTGGTCTCTTTTAATTCCATATGAGGAAGAATGTGGGGTCAACACACTGTCGACCGATTCCACGTTGGAGCGCTCGAGAAGGTAGGGGCCATTAATCAGAAGGAAGAAGACAGTCACAAATCCAATCCACATGAACAGGAACACCATGGAAAACACGATCCAGACACATGTCCAAGGGGGAACCAGATACGTGTATTCCAACCAAGAAATCCTTGCCAGTGTCGGGGGATGACTGTAGACAAAGAAGAACTGTTGAATTATCCCGATCGATATAGTAACCAGAAGAACTCTGCTGAAATAGCGGAACAGAGGCGTGCAGGACCACAGGGCTTTCAACAGGTGGAACAGAATAAATAATTTCCATTTTAGAACTCGAGAAAGATGCAATTGAAAATTGGTCAACTGATGACTCGCCATCCCCCTCCAGCAGTCGGGGATAATCAGAATGAACGAGGCTCACAGGCTGTAAAGAAATATCCTGCTGTGGGATGTTCCTTGGCATTCTATTGAGAATTGACCATTTGGTATAAGATGTGAATTATGACTTTAACATCAACCTCACGAGTACTAATGGTTACTCCTTAAATTGGACAAAAGTGGACCCAGTGGTTTTTCTGAAAACACTGGTTAATAAGACACACGAGGACTTTGAAATCTGCCTTTCCTAGACGAGGGATGATGTACAAATTTTTGATGCATTCATTAAAATAACAGGGGAAGCCTGAAATTTACTAACGAGGGATCTGATAAGCCACAGGGTTGGTTTGACAGGGCATGTAGTAAGGGACATGCCCACTTAAAAAATGTCCTTCAAAGCAAAACTAGAAACAGGGAAGAACTTAGACAGACGAGAATCTGTTACCGATTAGCAATAAAAAAGCATAAGTTACAATTGAAAAAGGAAGCCTGGCAGGCACTGCATCAGGCAAGTGTAAATAAGGATAGTATCAGTTTCTGGAGAGCGGTAAATGCCCTTTTTTTGTAAATAGGGAGACCGATGTTATAGACATAGCAATTACTGAGGATAAATGGGTTGAATTCTTTATGGGTCTTTACAATGACGACAACCTTGATCATAGTGAGATAGCCACTGTGGTGGGGGGAACAAAGCAAATGTACAACCTATAGCTTTTCTTCTAGAAGTTGACATCTCATGCGAGGAAGTTAGTAGGGCTATAACCGAGAGTGCCTCAGGGAAAGCACCAGGACCAGGTGGTGTGCCAGTGGACGTCTATAAGGCTAACACTGGTCTATGGGTCCCTCTTTTAACTAATCTTTTAATAAGCTATAATTGCTACGAGTTTATCCCCACATGGTCGGATACAATCGTCGTGATCCCTATATTTAAAAAGTGAGACAGAAATTATCCAAGTTGCTATTGTCCAATTTCTTTATTGGATGCCCTAATGAAAGTTGTTGGGAGGGTCATTCTAAATAAATTACAAACTTGGGCAGATGACACTAGCGTTTTATCAAACTTTCAATATGGGTTTCGAGCAGGCGTGGGTACGATAGAGCAAGGACTCAACTTAGCGTTAATTATAGGCAAATATTCATTAGCAAAGGAGGGCAATCTTTTTTTGATGTTTGTTGACTTAAGCTCAGACTTCGATTGCGCAAAGCATTACAAGTTATGGAGTATCCTCACAGACATGGATGTTGAGCCTCCCTTGTTACTTTTTATTAAGGAATTGTATAGGGAAGAAGGGGCGAGGATTCGATATGGGCAAAAGGGGGAATGCTCAACTAATTTTGTATACAAAAAGGGTGAGACAAGGTTGTATACTCGCCCCTTTCCTTTTTTCCTTATACATTAATAGTGTTGGACAATTCTTGATTGACCATCAACAGGATTACCCAATTATTAATAATACCCCCGTCCCTATTATATTGTATGCGGATGACGCAGTTATTATGCACGCACCCGATTAGGTCTTCAACGGACTGTTACTAATTTTGTCACCTATATGAAAGAGAAGGGTTTAAAAGTGAACATTAGCAAGACCTATACAATGACCTGTGGCAAACAAAATAGTAAATCATGTGACATATTTATTAAGAAGAAAAAATTAGAAAGCACGGACAAATTCTCGTATTTGGGAATTAATTTTGACAGGACTGGTTCGTGGAAAGCGGCCATAAGTGCAAGGAAACTGATTTTTTCAAGAGCTATAGGTGCAGTTATTAACTTCTCAAAAAAATTGTGTGGTAGACCGGTCCTGGAGCTAATAGACATTTATAAATCTAAATGCATATCTACTGCGACTTATGGTGCAGGTATCTGAGGTCTATCAGATGTTGGACAAATACAACGCTGCGAGAAAAAAATTTTATTCGCTATCTTCTGGCAGTCCCTAGCTCTACTGCCACCTTTAGTTGCCACAGGGAACTTGGTCTGTCATACATAACTGACATTATTAAAATAAACACATTCTTATTATGGCATAAGGTGTGGGTATCTATGGAAACTGGTTTTGACAGAGACGTAATCCTGGACTGCCTTAAATTGGATGGGGTGGCAAAAATACCATGGATTAGCTACATTAAAAAAAATGGCATGCGAAATTGGTCATCCTGAATATTTCGATTCCCCTAACAGCCTGGAAATAATATCGAGAAAAATGTTAAAAGTAAACTGTTTGGACTACTTAGAAAATAAGCGTTGGCTAATCGAGAAAGGGAAAAAATCAGTCATTGAAAATAATCTGATGACGACATGTTTTGGCTTACAACCTTATTTAAAAGAGATACAGAGTAGCTTTTGCCGCATGCTCCTATCCCGTTTCCATACTGGGTCTTTTTATAGAATGGTTACCTTCCCTGACATAAATGATTGGTCACAAAATTTATCGCTATGTCCTTGTGATAACACTTCAAAACAATCTATATTACATTGTATTCTCTTTTGTAAATATTATGTCTTACTAAGGAAAAGGTTTTTAATTCCTATTTTGAAGATGTTAGGTTTAAGACAATGTAGAGTAGCACTTTTAAGGCTACAATTTTTTGAAAATGAAAAGATTATGATGGCCACTTCTTCTTTCTTAAAGGCGATTATCAGATACAGAAACACAATGTAAAGCTTGCTCAGAGTAATCAAAAAACGTTTTATTCTTTTACTATTAATGGATTGACTTGATGAATTGGTAATTTTTATATATTATGAAAAATGCATATGTGGTTATTTTCTTGTACTGTGCTTTTATGGTTTTTATTGTACAAAAATCGAATAAAGCTGATTTGATTTGATTCGATTTGATTTGACCATATGATATAACTTGATATGTTCAATTGAGATAAAGCGATTATCTTTGCATCCAGGTAGGGGAGGTAAAATCACGGTTCCGGTATGAGGGACCAAATTCTTTCTTGATCGTCACTTTCTCATGAACCAGATAGCCAACTTTGGGGAGCCAGCCAGAAACAGGAATGAGAACAGCTGCATCTGCAGGTGAGGTGGAGGGAAAATGTGTTTTTGCCAGAGTGTCACAAGTCTTTTGTACATCCTGTAATATAGCACAGTGTTTATCTATGTAAAATGTAGTGTCAGCTGCCACAACGTCTAGACCCTCAAGGTCTGGAACAAACATCTTAATGCCAAAGAGCATTTCGTACAGGGTCCGCCCACCCAGATATCCTTGAGGGAGATTAATAAGTGCACATTGAACCCCATAGAAGTGAGTTAACCAACCACGGCCCATACATAATACCCTTGCTGTTAAAGACTGCTTTAAGTCACAGTTCATCCACTCCACAACAGATTTGCCCTCAGGCCTATATGGAGACAAGAAATGCACCTGCACTCCCATAGACTTTATTGCATCACTGTATTCCTTAGAGGCAAAAGCTGGACCTTGGTCTAAATGGAAAGTGACACAGGCATAAGTCCAGACAAAGACATGCAAATCTTTTATAACAGTACGTGTGTCAGCAGAGTGCTGCGGCCAAACCCAGATGAACCTACTTGCAAGAATACACTGCAACCAAAATATATTTGAAAGCATTACCGGATGTCAAAGGACGCAATGATCAAGATAAATGCACCCGAATGGATGGTTAGAAATAAATATGTGAGTCTGAGGTGGGCACTGGACAGTAGAACTCTTAATTTGCTGACAAACATCACAACAAAGCACACATGTACGAGTTTGCTGGTATAAACCATGCCACCAATAGCGTTGCTGTAGTAGAGAAACTGTAGCCGACACTCCTTAATGAGCAGAAGCCAATCCTTCATGGGCATTGCTTAAGAAGAGATAGTCTGCAGTCATTGTTGGGAATCATGCGATCACCAACAGTAGGATTTATTACAAATGACACATTTTCAGAAGTCCTGTGATTAGTATAACGTGAAGGGAAACCTTGCGGAAAAGGAGTACCATCCGTAGATGGGGCTATAGCAGCCAAACTATCATCATCAATTTTAGTCATGGAACAAGTAAGTGCATTTACTTTAACTGTGGCTACTGCAGATTTGGCTGCTTCATCAGCCATTGAATTTTCAACAGCGTGCGTGTCCGCACGTTGTTGTCCCAAAGTATGGGCAACATGAGTAAGTGGCAAACGATCTTTATGAGCAGCCACTCAGACCAAAAGCAGTTTATGCTTGATTGTGCTACCTTTAGAATCCCCAAAATCCTTCTGTTTCTAGAAGAACAAATTGTCATTCTAAGACTGTACACAATAAAAGGAGTCACTCACAATAAGTGTGGACAAATCAGGATTGGCAAATTCAAGAGCCAAAAGTAAAGCTCGCAAACTCGGCCAATTGAGCCATGCAGTCACTAATTAATGTAGACTGAGCATTTCTGTCTACAACTGCACCTACTACAATAGCACAAGCTTCAGAATAAGCCTGTTTAGAACCAATGGCCGGTTGAGCCAAGCCATCAGTGTAGATGATGCATTTGTACAGAACAGATCAATAGGAAGAACTGTCAAAGGGATAGTGAGAACATGTTCATACTGAAGAAACTCTTGAGTTTGTAAGGGTGGGTCAAAAACAAATTTGACATCAGCCGACGTCAAGGAAGTAACCCAGTGTATGCAATGAGGATGCAGAGCTTTAGAGTTAGGAACACTAGCTCTCGTGGCCGCCTCTTAGGCAGGCACAGGAGAAATGACAACAATGTGTTCACCTTGTGCAAGAGGGTGTTCTTTAAGAATTGCCATCTGCACAGCAGTAAGAATTTTCTCAGTAGAATAGAAACATAACTCCGCAGGAATATAAAGATGCAATTTAGCGGAAATGGGAACTGTGTCACCCTCATTGATAGTCATATAAGTGAAACCGATCGATCCAGGCAAGATCCGAATGACCAAATTGGTAGTATTGGCTCCAGTTTGTAAATATTGTGTTGCAAGCAAATCTGATTGTAACAGGCGCAAAACTGCGGTGTGTTCCAGAAGTCAAGAGGAAGTAGAAAAAGAAGGATGTAGCAATTCGTAGAGTGGCTTGATACGCTGAGCATAATCAGGAATGTACATTGTGTCAAAATTTAAAAAACCCAGCAGAGACTGCATTTTTTAATGGTAGATGGAGGTTGCAATTGAGCACACTTCTCCAGAAAGTGGGGTGCCAACCCCTACCCTCATTTGTCAGTTCATACCTGAGAAAAGAACGAGCCAAAAAGGCTATATGCGATTTTGCAAAGTTAAATTTGTACCCTAAGGTCACAAAACAAGTGATGATGAAATCTACTTGCGCAAGATGAGGATTTAATTCATCATCAGTCAGGTGAATGTCATCAACATGTGAAAAAGCATCTGGATCAATTTCATTTAAAAGAGACACTATAAGAGCCGCAAAAACCCAGGGGCTATTCTTATACCCCATAGGCAATCTCGCATAGTGGTTCTGGGAGCCGAGAGTGCTGAATGTGGACAAGTCACGGCTCACCAGAGCCAAATTGTGATTAAAAAATCAATTTGAAATATCTAAAGTAGTTTTAAACTTCTTACGTATGATATTACTAACTAGTGCTGTAGCATGCGTACTCTGCACGGCAAGGGTACGGGTATGACGATTCAAATGTCTGTAATCTAAGACAATGCAATATGACCCATCAGGTTTCAAAATAGGAAAAAGGATTATTGATCGCAGAAATACAGGGTTCAATTACACCCTGGTATTCAAATTGAGTAAGAATTTCTTTAACAGATGCCTTTTTTGACACGTTTATTGGGATATTGAGTTTGAGGCTGATGAGTTGATTGAAAACAGGCACAACATGGAATGGTGAATCCTTATCCCAACCCGCCTGGTTGCAGTATAAGGCAGGAGCTAAGGCAAGAGCCCACTCTGAAGCATAAGCATATATATATTGCAAAAAGGAAGGAATAATCACATCCTTGCCTCAAGGACAAGCAAGAACTAATGGGAAAGGCAATCCACCTCCGCTAGTAATATGTCATAAGAAGGCGTTAAGTTGTCCCAAAAAACAGCATTTATGGTACGTTTAATATCACCCTATATTTTAAGGTCTACATGATAAAGTCTATCAGAGGGAGCTACGCGGGTGTCCACAGTTTCTACAGTTACCAAAGTGTCAGCTGCTCTCGCCACCAGAAACCGGCAGAGTGTGTGCCGCACTACAGTAACTTCCGCCATGCTGTCGAAGAGATTCACCCCCCAACTCATGTCCAGGAGGAGGTTTCTCACCGTTTGTGGCATATTTCGCTGTCAGAGCGGCAACCGTTTTCTTCTGAAATGGGGCTCGATACAGTGGTGGTTCCTCTCGTTTGACTTTCACGTCAAACTGGCACTGTGGGTCCCATTTAGATTGTGTGGACTCGCCTTGTCTGCGAACCTGTCACCCCCCTCTGCCAAATTGTTGATCTGACGATTTCTGAAAGGAACGAGAACGAGTATCAGGATCCTGAAGCCTCTCTGGAGTTTTAATATTAGAGCGATCACGTAAATCACATCTATGTTCAGACGCATCAGGTCGTGGTGACCCAGCTTCTGTTTCTGTCCCACGTCTTTTTACAAAAGACTGGACGTCCCTCCTTGTCAGGCGGTGGCTTACGCTGAGACAGGGTAGAAGGTCTGACCCCCAAATTATTGCGACCCAAGGATGTATACACATCAGCAATATTAATTGGAAACTCACGTTCCCGGTCATTGTCGGCCACTGTCTTACCCTTAATATTAGAAATAATCATTTCGGAGACAACGGGAAAAATGCCCACTAATTTTATTCCCAAATTCAGGACTGGACCTGCCCTGTTTTCATTCTGTATGTGTTTCAGAATGCTCAGCAGAATGCTCATGGAGGGGGTGGCAAACACTGTCCCCCAGGTGTTGCAATCTGCCTGTGTGGGAATCAGACCACTTGGTAAACACATAGGGGTCGATTACAATGGTGGGTGGATTGCCACCGCCCGCATGGCGGTGGCGATCCGCCCACCATAATCTACCACCCGCCACTAATTTACCCCGCCATATTACTATGGCGGTGGGGAGGCGGTCTTTTGCCTTTCCATGGTGGCATTGCCGCCATGGAAAGTCAAACGGTCCTTGCTGTTGGGGGCCCATAGCTGGCCCCCAGGGTGTTGGGGGGTGGGGGGTGCACATGGGGTGTACCTATGGTACCCCCCTGCATTTGCATGAACAACATGGCAGGCACTGCGCGGTGCCTGTCACGTTGTGCATTCAAATGCACAATTTGCATTTCTAACCTTGCGGTGGGTGCTTCTGGCAGCACCGCCTGCCGCAATGTTAGAAATGCGGAATGCGCCCGCATCCAAATTGCACATGCAGGACCGCCGCATGCATAGCAGGCGGTCCCATTTCCCGGGGCTATGGCGGGCAGACAAAGCCCGCCCGCCATGCTAATCAGCCCCATAGTAAGGATCCTGGGTTTTTCCACAGGACCACTGAGAGGGAAGACAGCATCAAGCTTTTCAATCTTCTGAGCGATCCAAAATGGAATATCTCCACGAGCCTGAGGACGTTTACCTATGACTGAATTTATAAGGACTGGACTAATTGCAAGGGCCCCACCATGCGCCTGCACTGGAGGCACAGCTCCTTTTAGAGCCACCAAAAAAGCATGTGAAAAAAACTGACTCAAGCGTCCATATTGAAGACAGACCTGCCCATACAGTAAACAAACTTTAGCTAAATTAGCATTGAGATAATTGGGATGTGGAGTAAAACCAGCCAATACTGGCCATGTGGCAAGGCAATGCTTAAGGGGCCCATGCGAACGAAAAAAAGAGTGTGTGGAAGGGCACCATTAAACTAAATCTGGTGCTCCCAGGCCCTAAGGGGAACTTCAATCACTGCATAAGGATAATATGCTACTGGAACCGCAGCAGCTGTATTAGAATTAAAAGTATTGTCATTCGCATCTACTGCGGAAAGCGTAACCCATGAATAAAAATCCTTGAAGCAGTAAGCTGCATCTGCTTCAACCACAAAAACACCCATGTTGTAACAAATGTTGTGCGGAAATGTGCTTGAATCGCAACCAGTTGAGCCATAGCCATAGCAAAAGGTTTGTAAAGGAGCTATTGGTACCACAAAAAATGGGTCAAAAGCCTTTTAAAGTGTTCAAGCTTGAAAAACCTTTAGCAAATGGTGTACCCTATCAACCGACGGAGGCAAAGCCCTCCCACCATGGACATCTCAGAAACCGGTGTGAGGGTATTGTGAGAGCAAGCGCTTCTCAGGCATTCCATTAATCAGTACCAGACAAAACATTGACAGCACCATGTTGCAGAGTCACACAACTATGCGTGGGATCATGGAACTTTAGTAGGCAGGAGCTGAGTCATCCTACCACCTGTTTACCCATGAGCCCGAGGACCGCCTAGCTATATTGTCTCACTTGCCCTTTCACGTACTCACAGAGGAACAAGTGATTAGAAACCCCAGTACACAACACTCTCAACCCTGTCAGGAATCGCAGTTGCAGGACACACCCTTTCACTCTCACTCTCATACCAGTCCACAATAAGATTAGACAGAGACACAAGAAAAGTGTAAAATGTTTATTTTAACTTAAGTGCTCTAGTTTGCAGTATACATGCCACAACAAGTAAAACAATACCTAACACAAATATGGTTAGCATAGCAAGTAGTCCATAAATCATAAAAGGTGCTGTCATTGTATACGACAGAGGGGCCTAAACCCCCCACTCCCCTGATTATATATTAGAAGATCTCTGGGTGTTTAGCAGGAGACCCCATACCTCAGTCTATAGATGGAATATCTACATCACAGGTGCTGTTACGCTCTCTTCTCTGGAAAGATCCCTCTCCAACTTTGTGTTACCCACCCATGTATACCTATATGACTAAATTACATGTTCCCAAACAACAGCTGCATCTGCATGTTTGTCTAGGTACTAGGGCCCGACCAGAGCAGAATAACAAAGGGCATTGTTGTTCAACCTTGTCTACAGTGTTCAGACTAAATCCCAGGAAAGAACAGAACATAAAAACAACAGCAGGTTCTGTGTGAAAGTTGCAGTGAGGCACAATATGCAAAATATGGTCGTATAGTAACGTGTGCAAAGCAGAAGACAATCCACCATGGGCTAATGCGAACATAGGGAAAACGACAATGACCACATTGACCACATGACAGGACTCGGCCTTAGGCCTTGTTCCACTATATAGTTATGGACCTCATCGATGACTTGCAATATTCCTATATTGTACAGCAATGGGTACTTATATAATCAGTGACTTGTGATGTACCCAGTTGCCGATCATAAAGAAAAGACATCCGAATTCGACTATATAATTTATCACAAACAAGTTCTGAAGTCACAATTCGTGCTGCAAAAGGCAGAAGCTGAGGTGAAAGGCAGGTCAGTTCATGGAGCATACGAAAGGCATCTGTTTAAAGCAACAAAAACAGAATGTTGCTTTTTTTTCTTCTGCTGCATATTAGTAGCTTACAATGACAAGCGGAGATAATTTGTTTATTTTTTGCACTCCTTCGATTGAGAAAGGCTAAAATCTTTCTGCTTGTTTCTACACATTCTGAGCTACTGTTTGTCCTGCACTGATGTCTTGCAGGCGTAGATGGTTGAGACCAATTTGCTTACAACTCAACATATTATCTGCTTCTTCATTTAAGACAGCCCTGATTAATCCACCTAATGAAATGTTTGTTTTTAAACTGTACAACTTTTTAAAATGTTTTTTGGACCTGTATTAAGCTTGAGTAATTGTGATGGAATAATATATTATGAATTTGTTGGTTTTGTATGTATATGTTGTTTTATGTGGACCTCATAAAGAGTTCCTTATCATAATAAAATAAAAACTAAAAAAAAAAAACTACTGCAGCTTTAAAAAAAAAAGAAAAAACTGACTTGCATTGAACTGATTCAAATATGTTTTTGCAACAAATATCTAACAGGTATTTGATGTGTTTATTTAATTTTGCACTAGATGTTATATTTGTATTCTTCATGTTTGCAACCATGCTTCCTCTTTCATGTGAAAGTGTTATGCAACACATTTTTAAGTGATTTGTGGGAAAGGTACTGTGTAACCATATATTATATGGTATAAAGTACCCCCTGCCATACATTATAATGATGTTGCAAGTCACCTTAAAAAGACACCCAGCTTTAGGCCTTGTTCCTCTATATGGTTATGGAATTCCTCAGTGACTTGCAATGTACAGCAGGGGATATTTTGTCACTCATATAAATGCAGGTTTAAGTCATCAAAGGCTAGACAGCCACTCCAGAGTGCTTTAAGTTTCTGTTCTGAAAGGGATTACCTAATTGAGATGGAAATACATGCCTAACATTTGCTTTAGAGCATCCCTTCACAAATGTGTAATTTGTTTATCCTGTAAGGGGAAAGATCCGATGACTTTAGCCAGCACATTTTTACATTTAGTTCTTTTTTATACTCTGCATTCATATACATCCTCTTGCTGTTTAATCTAAGTCACATTTCTAGCATACGCCCTCTCAAAGGCTAATTTCTAGTGTAATTTAATAAACCTGGCAATCCACAGGTTTCGACTGTTATGTAAATATAATTATCTAGGCATCCCTGTACATTGATTTAACCCCTTCCACGCGTGGCAAATTCCGCCGCGATGCGAGGGGGTCAGGGCTGGGCGTGGCGCTCAGATACCCAGGACGGCTCCCGGCCATCATAAATCACGGTGGGCGTGTGCTCATGACGGCGGGGAGCTGTCCGAACTCTGCCCACTAATTAATTTGCCCGCACAGCCGGGAAATTAGCCGCGCGTGGGCGGAGCGGCAACGGTCGAACGGCTCCCGGTCGTCATGAGCACACGACTACCGTGACTCATGACGGCCGGGAGTCGTCCTGAGCATGGATGTGGTTAAGGCACCACCATGAACGGATTTCCTCAAACAAAGCAATGTTTAGAATGCCAATTGTTGGTAGTTTGCGAGAGATGCAAGACTGTGCAAAAAGCGCTTTTTATTCTCCACACTGGATGACCTCTTTAAAACCATTACTGTAAAAGATTTGGGGCCAAATTACAACCTAATCGGTCCCACCATCAGCCCACAGCAGCAGTGGTCGTGAGAATGCCGACAAGCCGGTGGCCTCCCGACTGCCGCATTACAAGATGACCAATGGGCTGGCGGTGGGACCGCGGTGATTCCATGGCGGCATCATGCATCGGCTCATAGAGAGAGTTGAAGCACCATTTGTACATCGGTTGAACTATGTACTATGCACCATGTCGTGCCTGGAACACAGTGCTCAATGGGCAAAATCGCCCTGGGGCTCTAATTTCGGCCCCTTCCCTGCCCTTAAAACAACCTTTCCCTGGAGGGATCCCTGCCATGAAAAGGTCGGCGGAAAGGCAGGTTGTGATCAACACGGCGGTGGTGGCTGTCTCGTGGCGGCTTGACTACCATGCTCGTAATTGAGCGGTCAGACCACCGAGGAGGTGGCGGTCCAACTGATAGTCTTGGTATGCCATTCTTGTAATCAACTCCTTAGTTACCACTCTCTAAAATATGCTTTTACTGGTGCACAAGAAATTTCACTCACACACATTAAGGTTTCTTGAATGATTGGCTCTGGCATTTCAATTATATAAGAAACTTAACTGGGAGTGTGTGTTGCAAGGGCTTCACATTCTGTGTTGAATAGGAAGAGAAACAGGGATTAAAGCTTGGGGACCTCACACTGCTCCAAGAACATTATCTGTCCTTCAGATAACTAAAATGCAAGCGGTCATTCACATAAGAGATATCTCCTTTGAGGGTTGTCCATCACCAGTACTTCACAGCAAAAAACTGAGATCTCCAAATGAACTTGCATGAAATAACTGAAGAGATCTGTCACAATCTTCTGGACAATTCTGAGGACTCCATTTAGTCTACCACTGAAGGTTCCAAATAGCTACATACTGACCTCTTCTTTGCATCTCATATGGGATTATAATAACAATGCTCATCCAAATAGATCTCTACAATTCTCTCTCACTCCAACTATGCCAGCCCAGGACCACAACTATACACACAATCTCAGATTAGGCAACACAGTGCAGTACTCGGCTAAACAGATTATAATCATAAAAAATACAACAAAGGGACCTGCAGAGCTGTTCAAAGATGCCAGCATAATGAAAAACACAAAACTGTGTGTCTGTCTCTCACACTTCATCAGCCACCACACAGCTACACGCGGGATCCCATAACACGATAAATGCACCTTGGTGGTCATTACGCATGATATAGAAATACTTAGGATAAAAACAAAGACAGCATCCTTCCAATCACACACCCTATATACTGTAGCATGCTACTCATGGAGGAAAGTGCCACACAGAGAAGTAGTCAACACTGTATAAAGACTGAAGTACAATACAATATAATACAATACAATACAATCGTTACAAAATTAAAAACAAGAAGGAATGCATCTTTTTGTACAATTTCATACACATGTGTTCTCAAAACAACGGATGATTGTGTTACAGTTTTGTAAACCCATCATTGCAGATGGGGGTCTAGGACAAAATATGACTCTTACGCATCTTGAAAGAAATAAAGAGCGCAAAAGATCATAAAAGAGATTTTTGTACACACTGGATCACATTCTCAAACTTGGTAAAAAATCTCTAGTTATGATTATCTCATGAACGAAATTGGCCATATCACCCACCAATAATATATGAATTGCACCACTTCTGTCAGGTGGAAGAACACTACCGACAGTCAGGTGGTACACAAATGATGACATGATGGCATATGAATATATGAGTGCCTTGTTTAAGGAACATATTTTAAAGTGCATGATTGTGTCAAACAGGTCAGCCACCTTACTGGCATTACAAAGTCATTATGTGGTATATTGCAAGCCACTTGTGTTACTTGACCATCCAATGTGCACTAAACTGGTGTGTTCAAAATTGTTACTTGAGAAGAGCACAGGCAAATCAAATCCAAATTCATGTTTAAATGAAAATGATAAAATCCATATGATAATTTGTCAGACATGCTAGTGAAGTTAATCTCACTTTTAAGCGCCCTGGTCAAGTGGGATTCTAGCAGGATCTTTTCTTGAATGAGAACACAAAACTGTTCAGTCAAATGCACCCATTGCCAGGATTAAAAACTGACCCTTGCACCATGACATAGAACATAGACTTTAAGAATGTCTTGACAATTTATGACCAATGGTCTGGTTAAATGTAACTTTTCATTTACAAGAGCAGTTGTTACTTAAATGAATGATGTGCTTGTATTTCCTACTGGTGCAAGGGTCATGACAGGGGTTCTCTCTTTTACTTACTGCTTTCCGTCCTGATGTTGGAACATTAATATATAAAATAAAAATAAAACAGCAAGTGGCTATATCAGGACTTGAAGTGCTTGAAGGGACAGAGCTCATTTTAGTCTCTACATTCTGTCAAATCCTGAATACGTTCCCCCATACTGCTCATGTGCACTGTAATAGGTTGTCTAAAGTTGTATGTACCTAGAAGGTCAAGTCAGAGGAGGAGCTCTTGGACCCTATGTTCAACTGACGATCACTAAGGCAACACAGAACAAAATAACCAGGAGGGTCTGATTAAACATTTAGCAGCTTGGCATGTGTAAGGAATGGGATTATTGGTTGAGGAAAGTAAAAACCCTAATCAGGCAACAACCACAATTTTTATCAATGTGAACCATCAAAAATTACTAAATTAACCTGTGCTTAACCCTCTGGCACAAGAGCAAACAGACTTAACTTAGAGGCAATGTGTTAAGTATGTATGCAGCGCATAAACAGTACTAAAATTAAAACACAAAACAATAAAAACCCAACACCAATTTAGAAAAACAAGGAACACATTAATGAATAAAATGAGGCCAACATGACTAAAATCCAATCAGTAGTACCGGAGGTGTGCAATTTTAAATCTGTAGGTATGTATAGCATCTACAAGGTGCCACTCACGTTCATCTGGTTGAGCTAGAATGAGGAAGGTCACAAGTTCTGGTCAACTGCTATGGAGCGTGGGCTGGACACAGGGACCAGGTTAGCCTGCTGAAAAAGTTACCTTCTCAAAGTCCAGTGCAAGCAGTTCAAAACATCACGATTTCACAGGAGCAGCTCAACTGATGCCAGCCAAGGGTCCAGGACCTGGGGAGGCACCTCTTGAGGTTCAGGAACTCACTTCAGCAAAGGCCAGCAGGGCTCATGCCAGTCCAGCTGCAGGTCCCGGCAGGCCCAGTTGCAAGTCCAGGCAGGGCCAGTTACAGCAGGTCAGATGGGTAGTTGCATCGTCAGCATATAAGAGGACTAGTATTGCTCAAGAACCCACCTGAGGGGGGTCTCCTTGTGCTTCCAACAAAGCAGCCTCTAGATGGTGAAAATAAAGGGGGTCAAAATGCACCCCTGTTTCACACCTCTATTGATGAGGAAGCTTTTGGTGCAGGTGACATCTTCCCTGAATCTAACAAAGGCAGACATGTCCATATGCATGTCTGCCAGGAAAGAGACCAAGGCTTACTCCATCCCTAAAGACAGCCACAGTGGTCACAGCTTTGAACAGTTAACTCAATCAAAAACCAAAGAGAGATCAATAATCCTAAAAAGATGGTTCCCCTCTTGGCCAGTGTGTATTTTTGAATTAGGAGGTGTAAGTTCAAACATTGTTCAATAGTACCCTGACTAGGCCTGAACCCGTACTGAGAGTCAAAAATGATGTTCTTATCTTAAGTCCAGTTAAAAAACTTTTTAGGACCACCTGACCCAGAACCCTGACTGTAGTGTCGATGAGTGAAATGGACCTATAGCCTTTTGGGTCTACCCTGTCACCGTTTTTAAATACAGGTACTATGATGGATTGGGACCAGGAACTTCAGGGGCCGATTGATGTGGCAAAATTTAAGATGTTTGTCAACAAGGGCTCCCAGATTGCTACATCAACCTTGAAAAGTGCAGCTGGCACACTGTCTGGCCCGAGGGCTTTATTACACGTCAGGCACCTGTTAGCACAAGTGAGGGAGTAAGTGTAAGCCTTACCCTGGCACAAAATGCTGAGAAGGTGGTAAAAATGTCCTTAGGGCAAAGGTGAGGGTTAAGACAGCGTTCCACCTTTAGACTTAACCGCCTGGAAAGAGTCCCACAAAGTTCCTCTGGAATAATTTGAGACACCTCAAGCATCTACACTGATCCGCAGGAGTAAATGTTGCAGAATAGAGATCGATGAGGGAGGGTGCTGACTCTGCTATTTTAGAACTAGCACCAGAGGGTTATGGTCACTCCACCCTAACCTTTTAACCTGGTAACTCTCCAAATGGCTAGAGAGTGACATGGAAATCAGGATATGGTCCAAAATGTATGATTCATTCTACCAATATAAGTGGGATCTATCTGAACACTGGGTATAACCAGGTACTAAGAATGAATCAGGCAGTTTAACTGTTCCCCTTGAGGCGAGTGTTCAATGTGGTGAAGTTGGGACTCATCTTCAACAAAGGGGACCTGAAAATCAAAAACAGGGTCCTGGATAACAGTGGATATTAAAATCACCCATAACCACTACTGAGACCTCTTTAGCTGGTTCAGATCCATGATGGATTAAACAGTTCTTAAAGATCTGTATAACAGAGCCTGTGTGAAATTACATCAGAATGAGTAGAGTGACCATTAGTAGTGGTGGTATTCACAATTAACATCAGAGAATTATCTGAAAAACTGAGTGAAACCACCCCTATCTATGGACAGTTTATCTTCAGCTCAGTCGCTACACAGTTTAATGCTAGAGAGATTAAAATGCACAACCCAGCCTTGGCTTGGCCAGAGGGGGAAGGTATCTCTGCTCAGAAGAAGTGGGCACAATTGTCTAAAAAAGGGGTGCTTTTAAGGGACCAAGATTCTTGCAATACTAAAATATGAAACGATTTAATAAAATCTAGCCAGTCTGGAACCCTAATCTTGGCTTCTAATCCTGCTATATTCCAGGAGAAGAACCCAAATGGTTACTAGTGTGAGACTCTAGGGAGCCACCCCACACCTCTTCTTCTGCCAGTGTCTTCTCAACCCAGAGTTCGATAATGGGTAGCCAATCTATCCCTTTCAGGGAGCCAAGAATCTTAAATCTATTAGAGGAGTTGAAAGGGGCAGGGTTCTCCCCAGGGGCCCACAGTAAGACAGTGTGGGATCCTGAGAGCCCCATAATGATGGAGGTTGTTCACACCTGGACCAGAGGAAGAAGAACAGATTGCTCCCAGGTGGGCTTACTGTGTGTAGCTTGTAAAGTTTGAGGCACCGGGTGATAGTGGGTTGTCACTCATCAGAGATATATTTCCTGGCTTATAAAAGGACCCCAGCAGGCACAACCTAATGCCCGAACCCTCGAAGCCCTAGATGGTGGCAGAATTCTTGCAGCAGCCCACTTGTTGTTAGAATTCACCACAATAGAATCCCTTTTTGACAACTTGAGGTGTCAGCCAACCCACCCCATTCTACAAACCATATTTATCTGCGTGTGGATACTAGCATTTGCCTCTAATTTCATGGACAGCCAGTGGGTCAACTTTTTCTTGAGCTGTTAGGACCCCTCAAATGTGTTTAGATTAATTGGAGTCACATCTACTAGGACCACCAAGTAGGGGGGTACAATTAGGCAGAAGATCTAAAAAATTGCCCCTACGGCAAAAGGACCCAGGGCTGCTCTCCATCGGTGGTGCAGGGTGAGCCTCAGTAAAGGTCCTAGATTGAGTGACCCTAGTAGTGGCATGCCTTAATGTCAAAGGATAAGATACAATGTGGACATTAGGGTTACCCATGTATGAATTATCGAAGCTGGTGTTCCTACTCAGTTGGGGGCCCTCTTGTTTTACTGGCATTGGGGGGGGGGCAAGACTTATGTAAGCCATAAAAGTCACGCTCATGGAAGGGAGCGAATGGTCCCCATTGGCAGGGACATTCAACCTTGAGTCCCCAGGGCCCCGGGGGCGGGGGTCTAGTTGTTTGGGAAGATGATGCATTAACACAGGGATGATTGGTACCTGGCTCCCTTTCCCTAACCTTTACCAATAGACCATTATTGATTCTAATAAGATTTTACACCCTTGAATTTAAAGAAAGGACAACGCCTTTAACAAGCTTAAGATTGGCTCTGAGAAGTACAACCAAGCTCTTGATACCGTCTGGACAATCAGTGGCAACAACTGCAGAAATCGAACCATCTTCCTGATGAGTACTAGAACTAGTTAAATCAATAGAGGCAGGGACATGGTAAGGAGGAGGTATTGATGTAACCTGAAAATCTTCAGCAGACACCACCCCAGCTAACAAGGGATCCGTGGTAATGATGGATGAGGGGTAAAGGGGTTCAATCACAGTCCTCATAGATACTGACTCTTTTCCCAAATTAAACACAGGTCCAGAGGAGTCTTGATACATGGGCCACTTTCTGAAGCATTGTCTTTCCCATTTATAAAACTGAGTGATCTTAGTTTTCACTTTCCTAGGTACAGGCATGGCAATGTCGGATCTCCCACTACTAATCATGTCCTCGACTTCCACAATTAATTCATCAATTACTTGAAGAGCGCTTTTCTCATCTGCATGGCTCTTTGGAGATTTGGGCTCCTTCCCATCACCTAGAGAATTATCAGATGCTTTTAGTTTGTCCAAGTTATTAATGAAGGGCACAAATAATAGACAAGGGCAGAGACAATACACATCAGCCAGTCAGGCAATCAAGCAATCAGGATGGAGCAATTGAGTCCAGTGTAGAGAGACGGGCTACAGAGAGTCAGCTTACCAGGCAATGGTCAACTGATGTTGTGAACACAGCCAAGTGAGTTGGCCCTGCCCTACCTCTTCCTGGAGCTGATGGGCACAGGACTGGCCTACCTTGGGCCCAGACTTTGCCTGGGTGCGACCCACGCAAGTCCTGCGCTGTGTGATTGCAGGGAGAGCATTTCAGTGCATGGCTGACCATGCCCCCTTTTCAGCAACACCCTGCGGCTGCACCTTCAGGTGCATTTTGCATTGGAGGATGGAGTCTCCTTGATCAGGTAGGGTCAATGGAGGCTGGGTACCCCCTTACTGTGAGCAGAAAAAGTCTTGCACTGCAGAATTGCAGGGAGCGCTTTTCAGTATGTGACTGATCCCACTCCTTTTCAGCAACACGCTGCAACTGAGCCTCCTGGTGCATTTTGTAGTAGGGGATGGAGTCCCCTTGAGCAGGTAGGGGCCCTGGAGGCTGGGCAGCCACATTCTGTGTGCCAAAAAGCCCCATGCTGCAGGTTTGCAGGGAGCACTTTTCAGTGCGTGGCTGGCCCCACCCCCTTCCAGCAACACACTGCAGCTGCCCATCCTGGCGCATTTCGAAGTGGGGAATGGAGTCCCCTTGAGCAGGTAGGGTCCCTGGAGGCTGTGTACCCCCTTATTGTGTTCGTGAATATATTTAGGAGGAATGTCGACACAGCGTTTTGGTGGGTTTCTAGGTTCACCCCACCGTCTTCAGTACATATATAATGATTAAAATGTGTTGCACCCAGCCCTTAAGATACATTTGAGGTGTGTGTGGTGGTACGAAGAACTTTAATACTCACTTCCTTTTCTTTTGATTATTTTGCATTCCTGGAGATATCTTTTTTCTTTGTTTAGACGTGGTTTCTACATTCTCTTTCCACCTCTACTACAGAGAAATGCATTTCTGAAATCCCGCAGCCTTTATGCAATCAATCATTCATTCATTACATTTTTATTTCGATTTATAACACCATAAAAGATACACAATAAACAATTTATACATGTTTGATTTTAAAACATGATTTAAAATTCAAGACATTCCTTTGATAATTTTACGTTTACAAATGTAATAAAAAGATGCTAAGCTTCTAATCCTATATAGATAAAACCAGAGGAGAATAAGTTTAAGAGTCAAGACGCCAACCAAAGTGCAAGTGCTTTTGAAAGTGCATATGAACAAAATGTAACAAAACGAGGCAAGTTCGTTCAGACCACTACCCATTTTCAAAGTGCAAGTGCAAAAATAAGAAAGTACATGTTGGAAATTACAGCTACACATTAAAACATTAAAATGTCAGGCTTTTTTCTCTCTTAATATATCCACATTGAATAAGTATCTACTGACAATAAAAACAAGACCTAGTTCCCAGGTTTCGACAAATGGGTTTAATCAATTTTTGCCTTGGCATGGCAATACAGGGCAAAAAAATAAGATATGTATCTCATTTTCTAGTGAGTTGTGTTGACATAAGACACAGCAGTCATCATTATTAGTCACACCATTCCTTTGACCCCATTTCGCTGTGTTTGAATTAATTTGCAGTATACAGTAGCGACATTTCATATACAATGTTTTTGCCAACTGAGGCTGTACCTCATCCAGGTATTGTTCAAAAGCTGGGAATGGTATTTATAAGCAGGAACAGAGACGTTAGTCTGCCTGTGTCTGGGTTGTGGGAAACACTATTCTGTATAAACGCCCAGAAAGCACTTTTCAATGTATTTTTGTCTGTTGCTGTCAGTAAAATAGGAGTTTCCCAAAAGTGCTTTAGCCCAAGTTTATCACACCATGTATGCACAAGCTTAACCCACTGGAGAGTGTTACTTTTGTCAAACTCTGGGATCTCCTCTAGCCCTTCCTTATAACTTGCTAGTTCTGTTGTAGTCCATATTCGTACCAAAAACAACAAGGGTCTCAATATGCCCTGAGGGTCAATATGTTTTATATTCAAGTCCATAACAATGGGTATGATAGGTATTTTCACAGGAAGATGTAGCAGCGATCTAAAAAAATGATTTTCTTGCCTGGCAAATGTGTTCCTACAGCTAGCCCACCATATTTCTGCACCGTAGAGGGATGCTGCTTGTGCCCTGTATTTATACACTTCAGGTGCGGGGGACACTGCCTTTGTGATACTATTCCCGTGTTTTTTTATTTTTGGTGTGGAGTTTTGACTCAGGATAGTCTTACTTTTTTCCAAATGTGGGTGCCAGGTCATTTTAATGTCTAGTGTTATGCCTAGATAGCTAAAATGTGTCACATATTCTACCTTTTGTTTTTGGACAGTTATATTCTTCTTGAATAATCTATGTGGATTGACTGCCATATATTTTGTTTTGCTAGAGTTAATTTCTAGGCCCTTGGAATCACAATAGACACTAAAAGGATAAAAGAATCTAATAGACCTTGAAGACCCCTCAGGGTCTGCGACACTAAGATAGTGTTATCTGCAAATAAAAGAGCGGGTACTGGCATCCCACCTAACTTTGATGAGTCATGTGTGCATCCTAAAAGGTCATTCGGAGCATCATATACATATAATAAAAATAGGGTTGGAGCCAGTACACATCCCTGCCTTACACCTCTCTTTATGGGGATTGCCTAAGTAAGCTCTCCCCTTGGACCCCATCTAACCTTTGCATAATTATCTTTGTGCAATCTTATTATTTGCAAAAGAAGATCCTCTGGTACCCCTTGACTTCTTAAAGATTTCCAGAGCAAATCTCTGGGGATGAGGTCAAAGGCAGCTTTCAAATCTATAAAAGCTACATACAAGTGGCCTTTTTTTAAAATCGTATGTTTCCAGCTTATACAAACAAACCTAAAAACTGGATCAATGGTACTGGTCCTGGCTCTAAACCCAGTTTGGTATTGGGATAAATTGTGGTTCTCCTGAATCCAATTATTTAATTTTGATAAAATCTGCTTAGCATATGTTTTTTGAAGAACATCATTTATACATATTGGCCAGTAATTAGGAGACCAGTATGTAAGCAATGATGCTCTTGCAGCTCCCCCTGCTGAATGAAGCAGCACTTGGTCTATCGGACGGTAAACAACCATTACAGGCCCTAAGTCCATGCCCCACAACTAGTCGAGTAAGTTGTGAGACTAAAACTGTACAGGGTACTACAGGGTTATTATCCAGTGGAGTAATATTGCTTACAGTATCCTCCTCTTCAAAAATATTTTCTAAACCAACTACTGGTTCGTACTTGCAGTTGAAATCGCCCCCCACAATTACTATAGCCCTTGGATCTATTATGCTTAAGTACTCATCTAATAGTTCTAAAACAGGGGATTCCTTACTCAATGGGCTTGGCCTTTTGTAGATGTTTACTACATGTATTTCAGTGTTATCACTTGTAGAGATTTTGATTCCAATTATGTCTTGTGATGCAAAGTCCAACTGGGTTACATCAACAGTGAGGGTGATCTTAACCCATATAACTAGCCCACCCGACGGTCTGCCTCTTAATGAGGGGGTGGCATTCACACTATGGTGCCGATCACGATCCGGTAAAAAAAATCCCCGTACGACTCGTATCCGGTCTTTTTACCGTACGAATCGCACAAGTGCCGTACAAACTGCCAATTACGATTCGCATGGTAAAAAGTCCATACGAATCGCATTGGGAAGTATTCCCCACACGTCCTCGGGTCGGAAAATGTGTCCGACACGTCCACGGACGATTTACCGTACAAATGTGAAAAGTGAAGTCCGACCGAGGAATTACGATCCATCCCGTGCGTCCGATGTCACAACCGTATGGAAAAAACATCGTCCGCACCGAACTCCCATAGCAACCTTGGAGACATGTACCTGCATACGCGCCGACCCCCCCCAGCCCCCGTACGTACGCGCCGATTCCCCCCCAGCCCCCGTACGTTCGAGTCGTACCCCCCCAGCCCCCGTACGTTCGAGTCGTACCCCCGTGTACGTGTCGAACCTCCCTGTGTATGTACACCCGTGTACGTGTCGAACCCCCGTGTATGTACACCCGTGTACGTTCGAGTCGTACCCCCCCGTGTATGTACACCCGTGTACGTGTCGAACCCCCCGTGTATGTACACCCGTGTACGTGTCGAACCCCCGTGTATGTACACCCGTGTACGTTCGAGTCGTACCCCCCCGTGTATGTACACCCGTGTACGTGTCGAACCCCCCCGTGTATGTACACCCGTGTACGTGTCGAACCCCCCCGCTGGGGGTACGCACCGTACATACACGGGTGGGGGTACGACTCAAACGTACACGGGTGTACATACACGGGGGGTTCAACACGTACACGGGTGTACATACACGGGGGGTTCGACACGTACACGGGTGTACATACACGGGGGGGTTCGACACGTACATGGGTGTACATACACGGGGGGTTCGACACGTACACGGGTGTACATACACGGGGGGGTACGACTCGAACGTACACGGGTGTACATACACGGGGGGGTTCGACACGTACACGGGTGTACATACACAGGGGGGTTCGACACGTACACGGGTGTACATACACGGGGGGGTTCGACACGTACACGGGTGTACATACACGGGGGGTTCGACACGTACACGGGTGTACATACACGGGTGGGGGTACGACTCGAACGTACGGGGGCTGGGGGGGTCGGCGCGTACGTATGGGGGCTGGGGGGGTACGACTCGAACGTACGGGGGCTGGGGGGGGGGGGTACGGCGCGTACCGGGCCACCTACTCTGGTCGTTTCGCGACGTACTTCGCTTTTCCGGCAATTTTTTGGTGCTGTGAAAATATTGCCGTCCGGACTGCTGTCGGTTCGAATCGTGGTTCCTGGGTCGTGAAACGCTGCCTGACAGCGTACCAACATCACGTCGCAGCATTCCCTGAGCACATTCGTATGTATATTTTCGTCGGTCGGTGTTTTTTACGATTCGTACGGAAATGGAGGTTCCGTGCGAATCGTAATTCCATGTTTGTGAAGTTTTACGACCAGGTACGAGTCGGACGGAGAAAACGCTCAGACCGACGGTTCGTACCCGGGTTTTTGCTGGATCGTAATCGGCACCTATATGTTTTATAACCAAGTTTATATGGGGTTTCCAGGGCCCATGTTTCTTGTAGCAAGCAAACTAATGCAATCAATCAAAAACATAAATCTGTAGTAGTGTCAGTGCGCAGCTTCGCGTAGTGGTAATCTTGCTGTGTACTTTAGGCACCGTGACAGTTTTTTAAGACAAAGAAAAGCTGCAGTAGTTCTACAAAACCTAATACAAAGTTTTATTCACAAACCACTTTTCTAGTAGCTTACAAATGTGAGTAAGTTTACTATTTTCTGATACTCATAAACTGCACTTTTGTAGTAACTTACACTTTTGTAGTAAGTGCCTTCCTCCCTTTTTTGTATGTTAGGGTGTTGCAATACCAATTGTTGGCCATGTGGAGTGCTGGCCTTGCTACAAAAAAGTGAGAGTAACAACAAAAGTGCAGTTTGTGAATAGCAAAAAGTAGCAAACTTACTCAAAAGAGTAAACTTACTCAAAAGTTTGTTACGTTTGTGAATTAGGCCCTGATAGTTCTTCAACTCTATTAACTTATGCAACCCTGGCGTTGGGTCTGATCAAAAAGGCACAGACTCTACGAATGCGTGAGCAGATGCTTTTAAAGAAGGACAGGTCATTTGGCCTCAAATATTAACATATTTACTTTTTAAAATTAATTCTGGTGAATAAATTCTTCATCCTCGAAAATGTTGTCAAAGAGTACGTTCAGATTCACCCCAAAATTACTAGTTGATCACAATCCTAGACTATGTATAGTCTGTAAATACGTTTAGAAGAAACTTCAGACTGCATTCGCTAAAAGCAAAATCTTACTGTTGAGCAAAATTGTTCTTACAAAAGGCCATTTTACTATGGGCAAGTTTGAAGTCTTAACTAGAGACACTAATAATTGAAAAACACACAGGTATATCCTAGCACTTTTGGCCTCTGCACATTTTATAAGTTAGCTGTTAGTAAAGGAAGTTAATCCCCCTTGCAAGTCAGGTTAGATACAACAGGACAGTCTTCACTGAAATTCCCTCTAGAAAAAAAGCATAAACAGCCTTTCGAAGCAACACACTGTTTTCTAATGTATGCATGTCGGATTTGTTAGAGCCCCAGTGCGAATTTCTGCTTCTCCTCCTTTAAAATAGGATAATGTATAGATTCAGATAGTCACATATGCCGATGAAACATGATATATCAAACACCAGCTAGACTGGAGAATCGATTTACATGTTTAGAAGAATACTGTGTCTTAAACACACGATGCATGAATTATTAGACCATTGTATGCAAACATTATGGCCAAAGCCTTGAATTAGTGCATACAAACTTAGAATCCAATTGAACTCAAAATTATAATGAAACATTGTGAAATTTCAAAGCTAACAGGGACTGGTGGCCTGGGAGCATACATGGCCTTTTCTGGTTCCCTAGAGGGACCATATTACAGTTATTATTGGCCATATTATGACATATGCATGGGGCCATTATCTAAACTGCTTGAGCAAATATAGTTCTAATGGAGACAGAGGTGAAGATATGGCTGGGGGTCCTGGCACATTTTTCACTATAGATTAGGTGCCCAGGCCACGGCTCCAGCCAGTGAGATCACCGATTGAAGACTATGTGCAGGACTTCAATGACCTCTGGACCCAGAGGGAGGCCTTTACAGGGCTCATGATGACCCTAAGAGTACTCCTAACCTCCTCTCCCTCCCCTGTTTAGGGGAGCGACTGCATTCACAACCTGCAGTCAAGATGGAGATGCTATTGACCGCTACAGAAAACAGCTGGGGGGTTTTGGTACAACTGTCAACCAGCAAACCCTAAAAGTTCACAGTACAAAGTGAGTAAAATAATGTGATGTAGAAAAAGAGGGCAGTTATATGAATTATATAACGGTTGTGCAGTTCACACACAAGGGAACGAGAATGAAAGCATGATAGAGCAGTATGACTTATTGTTCGGATTACTTACTAGTAGTATTCATTCACTGTGCACTGCATTTACCATAATGCACCTGAGCTGCACCAACAATGGTGAAAACTAAAGAAATTTACTGACCTAAGTTTTACCATAATGCATCTGATCGAACTGAATTCTGGGATGTGAGGCAGTGTACTCCCTTACTTCTTTGTATGCTGAAATTGTCTCCTTTTTGCGAAATAAGTTGTTGCAAAAATCACAAGCTGCATACAAACATATTAAAGTGTAAAACTTTACAACCTTCATTAAGTGGTAAAGTCTTCATTAGAAATGTGCACCTTCGCACAACACGCAGCCTAATATTCTAATCATATTGTGAAGCACACTATAGGAACTGCATATACTGATTGCTGGACTGTGTATGCATTGTTCTCCATAGATATGGTGGACACAAGCAGTTTTTTCTAAAATTCGACACATGGTCACAATCAATTAACCACATCACCATGCCGCTTAATAATCCTTTACAATCCCTTACAGGTATATTTGAAACATCTTGTGTTCATCAATATCACCATCATTCGACAGGCTTTCACCAGGGCAATGCACAGCTGTTTTGATTTACCTCTGGCACACTTATTTCACAGTAAGTCATGCATCAGTGACGCTTGCACAACTAGGATCAACACCATAAGCTTTGTCTCATCACCCACCACCAGTGTGGCACATCTCTATGTCTCAACAGGTGGATGGGTCAGGTGTGGGAATCTTGGTCTGGGCATGTACCAGCGCTATTTGACTGCACTAACTTTAAAAGAGATGATTGAATTATTTGGATGGAAGAGAAAGGGTGTTGAGGTGCCAACCATGGTGACACAAATGGCACCAAAGAGGCTTGGACCTCAATGTCAAACTGGCGTCCACAGTAGCTTCTCCCTACAAAAGTGGTGGATCCTCCACTGAGACGGAGGAGCATCGCCCCACAAGAAAAATAAAACTGATAATAACACCAGGTTATTATCTTATTTTTCCCTAGCAGATCTCCAGGTGTGGGGCGGGGTTGGGCTGGGTTGCCCAAAGAGCAGGGGAGGAGTGGTGACACTCCCCAAGTGCGCATGACTGCTGGGCCGGTCGTCTTGTGCTGGCCAAACAGTCCTGCGCACTGTGCATGTTCCCCATCAGGCTGTAATACACAGCCTAGGGGCCTATTAGGATGGTGGGTGGACGTAAGCGGTGCTGGGACTGGCCGCCAGTGGAGCGTTGGTCCCGCACCGGCAATTAGGATGCCACCGCCACCGTGGCGGTGGCATCCTCCATTCCCAGCATTGTGGCGGGCGGTGCTCACAGAGGTGAGGGGACATCACCTGCCATTTGACCTGGATGTAAGAGCTGTCTCCATTCGCTGAAGCACCTGGCGCTGACTTGCCCGAAGAGGAGGGGAAAGAATGTTCCATTCCTATAAGAGGTTCCTTCTACTAACACAACCAGAGCAGCTGACCCTGGAGCGTTGGTCAGCTCCTCCAGAGAGTCTCCAAAGAGAGCAGCTGGCAGGCTCCCAGAACGGAGAATCATCTCACCTGCCTACAGTGGACATTGCACTATCCTTAAGTGTGCCTGAAGTGGATTCCACCCCTGTGAGGTATGGCCGAAGTTGTGGCACTGTGGCAAATGACCCCACCTTTATCAGAACTGCAGCTGGTGCCTTTCACTGTCCTGAATTGTGCCACAAGCGAATTAAAATGGTACATGGGGTGGGCCAAGCTGCTATGAATCATAAAGCATGGTGTTGCAGAAGGGTGCCACACTAAAGACGACCAGCAGTGACACTGGTGAACTCTGACACCGCTTAACTCACTCCCTAAAGTGATCCTACGTAATTGGAGATATCTGCAAGCTCACAGCCTGCCAGCAGCCAGACCCATGTGACAGCCCCCGCTGCTGATATGCTCCAGATCTGAGCCAAAGCGCGACGCACTAGCAGCAGGCGCTCTTCTTTCTAGAGGAGGAGGAAGTACCTGATGCGTGCTATGGGCCTGAACACATAAGGTCTAAAGAGGACTTGCTTGTGGTGAGAAAACTCTTGTGACACAAACTATGAGAAGAACGCACACCTCTGTACGCCAGAGGGCAGGGGAAACACTGCACCTGTGCCTGATACCTGCTACATTAGACCTTATCTTAGGCAGAGAGGAAGGGAAGACGGGAATGGACACCCTACACCCGGATACAGTCACCCTGCGTGAGTGAAACAGTACCTGCATTTTTTTTTTTACAAAAGACCAGCACAGGGTTGGATGATCAGTTAATGTGCTCCTGGGTAATTGTTGAATTTGAATTCTGAGCTTGTTTCACCCCCACACCACCCCCTGCCTGTGAGTGTTCACCATCACTACTACAGGAGGTGCTGTATTTAACCCAGTTTGCAGCTCCCAGTTGGACAGACCTAGGACATCAGAGGCAAATGACCTTAGCTCGACGGACGGCTGTTGGCCAGTAGCCCCTGCTTGCCTCGTGCCCCCGAGCCTGGTCTAAGAGACATCCACACGGAGTAATGGCAAACACAAGTGTGTTTTTTATTCAGCACTGCAGGTGTAACAAGGCAGGATTAACTGCATTCAAGCATTTACAAAAGCACATGCAGCTGCTGAATACATTCATCACATGTATGTGTTATGTGCTAGTATCAGAAAATGGTGACATGACAAACAGGTATAGTGAGTACCCCTTAACTGCCCCTTCACTAACCCAACACACTCCACATGTAGTTAAAGAGGTCCCCTACCCACTAACATCCCTGTAAATATATATGGCTAAATTATATGACTTACCACCGAGCTTGCTTACTTTCCTCTTTCTGAACCCTGCCACGTAATATCCAGCATGATGCCTTAGAGGGAAGGCATGCTAGGTCCGTCAAGGATTCTGGAGTCAGGATCCTCCTCAGTGGGCAGAGTCACCAGCACACCTGCACTGAAGTGAGTGAGAAATGGCATTAATGTGGAGCCTTTGGTACAAAAGGTTGAACACATAGGTACAGAAATCTCAACATTGATGGATGTTTTGCCATGCCACGAGTAATCAATGTGTTATGTGGGAGAATGAACTCGAATCCACATTCTTGGAGCATATCACATGATTTTGCAACAGAAGCAGCAGATATACGTAGCCTCCCCAACATCTCATACCAAAGTGCTGGGCCTCAAGCAAGCATGCATGGGCCCTGGAGCCATGTTTGTCACTGCTTGAGTCTTGGCTTACTGCCAGTGGGGTGCTCATGGCAGTCCAGGTGGGCGACAGCTAGGGCGCATGGATTATGGGTGAGCTAGGTGCAACTCTCATGGCATCATTTTTGGGACCACAGGCATTGTTTTATTGGCAAGCACACTCACTATATTTTGTGGATTGTTTGAAAATGTTAATGGGGGTGACAGTAAAAGTCCAAAAAGTCTTGTTCAATTGGCATGTGCCATTGTGGGCAGCTGAAAACAACTCATCGAGATTTTACCAAAGGGTGAACCTAGACACGTGGTGAGAGCTGTGTGATTTCATTTCACTGTTATGCTTTATGTGTTTCACAAGAGCCAGATATTCAGTGGAGCAGCTGATTCCGAAATGTGATGCTTCCGTCGGGGCAGTGGTGCCCATTGCATCACTTTCAGTGATCCCACAGAGCTGAAAAACGCTGATGCCCTCCTATTCCACCCTGGGCACATTCACGACTCATTCACTCTTTTGAGGTTGTTTGCGTTACCACAACTTACAAGCCTGGTAGATGTGCTTGTGTGGCTTGGAGGGCTACTCAATCCTATGTGGTTTGGCATTGCTCATTACGGGGGACACGCGAACCTACAATGCCCTGGAAAGTGCTTTCCAGAGCACAGGGAAATATGACTGAACCTAAGTTATAAGCTGCTTCAGCGGAACATGACTCGGTAAAAACTGGTATTGTGGTCCAGGATGGATGGCATTATCCAATCCCTTTCTCTCTGACATGCTTCTATCTAGGAACAGATGTCTGGACTGTTTTGATTAGCTTCTGTGGCTTGGGCATGGTTAGCATTACTGTTTACATTTGAAATGGGATTTATGCCTATCTGACAATTGATTATCAGACTTTGGACACTGGGAAATCCAGTTAAATTTATCATCCATTATTTTCCTCCTAATTTGCTGGAGGATCACCAGCAAGAACAAGGTAGATAAAGGCACAGGGCCTCCAGAAAACCTTGGTTTTCCTCTAACAACAATGTGAGTCACGTGACCACTAAGTCAACAACGTAATTATCAGCCACTGTCCAATCAGACCCTCTACTTACCAGAGACAATCTCGGGCACATGAAATGTTAGCAGGGAGGCTTGTCACAAAACTGGCTATCACCAGGAATCCTGACAAGAGTGTCTAAAATTAAACTGTAACTAACACATTTCAGGTGACACTAACCTGCCATAGAAAGAATCAGAAATCGGAGGAACAATTGCTGAAAAACGGTAAAATATCAAAGTATGTGAGGAGGGGTGGTAAGAGGCCTAGGCGAATATGGGGAAATTTTGATAAATAAAAAAGAATAGAGTAAAGCCTTTACCGTGAAAATCAAGATAAACACACCATTGAAATCCGTGGTTTGCTCAGATGTATTTTAAGAGTGAGCAGTATATACAGACCTACTAGACCAGAGTCAGGTGGAGCAGGAAATATAGAATATAGAGAGACTTATAAGAATGTGGCAGCTCTTTGCAATAGTTTGCCCATGTCTTGAACCGTTTGACACACCACCAATAGGAAGACAGACCAAAAGCAGTAAGTTTACTAAAGACCCTATGGGCCCGATTCACAGAACTAACTTAAGACAAAATCCTAAACTTACTACCATTTTCGTATTCACAGAAGGCACTTACTCATTTTGGTATTCACAGAAGACACTTACTCATTTCGGTATTCACAGAAGTTAGGGGTCCTAAGTTTAGGACTCCTAACTGCCTTCTGTGAATACCGAAAGTCTTAAAATTAGGATTTTTCTCAGTTTAGGAGTCCTAAAGTTAGGACTCCTAACTTTACTACTACTAAACTGAGAAAAATCCTAATTTTAAGGCTTTCGGTATTCACAGAAGGCATTTAGGAGTCCTAAAGTTAGGAGTCCTAACTTTACTACTACTAAATTGAGAAAAATTCTTGTTTTAAGACTTTCGGTATTCACAGAAGGCATTTAGGAGTCCTAAAGTTAGGAGTCCTAACTATACTACTACGAAACTGAGAAAAATCCTAATTTTAAGACTTTCGGTATTCACAGAAGGCATTTAGGAGTCCTAAAGTTAGGACTCCTAACTTCTTTGAATACCGAAATGAGTAAGTGCCTTCTGTGAATACCGAAATGAGTAAGTTCCTTCTATGAATACCAAAATGGTAGTAAGTTTAGGATTTTGTCTTAAGTTAGTTCTGTGAATCGGGCCCCAACTCTTTTGAAGCTATCTCTTCTGCCTCCGGGTAAATGATCCATTCTTTCCCACGTTACTGAGTGTACAATTGAGCTCGAGAACAGAGAGGAGGAAAATGCCTAAGAAATAGGATTACACTGTGATGAGTCATTTATTAGGGGCATGTGTGTTGTTTTACCCATGCATCTCTGCATTATAATACATACCTGCATTTAAGGGAAGGTCTTCGTAATGGAAAATGAATAATTTTGGGAATATCGAACTAAAAAATGGATCAGACGCCATAGGAGATAGTTGTTCGGGGGCTCTCGCTTAGCTGCTATTTTAATTTATCTGTACCCGATGAATAAACTTCTTTCCTACTGAAGCTTTTCGTTTCCTTCTCTAGAAGATCATCCATGTTGAAACAAGGAATTTTCTCACTTTCTCTTTCTGCCATGCCTTTGCCTTGCATGTTCAATCCTGTGACCTGAAATAGAACCAGCAGTGCTTCAGCAGTGTGTTCCTTTGGTGCAGGCACCGACCCCACAAAATTCTGTGTCAAAAGTGGAGGAACAGGTTGCGCAGCCACACACCCCTAACTAAGGGGCTCATTATGATGGCGGAACGATCGCCACCGCCGGGTCGGCGGTGGGGATCGTTCCGTCATCATCATGAGATTTACCCACTGCCATATTTGGATGACGGTGGGTATCGCGGCGGACGCAAAGTTGATCTGCCGCTTTTCCACTAGTGGCAATCGATACGATTGCCTGCCGGTTGGAGCTGGGCCACTAATATGGTGGCGGTGACTAGCAGGCATCGTCCGCATATTAGGATGTGGGTGTTGTAGGTGCCTTTCCATGGTGGTGATGCCGCCATGGAAAGGCTGGCAGTGATTGGCTTTGATGGCTCGTTGCAGGCCCCTGCTGTGGAGGGAGCGTGGGGGGGGGCACTTGGGGGGTACCCATGGTGCTCCCCTCCATTTCCATGCACAAGGTGGAAGGCACCGCGCGGTGTCTGCCATGTTGTGCATGGAAATGCACAACATGGCCATTTGACATTGCGGCATCCAGCAGCACCCACCACAATGTTAAATTGCCAGATGTGACTGCCGCTGTGGCGGTCCCATCATTATCAGGGGTGTGGGACCAACGCATGGCAGGTGGGCAGTCCCGTTACCACTAGGATGGTGGGCGTCCGCCCGCCATCCTAATGACCCTCTTAGCAACAATTGTGGCAGCATAGGCTTCAGATGTGATTACATCACTTCCTCAGCAGTTCTTCAATCATAGAAGTGGAGAGAGATGCACTGGCAACCTCGACCAATAACAATGTTGACAATGCCAAAGGCACTGCATAACAGTTCACCACACCACAAGCTGCTCTCTCAAACGGTGCACAGACAGAATATCGAGTTTTAAATATCGACATACACAATTCGAGTTGGAAATACCACGATACAGAAATATCAACAGCAAGAACATCGTGGTCAAGAATATCGACTTTAAGGTAAGAAATATCGTTTTGGGAAATATCGAAGTTAGTAATATCGTTTGCAAATATATCGTTGTTTAAAATATTGATTTTTAAATTAGTGTTATGTATTTTAGTATGTATTTTGAAAAGTATGTGATTTTTTTTGTATAAGTATTGGCTTTGTTTTTTAATATATGTGTTAAATTTTTGGTAGTGATTAATTTTATGTTAACCCCTTCACCGCGGCGCTGGGGGGGTTTGGGGGCAGCGCGGCACAACCATGCTCGTGACAGAACCACTCCGTCATGAGCCACGGGCGCGCTGTGATCATGACGGAGTGGTTCCGTCACGACTCCGCCCACTCGCGCTATTCGCCCGCACAGGCGGGGAATCAGCGCCGCGTGGGCGGAGCAGCCGCCAACGGCCGCAGCATGACGGAACCACTTCGCGCTGGGGGTCCGCACCGTACATACGGGGGTGGGGTGGGGGTCCGCACCGTACATACGGGGGTGGGGTGGGGTTCCGCATCGTACATACGGGGGTGCTGGGGGTACATCGTGGACATACGGGGGGTTGGGGGGGTGTCCGGCGCGTACCGGGCCCCCTTTTCCTCACGCTTCGCAGCATACTTAGCTTTACCGGCACTTTTTGTGTGCCGTAAAAATATAGCCGTCCGGAGTGCTGTCGGTACGAATCGTACTTGCTGGTACGTAAAAAGCTGCCTAACTCCGTCCGCATGTCGCGTACGCGCCGTCCCGGATCACATTTGTATGTGTTTTTGTGTCGGTTGGTGTTTTGTACGATTCGTACGGAAATGGTGTTTCCGTGCAAATCGTACTTGCATGTTTGTATGGTGTTTTTACCGGGTACGAGTCGGACGGAGAAAACGCTCCGACCGACGGTTCATACCCGGTTTCTCCAGGATCGGAATCGACCCCTTAATGTCAATACATTTAATAATACATTTTATATATTAATATTTATTTAATGTATAATTTATTGGGGCCGATTCTGATCCGGGTCAGAAGGGCACCGAACGCGATCCAGCTGGAAAAACTGCGAGCCGTACGCGTGTTTTCCGCCCTACTCGTACAGCTATACGAGCGAGCAAGTACGATGCGAGCTATGTGAAATTCACCGACCGAGTCGTTTCCGGGTCTGACCCGCTCCGTACGTCGCGGTTGTAAGCTAACCGTGGCGTGCAATGGATGCGATTTACGACCGAGCCAGTACGAAGCACACGTCAGACAGCCGGTGCGAGCCGGACTGTCCGGCTCGCAAAACATCCAGGTGGTTGCCTTTGGGGGTCTACGTCGGACCACCTGTCACCCGCAGCCCTACGACTCAGATACAGGGGGAGACCTAAGGGTCCCCCAAACACAGGCATGTACGGTGCGGATGGCACTGACTCGTACCCACTGTAGGGGGCGCCCTTGTGCGAGACGTACCCATTTAGTCAATGGGAGCCCATGTACGCGTCGTACAACCGGCTCCCATTGACTTCTATGGGAGTCCGACCAAACCGAGTCCGGCAGCATACGGCCACATCGTACTCGCTCGGTCGGACTGCAGGACTCCGGCTCGGTCGGAAAACACTCCAGATCCGGCTCGGTCGGAGTGCTTTCCGACCCGGATCGGAATCGGCACCAGAGTGTTAATTGTGGGAATTAATGTATTCATAATTATGTATCAATTGTTTGTTAATTGTTAATTAATTATGTTAATTGTGCCATTTGTTAGGAATGAGTGGTGGGGTTTAATTAATAATTAATTGTTAAATAATGGTAATTAATTAATTACAATTTAAATATGGCAATTGTGTAATTATTTGAGATGTTAGTTGTGGGGTTTATAGTGGTGAAGGGTGGGAACTAAATTCTTTTCAATTAATTAATAAGTTGTTGCTAATTGATAATAATTTAATAATGTACAATTGGTTATGGAAATTGTGTAATTATTTTTAGGTGTGTTTTGTGGTATTTATGGTGGTAGAGGGTGGAAAGTATTTTAGGTTTTATTAATTAATAATTAGTTCATTATTAGTCATTCATTAATTGATAAATATTTATGGTAATTGTTTACTGTTATTTTGTGTGTGGATTTTGGTTTTATAGGGGTAATGTTCTGTGAGTAAATTATTGTATCTGTTTTAATTTGTTTTTTATTAATAATATTTGATTATTTGATAATTAATTATGTTAATTATGGAGGTACAATTTTTTAGAAATGTAAATGTGTGTTGTGAATTGTGTGGTGTTACAGGGTAGGAAATAAAAATATAAATCTTATGTAACAATTAATGTTTTTGATTATAATTAATTTCTATTAAATGTAGTTATTTGTTTGAAAATTATTTTGGGGATTTTTTTAAAATAATGTTTCTAGGTAATTTTTAGATTTATTTAACATTATAATATGTTTCTATCTTTCTATCTTTTGTAATTTTTATTATTTTATATATGTTTTCTTTTTAACATTTGTTGTATTGTAGTTGATATTTTATTTGTTTTTAATTTGTACCCCTCTGCTATCCAACACTTTCCCTACTGTTGCACTCCCTGGAGTGGGAAAGTAATTTTTACCTCTCCTCTATCCAACACTTCCCCTACTGTTGCACTTACTGGAGTGGTAATAGTAATTTTTACCCCTCCGCTATCCCACACTTTCCTACTGTTGCACTCACTGGAGTGGGAATAGTAAATTTTACCTCTCCGCTATCCAACACTTTCCCTACTACTGCACTCAATGGAGTGCAAAATGTAAGTTTAAAAATTATTAAATATTTTAGTGGTTTAATGTATAATGTAATGTTTTTTATTAGATTCTATGTTATGGTGTGTGTGTGTATATATATATATATATACATTTTATATATGTATCTCTACATATTTTAAATAAAATTAATGTATTATATTTGTTAAAATGTACATTACATGTAAATACATTTTTTTAAGGTAATTTCATTATTTAATGTATCTAACATTATTTTTTATACATTAAAAAACCCAATTTTTTGTACATCAATATTTTTTAGATCTATATTATTTTTACAATATTTTTGTACTTTACATTATAAAGATAGGATGTCGATATTTTTTACATCAATATTTATGTGTCGATATTTGTGTATGGGGATAGTTTGGTAATCAATATTATGTCAGTGATCCCTCACAAACAGATGGCCTTAGTGCTTGTGCTTACCACCGAATTTGACGGTAGCTTCAGATTACTGTGGAACACGCCACCCACCATGTAGCTCCAGACCCTATCGCTGGATGTCGTTGGGCAACAGAAACACCTGACCTGTCAGGGCGATGGAACTGGCAGGAACAGCACTGCGTTAAGACAGAGGGAAACTCTCACAATATCCAATTTGTTGCGAGTATTATATGAACAAAGGTGACCACAGTAACACCGGCAAAGATAAGGCTGTATTAAGACAGAAGTGGAGCAAGACGTTGCACACAGCCATTTCCTGCGGTGATGCTCCAATTGTTAATTCAACAATCTCAAACCAGATAAGTAGTCCAATAAAAACACATTCTGTTAACAGTAGCAATACTTTATATTTATTTATTTATTTATTTAGCTCCTTTCCAAGCACAAGGTGTCCTCGGGCTAAAACCGGAGAATCGAAACTGAATGGGAAAAAATGTCTTTCTGAGTCTAGAAAGAGAACAACAATTGGAATTGTTAAGATTTTTTCAAACGAGCCTGTGAGCCATAAGAAGATTGTTCTCTGCGCTATGCGCTAATATAGAGAATGCGGTCCTCCTGCCTTATCTTGTGATACTGGGGTGGTAAAAAGAAGAAAGTAGTGGTTAATTTGTGCCAGTGGTTGCTCGTGGGGCCCTGCACTCATTTCTGGGACTGGCACTTATTTTTTCTTCAAAAACTTTGATCCAGAATAAGAGAAAGACAAACACAGAAGAGGAAAAGAAGCAGAAAGGGAAATACAGAAAAACAGTGACAAAGGGAGAAAGCATCTACACAGGCTTCTGTACAAAACTTTGAGCTCCGGCACAAATTAAGCACTGGAAAAACAACCAGACAATTAGATTCAACCAGTTCACTACTAAAGGCAAGGCCTTTATTTGTATAGGAACAATGTGCCATGCGCAAAGCAGTGAAAACAGCAAGGGCCAGATTTACCAGTGCAGCAGCCACAAATGCTGCACTGCGTGAGTAGGAGAGAGCTGGGGAGCGCTAGATTTACAGAAATATGGCACTCTCCTCCCCTCTCCCTAGCCTTTGAAACTTTGAAATTGGCTGTCTTGTGCCACGGACACAGCTTTGCGCCATGGTGCAAGGGTGTCTTTGTGAGTCAAGCTTAGGTTTTGTGCTGGAAAGATACCCTTCCAGTAAACAATACTATGCTTAGACTAATTTTAAACTTTTTCCCACTTTGAATGTTTGCTGTACAGAGCAGGACACATGCGAAGTCGGAAAATAAAGAAAAAGCATTTCTCCTTCATAGCGCTTGGGTGAACAGTGTGTTATTTTCTGACGCTAAACCATTTCTACTTTATTTAGTAGATTGGGTTTAGCGTCAGAAACCGTGGATGGTTGCATGGTAGTGCCCATGAACCACCCATAGTAGGTCCCCATGGTGCTAACTAATGCAAAGCAGCACATATTTCAGATTATTTTCATGTTATTTCTAGCGCTAAACATGTTTAGCACTGGAAAATTGGACATAAAGAGTTTGTGACGATTTGCATCACTTTTGTGACGCAAACACAGCATAACATTTTTATAAATTTGCCCCCATGTTTCTAAACAAGGAGCCAACTAAGAGGTTTGAGATAAGAAAAAATATGAGCCCTTCTACTTAGGACAAGGAGAGTAGAGTTTTAGGTGATCGTCAAATATTGTGCCATTCCTAATAGGGAACCACAGCAGCCCAGTCTTGCCATGAATCGGGACTGAACAATTGTTTTCTTGCATGCAGAAGGGAGATGAGGAAGAATGCTTTTTAGTGTTTTAAGCAACAGGGAACAGAACGACGAAAGTTTAACTCCTTCCATGCTCATGACGAGCTCAGCTCATCATGAGTCGCAGTGGAGCTGTGCTCATGACGAGCTGAGCACGTCATAACGGCCGCCCACGCGCGATAAATTCCCCGCCTGTGCGGGAGAATTAATCAGTGGGAGGGCTCGTGACGAGCTCAGCTTGTCATGAGCACAGCTCCACTGTGAGTCATGACGAGCTGAGCTCGTCACGAGCACAGCGGCGCCACGGACCCCTCCCCCCCGCATCGTGGGGGAATTACCCCCGCAGGGAAGGGGTTAAAGAGTTTTCTTTGAAGCTAAAGTTGATGTAAAAAATGTAAAGCTCCCTTTCAAGAGTGGGTGGGAGACGGATTTGTCCATCAGATAGTTGACCTAGCAGAAATGGTAGAGCCAGAAGCTAAGACTTCTGCTGCATTAGAGTTTGGGTAAGCAAGTTGAAGTCCCAATCCACTATGAACTAAAGATGCTTCTTATAGTGATATTGATGGCCTTCAAAACCCTCAATTAACACATTAATTAACCTTAACTCACAGGAATGCAAAGGGAAGACAGCACACAAGTGTTAACAAAGTCAATCATGTTAGCTGTTTAATAAGCAAAATTGTTTTGTTATTGATGTTCCATTTTGTATTTGTCTTGTATGAATGAGTGAAGGAATAGATTGATTGATCACTCAGTCAATACATGCAACTGGCCATGCAGGCGAGCCCTTGCTCGTTAAACGGTGGCAATTGCAAGACATTTCATTCCACTTGATAAGTTTTCTGATAAACTATCGATTTTCTAAAAATGTTGTCTGGACAGAATATTGCATCAATAATATAAAGGATGGTACGTGCAAAAAGGTAAGCATAGATTTACTATTCTTAACTCCACGTCTACATACCTTGAATATATATTTCATACTAAATATTTGCAGAGTTAAGAATAGTAAGCCTTTGCTTACCCATAGAAACTTACCTTCAGAATATTTTTGTCCTCAATATTCTTGACAGAATATTTTGTACATATGATATTTTGGACTACATTTTTTGTCCAAACAACTATTATATTCAAAGCCAGAGTCAGAGGTGGTGAGATAGATGTAATGTAAATAAAACTTGTAGAGCGCAACTAATGCCCAAGAGAGTCTTGGCGCTATAGAAAGCTGAGACAGGTGTAGCAGAGATGGAAGATTACTGCTATAGACGAGAACTAAGACAAACTTCTTATCCGGCTTGTGTAAATAACCAGGTTTTTAGACCCTTTCTGAAACTGAGGAATGAGGGTGCTGTTTTTAGGGCAAATGGCAGTTGGTTCCAAAGCATTGCTGTTGACCTAAAGAAACTTCTGACTCCCCATGTGGCCTTTTTAGATGGGGGACCACCATATTTTTCGCCAGACCTGAACGTAAAGTTCTTGCTGGCGTATACCATCTCAATTTGTTCTTAAACTGGCCTCGTACCAGTCCATGCAAAAGATTTAAACGCCAAGCAGAGGGCCAGATGAGATTAATTGTGCTTATATGAACTCATGCTCTCACATTACAAACAGGGTTTTTGGATGCTGTCATGTCTTGCCTTTGACCATCAAGCCTCCTATGTAGGGATTGGGGTTGTTGCTAGGGGTAAATGGGGTAAGCGGCAGAGGCTGAAAGAAACATTAATGCATTCACAAGTACATGCTGCTGATTCACCAAAGGCTTCCAAAGTGCCGTTGTGTGCCTCACACACACAGATCTAGATTTACTAAGTCTTTGCATCGCCCTTGTGTTGTGCAAGGTGATGCCGGGCAATGGAAAAACTTTATTTGGAATTTACTTAGCCATTCAAGTTTTGATTTGGTAGCCTTGCATGGCTATGTAATGAAATGTAATGCCATACAGCTGCTTGCACTACGTTACATTTCAACTTGGGAGGCGATCCATGGGTCGAACATGGGTGAACCCCAGTCCTTCACCCATGAATTTTTGGCACATGCCCAGATTTACTACAGCTAGTAAATCTGGAAATACATCAAAATTCTATGTCATCCCCTGTAAGGTGTAACGAGTAGAATTATCTTTATTTCTGCCTGTTAGGTTCTCTTTCCACGTGTGCTGCTTTTTACGGAAGACATTGAAAGCAGGAAATAGCTGTAAGCGTTATCTATGTACAGGAAGGTATCCCTTCCTGCACAAAAATAATCCTGCCTGTAATGCTGGCACCCTTAGACTATACTGCAAGGGTACCTGCAATGGCACTAGGCAGCACTAAGCATGCCAGCACAAGGAGAGAGCAGAAATGCTCAAATCTTTGTAAATATGCAGCATTTCGCCCCTCTTTCTTTCAGGCAGCAATTCTGCTTGATGTGCTGCGTTGCTGGAAGGATTAGAAAATATGTCCTACAGTTTTCAGGATTGGTTGAGAGCGCAATGTGGTGTACTGAATAATTTTGCCATGTATGCATAACATCTTAGATTCTTAATTTTAATACTCTTTGTGCAATGGCCCCCTCCTCCAAGAATTCCACAGAAGATCATACCCTACATGAGCTACACAGGATCATGGCAAAGAATCCTCTACCAAGCTCTCCTCTCCGTGGAAGAATGTTGCAATGAGTAGATGGAAGAAATGCAAGTGGAATGTCCCCAAGGATACATGCACCCAAACCTAAGGCCAAGGACAGGGTAAGTGAGAACTAGCAAAACGGTCACAGCTTTCATTTGGCAAAAAAGGATGATGTTTGTGAAAGAGGAGGGCGAGACTAGTACTAGAATTGATTATCTAAAATTACATTGTCTACATGAGGGCCCTATAGGCTCTAAGTCAGCAGCTCCTCAGTCAGAGAGGAACAACTTGGACGATGAATGAGGCACAGCTCCCTTTAACCCAGAGCAATGGGTGCAGTGGTGGCTCCTCCACTAAGGCGGAGGAGCGTCGCCCCACTGCTATTTCAGCATTGCAAAAATTATAAATAAAATGATAATAACAGGAGGTTATTATCAATGTATTTTTCTATGTGGGACTCGGAGACGGGGCGGTGCTGGGCTCTGTGATGACAGAGCAGACTGAAAAGTGATTTGCACTCCTCTAAGTGCGCATGACGGTTTGGCTGGTCCTCTTGCACAGCCCATGGAGACAAGCCCAGGCTCCCAGGTACTGCCTGAGCAACCAAACAGGCCATGCAGACCAATCACGACACTGCTCATTCAGCATCGTGATTGGCTCGGAGAGTACGGGAGCCCGAGTGCTTCCGGTGCTACCAGCCATCTGCTGCTCTGCATCTAAGAGGACGGAGGAGAGGCTACGTGGTGGCGGAGGTAAGTTTATTTTTTTATATCCATCCACCCCAACCTACCACCCCCGTTCTGAGGCAGCTGGCAGTGAATGGGTGCAAACGCACAGGCACTTAGGACTTGCCAGACCACCCAGATTTGGCTTGATCTGGCTAGCAGCCAAGGAAACGGTGCAGGCCCACTGCAGCAGCAGCAGGGTGTGACTGTTAAATGAATGAGCTGAATAAGCATAGTGACCAGTCAGCTCACTTGTAGCGATAGTTGTTAAGCAGCACTGCTCTGGGATTTATTGGGGGGTATTTCTCCGATATTTCCACAAAGATAGCAAGCACAAATGCATGCAGTCCCCCTTACCTTGCAAGCCACCTATACAACTTGTCTTTACAAGTTTAAAACTGCTGTTATATGCACATGCAGATAATTTCTTTAGGTATTTGACTCGCTGATGCGGGCCACTTTTAATATGGTGCTTAAGTGTATTTTCTGTCAGAGCCCGACCCCCTGGCTAGGGAGACCTTCTCTGGAGCAAATGTTCGGTATTCCACCCGGGCAAAATTGGAAACAGAGAACAGCACATGAAGAAGAATTTGGGCATGGAATCAGCCTCTATTGGCAATATTCATCCTCCATCTTCCAGCTGTCAGACTCACAAAAATAAATGTTTCCAAATAGCTAGAGGTAACCGTAATGACTGGTGCATGGATAGTTAACATTAAGCATTTACCTTTTGCACACACTCTGATGAAGGCAATCACTATTACAGCATTGTATGCTCATAATATTATTGAACATCCCAAAAACAGAAAAAATAAACACAAAGAACCTACTCACACTTTGGACTAAATTTGGCCATGTCGACCACAAGGAGTGTGCCCTGGGTGCAGCTGTTACACCACAAACCCTATAATATACTTCCACAAACCAGGTGTGTACCAACTAGGCCAAGAGGGGCCTCAACCTTGTGGAAGCAGGGCTAGGAGATCAATTGAGAGTCTCCCATCCCAGGTACAACAAAGGAGTGCAACAGAGGGGCACCAATTCACAGTCTGAGGGGTCTTCAGGACCAGGGCTACCACCAACTGGTCTGGAAATTGCCGAGGCAAAAGAAAAGCTACAGAGGTGGCCCAGCTCACAGACTGCAGCTGTATTTCCTGAAAAACAACTATTCAAGGAAGTTTAGCATTTAATTCTGTTTAAAGTATAAACCAGTGTCCGATTTGCGAGCATTTTGCTCTTTTAGAGATAACTCAGTTTTTCATCATAATATGAGATTAGCTAGGTGTAAAGAAGAGCGTGCAATTAAGAAACTCAGACACGTTTCTGTTGCACTGTTCTTTCCATGCTGTTAACAACTGACCCTTCTAAGTGCTCTCTTCATGCGCGAATCCTAAGAGGAGAAGGATAGCGATGCTTGCAACTCAGCACATCCAAGTACATCTTCTATTACATCCACACACACTATAACAAATATCCGAGTTTTTACTATATCAAGGAACAGCCTGTGTTGGCGTCTCTTGCATGGGGCTGGGTACTGCATTGGGTTATAATACTACAAGAATATAATGCACTCTGGGAAAAAAAGCATGATTAATCTGTCCCTGCAGCTGCAATAAATATTGATGAAATATAGCGATAAGCCATCAGGCAGTAGACATGTACAGTTTAATTGCATGATTAATCTAGACCCCTTTGCAAAAAACACTGTTAAATAAGTAGGTTATTGTGGTAGAAATTTGTTTGGAGGGTACTGTGAAAAGCGGAAAATAATGAAGACTAATGAAGTCGGAGGTCTCATTTGCAAGCAAATAGAACATTAGAGAAAAGTATTTCAGGAGCACATGCTCGGAGACTCAAGTACAGATATTATTACATATATTACTGCTGCAGAGATTCTGCTCATGCACAGAACTATGTGCAGGAAACCAGGACCTCAGTGAATTGTGGTGTACCAAAAACTCACCTCGGAACCCAGAACCCCTATCCGACCAGCATCAGTTTCCCATTCGTTATCCGTATTCTATCGGAGGTCCCAATGTATAGACAACCCAGAACAAGCGACTTAGAGTACTCTCAGGAATGGTGGGAATCAGAAATACCTGTTTGTTATTATTCTCATATCAGTCCACAACAAGAGTAATCAGAGACACGATAAAGTTTGAAACGTTTATTTTATAAACTACGTGTCCTAAGATGCAGTACTTTGGCTAACATAAGCAGACAAATGATTCAAATCAAAACCATCAGCATTGTTACAATACCATAGAAAATGAAAGGAGAAATCATAGTATAAATGACAGTGGAATACAGTCACCTTCCTTTCGCTAGTAAACTAGTATTATTAGACTAGTAGAAGGTCTCTAGGCTTGAATGGAGAAGCCCAAACCGTAAAGATCAGCTTAGTTGAATTACATCACAGGATCAGGTGTGCTCTGCTCCTGGGAAAGCTCTTCTTCAGAATGTGTGTAAAGCATGCAGACTGCAATATTAAAAGCACTCGACTTTCAGGTATTTGCAGCTGTGTGCGTGTTATGGCTAAATAGTGGGCCGATCAACCTGAACTCAAAAACATGCATTGTCTGGCGACCCAGACTGTTTCTTTACACAATGTTCAGACCATGGTCGCAGCGCACGTCTATGGATGTGAACAACAGACAGTTCTCATGTGAAGAAAAGGCGAGCAAGTAGTTTTCAAATAATAACATGTATCTGCAGTGTCGTGTGCAAAAGCAGCAAAAGTAGCAAGATGGCTTTCTAGCATCTAACGCGCTTATGCTAACATAGCAATGTATGTATCTAAATCGCAGCCCTCACTACATTACATAGGGCATGTACTGTGGTATTTATGAGGAAATATTCTGCATTACTTATAACACGAGGGACTTAGCAATATATGCTTTCCCTACATATTAGTTAGACAATAGATCACAGATATTTTGCCCCAGTATCCATATGAAGATTTGGGAAACTGTGGCTCAGAATCACTGTCAGACAGGACCGGTGCAAGACAGGCACAAGGCAAAGCACACACTATCAAGAAGAAAATAAAGGATGCAAAAGTACATCATAGTGAAAAGGCCTTTTTGCACTGTGCAATGTGGCACTGTTTTATGTCAAAATCATAGTACATTCAAAGCAGGTGGAACTGGATGGCAACCATGAAAGTGCTAATGGATCTTTACGCACAATCACGTGTTGTGTTTTATCATATGAGTAATGAGTGCAAAGAAATCACCTTTCACAACCAGGTGCAACCATTGGGAATTAACGAAGTCCATTCAAAATCAACAATGAAACCACAGTCTGCCCCCAAGAAACCACAGTGGGCTACAATGGAGGGGGTATACCTTTCACACATGCACTTCCATGGTCGACAGATGACCCCAGATAAAAGCACTGCAGAATAAAATATACAGACTGAGGGTCGCTTTGCTTGGACTGCAAAGCACCTCATTCAGAGCAATGAGCAACTTAACCAGTAAAACCATATTAAATAAAATCGACAAAAATACCTATCTCTTGACTCAAGCAACAGGTAGGTCAAATTCGATGCCAGCAAACATAACCCTCCTTGTTGTAATTCATCCCCTGTTCTCTGGCTCCTTCCAGAGGACACTTACAGCTTCACTTAGTGTTTCGTAGCTTATATGATAACCCTTTCTGCCTTGTGTTACGTAAACACTGAGTCATCACGACGTAAACTATGATTCGACAAACCAGGACTCAGTATGCAACAAGCACCGGCTTTTAATCCATGGCAACTCCTCACACGTCATTGGTGCCATGCATTGCACCCTGTACATATGAAAAAGGAATTGCCTTGTAACCTAAAGGAATATAGACACAACGTGTCTGTTATTTATGAAATGGAGCAAGGCCTTACAACCCCCATCTTTTGAGAATAAGGTCCACAGACCAATTATCCGTGTGCCTTCAACCCGTCTTAGTCATCTACCTTCAGCCCATCATTGATGCGTATTCCTTACTCTAGCACGTTCTTTAATATATGGGATATTGACAGCTCTCCATTTCTTATAAAATCATTTTTATCAACAGCAACAGCACTTTTCATCGAAAAAATACTATTTATTATAAGAACACTTTTAAGAATTTGAGGTCGCTTACTATTGCTTACAAAACAGTCCATGGCATAAATAATATAGCCTTTCATATTGCATCGATTTTACAAAATGGCCACACAAATCTGGTTCTGCTCAGTGTACAACATCCGTTGTATACAACATTGAACTGAAGGAGACACACAGTACAATAGAAATATGTTTACGGATGTTGAAATTCAGGTTCCAATTCCAGGACCTTTCTGGTTGTAGACTATTAAACAGACAAAGATGGTGTGTGATATGATTTTGATCTGGTCACCTTTATTTAATCTAGCAGGGCAATGTGAAATGTCCACAGATGAGCAAACAGAAAGACGTGGGTCCCGTGCTCTCCATGCCACTGGAGTCAAGCTAGCCTGGCTGATGAGGGGTGAAACCCCGAAAACCGGGCCTAGGATGCTAGTTTCTGGTCCCGGGGGGACCTGGCCTGGCCGTTTGGGGTGGACTGTTCCAAGACTGATTTGCATATGGCTGGGTTCAAACTGGAATGACATGGGGAGCAAAAAAAACGATGGATTTAGGCCCAGATCTCTGTGCTGGGGTGAATGTATGACACTATTCTGAATTCTGCCCAACAATTGTTCTTTTTGCATTTGTTCTGTAGCCCAGGCTGAGGTGAGTGGTCGAGATTTTATCTCAATGTTTTCAGTGGCATGGTATCCTAGAAGCTGTCACAAGAGGGTTGGGAGCTTTAAGAGTAACAAGGACAAATACATTAGGCATCGTAAAAAGGTAGGAGTTACAACTATGACAGGAGACTGGCACAAGGTAACAAAGCTATTTGAGAAAGACCCACTTCTGGCAGCCAAGATCTGCTTGTATGTCCCGCTGCGAGCATTTTTCCCATAAACAGGAAGCTCCAGTGGCACCTGATGTTCAAGGTATTCAGCTTTGTGGAGCCCTTTTCACCCACTGCTCACAGCCTCAATAGGATGGACGATTTCACCCTCTAAAACATTATTAACAGGATCATTAAAACCCAGGGGGTGGCCCACGAACCCGCCAGCCTTGCAGAGACCCTCGCTTCCATCCCCAGTTGAGGACCATGTGCTGCCTCTCCCAAGAGAGGACCATTCGCCTTACGAAGAGTTTGTGGCCGCCTATAATGGATCTCAGTATTATAAGTGTGTTTGGCAACCCAGCGGATGCCCTTTCACCACAGCAGAATTTTAAGAAGGATGCATTAATATGATGAACTGCTTTGCATTCAGCTGCTATGAAAGTAAATTCACCTCATCAGTAAATCACTTTCGCTATTCAGAAAAAAACACTCCCCAGTCTGGGCATGTGGTTCTGAAAAGTGAAAGACAAGTGTCCCTCACACGAACTGGCTTTCCTCCCTGTATGTCAGGTTCTTTTCCACTTTTGCTGCCCAAGACTAAGATAACTTGCATGGCGACACAAAGCAGCAAAGGTCAGTGGCAGCTACCCCACCCTAAATATCATGGGGCATCTGCCACTGTGACACAGCTGCCCTATAGCGGACATTAAAGGAGAATCTGCCGTATGGGCAATTTCTCCGTGTAAGGAGAAATTGTACCAATAAATCAGATTATTTTACCAATGCGGAGATCCAAAAAGACAAACTGATATTACGAGGGTATCCGAAAAAACTTGTGAAAGGTGCACTAAAAAGAGCGTGGTACACCCCAAGGGAGGCATTACTAATACCAAAAGTAAAAGATGCAAATACTCCCTTGACTTGTGTTTTGACGTATGACCCCAAAGCAAACAAAATAAAAAAGATTGTCCAAAAGAATTGGAAACTGATTGAAACCTTGGGAATCCCCAAACCTCTTTTTGCCTTTAAAAAAGGTAAAAACATTCGACAACAACTGGTTAAGGCAACTAGACAAACTGTACCCCCCAAAAGAGATCTCAGAAATCTCTTGAATTTACCACCTATAGTGGGCCATTTCCGATGCCAGAATTGTTTGGCATGCAGTTTAACAGAGGATTCCAAACAATTGACCATAAACGACCAAATACACTACCAAAAAGTTTTTTCTAATTGTAATTCAAAAAATGCAATTTATTGCATTAAATGCCCGTGTAACAAATATTACATTGGACAGACTATACAACCAATGAAAAAACGAATATTACAACACAAATCGAGAATAAAATGCAAAGTCCAAGGAGCCCCGTTAGTACAACATTTCCTGAGTTTAAACCACTCGGAAAATGATCTGAAATGGTCAGTGCTTTGTTTAGCTGGCAACTTGGAAAAAACACAACTCCAGACAAGATTAAACAGATTGGAAGCTAGACTAATTGAAAAATACCACACTACAGTTTTGGGACTTAACGACAGAGATGAAATATGGTCTTTACTGCATTAGAACGAATTTAATGAGAAAAATGCATTAAGTATGCGAGTTGTTCGGTGCGACTTCGCAAATACAGGTTTCTGGAAATTTCTGATAAAAAATGGTTATTAGTTACAAAGATTGTAAGGAGTGGAGGGTATACACTGGGTTATAAGGTGGTGTCACTATTATTCCCTCCCTTTTTATTTCTTATCTTTAATTTGATTTTAGAATTGGTTAATATTGGGCATTAGGCATTTTGATTTATGGTTTTGTTTGTAGAAATAATTGGTTATTATGACGATTACAGGCCACTCCGATGTAGTGAATAGTCTGCCTTCGGGTTTCATTCATTTAGGAATAGAGTCCGTTTTTTAGCTCCATGACCGCTTATTCCGGATATATTCTCGCTTCCGCATCACGTGTTTCCTGATGCCTGAAGCGCGAGGTATCCAGACGACGAGTACGTACATACTAAGGTGAGAGTTATTAAAGAAATCGCCCTGTAAAATCATAAGGGTTTCCAGTTATAAGAGTGGGTCCATAGTTTATTTCTCCATCTCGTTATCCCTACAGAGGCGGCGTCTACAGTCTTCTGTTTTTTCTTACGGTTTTCGTGCAATGAATTGAGGCATTCAAGTTCGAAAAACCAAAGACTTTTCAAGGTAGGAATTACCAAGTATCATCCATGATTCTTCGATGTAGGTAGCTGAAATGGGTTGAGGCAGTTAACGTCTAGCCATTGGTTGGTTTGTTTTGCAGTCAAAAAACAATGGATGGAGATTTGGAGAAATAATTATCGAATATATTGCAGGATACCTCGACGGAACGACTTCTACTAGTAAGTTTAGAATATTGTGGTCATGATTGCTTTAGTAAGTTCCCGTATTGGATATTTAGATGACTATGGCATTCCCAGTTAAAGGGATTGATGATTTGGGACCTCATGAAATAGCCTCTAGAAGCAGTACGCTCTGAAATATCTGCCTTGATAAGAGATATTATACATCTTAAGGCCATACTGCATTCAGTTGATAGAGAGGCCTGATATGCATATATATATCGATATGAGCATATGTACAATATACCTCTATCACTCTTAGTAATAGATAGAACCGGTACACAGTGGTGTTAGTGCACTATGAGGTTTATGTCTATCTCACTTAATTTTGGTTGTTTGGCCCGCCACTTCAGTGTTTCTCTTGGAATGTAATTTTTTTGCAATTTTTTGGTCATATGACCCGGTCCTATGCTCCGATGTGTATATATAGTGTAAATAATGTTATATGTTTGTATTATATTGTATATATAAAATTAGTAATACAGAAATATTGAATTTGTATCTATAGGTGAAATTTGAAGAAATTATATATACATGTGCCCTAGTCCTGATGAGGCCTTAAGAGTTTTTTGGCTGAAACGCATCGACAACGATTTGGAAGACATTCTGTTGAATTATTGATTAGTTTGGATTCACTTCAAAAGAGTACTTTTATGAATGTAGAGATCATAATGAAAAAAAAGATCTCAAAAGTTCTCGAGTAGGTTTGATCTTCATTAGAAAGGAATGCTTGAGTAGATTAATCCTATAAGCATCCGAATTGAAATATAGGGTTTCATTGATGTATATGTTCATTGACTTTCTGATTTCTTATAAGTAAAGATTGTAAATATTAGAAATGTTTTTGTATATATGTCTGAAAGATTAATCTCTTTATATATTGATGTTGAAATACAAAACAATAAATATACTTAGACGCAGATCTAAGGAAAGATATACTCATTGTTGGTTTGGAATTACCGTGTATGACCATTAAAAATAATGACAACATAGTTTACATTGAGGATAAAATAACTCAAGGGAGGAGATAATTAATCTTTCTCGTCACCAGAACATAGAAATATCATTAATCCCTAGGCGTTAGTTTTTTCTTTACACTTGTTTAAGTACCCAGATGCCAAAGGGTTATTATGGGTTCCCCCCTTTCTTTCAAAAAGCTATAGCATACAAGGCACCTGATGAAGGATTTCAGATGGTAGAGGTAGTTTAGGGGTTGATTTTAAGAATGGCTGAGAGAGGAGACTCCATTGGGATGGTGGAGGACATTGCCAATGCCATCACTAGGGACCTCCACCTTCCAAATCAAGAGTCGTCCCCCAGCCCTACAGACAACTTTTAAAATTAACAGAAACCACCATTATTGTGTTAAAGTTTCATGGGCAAATCCATCAAACGTGAAGGCCCTCCATCAACCATTTACAATGCTTTACAATTTTCTGAAAATTGTAAAACTAATATCCTGCATACTATGGGAGTATTCTTCCATGGTGAGGGGGTTGTTGTTTTTTTTACTGTCCCTCACCACCGTTCTAACTCTAGATAAATCTCCGCCACCCAAGTTAACTAGGGCAGGCAGTCAGATTGGTAACCTCCAATGGTTCTTAATCCTTCAGGCAGTAGGAGCTGTATGTTAGTGACAGAGCTGGAGTAGGCTCTATTCTTGGCATAGTTTCAGTCTGCCTGCCTCTAAGTGAGGTGGGCAGACTGACCATGCGGCCGAGAGGGCATTCTTTCATCAAAGAGAAAGAGTATCCTCTCTGCCCTACTCTAAATTATGGCCTACGTTTGTACCATTTGGGTTTGAAAGGCAGATTTGGTGCCGCAGAATCCCCTGCAAATGATAGCAGAGTTTTGCCTCTGCCAACCCCTAAATTAACTTGCAAGTCTGAAAGTAAAACTAAAAAGTGGGAGAAGTAGCAAAGTGATCCCAGTGACAAAGCAACCTCAGTGAATATGACTTGAAAGTTTGCCCTGCTCTGACATTAGGGCAACAAAACTCGAGGTTCATTGAGATCAAAATTGAGTATGAGACTTTTAGGAGCCTTCATGAACTATGGTGCCCAGCCTTATTCACTGGAGGATTTTTGAATTTCAGAAAAGTGATTGAGTCAGAAGGTAATACTGTTGACCAGGTCGACACTGGGTTATCTGACCTATACTCCCTTGCCTTCTATCTGAAAAGGTGAATAGGTCACTGTCAACTGTGCCGATTGTCTACCATTGGCGGTTTACACTTTTTTGTACTTGTTGACATTTTTAAACTTGAAAAATGCATATTATATGAATCCCCACAGCATTTTTGCCATTTTGTTTTTGTTTTATTCATTAAATATTTCTTCATATTACTAATTTGCTTTGATAGTTTACTAATTGTGTTTAAGGATATTAATATTGTTTTGCTGATGCTTAAACACTTTTTTTGCATTTTGCTGAATAATAACCTATTACTCTCTGCCATATTTCCACCCGTACGTTCAGATTTTTCTCATTGGCATTGTATTCAACGTACAAAGGATTGATTTAATAACTCCATGGGGTGTTTATACCTTGAACGCTCCTAAAGTTAATAATAGAAGCTCTCGCAAAGGTCCTACAATGAAGGCTGTTTGTTTGAAATAAGGATGCCCTGCAGGGCTCTCTTTTTAAAGGTGATTTCATGCAGGCATTAACTTGCAAAACTGGCTACAGAATTAGTACCACTGCAACGGACAGCTTTCTTGTTAGTACACTGTGTGGCAGCCTGAGAAAAACTTGCTGCCTCCCACCACTTCACTTGAAATATGGCAACATTGGAACAAACATATTATAGCTGAAGAGATGCTGAAGACCTTTGGACTCAAGGCCGCCCCCCCCCCCAAATCTGGTGCCTACATCACAGTTTCACTAAGGATACCCCAAACTCCAGCTCGTACTGCCACCATCCCAAGTGCCCCTCTCATTTCAAAGAACGTAGGCGAAGATCTCCAACAATGCTAAAGATAGAGAACAATCTGGATAGTGATGAAGCGAGAACCCAAATATAGAGTTCGATTTTGTACATTCTCAGTATTTATATTCAGACAGCAGTATCTGTGGTTGGCTTGTGTGAATCCAGATCCATATTGGAGTGGAAAGTATGCAGATAGTTCAAGGAAAACATTATTCCCAAGTCCAGTCTATCATACACCTCTCACCCTCTTCTATATTGTCCATGACAAATGCTATTTAAGAATAGCACCAGTATAAGTAGATATCACATAATCACAGATGTGAGCGTCAGCTTCTTCAGATGAAGAAGATATTTATGGACTGCTAAGGTATTTACCTTTCAAATAAAATTCAAATGAATTAGATTTAATTCAATAAACCACTATTTGTGAATAATATGCAGACAATCTCAGGAGAACATCATCTGGAGGATTTTCATTTTATCAACAAATTTAAACTTGTTAGTTTAAATTATCGCATTCCAGTTTTAAAATGTTGGTTGAGTGGAAACGGTCAGAACGATACCTCAGATAGTAGCAGTAAAATGTAAAGCTGAGAAATGTGTGATATGGTAAATTTGTATAATGTTACTCTCGCTAAATGTTAAAGATAAACATGCACTGTTGATGTGAGGTTGGATTCTGCCACCAAATGGTAACAAATAGTCATAACTGGATGGAGAAACGCTGATGATTGTACACACTGCACTGTTAATGTTTGAAAATGGAACAAATAAAGTTAATTAAAACAAAAAATGTTAGTTTAGGATTACTAATCTACAGAGACAAAAATCGCTTGTTCCTTCAGTAATGAGCCGGTGATTAACATCAGGTGAAAGTCGCACAATTTGTCTTTTCCCCTTTAAATCTGTATTCAAAGTAAAAATAAAATGCAGAGAGCTGTATGCATCCAAAAACAATGTCCTCTTTCGTGCATCCTTATGCAATGCACTTGTTGTGAGTCTGAAAGAGTTATTGCCCATATCCCACATGCATAAGTGGTAACTGTGTAATATTGTCTAATATCACCATTGAGGAGTTCTGCTGCATCATAAATAGCAAGGCAGTGTTGTCATCAATGATGTCCTTTGATGTAATTAGTGCTGTCATCACTGATGTCATTTAACATGTAATGAGTTATGTAATATGGAAGGTCAGAAGCAGCTCATAGGGTGAAAGTTATGGTTAGTTTACAAAACAATAACTGGCATATTTCAGTGGTTTGGTTTTGTAAACATACATTATGCTGTTATGAGCAAAGCTAGCCATAACTTCAATTTCATCTTTGCTTTTTTCAGTGAATATATATGTAGATTAATTTGCCGCATTAGTACCACTAGACAAATCTGCATGAAAATGATCAGACATTTAGCATGTTCAGCTCACTAGTTGTGTTTCCAAATTTGTTCTGATTCATCAAAGGGGCACATTTTTAAGGGGAAGTGTTCATTTACCAACAATTGTGATACAGTTTCACGAATCAGCATAAAGTGTTGCAAACCTTTACATATTTACTTTTCTCTAGGTGTGCAAGGTTTTATGCAGATCAGCAAATTTAAATGGTGGTTACAAATCATTGATATGGTAATAACTTTGGTGCCTTCTCCCAGGTCTGAACAGAATGTGGCAAGCCCTTATCATGTTCTGCTTACTTTTGATATCTTGAGATTTGTGGAGATCCATCAAGAAGGAGGTTAAATGGGAGGGGGTCAAAAAAATGTTCATTTGCAAATAACTTTGGCGTTGGTTAATGGCATCATCCTACTGAGCCACTTAAGGGTGGGATTACAGAAATAAATTGCAGAATTTGCTAAATTTGCAGCGGCCAACAAATTAGAAATAAAATGGACCAAGATGAAAACAATGTCAAAAACTCAAAATTAGGTTAGGAGATGTAAGTCTATAAGAAGTCAGCAATTGCAAAATACCGGGGCTTTCACGTTGAAAAGAAATAGAATTTCCCAGGTGCATAAACAGTATATGGTGAAGAAAGGTAAGGCATTGACCTATGCTTTGGATGGAGTGCCTCAACAGCAGATCCCAGCCGTTATTAGGAGGGGCCTAGATGCGCCCCTTTGCAGTAACTTTTTTGCCTACCCTGCCACTTGGAAAATGCCGGCACTCCATCCATACGAAGGGGTAAATAACAGGAACACCACTGAAGTGTTCCTCTGAGTACTGTAACTCAAGCAGAGCCTTAATAGAGGTAAATACCAGGAACACCACTGAAGAGTTCCTCTGAGTACTATAACTCAAGCAGAGCCTTAATAGAGGTACCATAGGATTATAGGGGTTTAGCTCCCTGCTCCTATTTTTTACCATTTTAATGCACTAATTTACACCACACGGTCCTGACGAAGCACACTGGGATCCACTACTGACCCCTGTTCCAGAGCGAAACATGTCGACAAGGCTTGACTTTCACAAACACACACAGGTACTGAGAGCAGCAGAGTAATACCTTGACCTCTACCACATTTGTTTACAAGAGGTGCCCTAGTCCCCAAAAACTTGTTTTCTATTTTTACCTCACGGTCCTAAAAATAAAACTCATTTCAAGGTACCGGTGGGTTAATTTTAATACACCAGCACCACAATTCGTTTTTTAGGCACACACACCCACATGCACAACTGCAGCATCTCCTAAAAGATCTCCGATAAAGAGCCCTCTTGTGGGGCCTGTGGAGGACAGCAGCGACACCCCCACGAGGAGCAACGCCCGATGATGAAGCATGACACTTGCAAGAGTGTGTGAGGGCACTATTTTCTAAAGGAGAAACTCCCCATCTTCATCAGACTGGTAACACACATAGAGACCATTTATTTACATTTGTTTCATGTAACCAAATAGGTTACAGCTGTCTCTTACAGGAACAGTTACCAACTAGTGAGTACACATACCAAAAGAAATCATGTATTTTATTGCTGAAATCCATCATTATTAAACGGGGGATCCGAACTTGCCGGATGGTCATAATAAAGAGCCTTGATCCTTCAGACCCCAGTATCATTTGCATATTGATTACATTTCTGATATTACATGGAAAACTACTTAAATGAAGTTTGATTTCTCTGGGATCAAAAGCTGGCATTTTTATGTTTAGCACTCACTGCACTACCAGAATCAAGGATTATGTATTTATTTATATGTATCTTTGTACCATGGTACTTTAAATACTCCGTAGTGGTTCAAGAGCCGATTATTTAATGTTCAGCACTTCCTACTCTACTAGAAGTAAGTAATATTAATTTATTTTTATGTATCTTAAATCTAAATTTGCTTTGTTTGCCTTTCTGTATTACTGCTTAAAAGTATTAAAGATGCACATAGAGTTCCTCATTATTGTTAAGCTCATATGGAAGGCAGGTTTAGAGTTTGATGATATATTTTGACTTGAGTTTGCTTAGTACTTAATTACGATCCCCCACCACATTCTTGTCTTAGTACCCAATCTATGCCACAGTACTTCATAGTTTGCCATCCATCTGAGTGACTTTTTACATCATGCTTTGCCATAGCATAAGCTGTATCTTTTTTGCATGCTCCTCATACATGTTCCAATGTAATTTGTGTATCATACACTTTGCACTGCTGTTATATTTCAAATCACATGTGCATTCCAAAATACAGACCACAAATTTAGTAGTACACATGATATTTTGATAGAGTAAGGGCCTCATGCCTTTCCTGATACTCTTTAGTGTCCCAGACAATCTTACATGCCTTGCCTTTCTCACAACTTTTGAATCCATGAGATTTTACACTCATCCGGTTACCCTATTGAAAGTTGTCCTTAAAGTGTCCTCTATTTAACTTGTTTTTTAGTTAAGGGTGGTTTACAAAATGTTACCAAAGTATGGTCACCCAATTTTTTTCATCAATGCCAATAACATTTCACACCAAGTGGCAATGTTTTTGTAGTATTTTCTTTATTTTTGTTTGTTCCTTGTTACACATGATAATTATTCATAACTTGTTGTTTTGACTCTTGGTGTTGTCCCTCTTAGGAATTCATAGTTTTGATCTTTGTTGACCCTTTGCTTTTTCCCAGCCTCGCTTAACACTTTCCCTTTCATAGCCTCTTTGCAGGCAACGTTGTTTCACGTCCTCATTTTTTCAAGTAGATCAATCTGGTTTGTTTACAATACATTCCAGGTATTCTTTTTCTACTTATATTGGGGCAGATTTTCAAAAAAGTAACACAGCGCAGCCCCCGCGAGGCAGAGCTGCGTTGCGCGACAAGGAGGGATCAGGAGAGTGCCATATCTTCAGAGACATGGCTCTCTCCTCCCCTTGCCCCTGCGCCAGCGCCGATTTCAGCTGCTGTGTGCCACGCACGCACCTTAGCGCCAAAAGGCATTAGTGGTTGCATTGGAACGCCCATGTACCACCCATGTAATACCCCTCGGCGCAAAGTAACACAAAGCAGTGCTTTGCACGGTTTTGTGCTTTTTAGAGGGTACTTTCCAGTGCAAAACAAGTTTTTCGCTGGAAAGAAAATAACAACAAAAAATTGCGCTGGTAAGCGTCATTTTTGTTGCGCTTAACTAGCGCAAAAGGTTTGAAAATCTCCCCCAATGTGTCCAAAAAGGTGATTTTCTTTTTCCTAATGTTGTTTGTAAACTGTAAATGACAATCTATGTTCAACCTATAAACATTTACCTTCATAATATTTGGATGTTGATTTTTTGGCTACAATATTTCGGTAGTATTCTGACATATAACCAGAGAACCACGTGCCTCTGACCGAATCTTTACTTGTGGTCTGCTCTAGCTTGGGAAAGCAGAATCAGAAATTACCAAATACATTTGCGATGTTCGAAAATTCAATTTGTGTCAAATTGTGTCAAATATAAAGAAATGACCAAAGACGGAACATATGCAGTATACATGACAACACGCACTGTCGTAAATTACAGTACTGGCCTTCGTTAATTGCTTTACTCATGCACTTAAGTAACACTAAACATTAAAAAATCGCTCCCTTGCTATTGACAGATATATATATAAAATCAATTTACGCTAACATTTTGTCGCATCCTTTTGCTAATATGTTTCGATATTTGTTTTATATTTGGACATAATTTGAGCTTTAGTTATTTCAGGTTAGATACTTCGTGTACAATAACAGCCCCAAAAAAGGTTCAGTTCAGAGCAAAGTGCCATTAAAAGTGATATTTATGTACAAACCGTCAGCAGCTGCAGCTTCCCATCAGCATGCTGCTCGCACCGGATATGTTTTGTTAGAAGGTATCCTTGTGGAGCCGCGGCATTCAATTAAAGATGAAAGACAATCCGCACTGTTTTATTGTAATCCGGCAGCCCAGTGGGAACCGCACGTATCAAATTCACAGCCAACATAAGAGATACGCATATTTCCATCCTGTCATTTTTCTACGTGTAGAATCAACATGTTTACACAAGCATCCTCAGATGCCGTGCCTCAGAGAACACAAACCTACTTTACTTATGCTGCGGTCCTGCGGTGTTCTCAAACGCAGAAATTTCGTTTCTTTTTTCGTTTCTTTTTCTGTTTCTCTAAGAATTCCAATGTAGTATAATATAAAGAGATTACATAAAGACGCGGATTAAGAATTAGGAAGAGGGCTCCTACCTTGGACAGCTCCCTGCGACCGCTGATGGGCGATCCCTTCTACACGAGGAAGTAAAGGATGAGCTAATACAACCAAGAACAATACTTACCTACGTTAGTGTTTATCTTTGTTTCACTAGGTAACTGGGTCTCAACTTTCTTTCAATTACCTAATTGTTTCCACCTGGACTGGTGGCCTGCATTGAGTGACACGGCCTCCCACAGCTTGGTCTTTTTTACCTTTGCTCAGGAAGCTCTTTCCTGCATCCTACTGAACTGCGTCTCAAACGCTTTAAGTCGGCTTTTTAAATAATTTTTATATTTTTTCAGGTGTTCCATAACAATTCCTCATTTTTTCAGAAGGTCAATGGTAAATTATATGAATTAAAATATTTAGACCTGGCCTTGTTCACTTCCGCACTGTTTCCAAACACTCATTTATATGGTACTTGATGTCAACGTATTTCCACTCACCATATTCTGTTTAATTTACTCCGTTTTCATAACACTTGTTATTGATAACACCTCTGTGTATTGCTAAGGCCCTGATAATAACTGTGTCAGGTTATGTAAATTCTGACGCCACCAGTTCGTGGAGAGGGTTTAATCTAAAATAAAGTTATTTGAATTACAAATTATTGTCAAAATAAATCGATATATATATAGATATCAATATATCAATTTATTTTGACAATAATTTGTAATTCAAATAACTTTATTTTAGATAAACCCCTCTCTAGATTTGTGTGTGTATATATATATATATATTACCTACTGGCAGTCGCCAGTAGGTAGTTATAGTTAGGACCTATTATTCATAGGAAGTCCGCAACATTCTATTTGGAATAACTTTGGCGCCGGTTGACGAATCTTCGCAAAATTTTCAAAACTGGTGGGCGCTCTGGTCCGCTCCTATCCTGAGAGTCTCTGAGGGATTTGTCAAGCGGGGGCTGAGAAAAAAGAGGGGTCCCAAAACGTGTTTTCCCCATGCAATTTTCCATAGGAACCGTTAATCGCAGCTGCGGCCTGAACTGCTGAACGGAATTACACTAAATTTGGCAAAGAGGTAGCCCGTGTTTCACACTCGTGCCTTTTGGTTAAATGGTGTAAATCCGTTCAGTAGTTGCTGAGAGAATCAAAAGTAAAATCATAGATATATCTGGGCGTAGCCTAACCACACATCTCATCGTGAGATCTGATTGGCTGTCAGCACTTCATCCAAGAAGTGTTGGCAGCCATCTTGGGACCAATATACATGATAGCACCTCATTAAAAAGCATTGCAGTTAATAGAAGGTTTTAAGACTTTAGTTACATTATAAATCATTTGTTGATGGTACCATACTCATTTTAGGAATTGTGGTGTGTTCTAAGGGGATTTTACCATGTGAAAAAGCCTTCTGCTGGGATATCATGAATCATGTTTGAGAGAAATCTATTTTCTCATGCTTTTCCCACAGAGGTTTGGAAGGTGATCAATAAGCTAAACTGAGAGCATATTTTCTGTAAATTCACATTATCTTTCTCAGTCATGTGAGAATGAAGTCTGAGATTCTCAGTAAAAAATGTACAACCAACAAGGGCAGAGACTGTCAGTTGATTCCTTTGTGTTCTACTGCAGCTTCGCGGAGTGTTCTAAAGAACAACTAGAGCACTAACAGTCCTACTTATGACAAACGTATGGTACACCTGAAGCCATCTTGATTGGAATAAAGTGGTAACTCTTAAAACATTTAATTTAAAAATGAACAAAATGAGGGGGCTTATTTTGCCATAGAAAGTATGATTCGTGCTGCAGAAAGAAAAATTAGGGCATATTTTGAGTGACTTCTCAATTCCTCTTCTATTTCATTAAATACTTCTGACATGCAGACTGAAACGTGCACTTTCAATAATAGCAGCAGACTTCCCTGGTGAGCAGTAGCTTTACTGCAGTGATCTAATGAGCAACTAGAGTGCTAACATTCTGAATTTATGGCAAATGTGTGACACATCTGAATGCCTTCTTGATGGAATCAAAGTAAAAAACTGAAAGTATTTCCTACTGAGGAGACTGTAGTAAATGAGAAAATTAGGAAACTTCATAACAAATAAGTCTCCCAAGATGGACCAGAGACAAAAGAACCCAAATGTAGCACAAACATCACCCAGATGTAGCCCAAGTATAGCCCAATGACAGAATGTCCCAGAGTGTTCTAAAAAACAACTAGAGTGCTAACAGTCTTACTTATGACAAAAGTATGGCACACCTGAAGCTATCTTGATTGGAATAAAGTGGTAACACTTAAAATATTTAATTTGCAAAGGAACAACATGAGGGGGTTCATTTTGCCATAGAAATTATGATTAGTACTGCAGAAAGAAAAATTAGGGCACATTTTGACTTCTCAAATACTCTTCTATTTCATTAAAAAATTCTGACATGCAGACTGAAACATGCACTTTGATTACCAGCAGCAGACTTCCCTGGTGAGCAGTAGCTTTACTACAGTGATCTAATGAGCAAATAGAGTGCTAACATTGAGAATTTATGGCAAATGTGTGACACATCTGAATGCCTTCTTGATGGAAACAAACTAAACAAGCATTGAAAATGCAATAGGTCTCGCCGTCGTTTAAGTTAAAGCAATTCTGTTTGTAATTAGGTGGTTTATTAGCTTTGCTTGTATTAGTGTTTTTCAAACTTTCATGTACATAACATGCATATGTATGCATATATGTATATGTATGCATGCATTTATATTTGTATTTATATAGATATGCAGATTATATATATGTTTATATATTTATGTATATATATATATATATATATATATATATATATATATATACAAATACATATATATAAATGCATATATATACATATATATGTGCATATGTGTGCATGTAGCGAGGGGTAGAGAGAGGTAGAGAGGTAGAGGTGTAGAGGTAGAGAGGTAGAGAGGTAGAGGTAGCGAGGTAGAGGTAGAGGCAGAGGTGTAGAGAGGTAGAGAGTAGTAGAGAGAGCGGTAGAGAGTAGAGAGTGAGTAGTAGAGAGTAGTAGAGAGAGTAGCAGAGAGTGACTAGTAGAGAGTAGTAGAGTGAGTAGTAGAGAGTGAGTAGTAGAGAGTGAGTAGTAGAGAGTAGTAGCGAGTGAGTAGTAGAGAGTGAGTAGTAGAGAGTAGTAGAGAGTGAGTAGTAGAGTGTGTAGTAGAGAGTAGTAGAGAGTGAGTAGTAGAGAGTAGTAGAGAGTGAGTAGTAGAGAGTGAGTAGTAGAGAGTGAGTAGCAGAGAGGGAGTAGTAGAGAGTGAGTAGTGGAGTGAGTAGTAGAGAGTGAGTAGCAGAGAGTAGTAGAGAGTGAGTAGTAGAGAGTTGTAGAGAGTGAGTAGTAGAGATAGAGTAGTAGAGAGTAGTAGAGTCGTAGAGAGTGAGTAGTAGAGAGTGAGTTGTAGAGAGGGAGTAGTAGAGAGTAGTGGAGTAGTAGAGAGTGAGTAGTAGAGAGCAGTAGAGAGTGAGTAGTAGAGTGAGTAGTAGAGTAGTAGAGAGCGAGTAGTAGAGTGCAAGTAGTAGCGAGTGTGTAGTAGAGAGTGAGTAGTATAGAGTGATTAGGAGAGAGAGTAGTAGAGAGTGAGTAGTAGAGAGTAGTAGAGAGTGAGTAGTAGAGAGTGAGTAGTAGAGAGTAGTAGAGTAGTAGAGTGTAGTCAGTCAGTGTCAGTAAGTCTCAGTCAGTCAGTCAGTGTCAGTCAGTGTCAGTGTCAGTCAGTGTCAGTCAGTCAGTGTCAGTCAGTCAGTCAGTGTCAATCAGTCAGTGTCAGTCAGTTTCAGTCAATCAGTGTCAGTCAGTGTCAGTCAGTCAGTGTCAGTCAATCAGTGTCAGTCAGTGTCAGTCAATCAGTGTCAGTCAGTGTCAGTCAGTCAGTCAGTCAGTGTCAGTCAGTCAGTGTCAGTCAATCAGTGTCAGTCAATCAGTGTCAGTCAGTGTCAGTGTCAGTCAGTGTCAGTGTCAGTGTCAGTCAATCAGTGTCAGTCAGTGTCAATCAGTCAGTGTCATTCAGTCAGTGTCAGTCAGTCAGTGTCAGCTAGAACAGCTCTGCTGACCTGGTTCTCTGGCTCTAAAGCAGCTCTGCTGACCTGGTTCTCTGGCTCTAAAGCAGCTCTGCTGACCTGGTTTCTCTGGCTCTACAGCAGGTCTGCTGACCTTGTTCTCTGGCTCCAGAGCTGCTCTGCTGACCTAGTTCTTAGGCTACAGAGCAGCTCTGCTGATCTGGTTCTCTGGCTTTAGAGCAGCTCTGCTGACCTGGTTCTCTGGCTCTAACGCAGCTCTGCTGACTCGGTTCTATGGCTCTAAAGCAGTTCTGCTGACATGGTTCTCTGGCTCTAGAGCAGCTCTGCTGACGTGGTTCTCTCCTTCTAGAGCAGTTCTGCTGACCTGGTTCTCTCCCTCTAAAGCAGCTCTACTGACCTGGTTCTCTGGCTTTAGAGCAGCTCTGCTGACTTGGCTCTTAGGCTCTAGAGCAGCTCTGCTGACCTGGTTCTCTGGTTCTAAAGCAGCTCTGCTGACCTGGTTCCATGGCTCTAAAGCAGCTCTGCTGACTTGGTTCTCTGGCTCTAGAGCAGCTTTGCTGACCTGGTTCTCTGGCTCTAGAGCAGCTGTGCTGACCTGGTTCTATGGCTCTAAAGCAGTTCTGCTGACCTGGTTCTCTGGCGGCTCTAGAGCAGCTCTGCTGACCTGGTCCCTTGGCTCTAAAGCAGCTCTGCTGACCTGGTTCTCTCCCTCTAAAGCAGCTCTGCTGAACTGATTCTCTTGCTCTAAAGCAGCTCTACTGACCTGGTTTCTCTGGCTCTACACCAGCTCTGCTGACCTGGTTCTCTGGCTCTAGAGCAGCTCTGCTGACCTGGTTCTTAGGCTCTAGAGCAGCTCTGCTGACTTGGTTCTCTGGCTCTAAAGCAGCTCTGCTGACCTGGTTCTATCCCTCTAAATCAGCTCTGCTGACCTGGTTCTCTGCCTCTAGAGCAGCTCAGCTGACCTGATTCTATGGCTCTAAAGCAGCTCTGCTGACCTGGTTCTCTGGGTCTAGAGCAGCTCTGCTGACCTGGTTCTCTGGCTCTGAAGCAGCTCTGCTGACCTGGTTCTCTCCCTCTTGAGCAGCTCTGCTGACCTGGTTCTACGGCTCTAAAGCAGCTCTGCTGACCTGGTTCTCTGGCTCTAGAGCAGCTCTGCTGACCTGGTTCTCTGGGTCTCTGGCTCTAAACAGTTCTGCTGACCTGGTTCTCTCCCTCTAAAGCAGCTCTGAAGACCTGGTTTCTCTGGCTCTACAGCAGCTCTGCTGACCTGGTTCTCGGCCTCTAGAGCAGCTCTGCTGACCTAGGTCTCTGGCTCTAGAGCAGCTCTGCTAACCTTGGTCTCTGGTTCTAGAGCAGCTCTGCTGACCTGCTTCTTAGGTTCTACAGAAGCTCTGCTGACCTGGTTCTCTCGCTCTACAATGGCTCTGTTGACCTGGTTTCTCTGGCTCTACAGCAGCTCTGCTGACCTGGTTCTATGGCTCTAAAGCAGCTCTGCTGACCTGGTTCTCTGGCTCTAGAGCAGCTCTGCTGACCTGGTTCTCTGGCTCTAAAGCAGTTCTGCTGACCTGGTTCTCTCCCTCTAAAGCAGCTCTGCTGACCTGGTTTCTCTGGCTCTACAGCAGCTCTGCTGACCTGGTTCTCGGCCTCTAGAGCAGCTCTGCTGACCTGTGTCTCTGGCTCTAGAGCAGCTCTGCTGACCTGCTTCTTAGGCTCTAGAGTAGCTCTGCTGACCCGGTTCTCTGGCTCTACAACGGCTCTGCTGACCTGGTTTCTCTGGCTCTACTGCAGCTCTGCAGACCTGGTTCTCTGCGCTCACGATGCACTTACCCGACTTCGCGAAAATATATTTAAAAATAATATAAGTTTATTATAAGTACAAATATATTATTTTTATGAATATCTTAGATAATCTCTTGCCCTAATATGTATAATTAAAGACACATACATATCATTTTGGAACACACATTTTTTTGCGGGAGTCGCGCACTCAGCGCGCCCCAGCATGTATATGATGTCACGCGGGACCCGCCACCGCGCAAGCATCTCGTACCGTAATGTGCATTTGTCGCAAATGCGTGGGAGCAGGAGTCGCAGACTGGTCGCATACCAATCGCGCACATCACTCAATATTAAATGTATATGATGTAACTGAAAAACACGCAGCCGTCGCACACCGTACGCGGACCCTTCACAACTTTTCTAAAATGGCGGCTAGAATCCACGCACCCACCGTGATGGGTACGCTTTGAGTGCGCGACTTTTTAAAAAAAAGAAAATAATATAAATATATTAAAATAAAAAATGAAAACAAAAAATGTTATCAATATTTCAGTTTGAATGTTTTTTTAAAAAAAATTGTTGCAATTTTCAGAAAAATAAATAATGTTATTTATTGAATAAAATATTTATAAATAAACAGTTAAAAAAATTGTAGAAAATCAGTACAAAAAAATAGGTATAAATTAGCATTTAAAAAACCTTTGAAATTCACTGAAAAAAACATAGGTTTCAGAGATGTTATAGTTAGAAATTAACATTTAAAAAACCTTTGAAATTCACTGAAAAATCCATAGGTTTCAGCGGTGTTATAGTTAGTTGGCCATTTCACTCACCATTTCACTCATACAAAACCATAGAAATTCCTCCGTTATAGTTAGTTCTGCTAACTATAACTCGCGCGCCCGCAATGCACTGCTGATGATGTCACATATTGCATCATTCATGACATAGTCAGTGACATCACTGATGACATCACTGATGATGTCACACAAGGTGCGTGCAGGGTCAAGCTGGAGCAGGAAAGCTGCTCATGCAGGCTGGGTTGGCATCTCTGCATACTTATTGTTTACTTGGATCAGTCAGGGTGGCACAAATAGTGCTACAGACCTGTTGATCTTAATAACACCCTAGCCCTTAGTACCACTGGCACCATACATTAGGGACTTATAAGGGGGTGTTGAAGTATCTTGCCAAATAGGTGTACCAATTCACATTACGTTTTGAGGTAAAGAGCAATGGCACTTGTTCCTGGTTAGCAGGTCCCAGCGCACTTTCAGTTCCAAAACCTGAGTATCTACAGCAAAAGGTCACTTTCCTCCTCCTTTATCAGGGTACAGTGACATGGAACCAGGTCTTTAGACCAACGCAAATACAATACAGTCCACAGAAGCTTGCCCCAGGATAATGGTCCATGGCTATAAAGCATGTCATGCATTTGCAAACTCTAAAATAGGGTCTTCAAATCCTAAAAAAGAATGTAAGGGAAAACATGACCAAAGGAGTTAGCTGGCCATGGTGGGTTGAGTGTAGGGCCTGGTCATACCCCTGGTTATTAGTATATCAAGGGGGAGTAATCCAAGTTTAATCAGGGGAGTACTGCTGGTTAGAGACTCAGGATTCTGCAATGCAATAAACAACACTTATCAAACCTCTGACCGGTTAGGGTTTTTACTTATTAAATGAAAAGCACATTACTAACTAATGCACACACATTTGGAACTATATACAGAATATCGGATAGAAATTCACAAATTGATTTATTCCAAAGGGCCTCACAATCAACAGGGGGTGCACACTAAAGACAGGCTCCATATATCAGGTAACCTCCTAAATGTACCTCAGTAACCTCTGTGCTGGAGGCCCTTTTAACAGTATGTGAACCAGCAAAACACTGAACCAAAAAAACACTGTGCCTTACACCATGTAGTGGGTGCAGTAAATAAAAGTTATGCCTTCCGGGGTCATCACAACAATTACAGATAGAATTATATGGTATAACCACGTTTCAATCAATATTAAAAGATCACAGAATGGTACCACCTTTCGTTGACATTAAACAATATGTGTAATTCACTGGTAATACTGTCAATGTCTCCACACATGGTTTTCGCTGTTCCCAACAGAACTCTCAATAAATATTTCAATGTTCAATTTTCAGCAGTGTATGATAATTGCTTTGACAATTTAACCATGCTGCAAAACAGACTCATGATGTAGAATTTTTTTTCCATGCAATGAAGAATCATAAGACTGAGAGCTCTAAATCCAGAAATGTTTGATGGCAATGGAAATATCCCTGAGAGACGTAAGGAGTCAGAATCAAAATGACAAAGAGACTCCATAGGGGGGGCTGATAATTTCCAAGTAGCCCCAAAGAGTTAGCACAGGGAAACATGGAAATCACACTCTATTGCTCCCGAGGCTCTGCCACTTTTTGAGAGCCCTATACAAAAGAAGGAAAGTGAACTGTAGGGACAAATGGATCCAAGGGCACTGACCCTCACAGGGTTGAAGATCAATAGAAGTTGAAAGAAGCAAATGTTTCCTCACAGTGATCTATTCAGATTGGGGCACTGGTCCTCACAGGGGAGAGGTATTTTCGAAAAACAATGCATATGCTACAACAATATTCAAGCGCAACCATGGCATGCTCTGGGTAGGCTGTACACAAGTGGCAGGAATAGAGGCCTGCTTCTTTGGCAAAAATAAGCCAAATTGGATAGGGCTTTCACCGTTGAGTTCCTGGTGACATGCTGTAGCCACCCGGAGTGTTCCTCTGAGGTTTCTTGGCATGTAAATGTTTGTTGTATCCAAGAGATAATTTTGGCATTGCTCTCCCTCTCATAAATGAGAGCTTCGAGCCTGACCTCCTCCTTATATGTCTCAACATCCTGCTGGCTTATAGCTTATTGGTAGCATCCAGCACCGTCTTTTCTGTTTTGGTTCCTGGTACTTCTCCTTAGCCTTGGGTCTTCCTCAGCAGTAAGCTGTGGTTCAGACAGACTATCCCCTTTTCCCTGCACTCGACAGTCCCCATGGCTTCCTGGCCACTTCCATGGCATGTATCTCTTGCAGGAGTCAGGGGTCCCATTTAGGAACCCCCTCCTACAGGACCACTCCACAAAAGTTCCAGTGGAACCCTGTCCTCCAGGTTCTCCACTAAATCCACCCCTCTGCTCTACTCCTGAGGGTGCAGGAGAGGCCAGTTTCATTGGCTTTGGAGACACAGTCCCACATCGTTCAAGTTAGTAAATGTCCATAGTGTCCCACCACTCCAGACAGGGGTTCATCCATGAGGGGTCCATCCATCCATGTATTCTGTAGGTGTGGGTGCATCTCACAGTCTACCTGTCTCATGCAGAGGTTTTTTACTGGGCACCTTTGCCCAATCCAAAGGTGACACTTTATCACTTCACCCTGCCCCAACCATCCTGAAAAGCATCTTGGGACATTTCAATTTGGTGATTTCAAATAGTCAATGCTCATAGCTCTCTTAGATCTTTACACCTGCCTCGAAATGCCATAGTCAAACTGGCACCTTCATACCAAAACTTCACCAGGAGAGAACAGAGGCAGAGGTCAGTCAGCTTTCCTATATTGTCTCTGGGAAAAGCATGCCTAGGCTTATCTGGTAGCCTGAATGCAACTAACAAATGCAGACTCTTCCCCCAGCCTCCTGTTTTTCCAGCAAGAGACATAATACCCCAGGAGGACTGTTTTGTGTGAGGAAGTTTTTACTCTATATACTGTCCAAATTAGTTATTGACTTGGCCCAACAGGGTAGATCAAAGCATGAGCCTGATTAATGGCAGACTCAAAAAGAAATATGGCCCATTCATGAAAGTGTGCAAATAAGGTCAAATGAAGATTGTATTTGTACTTAGGGCCTTTGTTTACTGATAGGAAAGGACATTAAACTCTTCTCTATGTTGAGCCAGTACAAAGTTTTTGTATTGGTGCACCTTTTGCATCCAATGTGAATGCAGTGAGACATTAGAGATTCACACTATAGTCATACATGGGGATAGTTCCTTTAGAATACACTATTTAATTATAAGTCTGGACAGGCCATAACCAAAATATTAAAAGTCCACTTTCTGACAAGGTGCCTATGTGCAGGTACTGGGCTGAGTTAAAGTATTGTCCCAATAGCGCCGCCGACATATGTTTGTGTGCATACACTTGTTGCTGGGATAGAAAAGTCCTCTGGATGGTAAAATACATGTACCCCAACCCAGAGTACCCAACTGCATCCCTAATGCTGAATTTTGTCATAGGCGAACACAGATCATGCCTGTCCACTATGACATAGGCATGTCTCACGCATTGCGGTCTTGTTGGACCAGAAGGGGTGCACAATGTGCTACCCTCATAGTGGTGGTAGGCTACCTCCTTCACCAGTTGTTAAGTAACATGAGCATGGTGGTGGAAGCAAATCTTGTAGTGATCATTAGTAGCAAAGTGTACCTATTTACCCTGTGTCACTGGAGTGAGACCTACAGGCTCATTAACTTTTGTCTAGTTCTAATGCTGTGTGCTTTACTCACCCTTGGCCTACATCAGGTAAGTTGTGGAGTGCTAGGCAGTGAAAGAGTAGTGACTCTGCTTTAGTTGCATGTGTGCCCAGGAAGGGTGCAGTACGAGGATAGATCAGTACTGTGCAGTGTATATTGAAGGAAGTGGCCCTCAGGGGCCACCCAGGTTACTTACAACTACCTGCTATGCCTTCCCAAGAATGAAGAGTCGGCCAGACAGTAGAGAATACAAACGTTTATGTATTAGCAATACTCTGCAGAGAAGTCCACTCTGACCTGCACCCTAAGATGTCTGCCTAGGGACTGACCCCCCTACATTCTGCAACACGTAATGAATCTTCCCAAGAGCCTCCAACCACACCCACAGTGGAAAGTTACCGGCCTGGGCCGATCATGAACAAAGAGGCACAGAAGGATGAGCTACCACCTGCCAGATGGGTAGATGTTATCTGCAATTCAAGGCTACAGTGCTGAGTCTCTGCGTCTCCTAATGTGGGAGAAGAACTACACACTCAGATAGGTATGTGAGGGCAGAATGGCCTATTCATTAGTAAGTCGGAAAGCAGCCTTGAACAGAAGAGAAAATAATAACGAAGTACTGTGTTCTGCTGAAGCAAGCAATACTGAATAATGAGGTCTAGTTCAGGCACAGCCTAAACAGCCAAATAGGGATTACGAAATACAAAATGGAGTCACACTCGCAAACTGAAGCCTGCACATTATGGCGATAACTCAGTGGGTTGCAGAACATGAATACAAATGGCATCAAATTAGCCACACACTGCTAATCTAATATAGCATGACACAAGGGCATTGCAGGAATGGGATTTTCAAACCTAACAATGTGTGGTCAGTGCATGTACAGGGTGTATGTATGACTAAGAGGAATATATTAGATGAGAGATGTAGTGCAGTGCAGTGCATGTGTGCATAAAGCATATGCTCAGTGTATGTGTGTTTGTGTAGAGTACAATATTGTGGGTGAGGTGTTGAACAGCATGCACAGAGTGAGTGTGTGTGTTTATAAAGTGCACACCCTCGTTAATTATTGAAAAGCTTCAGTGTTCAATAGTGCACACTGACTGAGTGTGTGGGCTGGTTGCATGAGTGCATGTAAGAGCACTAGGGATGAGGGAACTGTGCTTGGCTCAAAGTGTGCCATGAAATACACTGAGTGAGTGTGCCTGCAGGTGTACATTGTGTGGATAATCCTGGGTTCCGTTTTGGGAAGCCCAGGCCTGCCTGGTAAAAACACGAGTAGCGAATTCCCCCAAGACAGATTTGTGTATTGCTGTATGCTTGTGAGCTGGGTAGGGGGACACAGAAGGGAAAGTAAGAGACTCTCTTTACATTTCAAAAGACTGCTCTTTGATTCAGTGATAGATCACAAGAAGGGATCCTGGGCATATCTCAGGAAGGTAGATAAGGTCGATAAGAGAATCAAAAAGAGCAGGGCTGGAGGTCTGGGATGAACCTTTAGATGCACTTATCACATTGGTGACATATAGGTGTAAACTCCAGTCACTCCCATGAATTGTGGTATGGACAACCAGCTTCAGAGTCATGCCTCTGTGACAGACATCTTTCATGAAAGAAGATGAAAAGGAGAAGTGTCCACTTCAAAAGAAGAAGAACCCCAATGTAAAAGTTAAAAGACAACTCCCAAAATCACATTTGATATCTGGAAAAGGACTATAAGAAGGGGAGGCTGAGTCTACAAAAATTGGTCAATTGCCAAGCAGCCAGGTGGGCTGTGTGAGAGGGCGAAGCTCTGCAAGACTCTTGCTTTTTACTAGGATTGGGGACCAAGGCCTGCTAGGTTGGGGACCAAGGCCTGCTAGGTTGAGTGTAGGGCCTGGTCATACCCCTGGTTATTAGTATATCAAGGGGGAGTAATCCAAGTTTAATCAGGGGAGTACTGCTGGTTAGAGACTCAGGATTCTGCAATGCAATAAACAACACTTATCAAACCTCTGACCGGTTAGGGTTTTTACTTATTAAATGAAAAGCACATTACTAACTAATGCACACACATTTGGAACTATATACAGAATATCGGATAGAAATTCACAAATTGATTTATTCCAAAGGGCCTCACAATCAACAGGGGGTGCACACTAAAGACAGGCTCCATATATCAGGTAACCTCCTAAATGTACCTCAGTAACCTCTGTGCTGGAGGCCCTTTTAACAGTATGTGAACCAGCAAAACACTGAACCAAAAAAACACTGTGCCTTACACCATGTAGTGGGTGCAGTAAATAAAAGTTATGCCTTCCGGGGTCATCACAACAATTACAGATAGAATTATATGGTATAACCACGTTTCAATCAATATTAAAAGATCACAGAATGGTACCACCTTTCGTTGACATTAAACAATATGTGTAATTCACTGGTAATACTGTCAATGTCTCCACACATGGTTTTCGCTGTTCCCAACAGAACTCTCAATAAATATTTCAATGTTCAATTTTCAGCAGTGTATGATAATTGCTTTGACAATTTAACCATGCTGCAAAACAGACTCATGATGTAGAATTTTTTTTCCATGCAATGAAGAATCATAAGACTGAGAGCTCTAAATCCAGAAATGTTTGATGGCAATGGAAATATCCCTGAGAGACGTAAGGAGTCAGAATCAAAATGACAAAGAGACTCCATAGGGGGGGCTGATAATTTCCAAGTAGCCCCAAAGAGTTAGCACAGGGAAACATGGAAATCACACTCTATTGCTCCCGAGGCTCTGCCACTTTTTGAGAGCCCTATACAAAAGAAGGAAAGTGAACTGTAGGGACAAATGGATCCAAGGGCACTGACCCTCACAGGGTTGAAGATCAATAGAAGTTGAAAGAAGCAAATGTTTCCTCACAGTGATCTATTCAGATTGGGGCACTGGTCCTCACAGGGGAGAGGTATTTTCGAAAAACAATGCATATGCTACAACAATATTCAAGCGCAACCATGGCATGCTCTGGGTAGGCTGTACACAAGTGGCAGGAATAGAGGCCTGCTTCTTTGGCAAAAATAAGCCAAATTGGATAGGGCTTTCACCGTTGAGTTCCTGGTGACATGCTGTAGCCACCCGGAGTGTTCCTCTGAGGTTTCTTGGCATGTAAATGTTTGTTGTATCCAAGAGATAATTTTGGCATTGCTCTCCCTCTCATAAATGAGAGCTTCGAGCCTGACCTCCTCCTTATATGTCTCAACATCCTGCTGGCTTATAGCTTATTGGTAGCATCCAGCACCGTCTTTTCTGTTTTGGTTCCTGGTACTTCTCCTTAGCCTTGGGTCTTCCTCAGCAGTAAGCTGTGGTTCAGACAGACTATCCCCTTTTCCCTGCACTCGACAGTCCCCATGGCTTCCTGGCCACTTCCATGGCATGTATCTCTTGCAGGAGTCAGGGGTCCCATTTAGGAACCCCCTCCTACAGGACCACTCCACAAAAGTTCCAGTGGAACCCTGTCCTCCAGGTTCTCCACTAAATCCACCCCTCTGCTCTACTCCTGAGGGTGCAGGAGAGGCCAGTTTCATTGGCTTTGGAGACACAGTCCCACATCGTTCAAGTTAGTAAATGTCCATAGTGTCCCACCACTCCAGACAGGGGTTCATCCATGAGGGGTCCATCCATCCATGTATTCTGTAGGTGTGGGTGCATCTCACAGTCTACCTGTCTCATGCAGAGGTTTTTTACTGGGCACCTTTGCCCAATCCAAAGGTGACACTTTATCACTTCACCCTGCCCCAACCATCCTGAAAAGCATCTTGGGACATTTCAATTTGGTGATTTCAAATAGTCAATGCTCATAGCTCTCTTAGATCTTTACACCTGCCTCGAAATGCCATAGTCAAACTGGCACCTTCATACCAAAACTTCACCAGGAGAGAACAGAGGCAGAGGTCAGTCAGCTTTCCTATATTGTCTCTGGGAAAAGCATGCCTAGGCTTATCTGGTAGCCTGAATGCAACTAACAAATGCAGACTCTTCCCCCAGCCTCCTGTTTTTCCAGCAAGAGACATAATACCCCAGGAGGACTGTTTTGTGTGAGGAAGTTTTTACTCTATATACTGTCCAAATTAGTTATTGACTTGGCCCAACAGGGTAGATCAAAGCATGAGCCTGATTAATGGCAGACTCAAAAAGAAATATGGCCCATTCATGAAAGTGTGCAAATAAGGTCAAATGAAGATTGTATTTGTACTTAGGGCCTTTGTTTACTGATAGGAAAGGACATTAAACTCTTCTCTATGTTGAGCCAGTACAAAGTTTTTGTATTGGTGCACCTTTTGCATCCAATGTGAATGCAGTGAGACATTAGAGATTCACACTATAGTCATACATGGGGATAGTTCCTTTAGAATACACTATTTAATTATAAGTCTGGACAGGCCATAACCAAAATATTAAAAGTCCACTTTCTGACAAGGTGCCTATGTGCAGGTACTGGGCTGAGTTAAAGTATTGTCCCAATAGCGCCGCCGACATATGTTTGTGTGCATACACTTGTTGCTGGGATAGAAAAGTCCTCTGGATGGTAAAATACATGTACCCCAACCCAGAGTACCCAACTGCATCCCTAATGCTGAATTTTGTCATAGGCGAACACAGATCATGCCTGTCCACTATGACATAGGCATGTCTCACGCATTGCGGTCTTGTTGGACCAGAAGGGGTGCACAATGTGCTACCCTCATAGTGGTGGTAGGCTACCTCCTTCACCAGTTGTTAAGTAACATGAGCATGGTGGTGGAAGCAAATCTTGTAGTGATCATTAGTAGCAAAGTGTACCTATTTACCCTGTGTCACTGGAGTGAGACCTACAGGCTCATTAACTTTTGTCTAGTTCTAATGCTGTGTGCTTTACTCACCCTTGGCCTACATCAGGTAAGTTGTGGAGTGCTAGGCAGTGAAAGAGTAGTGACTCTGCTTTAGTTGCATGTGTGCCCAGGAAGGGTGCAGTACGAGGATAGATCAGTACTGTGCAGTGTATATTGAAGGAAGTGGCCCTCAGGGGCCACCCAGGTTACTTACAACTACCTGCTATGCCTTCCCAAGAATGAAGAGTCGGCCAGACAGTAGAGAATACAAACGTTTATGTATTAGCAATACTCTGCAGAGAAGTCCACTCTGACCTGCACCCTAAGATGTCTGCCTAGGGACTGACCCCCCTACATTCTGCAACACGTAATGAATCTTCCCAAGAGCCTCCAACCACACCCACAGTGGAAAGTTACCGGCCTGGGCCGATCATGAACAAAGAGGCACAGAAGGATGAGCTACCACCTGCCAGATGGGTAGATGTTATCTGCAATTCAAGGCTACAGTGCTGAGTCTCTGCGTCTCCTAATGTGGGAGAAGAACTACACACTCAGATAGGTATGTGAGGGCAGAATGGCCTATTCATTAGTAAGTCGGAAAGCAGCCTTGAACAGAAGAGAAAATAATAACGAAGTACTGTGTTCTGCTGAAGCAAGCAATACTGAATAATGAGGTCTAGTTCAGGCACAGCCTAAACAGCCAAATAGGGATTACGAAATACAAAATGGAGTCACACTCGCAAACTGAAGCCTGCACATTATGGCGATAACTCAGTGGGTTGCAGAACATGAATACAAATGGCATCAAATTAGCCACACACTGCTAATCTAATATAGCATGACACAAGGGCATTGCAGGAATGGGATTTTCAAACCTAACAATGTGTGGTCAGTGCATGTACAGGGTGTATGTATGACTAAGAGGAATATATTAGATGAGAGATGTAGTGCAGTGCAGTGCATGTGTGCATAAAGCATATGCTCAGTGTATGTGTGTTTGTGTAGAGTACAATATTGTGGGTGAGGTGTTGAACAGCATGCACAGAGTGAGTGTGTGTGTTTATAAAGTGCACACCCTCGTTAATTATTGAAAAGCTTCAGTGTTCAATAGTGCACACTGACTGAGTGTGTGGGCTGGTTGCATGAGTGCATGTAAGAGCACTAGGGATGAGGGAACTGTGCTTGGCTCAAAGTGTGCCATGAAATACACTGAGTGAGTGTGCCTGCAGGTGTACATTGTGTGGATAATCCTGGGTTCCGTTTTGGGAAGCCCAGGCCTGCCTGGTAAAAACACGAGTAGCGAATTCCCCCAAGACAGATTTGTGTATTGCTGTATGCTTGTGAGCTGGGTAGGGGGACACAGAAGGGAAAGTAAGAGACTCTCTTTACATTTCAAAAGACTGCTCTTTGATTCAGTGATAGATCACAAGAAGGGATCCTGGGCATATCTCAGGAAGGTAGATAAGGTCGATAAGAGAATCAAAAAGAGCAGGGCTGGAGGTCTGGGATGAACCTTTAGATGCACTTATCACATTGGTGACATATAGGTGTAAACTCCAGTCACTCCCATGAATTGTGGTATGGACAACCAGCTTCAGAGTCATGCCTCTGTGACAGACATCTTTCATGAAAGAAGATGAAAAGGAGAAGTGTCCACTTCAAAAGAAGAAGAACCCCAATGTAAAAGTTAAAAGACAACTCCCAAAATCACATTTGATATCTGGAAAAGGACTATAAGAAGGGGAGGCTGAGTCTACAAAAATTGGTCAATTGCCAAGCAGCCAGGTGGGCTGTGTGAGAGGGCGAAGCTCTGCAAGACTCTTGCTTTTTACTAGGATTGGGGACCAAGGCCTGCTAGTCTCCCTGATGGGTGAGGGAGTATCACGCAGGAAAATCAAGACCACATGCCCTGGAGCGCTGGCGTCTCCCTGCTTGCCAACACCAGTGTGCCCTGGGAGGAAGACGAGAGAGTTAGAGGGAGCAAGGTGCATTGGGGCACCATACCAGGAAATCTCCCTGTGACGATTCAGCTTTGCACTAATCGGGCAGTTGCCTGTGTCAAGATAGTTTTCAGCAACCCTCTTAGCCCAGGAGAGGGTTCCCATAGACTGAGCTGTCTATGCACATACCACTGCCCTGCGGTAACCCTTTATGCCAGAGAAGGCCACCGGTAAAGTTACTACTGTAAGGTGGGCCAAGAGTTGTGACAGTTTGGGTCAGGGTGTGTGTGTGTGCTGAGAAAGACTGCGCCCATATAACCCCGTACCGCAGCAACCCCATATACAAGCATGAACTTACGGTACTAACGTTGCCAAAGGATTAGGGCCGCCACATGAAGAAGAGTCTGAGGCTATGATTTGCAGGTTGAACCTGCACTAGGACAGTTGGGCCCCAGGGAACTTGCTGCTAACAGTGCTTCTGCACTATAGACACTTTTGACTAAGGGCTTGGTTTATAACTTGTCTCATCTGGTCCTACCATCACTTTTCCACTGGTTTCATTGCCTGCCTACTTGGCAGTCCACCCGCTCTATTAGATGTTGGCAGGTCTATGGATGATAGTCCATCTGTGACCAGCTGTCTCTGCCAGAATTTTCCTCTCACGTTGATGGCATCATAGGTAAAAGCGACTGTCGGAGGGAGATCGGCCAAGATTACTGCCGGCCCAATCACGATGTGCCTTTCTGTCGGGAAAAGTGTGGTGGGACACCTCCAAACTTGAGTTGATGGAATCAAAGGAAATGAGGTAGAAGCTTGCTTTTTTTCTGTTTTCCATTTCAGTTTCCGTCTTGAACTCCATTGTCCAGGTCCCACCTTTGCTGCTGCTACTGTCCACAACGCTAATCATTTTTGTTGTCACTGAGATCTAAGGTAAGCTTCTTTTTCACTTGTTTTACTATGAATCATGTGTTAACATTGACTTTTCCCTTGTGTATTTTTACATTGCTCTTACATGCAGTTTCTTTCTTAAGTGTAATGCATTATTGTTCACTTTACAACTTATCAAGGTAAAATGAAAATACCTGTATTGACACTTGAAAAAATATTTGTTTCTTGTGGTTTTTTTTTTTTTTGCATGTGGGCCTGTGGTTGTACATTCAATAGTGTGTGTGCATTTTGTTTCTGTTCTTTGGTATATGTATGACTATATAGGCATCACATATTGCCTAAATAATATTTTTGAAGCAAACACAGCATATATGCGTGGTGACAGATTATTAAGTAGAACTTACAAGTCTCCACTCTACCAGGGACTCATTCCACCAGGATAATGCCAGCACAATGGGGAAATCTAAATACGCTCAGCGCAAACCCGTCGGCCTGATGGAGACGGAGTACTGTTAACCAGCAGAGGAGACTGCCTTGTCAACAAAGGTGCACTGCTTAAACATTGGAAAACAGTCTGGTAATGCAGACGGAAGTTCATCTAGCCTACATCTAAATACTTGGGCATGGACTCCGTCAGCTCGATGGAGTACTTGTAACCACCATCACTAAGGGACAATTGGAGTCCCTCCAAGAACTAATTAAGGCCCTGTGTTCCTAAAGGGTCAGAAAGGGAAACCTCTTGAGTATGGCTTAATAGTTTACATTCCCTATTGCAGCGGTCAGTGAATGAGTAATCACCCTGAACATACTACATGAAGGACGGTGGGACAGCAATTCTCCTACTACTACTAGGGCCCCAACCTCAAGGGGGATTGTGTTGTTGCATTTGAATGCCGTATTGATTTGCATGCGTAGAGTTAGAAATAAAATAGTACTTTTTCTTATAAAAGCAAGTATTTGGCTGGAAATTGATTGATTGTTCTTTTTGTTTGCACTTCTGAGTTATGATTTATGTTCACTGACCTGTATCTACATCCACCCAAGGGATCCTTGACTGCTCAACCACAGCTAGAGTACCTTCATCTATGTAACAGCTACCACTGAGAATCAAGTGTTGAAGGGGTACTTGCAAGTTGAGCAAGATCCATAGGAGGTTAGGAACAGGGACATCAGGAGTAAAAAGTCTCAACTATCACAGTTGTCCCGGTAGTCCCTGTGTGCTCCATGGCCTTCTGAACGAAGTTCTGATAAATGTATACAATTGTTCATAGAATATTTAATGCAGGCTTTGCAGCAGCTGACTTTATTTTAAAAGGTGGAAAGTGGCATTTTGTAATAAGAATTCTTTTACTAGAACTTACAGAGAGTGAGACTCACACCAGACACACAAAAAAATAATATATGGGGTTAAATGTTTAGGAATCCCAGTATATACTACATTGGTGGTGATAGCATTAGTGTAAATGTGGTTAGGTTAGAGTTTCCATAGGAAAAGCATTTTTTATTTAATAAATCTTCATTTTCCTAATCTTCATTTTTTAATCTGAAGTAATCTTTTTCAATAAAATGTACATCCCCTTTTGGTACTTCATGGAAACCTTTGTACAGATTCTCCAAACAGTAGCTAAGAGAACAGGCAAGTCCCAAAATTCCAAAAATGCTATTTCCCATGTTAATACTAAATGCAATTCTTAGGTCTTCGATACAGTAAAAACACTGAATGGAATCACACCATATTTGGCATGGAGAAGACACTTTACCTAAGGTCTGTGCTGTCCTTGATTTAGTGTAAGTCTCAGGCAAATGGGCAAATAAAAAGAATAAATTATACATAGCATGAGCTTTTAGCTTGTTTTTAGCCTTGAACCAACCCTTCTTCCGTGAGGATTTTCTTATAACATTGGCCGGGGAGATGAGAGATGGTTCGGATTCTTCGTCAGACTCTGCATCGGACTCTGCATCATTATCGTGACTGAAGTCTGAGTTTCCCATATCCTGGGGAGTCTCTCCTTCTCCACCTTCTCCACCCAGGACAGCTGGGATGAGCAAGGGTAGCTCCGGAAGTTCGTGAATTGAAGATGACACTGCGAGGATGGATGGAGAGTGGAGGGCTGTAATTGCATCCTCCTCGGCGATCCCCGGAGTCATAGCCTCACTGACGATCTTGTCTTGGGGAGAAGGAGGCTCAACATCTAGCGACGCACCAGTCAGGCACGCAGGTGAGGCAGGCAGTGGGCCGGAAAAAGGTGTATCCCCAGAAGCGGAGAGATGCCCTAAACCCATGTTTTCCCCCAAGGATCCGTTGTTACAGAGAGTAGGTAGTCCTGGCCCCCCAAGCCCCCCTTCGCCACTAGGAGATATAGTGGGAGCGGCCAAGAGGGAGGGGCGGATCACAGGCATATTCATATTCATGTTAGATGAATTAGATATTTTAGATGTTTTAAACGCATCCATTAGGGGTCGATCAGAGCCGCTGCCGCTGCCCGTGTCAGTTCCACCCCCTAGCCCATCTGTAGAGGCGTTATTGTTCGCACGTGAAGCAGGGACCGGAGCTCGACCAGCCTGGTGGGATGTGTTTCGTCCAGTACGGGCGCCTCGTGCTATCAGCTTAGGGGCCATGAAGGAGCGGTAAGAGAACTTATCCGAGTGCTCCCCCCCCAAATAATAAGAAAAGAGCGCTGAAAAGTTTGGGAGCAGAAGTCTTGAGCTGTGAAAAAGGCAAGTGTCCGTAAGCCTGGGCGCCGGGGGGAGAGCGAGGCGAGCTGACCCCAACAAACGCTGGAGTGCCTTGTAAATGAGAAGCATCAGTTGTTCAAAGAGATTTACATTAATCCGCATCATTTCTTCAAATCAGGAACATTTAACAACATTTCAGAGAATGTGACAGTTTGCAAAAGGGGATTTAGAAAAAGCCAGGGTAAGCTCCAATTTATAGGTTGACTTAAAATAAATGGCAGCATCTAAGTATAGTATAGGTTAAAAAAAAGTCTGTTTATTCTTAATGAATTTAAGCATGAAAAAAGCTTAAACTGTTTGTTAGTCCATTTACCATTGAACAATTTGGGACTCCTGGAATCTAGGGATTCAAATTGTTAGTGCTATGTGATCCGAAGTGCGTTTATTTTGGCCTGCATATCAATCCGAATTTTCTTTTTTGGTGCCTTAGGGACAGTGATGGAAGCCTTCCCAAACTCAAATTAAGGTGATTGCAGCATTTTTCTATTAAGATCTCAATCTCCTTTTCCGAGATTTATAATTTTATTTTCCTGCCCCCACCTTCCTTATCTCCTTACTTTTGCCATGGTGGTTTTTTAAGAGCTTGTCCAAGGCAACACAGTTAGCTTTTTTCACAAACTGTTTGCAGCAACTTTTCTCACTCTAAGCTTCAGGAGCAGGCAATTAGAAGCACTTCCTGGTTCAGATGCTTGAGATTCAGATATGTAACATCTGGACCAGGAAGTATTTCTCTTTCTTTGGGATTGCATTCGCAATTTGCAACTGCAGTTGAAAATTAGGAAATCGTAAAATGCAACTTCAAAAACTGCAACTTGTATGATTTGCAAGTCACAAAAAAACAGTTCTCAGTATATACATGATGATTTGCGATCACCTATTTCCGATTCTCAAAAAATCACAATTAGGTAATTGCACGTACATGTGGCCCCATATTGCTTAACCTGGTTTACCTGCAGAAAGTATGACTTTACAAGATTACCTCAAGGGTAAGAGACTAGCCCAGGGCTTTTCTCATCCTGAATAATTGATTTATTGCAAGATGATTTGAATGTATTGTTTTATGTTGATGAAACATTAATCACAGATGATGAATCAATGAACACCTTCAAGACGTAGGCAGGAAAGTCAAAATACTTGTTGAGACAGGTTATAAGCTGAAATGTAGACATTATAGCATTTACCTCTACCTCTTGAATGTACTCTTCTTTAATACAACGTATCCAGTGAAGGAAAGAAACTTGCACCAGGACTTGTACCAGAGAAATGTGAGGCGTTGGAGCACCCAAATGTTCTTAAAACACTGCAAGCACTAAAGGAATTTCATAATGTTCGTTTAATGTAGCTCCTACATTATATGGTGAGTAAAACCCCTGTACTAGTTGATTTTTCAACATGTTGAGTTAAAGACTTGCAAGAATAACAAACTTAAACCCTTGAAGACTTTCAAAAAGATATCATTACATTTGCAAATACGAGACAACAAGCATGATCTAGCATGAACTTTGAAAAGTGTTGAGCCAATCAGGATACACATGTATAATGTGCAATAAAGGACAGACTACACCAATTGTGTAGAAATGACATATATGATCTTCAGCAGAAGCGCTTTCGCTTCACTAAAGACCATTCTCATAGCAGTTCAGGCAATAATCATTAAAGAATGACCCACTTTGCAAGCGAAGAAAAAATATGACAATGCCTAAACCATATTAACCCTGGGTGCAGTTCGCGAAGTAGCGCTATGCGAAGCTACGCAAAGTGCACTTCGCACTACGCGAGCTACGCGTAGCACTTCGCGAACTGCGTAGTACCATGTTCGCACTGTGCAAGATGCAGTTTTCAATGATTGCACAGTGCGGACAAGCATCCGGCACTGTGCAATCATTGAAAACGGCATCTTGCACAGTGCGAGCTGTCGTTTTCTGCCGCTCGTGTAGATTTTTACTCGAGCGGCAGCTTTCTCAACGCAGACTGGTAGTTTCTCATCGCGAGCGGTCACAAGCATACGCGACTACTCTCAATGAGAAACCTGACCTCCCCGCATTGAGAATCTCGCCGGGAGGTTTATTTTCCACGCTCGCGATCGCCAACTAGATGTTGCTGATCGCGAACGGGGAAAAAGTCTCGCCGGGATGTCATTTTGCTTGCTCGCGGTAGCCAACTTGACGTTGAGGACCGCGAGCAAGCAAAAAATGACCGCTGCCCTATGCAATGCTACGCTACGCGTGTTTGCACTGTGCTACGTGCAATTCGCGTAGTCCGAAGTAGCGCAAACTTCGCAAACTACGCAAGTGTAGCGTAGTGCTTTGCCCAGGCTTAAACCATACCCAGAGACTTCCATTAAAGCAAGAATATGAAATGGTCATACTTTACATGTGCACTGGGTGTTAAAGTCCACAAGTCAGAATATTACAGACATACAATCTAAATACAATCCAACATTAAAAATGCACGAAATGCTTCAATATCAGCAAACAATTTCTTAAAATTGTCTATAGAAGCCATTGCAGGACAATTGTGATTTTTCTTCCTAGGTAGATCAGCACAACCTGCAATAGGCACTGAACAGTGATACTCGAAACAGGGTAATTGAGCGAGTCAATAGTATGCTAAAGCAAGCAATGAAATGAAATAGTGCCACATCCTGGCTAGAGAACCAATGTAATGCACAAACAGCTTAAAATATTATGGCAAGACATCATTTCTTGAATTGTACACCTTATGAAATGTTGTTTGAATTCAGAATGTATGTAACAGATATTCCAGAAGGGGAGAATCAAGATGATCAGTCACTTCTTGGTCTATTACAGGATGTACAGATTACTCAACAAATCCCAAGTGAGTCCGCTAATGATCCATTCTCTGCTGCTGTGATGGGCTCGTTTCCAAAGGTCAGAGAATTCCTGGCTGCCAGATTTGGGAAGGAGGAAGAATTTGGTCCCAACTATCAGGAGCGGGTGCAGATGCTAGCTATGAAAGGAACAGTGATCTCAGCAGCATTACACGGAAAAGAAAGGATGCTCAGGTATCCATTGATGACTGTTTGCTGTGACTCATCCTACACGGCTGACCAGCCCTGCTTGGGAAGCCACTGCAAACTGTGCCATCGATGATGCTGAACCTGCCTGAGTTGGAACTACCTCTAAATGAAGAGTAACCAAGTCCAAGCACAGAATATTGAGTGGCAAGCACAAACTGACTAAAACAATACAATAAAACATCGGCTCTACCATTGGCATTAAGTTTAGAAGATATTGAACATATGCTAACTTCAATCATAACACAAGAGCTGATTCAAAAAGATCAGAGTGTGAGACTTTTGCTGTAAATTATTTATCTACAAAAGAGCCTAATTATATGCTCGTTAGTCTGTAAGTGTACTCCTGAGTGTCAGGGTTAGTGGCAATGTGGTGAAATGTTTCTTACAGTGAATCTAAGTATAACATAGCACCTTTGCTTCCTTTAGACTTTCACTGAGTTAATGATAGTCTGCTTGTTCAGGTACCTTAGTTTACCCCTAAGAGTCTTAGTGAGTGGCAGTGTAATGGAAAGTGTCCCTGGGAGTGGGTCAATGTACCTTTGCTTCCAACAGACTGTCATACAGTCAGTGATGGCATACTTGTTCAGGTCTCTAAGTGTATCCCTGAGTGAGTGGCAGTGTGGTGGCACATCTCTGGAAGTGAGTCTAATAACATAATAGTGCCTATGACTCCATTTACTTGTCACAGAGATAGTAACACAGTGCTTGTTCCTATTTCTACATGTACCCCTGAGTGTCTGAGTGAGTGGCAGTGTGGTGGCACATGTCTCTGGAAGTAACTCTAAGTACATTGTAGTGCCTTTGCCTCTATATGACTGTTAAAGAGTCAGTGACAGCATGTTTGTTTAGGTCTCTAAGTGTATCCCTGAGTGTCTGAATAAATGGCAGTGTACTTTCCATTTTTTACAATGGTGAGAGCTACTTCTGATCCAGGAAAACCACCTTGAACTACTTCCTATTATATGTATGAGATGATGGCACAAAATGGTCAAGCCTTTTAAACACTGCCGTTAGAGTACCTAGACTTCCTTGAGTCAGCCCACAGCATTTATGGCAACAGAACCATATTGGAAAGGTTAATCTCTGTGGGGCCTAAAGATCAGCTTTGTCTTTTCACTCATCTTTATTCAAGTTGAGTGCCTCAATGGGTTTATTTTGTCTCTTTATCATGTAGTCCATGCCATAATGATTAGTGATTAAAAATAGGTATATTCTACTTCACAATGCTCTGCAAGCAAGCATTTCACTACAGCCATCCACATACCCATGGGTAGACCCCTGGGTCAAAGATGAAATACAAATCAATGAATGAAGAAATTGAGGAAATGTAGAAAGAAAGAAAGAAAGAATGAAGGGAGGGAGGAAAAAAGAAGGTAAGGAAGACAGAAGAAATGAAGGGAGGAAAGAAGAAGGAAAGGAAGACAGAAGAAGGAAGAAGAGGAAGGCAGAAAGAAGATAGAAAAAAGAGAGTATGTGGAAGCAAAAAAGGAACAAAGGGGAGAACGGAAGGTGGGGAAAGAAAGGATGAAAGAAGGAGAGAAAGGAAAAGGGGAGGATGAAACGATTGAAGGTGAGGAAAGAATCAAGAAAAGAGAGAAAGGAAGAAGAGAATGCAACTCTAGAGATAGAAGGGTAAAATGTAAGGGTGACAAAGGGAGCAAAGGGATGATAGGATGAAAAGACTGAATGATGGAAAAGGGGTAGGGAAGGGACGGAAATGATAAACAAAGGAGAAAAGAAAATGAAAAGGGGCAAAGAAGAGAAAGAACAGAAAAATGAACAAAGGGGTGAAGAAAAGTATATACGGAACAGACAAAGGAGATAGGAAAGAACAACCAAAGAATAGAAGATAAAACAAGAAAAGAAGGAAAACATTTTTTGATATTATTTATCAAATATATAGTTATATGGTTAAAAGCACCTCCTGCTGCGGTTCTCACTAATGCAGATCAAAAGTAGTCAACACTATAGTTTCTACTATGAAATGCGCCACTCATATTCGTCACTTCATGATCTTTATTGTTAACCATACATCATGTCCCAGATAGTAATATAAGAAGAAAAATCACTTGCAGAAAAAATAAAGAATTCGCAAATTACAGATTCTCTTATCCTGTCTTGAAAACCCAGAAAATTATTCATACAAAAACCTTCTTAAGCCTTATCACTACACATTTCCCTCCATCCAGCATAAGAACAGATCTTAGCTTTCTTCTAAAATTCTGCCCTCATCCGAATCTCCAGTTTCAGGCTCTGATATTTAATTAGAGGTGCAGGTTTAAAAAAAAAAAAAATCTTGCAAATAGAGGCACTAGTTGAACTTGGCACAATCTCACTGTCTAAAGTAACCAACAGTAAATCTTTCCCTTCTACAGAACACAATTTTACAATGTTACCAAATCAGTCCATGTTTCTACATTCTAGTGAGGTCGAAAATTCACCGTAGCCCGGTCTTCAGATCATTCCAACTCGAAATCATTGGTACTCCTTGATATTACCTCGTGTGTTCAAACCTATTACTAGAAAGACGATGCTCTGCAGTGCTTGTTATCCACTTGCAAAGCTGAGAAGGTTAAACTGTAGTATTTTTTCTGTAAGTTACAGCTACAGTCTGTTGCTCACCTTTCACTGAACAGTTATAGGTAACCTAACTCCTGTTCCACTAGGCAGACACTAGCTAAATAGAATGCAGTAACCTTAAATCGAGCATTTTTAGTCAAACCAGTCCTTCTTGATGAAGATTTTGCATTCTGCAGCTCTTTCTCCAAGGAACAATAGGATCCCAGCACTGTGGTGTGTACTCAAATTCTTGGTCACACCTTTCTCCACTGGACTTGTGAGTATGCAAGATCCTAAGGTGTTGACATTAATTGGGGGGTTGCCTAATTAGGATATTGCATAGATTGCGATTTATGGAATGAAATTGCATCAACTTCTGACTGTGGTTAAAAACATTCCACCATGCAAGCAACTGTATGTAATGAATGTGCATTGAGGAGGCAATAACTTAGGAACACTCACTGCTTTATCATTTGAAATAAAATAAACGTTTGGAAGGTTGATGGACATTTGTCAAAGGCAGAAGTGGAAATAGTCTGATCAGTTTTGTCCACAAGTAGATAAATCCCGGAAACATGTAAACTCAGTGATTTCGGTAGACCTCCAGAACCATTGCATGGGATCCATCCACAACCAAAACTTCTGGAATTTTTGAAAGAGAATGAATGTATTTGGAAGCAGACTTGAATAGAGTCTTTCTTAGCAACATGCATGATTGTGTCCAATTCAATCTATTACACAACATGAAACACATCATACAACTAAAGGTTCTTCCCTGAGCCCATTCTTTATTAAGATGGTTCATTTTTATAATAAAAGCTTTTTGGGACTATTTTGGAGCTGTAGCTCCTCTTCAATTCCCAGGAAAAGCCCTATTTTGCTGCACAGTTTTCTTGTAGCTCCTTTCACATCAGCACATCGACAATTATTCATCCCTACACCCTCCATTTACCAATGCTCTACAGTGTATGTTACCACATAACAAACATCATAAGGAAATTCTCACAACATTGAATATCACATATAACACAGTTGCACAAGCGCCACCACCTCCTCTGACGTGTTAGTGGAGTCCCTCAGCTTCACTTGCCTTGATCGCTGGCTGCGGGATAATGAACAGTAATAAAAAGAGAAACAGGAATAAGCACAAAAGGACAAAAAGTAAAAGTCCATTAAAAAAACAACGGAGGGCAGGGAAAAATTTAAAACTGTAGGGGGATGGGTGAGAAACAGACAGGAGTAAACTGTGTGATGCCCTAGTCCAAAACTGCCAACATGTGCAACCTAGATAATGCTACAGACCAGCAAATTACACACAGCATTTACTCCTGACTTACTCCTGAATTCCAGGAGTAAGCTAGGAGTATTGCTGTCTTACTCTTTGTATTGAAGAGCACATCAAGTGTTCTAAAAGAGTAAGTCACAGCAAAATTGGTTTGACTAGGGCCTGTTCAATTCCGGACTAAGACAGTGGTAAATACCATCTAACAATAGCAACATCTTTGCAAATCAGACCCTTTGTAGACTATAAGCATTGTTTTGGCTATGCTGGACTCTAAATGCAGTTGGCAAATAATTTGGGCTTTTAAAAAGAATGCACATAAATAATGCCCACAAGATTATCAAATATCAGGCACCACCAGCATCAAGGAACCTGCTGTTAAAATATTAAGGGCCTTATTACAAGTATGGCAGTCCTGTCTGCCCGCAGTATTCCGAGCGTGGTGGTCGGACTACCACAGGACCGCTGTCTCTGCTGGGATCCCGTGGCGGTGCAGGCAGGGAAAGTAATATGTTGGCGGTGCCGATGCCAGCACTGCGAAGCATATTACAACTAGTCTCTCCATCGCCCTTTTCATGGCGGGGAGCTTGCCATGAAAAGTGTGGTGGAGATGCAGGTAGGGGGCCCTGACAGGGCCCGCGGCCACATCTGGACATGAGGCGCATGTGGGGGGGCACATGTTATGCCCCCCTACAGTTGGACCTTCGTTCGTGCAAGGTGCGGTCTGCATGGAAGAATCTCCTATGAGCCTAACATGCGGAATCTGGCAGACGGGTACACCACGGCCTTGGAGGTCCTCCTGTGGGCCTGGCAGTCCTACAGGAGGACTGCCACAGTGTCAATAAAGCCCAAATATTCAGTTATGGTATTCTTGCATTTCAATGGGGTTAAAATAATTGGCCTATGCAGTTAATCATTGCAAAATCCTTCACAGATGAATTATTATTAGGTTTATCATCATTAATGGTCCACAACCTTCTTATCAGATTCTCTAGCCTACAGCTTTTTGCCCCTGTAGGGTACTGATGCATAATTGCTATGTTAGATACATCTCAGATGTAATATTCTCACACCAATTTAAGCAAAAGCAGCTAAAGTGTTCATTTTGGTGGGTTTAGGTTTACTATTCCCACTCCAATCTAATCAACAATAGGGGAAGTGCTGGACTTTGGAGGAGTTAGATTTAATATTCCTATTATACCATAAGTACAATCATGGGACGTGTTGGACTATTCCCACTGCAATCTAAGCAACAGCAAGGGAAGTGCTGGACTTTGGAGGAGTTAGATTTACTATTCCCATTATAACATAAGCAAAATCAGGGAAAGTGTTGAACTTTGGGAGGGTTAACCTAACTAAATCTACTCCAATCTAAGCAAAACAGTCTGGAAAGTGTTGGCCTTTGAAGGGGTAGTATTTACAATTTTCACTCCGAATCAAACCAACAGCAGGGAAAGTGCAGGGCTTTGGAGTGGTTGATTTACTAATTTGAGTTGAACGTAGGAAACATTAGTGAAGTTGTTGGTCTTTGGAGGGGTTTGATTCAGTATTTTCGCTAAGTAGGCCTAGGCCAAATTCAAGTTATGCGGTGTAATTTGTGTAAATCTGGGAATTTCCCTCATACTCGCTCCTAAAATTACACTATTATGCCACTTTGAGAAATTTACACGCTATTCACTTTAAGAATTTTTGGTGAAATGTGCCACACAGAACGCATGTGAAAGCAGAACATGAGCTCCCGTTGTTCAAGATGCTTTTGTATCCTTACAACAAAAATTGACGCACGGAAGCACTTTTTGCTAAAATATAGTGATAAATTACAGATTTGCATTTCACACAATTACGCATAATTTTTCCAAAATTTTGTATAATTATGTGAAACTGTATTATGTGAATTCAACACACTGCTAAATCTAAGCAGTAGGGATTGTGTTGGACTTTGGAGAGGCTAGATTTACTATTCCCATTTCAGTCTAAGAAACAGCAAGGAAAGCGTGGGACTATGGAGTGGTTAGATTTACAGTTCCAAATTCAATGTAAGCAAAAGCAGGGAAAGTGTTGGACTTGGATTATGGCTTGGTATACCATTTCAATTTCTCATCATTTTAAAAATACATTTATATACTTCACAAATCAACATATTAAAACATGTTTAAAATAAAAAATATAGGAATTATAAATACAAAATGAATATGAGATAATTTAACAAGTATAAAACAAAATGATTTAAAATGAATGTACTTCCCTCCAAACTACCCAAAATAACCCACCAACAAATTACCCTATATAATAAATATGACTAAAACAATAAAAAATAAAATTTAAATTGTAAATAAATAAAACAATAAAAACTAAAACACATAATAAATAAAATATCATTGTAAAAATTGTATCATTAAATGCATGCACCAATGAAATAATAATTACCAAAATACAGCAAATAATCAATTACATTATTTACATAATTAATTGCAATTCAATATTGAGTTAACATAAAAAAAACTAAAATATATATGCATGTAATAGAAATTACTTCCAGTTTCCCTGCGAGCTCAACAACTCACTACTAAACTAAACATGAGTAATTAAACTATTGAACATTTGAATTACACCTTTAAAAAATACAAAATACATTCAATTAATTAAAATAGTTACTCATCACTTAAATAATTTACTTAATTACAAATCTATTGTTTAATGAACATTTAACACAAATTAGAATAAAAATAATAGTTAATCATTTAAAAACCTTCCCACCCTATTTCACTAGAAACCCAACAACCCACTGATAAATATAAATTGGTAATTAAACCATAGCAAATTAGTGTTACACATTAAAAATCATAAAATACACTTTACTAATAAAAGCCAATTAATTAAATCATTTACAAAATTAATTACCAATTAAATAAAAATTCATTTAAGATAATAAATATTAATTTATGAGTTAAATACCTTCCCTTCGTACTCCCTTACAAACACAACAATCTGCTACTGAATGATAAATTATGAATTAATTGTGAAAAAATAAGCCACAGGTTACAAATTGAAAATAATACTACACATATGCAAAACTAATATTGTAATATACTAAAACATAACTTAACAATAACCACACTTAACAATAATAACCAATATCTATGAAAGTAATTAAAAAAATGATTTAATACAACTATTTTAAAGTAAATATAATTTTATACAACAATATTTTAGGACGATATTATATACTTAGAAAATTATAGTCTATATTCTGTCCCTTGATATTATTAAGATAATATTTATGATACGATATTCTTTGAACTGCATATTTTTTAAACAATATTTGTGTGATTCACCGTACCATCAGACCACTTTCAGTCTACCATCGTGCTTTTTGCTAAACCCTTCTATGTCCAATGAAAAAATACAGTGTTTAAAAATATGCTTTGCACGATGTACCCAAAACATTCACCCTGATCGGAATTTGTTAGCAAATGCATCTAGCAAGTCAAGGCTTAGAGCAGATGTAAACATGGTTCATCGGCATCAGTACATTAGTCTGCAATAGAAAGGATGTTCATTGAAGCTTGCTACAGCCACTATCACAGACTGCATAGCACTGCGGCTCTGAAATCAAAAGGGTCAATTCAGTTTTCTGTAAACAGATGAACTATTGCAGACTGCCCATTTAAACTGCAGACAAGTGTCCTCGGATGACTTGTCTCCTCGTTTAGAAAAATAGGGCACCATTTTATCAAGTCATGGTGTCACAACTAAAGCACTTGTTGTGGTCTGTGGAGCGACCTCGTAAAATCCATGCCCTGTCTTGTTTAATTTAGAGTGCATTAGTAAATGCCATCTGCGCTTTATTTAATTCTACTTTATCGAACTGTTTTTTTCTGCATGCAAATCGTTTGTTGCTGCCAGGTCTGAGGCTTTGAAGCTCTGAGAAGTGTGCTACAGTTTTAGAGACAAAATGCATTATTTATCTGTGGGAACGGAGAGAAGTTAGTTGTGGAAATGTTCAGTGCATGATTTTATTTGTAAATCATTTCACAAATTGCCGACTATGGCAATGTGCACTCAGAAACCTGCTGCAAGGAGCATCAGCTGCTGCGAGCCAATACCTATAAGTCAGTAAAGTGCATGTGATATTAAATTTTAATCTCAGGCGCACAAATTCTCGGGCATCAATAACGCATGCACAAACAATGGAGTTAATAGCTGTGTTTTTTCAGCTCCTTTCCATGCGTGTTAGGACTGGGGATGCTCGGTGGATGGAAAGCACTCGTCAACTCTGCCGAACTAGTCAAAATGCAGAGCAAGCCATCAACGAGCCATCTATTTCTAGCATGATGATGCCATCTCTATTTCTAGCATGCCTATTCATTGTATGTTAATGGCACAGAAAATAAAATGGATTGCGGCTTTCTAAAAATGTTATTTAAGGTGGCGGTCTAGAACTGTGTCGAAAATATTCTTCTGTGAGTGACTTATTCAAATTACTCTGCAGTTTCACCTGAGTTGAGTTCAAGTATTGGTAAGGCTGAAGAAAAACAAAGAGACGCACCCCCACAGCAGTATATCTCAAATTGTCCAAAACGCTTGCTGATAAAAAGGACACTACAAATGAAAAGACCTGCTGAGAAGCATTACGTGCCTGGTATATAAATTGTTGTTCAATGGTCGCAAACCCTCACATTTGGTCAATCTGAAGGTTTGTGATCGCTAAAACACTTTTTATACTGTACTAAACCAATTCATGATTTGGAAAGGTTTTCCGAATCATTAAATGTGTTACGTAAACATTAAAGAATCATTTGGAAGGGGGGTGTTAAGGGCACCACTCAAAAAGACTGTTTCCTTAATGTATGTATGAATGTTTTGCTACCAAAATCCGATACTAACCATTAATATGTTTCCACCAATTCAGAACTGATAGTAAGTAATCTGCAAAGAGAAAGGGGTCACCAGATATAATGCTAACATATCCGCAGCTGTCTGGATGCGACTCAGTCACTTGATGAGACAGCCGGGCGCATCTAGAAACAAGGAATTGCTGTAGTCCAGTTGACTTAACTAGCTTGAGTGGAGAGAGAGAGAGATCTGTGTCCCTGTGTACACCAAGATTCTGCACTTCCAGAGAGGATTCAGGTGTAAAATGCTGGCTAGCAGCCAGAGGTTTGCTAGTAAAGGGTGTGGAATTCTGCCTATAGCACAACAGAGAATTACCGTTTCCCCCCCCATTAAATTTAGGTGAGTTAATTTCTAGCCTATGCAAGATGTCCCGTAAACAGTTGAGAAAGGCTTCAACAGGCAGAAGGCTCATTTGGAAAACTGAAAAAATTATTTGAGTATCATCAGTATAGTTCATGAGATTACCTTCTCATTGGTTAGGGTATGCACCTAATCCAGGCAGAACCCACCATTCTAGTCAGTTTAAGGAAGTTACACACCCAAGATAACCCCTGTTCACCCTCTTGGTAGCTTAGCACAGCAGCCAGGCTTATCTCAGAGGAAATGTGTAAAGCGTTTGTGCAACACACACACTCACCAGTGGCACACCACAAAAGAGACTCCACACAAGGTTATATGAAAATATCACTTGTATGATATATAAAACACATAGACCAAAAATCACATAAGTCAGTACTCACTTTGCCAACTATGCAATAGTCATACAAATCACATGAAGTGCACTGAAGTAAATACTCATAAGTTGCACAGGCCAAAAATCAGTTTGCCATGAGGCCGTTGTCATAAACAGAACAATTAGGGCACTAAGGCACATACTTATAAGTTGTCCACGTTAGACAACATCCTGAAAAATCATTACTGTGCATACCCTCCAAGTCCTGAACATAATACTCATTCTGTTCTGTTCACAAAGATTCAAACAACATGTCAGATCATGGGATGCCACAGTTAGGTTACACATTATCTCTAACCATGGTTGGACAGAGATCGCCAGTAATTGCCAGTTATGTAGTATTAACCCGCAGGACACAGGAGCACCTGTGCGCTTATTACGGGTATTATGGTAATTCTGCAGTACCTCCATGTTCAGCAAGCACAATGGGGGTCCTCTGTCAAGGTTTACCCTGTATGGCTGGCTCCTATCAATGCCCCCAAGGCAGGTGATCAACATAGAGGGGGAGGGGCATGCACTGCCCAGCTGCCAGCAATGGGGGCCTTCCCAGCAGGGGGAATGTGCTGGTGCCCCTGCTCAAATAGGGCACCGGCCTTGGGCCCGACTCACCCTCTGCTCTCCAGGTTTGTGTGGAGTGGTCCACGCATCGCAGGGTAGCTGCTCTGGTAGACGCAGAAGGGAGAGGTGGGTGCAGACTGCACAACATCAGCAGTTGACTAAATGCTACTAGTGAGCCAGCAGCACTGATTGTGCCACCCACTTAAATAGCCCTTTAAACAAGTTCCATATCTGCCACTGCAGCCTGAATGCAGTTTTAAACTTCTATGTCGACTTGGCATTAAAACCCCTTTGCCAAGCCTAACCTCCCCTTTTATTACATATAAGTCACCCCTAAGGTAGGCCCTAGGTAGTCCACAGGGTAGGCCCTAGGTAGTCCACAGGGCAGGGTGTTTTGCAATTAACATAAAATGTGTATTTGTAAAGAGAATGTTTACCCCCAACAGGGCATCTTGGCACTGAATAACAGATTGTTATTGTTACCCAACTAAATGGTGCTCATTTTAATCGACCTCAGATGGATGAAAGGCTGAGTGGACCCGCCGGGATTTGAACCTGTGACCACGAAGTCGAACACCGGCCCCTGCAGTGAATGTATTAGTCAACTGACCCACCAGACCTGGCATAATTAAATGTTGGACATGTACTTTTAACTTTTCCATGTCCTGGTAGGGAAAAATTCCTAAATTCAATTTTCACTATTGTGATGCCTACCCCTCCGATAGGATAACATTGGAGATTCCTTATTACATTTAATAGGCTGTAATTTCCAATTGGGATCAAGTGGCTATATCAAGTTTGGTGGCAATAAAATTGTAATAATAAACCCTCTTTATTGGTAAGGTAAGATTTTGCATTACAATTCTGAAAATGCCACTTTTAGAAAGGTACATTTTCCCTGCCCTCACCACGTTTGTGCCTGTGGCCTGTCATGGGTAACCTGACTGGGTGCAGCTGATAGTTACATTTTGTGAACTCATCTCAGACAGTCACAGAATAGAAGGATTAGATGTGCCTGGATGGGCCCTCACCTGACAGGATGGGGGAGCCGAGCACAGCCCTATTTACAACATATCCTGTACTCTGCCTCCACTCAAACAGACTATTGGCCCCACATAGGTACTGCAGCTAGGTTGGATCCAGGGCAGGGGGTGCAGGGAATTCCATGCACTTCAAGGCCACTGCCTAGAAGCTTCTCCCATCTTCCAGAACCAGGGCACCAAGGTATAAAAAGAATTTTTCGGCATTCCCAGGGTGGTGCCGGGAAGTAGTGGGAACGTCAAAGGCAGTACCTGCATGGCATGGACTGCTTTCGGCTCTTCAGAACTGTTATTGTCACTGTTCACACTGAGACCTCTTTGTTTGCACTGTGATTTAGCGCAAAGTAGCATCAGTCTGATTCTTTCCACTCCAGCACTGACTGCTCTCGGTGACCGCCAACGCGAAGCTCAAGCAAAGCCCGCCTGTGACGTTTGGCCTGCTCTTCGCGCTGCACCCGCAGCCTTCTGCAATGCTCTACCTGATCCTCTCTGCCCCTTCCAATGCGACCGAGGCTCTTGGCACATACTTTGGGGAAATAAAGGTCTGGCGGCCTAACCTGGTGACTAACTTGGTGTGGGACCTTTTTTGTGTGGTGTATTCACTGTGTTACTGTTGAAAGTGTTGAACAAATACTTTACACATTGCCTCTAAGTTAAGCCTGACTGTTCTGTGCCAAGCTACCAGAGAGTTGAGCACATGTTAATTTAGGGTTAGCTTCTGCCTTCGCCCTGGCAAGGATTGTGGTTGTTGCTTGACCAGGTCTCACTTCCCTAGTCAACCAACAACCCAATTTCTCACAAAGTTTATAAGTAGCATTGGAAAACTGAGAAGAAAACGTAGACTGATATAATAGAGCATATGTTGTGAGTCTATAATTTTAGTTCATGTCTTCCCATGGAACCATCTTGGCAGCTATCCTCCAGCTCCATAAGCATTTCTGATCAGATGGAAAGAATTGGAAAATGGTAATCCAAACAATTAAAAATGCTTAGGTGTTGATTGGGAAGCATAAGCGTACTATACTGTACAGTAGCGATGGCAGGCCTAAATTTCACCTTTTGCCTTGTGTATTGTACTTTAGAATGTGCATGTCTAAGGTGCTTAGGCATAAGAGGATGGGACATTTATTGAGAGAAGAGCAACAATGGACCAGAAAAGGCGAAGAAGGAGGAGACAAAGACCCATGAAGCAAAAGGTAGAATACCGGAAACAGCCACCACCACTGCCACAGACTGTCAACCCACATATCCACAGACTTTATGACAGTGGTTTTGACAGCTGCCTTCGGTACCTTTTAAATAACTTTATTTGTCTCAATTTTTTATTAGAGCTTTTGAGGGTAGAAAAGACAGTACAGCCACATAGAATGTTTGGTGTTAGGTACAAAAATGTGGAGAGATGGACTAAGGCCAGGCGAACTCATCTGTTCTGGGAGACAAGAAAATTACATAAAGCGCCCTTGTAAACATGGCTCCATACGCACAACATGGATCAAGAATAACGAACAGAGAGACCATTAGCTTGGGACCACAGACATTCTCACATGCCTATCTGCTATCAGGTGGGAGGAACTGCAAGGAAGCAGTGTGGTCAGTGCACATATGTCAGCTTAGTTTTGGGGGATCGAGGCAGAGATCCAGTGCTTGTTGCTGAGAGGAGAGTGAGAGTCACAATCAATGAGAATGGGACGTAGTGGGACTGAGCTGGTTTGGGTTTAAGAGTTAAGGAGGGATGCAGGGGAGCATGGAGGGTGAGACAGGGAGGAAGCCTTGTGATTGGAGGTGGATTGGGGGATGTGACAGTTTGAAATCCACACCCTGGGATAGGACTGGTGGCGGGGTTTATGTGTCCTGTACGCCTCCCCTGACAGCCATACACTGTTAGCGAAAAGCATCCTTATGACACTGTAAACTATATTGTGTCTCCCTGGGTTGCTAAGAGCTGTTGGACCAGGGTCTTTGGGAATGTGTGGGGCTCGGCGAGGATGATCATGGTAGGCCATGATCCAGGGAAGGGGCCCAGATGGCAGAGAAGAAGTCCATGCAGTCTTGTAACCGGAGTATTATCTACTTATTGGATGCTATTTTGTGCATTTCCGATATCCATTCTTCATAGCAGGGTAGTCTGGCAACCTCCAGTGTCATAGGACACACAGCTTTATGGTGGTCAGCACTGTGGTAAGAAATCTATAGGCAGGGATCGAGAGTCCAGGGAGGTCCTCTGTATTGTGGAACATGACGAGTGCATGCGATAGGGTGTGTAGTAGGTCTAATGAGTGGCTCAAACATGGTACCGTAATCAGAGCACTTCTTGACAATCATAAAGAATGTGTGTTATGTCACAGTCAGGCATGACATTGCACCAGGTATGAGAATGGGAAAGGGGGCTCAAGTTCACTAGATGCTATGGTGTTTAATTCCAAGTTTGCCTCATCTTAAAGAGGCAAAACTCCATCTGAGATTCTCAGGACTCCCTGTCCAAATCTTCTACTAAGTGGGTCCGGTCCTGCTCATATATTCTATTCGAATTTGTCCCTGCCATGTGGTACATACGAGTTCAGGAGTGAATTTGAACTAGCTCAACATTTCTGGTATTTTAAGATGGAGGAGTCGGAAGTTGCCCGGTCTGAGCAAGCAGTATCGAAGCTGCTCGTATGTGCATTGTTGGGATTGTGGGAGATTAAATTCATCCTGCAAGGTCTCAAATGGTTTCAGATCCCCAGCCATTATGAAATATTTTGGGATAGTGCTCCCAGACATCTGTCATATGCTCCAGAGCACTGGTTTACCACTGCCATATTGTTCCAGAGTGGGGCATGGATATGCAATCGTAGGAAGCATTTCACAATTTGTGGACTTGATTCCAAATCCCACCATGTTCTGTATAAATCGGTTGAAAGGGGATGTTGAGGGAGTGCGGTAGGTATATAGAACATCCAAGCCAGGTCCGCAATGAGCTATGTCCCATTCTCTTAACACTCATGGAAAGGATACCACTACACATTGCCTTATGGAGGACAGCTGGGCAAGGTACAAAGCCATTCAACAATGTTCAATGAAATGTAGGCCCATGCTCCCCCTCCAGCAAAGGTGCGATCAGTTTGGAGGCTTTCAAAGGAGGGTTGGAGTCTGCCCCAAATAAAGGAGCACATGTCCATAACAATATAATAAAGGATGGTAGGCCACACTTTCTGGGGGTGAATGTTTTGATTTGTTCTGCATTCCGTCCATCAATTGTGTGTCTTTTACACTGTGATGAGCAGCATGCTCAGGACATAGGTTAAGCAAGGAGGTCACCACTGTTTTCCCCTCCTGGAGTTTTCCCTATATTTCGTGTAGTCAGTGGCATTTTAGCAATGAGCGCATTCAGTTGGAGGGAGACCATCCATTCAGAACCCCGGTCTCTAGGATATCTTGGTACTTCAGGTGATGTAGTGCCCACCAGAATGGAAAGTTTGAAATGGCAGCCCTGTCATGGCTCTAAATAATGACAGAGCCTCACTTTTGTCCTAGTTGATTTTGTATCTAGTGAGGGCCAAAATCCAGTGAGGAGGAACATGAGGCCCGGGAGTGAGATGTCATGGTTAATGAGGATGAGTAGGATGTCAGCAACATATAACAAATGTTTTGACTGTCCTGTTGGGGTGGTAAGACCAGAAGTGTCTAGGTGTGGTGAAGGATGACCACCAAGGTTTTCATCACCAGAAGAAATAATTGTGGTGAGTGCCCCTTTGGATCTTAAGTATGTTCGATATGAAACCCCGAAGTGAACCTGGGCCATCAGTGTTGAATATAACAATCCGACTTTTGTAATGAAGTCCTCTCATATGCCAAACTGTCACAAGGTAAAGAACGTATAGTGCTTTTTGATGTGGTCAAAAGCCTTTTTGGCTTCTGATGAAAGAGCAAATGTTGCCTTTGGCAAGTCCTTGGATTGCCAGAGTAGATGCACCAGGTAGCGCACATGATGCCAGGATGACTGTCCCCACCTGGGATCGATGGAACAGGGTGGGTATGAAATGCTAGTGATATCTTTTAGCTGTACATCATTAGTGTCCCATTTGCTGCTCGCCACTGCTGGTGGTGGTAGTCACTACCATGGTTCAGAGACAGCTATTAGCTTCCAGTGCTGAGGATAATTGCAGTAGAGTGCACGGCCACATACATGCCAGGATCCATACAGGGTGTTGCTGCTCATTTGCTATATAGTCTGAGGAGCCAGTAACCTGTGTGGCCACAGAGAATTCAGCTGCAGTGACCTCTAGTGATCAAAGAACAAATCAACATAATGGGAGCTATAGAGGTGCATGAAGCTAATAATGCCCCTTGTCAGTGGATTGTAGAATTACAGGGAAAACAAATAGCCTCCGTGCCATGGTCTGACGTCACTCATCCACTCCTGGTTCTGAGTAGCAAAAAACGGGCTACACCCATCATGGCATAGGCGGCTGAGATAATTTTTGGCATCTCAGTGAATTGTGTTTGTGTGCACTAATGAGGGCCGCAGTTTCAATCTCCGTGTGCACAATGACAGAACCATCAAATAGACATTGGAATGAACAGAAGGGATTTGCAATTGTTCCTACCCAGTTAAATATCTTACTGTATGTCCCTGCAGTCCTGGCTTGGCTCGACGTATTGGCACTCATATATGTTTTTATGGCTATTGATTCTTACTGCATATCTTTATTAAACAAGTACACCATCATCTCATTAGTTCAATGTCATTTAAATCGTTCTTGCCTGCTTCTAACATGTTTGCCGTATTTCATCTCCCAGATCATACATTTGGGCAGTTTATTTCTCAACTTTTTCTAATGGGGCCTGTTAGAACTGGGGGTCTCTAGTTGTTTGAACTGGGGGTCTCTAGTTGGTTGAGGCAGTTACCATAGTCCAAATAGGGACCCTTGCTTCTAGTAAGGGAAAGGAGGGACACCCTATTTGATAATCCCTACTCACCCCCTGATAGCTTGGCACGAGCAGCCTGGCTTATCTTCAAGACAATGTGTAAAGTATTTGCAACCACACTCCCAGTGACACAGTGATAACACCACAAATGGACAACACACTTATGTACGAAAATAGTGGTATCTTTATCAAGAAGAAAAATACGGTAAGACCAAATTATAAGAATCCAAAATATACGGATTCGTAAAATTTCACTTTGCCAGTTATTAGGCCAATAAACACTTTTAGGTTCTTGTGGTATTAACGAGCAGTTCATGATGTTCAAATGCAGTCCTTATGCAATGCTATGCAGTTCGTAATGCAGTTTGTATTGTCAGACTAATGCTGTTCGTAATGCAAGAATAATGCAATCCTCAATGCAAGTAATCAGTCAGTTTGTAATGCACGAATAGTGCAATCCTCAATGCATGTAATCAGGCAGTTCGTAATGCAAGAATAAGGCAATCCTCAATGCACGTAATGAGGCAGTTTGAAATGCAAGTATAACACACTCCTCAATGCACGTAATTAGGCAGTTAGTAATGCAGGAATAATACAATCTCTACTGCAAGTAATTAGGCAGTTCGTAATGCAAGAACAATACCAGGTCAATCAATGCGATTAGCGCGGGCACCACTACGCCTCAACCACAGACAACAGTCCTGAACTTCCGAGGGCGGCCCCGGTACTGCTGGGCAGGTCCAGGGCGCTCAAGGACTCAGCGCGTCTAACACGATGCAGCGAGAGAGAGACAGGAGCACTCCTGTACTCCTCCTGCACACCTTCCCAGGCCACACACGCTTGCGGCTCCTGACCAGAGTCCAAGCCTTACCTGGGGGATGCGCTGCCTCGCTCTCTCTCTCTCCCCGCTTCTCAGACGTCCTGCTGGGCGCTCCCGATGACGACGCAGCTCCAATGCAAGGCAACGCTGTAGCCGGACAGGTTACGGCGCTGCCTTCTCTGTCGCTGACGATCTTGGGCAGATTCCTCTTGCAAACGATGATCACGATTACCTCATGACTTCCTTAGCTTTCCGAAATCCTTCAGCACGTTGCGGCTCGGGCCGGCGGCGGCGATCTTGATCCGCAGCCTTAGTTACGATGACGGCTTGGGCCACAAACAGCTGAACAGCAGCATGGATGATAATTTATGCTGCGGGGGCACTGCAGCCACGGGGCACTTTCCAACCAGCACCACAGACCCCACGGCAGTCTCAGTTTGCACACGCACATGCACAAAGCATCGCTGAGACTCGGTTGGGCTTCGGGCCGCACAGTCCCGGGGCAATGCTTACGAAGGTCTCAGGCTGCAAAAAGCACATGCACACTGCGTCGCTGAGACACACTTGGAAACTTTGATGTTCCTGAGTTTCCACAACAGGGAGCCAGCTCTCCTCAGGCCCTTGGATACAAGCTACTTTGGGACACAGCACACAGCAAAGTCCTTTCAAGCAGGGTGACACAGCACACAGCAAAGTCCCTTAGCCTCTCCTTAGTTACATCAGCAAACTGCAGGCCAGCCCTAGAACACACAGCAAGGGGCAGCCCTTCTCTTCAGTCTCTTCAGCTGTTCTTCTTTGGCAGAGGTTCCTCTTGACCACGAAGTAGTTTCAATCCTTTTCAGTCTTGATCAGTCCAAACTTCAGGGGTTTCAGCTCTCAGAGTTATACCCCTAAATGTCTTTGAAGTCTTTGTGTTCAGGGGGGCACTGACCCCTGTCCAAACTAGTTCTGGGTGTCTCCCTGCCAGTGGCACCTACTTTCTTTGATAGTGGGGAGAGACACACAGAATTGTTAGAACAGAAAAACGAGCCACTTCTAAAAGCGTGGTTTCTAAACACACAATGCAAAAAACACCTTCACAAAAAGATGTGTTATTAAATTGGGAGTTCAGGCATACTAAACTTCAAATCTCCATCTTAAACCTATGGGAAGATAGGCTAGAAACATATTACACAGCCTTCCCCATTCTGTCCTATGGGCAAGATGGCCTTGCAACAGTGAAAAATGAAATGGAGAGTATTTCACTGTCAGGACATGGTACACACCTCAGTACATGTCGTACCTTTCACAGACACTGCACCCTGCCCAGGGGGGTACCTTGGGCCTACCATAGGGGTGTCTGATGTGTTTGGAAAGGGAAGGATAAGGCCTGGCAAAGGGGTGCACTTGTCAGGACAACATGGCAGTTAGCAAACTGTTCGCAGGCACTGCAGGGGCAGGCCTGAGTTCTCTCTTTAGGGCTACTTGTGAGGGTAGCACAATTAGTGCTGCAGGCCCACGAGTAGCATTTGCATTATCAGCCCCGGCACACATAGCAATTTACTACGAAGGCAAACATACCAATTATGGACCACCGATTACCAATACACTTTATACAGGGAGCACTTGCACTTTGACACTGATCAGCAGTGGCAAAGTGCCCAAAGCATCTAAGACAGTAAAACGAAATCCATCACAGCATCAAAAATAGAGGAAGTAGTGGCAAAAAAGTCAGGGTAACGCCAAGACATGCCAGGTCTAACTGGGCCCCACCCTTTATTTTGCATCTTGGTGTTAATTGCAGCAAATTGCATTTTTATTGTTTTGAGGTAGTTATCTCAGGAGCATACGGGCAGGCTGACCGAGGGAGTTACTCATCTATCTGTCAATAAGCAATATGCTTACTAGAGACAGCGCATCTATTGAATTCTTAACAGATCCATGTGCACTGCCAACTAGACACACAGTCCTAAAACAAACTAAATTCAAATGCATGAATCTGATACATGAAATAAGAGTAATAATTTATAGAAAAGCCGTAACATGAAAGTTGAAAATACATTTCCAACATATTGGCCACAATTAATATGATCACTTTTATGCAATGGCCTTAGGCCCCAAGTGCAGCTAGGCATTTGCTAACTCAGACTACATCGCATAAAAAGCTGCAAAAAAAGGTGACCACCCTTAGGGGCATATTTACTGGAATTGTGGACCTGGGCAATGCAGCAAGTTACGTGCGTCACAGGGAAAGGGCAGGAATGCACAGTATTATCCATTGGCAGCCTAGAGCCGATGCAGGCAACCTTGCACCATGGCTCAAGGGTGCCTGCGTTAAAGGCAGGATTGTTTTTTTTGCAGGAAGGTGCATCTTCTGGCAGAAAAACAATCCATCACGGCTTTTTCCTCTTTCTATGTGTGCTGCATCCTGCTGCGCACATAGAAAGAGGAACAAACTAGGAGAAATTATAATATTTCTCCTTGTTACACCTCACCTGGGGAAGTGCAAAATATTGACGCATTTCCAGGTTTACAAGGTCTTGTCAATTGTTGAATACGTCAAAAACCATGGGAGTTGCTTGGGAACACCCACCACAACACCCATGGAACGCGTCCCTTGCACAAAATAAGGCAATTCAGCTATTTGCACTGATTTGCACTACTCCGTATTTGTGAAGCCATTCTAAGCCACGCAAAGTGGCTTTGCGTGACTCCATAAATATGATTGAGAGGTTCGCGTCATGCATGTACCACATTGCGTGATGAAAACATGATGCAAAGCGCTCCGAAATATGACCCTTAGAGTTTAATGGGAAGCAAGAAGGATTACAATGGATAATTTTAAGGCTTACATGGATATCACCCCAAGTCCCTATCTAAGGTATAGTTTTCATCTACTAGGCTATAAAGAAAATACTTGTCTGCCAATGTTTAGAATCCTAACACACTAAAACAAAAAGAACTGGGGATTAACTGAAATAATTGCTTTTGGAAATGTTTTTCAACAAAGCTCGATTCATTTTATCCAACTATCGAAATTCACTGCAAACGTTTCAATTAATCTGTGGTAACATGTGAGAACTTCACATAAATGTTTCAGTTTGATTGTCTTGTGTATCTTGTACTACAATCAATGATTTAAACATTCATAATTGTACTGAAGAGTTTTCAATTGTACTAAAGGACTTCTCATGCTGGTATACATTTTTTGTATTAATTATTTTCAGCAAACATGGCAGCGCCATCCCATGCTGAGCTTTAACAAAGAGTTTTTTGTAGCTGCTGCTTTTCTGGTAAGGTGTTGTTCTGGAAAATCAGAATCTAGGGGTAAATCAGGTGAATTAAAACATATTTAAAATCTATTTACAAGTTATCTAAATTGTTAAGGGAAAAGTTCAAGAAAAATGAAAATTTCTGTGCGCCCTCACTTAGCATGCAAATCCATCTGCAAACTTCTGCAAAAAAAAAAAATGAATCCACGGAGTGTGGTCAAGATAAGTATATTTTACATAAATCTCAGCGCTTCAGCAGGAAAAGCCTTGTTTTAATGTTAGCATTTTCACTTGTTGAAGAGCTGATCTCAATTTTAGAAATGTTGTTTCACTCAGGATCGCAAAGTCCATTTTTTTTGTGCATATTTATATAGCACGAACTCGACCCGAAGGTATTGGAGCTGCTTTACACGAGCACCGTATTTATATTACACATTCAGGCACAGGGAGATTAAGTGATTTGCCCAGAATCACAAGATGTGGACCCGACCCCGAGGCTCGTACGCTGGTTTCCAGCACCAAAGTCGGCAGTCTAGCCGACAAACCACATCCCCTCCCTGTGCTACCTTCCAATGTGCCAATGGAACTGAGCAATTTTTTGATTTCGATATAAACCATGGAATTGAAAATAAACCTGTCCCAATAACAGGTTAATCAGAGCAACTGTACTAATAAATGACATTCACACATGTATTCAGTTTGAAAAGCTTTATTAAAGAAAAGGTTAATACAAAGAGATATCAGCAGTAATCAGAGACAGAAGTAAGAGTACAAATACATTGATTAAGCTAATATCAAATAAGAAAAATAAAAGCATTTTGTGAGATTTTATAAGAGGGGAAATAAAAGGAGAAGAGGGGAGGGAACAAAGGCATAGACGAGGGGGAACAGAAAGATGAAGCGCTTAACACTACAATATGAAAATGTACAATATATCGTATCAATAATTGCTATGGAGGAAACAATGAGTACAATTTCAGCATAACAGGAAATTATGAAAATGCAAGAAAGAAAAAGAAGGAGCCTATAAAAAGGAAATCAAAATCAAAAATGTAGTCACTTTCAAGGAGGTTTAAAGTTTTCCGAGTTGACACTAGATAGAGCCTTCAGAGCCGACTGGTCCAAGTATGAAGTAAGAGGTAACCAGAAGAGATCTCTATTGTGGGGGATATTGGAAGAGGAAGCAAAGGCAACATCAAGTCTGTGGAAATGACATAAAGAATTCCACGAGTTACGTATAGAGATGTTCGCAAGAGACTTCCAGTTAGAAGAAATGTGCTGAAAGGCAAGAGCAAGCATGACGTCAAAAAGGCCATGAAAATGTGAAAGAAGGTTGATAGAATCAGAGAGGCTTCCAAGAAAAAGAAGAGGTATAGAATACGAGATTGAGATAGGAAATATACGAGAAATATACATCCAAATCTTCTCCCAGAACCGAGAGACCACAGGACATAGAAAAAGGAGATGAAGAAGATCAGCATTCGGAGAACCACAAGTCCAACAATTAGAATCAGGAGAGGCAGAGAATCATGTTAAAGAAAGAGAAGAAAGATAAAGTCTATGATACAGATAAAATAGAGATTGAGTAAGAGATGCAGAGCGAGAGATTTTCAAAGATCTGGACCAAAGTTTATGCCACAGGGCAACAGACCAGACACATCCCAGATCCGCTTCCCAAGAAAGTTCCAATTTAGACTTGACACGATCCGGATTAGGGGATAAAAATAATTTATAAATGAGAGAAGCCTTAGGGAGGGTAAAAAGAAGTTTGAGAAGAGGAGAAATTTGGGGGGCAGAAGAAGATGAGGAAGGAAGAGAGTAGAAAACATTGAGAATCACTTCCATAAGAATAATAAATTTCTGCATAAAGGAACGAGGGCAGTGAAAGGAAATCTGAAATTGAGGGAAAGAACGAAGTGACATCCCGTCAAAAAGCTGGTGCACCCATATGATACCTTTCAGTCTCCAAGAGCTCCAAAAAATAGGTCTATTATGTAAAAGGAAAAGAGAGTTATATCAAATAGGGGTATGCAGAAAAGATTCACGGGTAATAGAGGGCGGACTGACGAGGGATTTTAAAAGAGAGGAGGTATATTTAAAAAGGGGAAATAAAGTATGCGGAGCTTTAGTAGAGAAACGGACAACTTCAATAAAGGAGAAGGGTAACAGCAGCGTTTGTTCAATAAGAAGCCAAAGAGGAGTAAAAGGAGAGGGAGCAGATGTGAGCCAGCGTGAGGCCTGACGTAAGGAAAAGGATCTATGATAGAGGCGAAAATCAGGGAAATTAACTCCACCATTGGGTTTGGGCCTTCGAAGAAGAGCTAAAGAAATTCTAGACTTCTTGTTATTCCAAAGATATTTTGACAGACATGAGTCAATACGTTTGAAGTAGATTGCAGGAATATGAACAGGTGGCATGGAAAATGTATATATCAGAATAGGGGCTATCATCATTTTGATCGAGTCTAATCGCCCCCACCAAGAAATAAAAAGAGGGTTCCAAGTTGAGAATAATTGTTCAATACGAGACAAAACTGCAGACATATTTAGTTTGATTGAAGAGAGAATAGAATTAGAGAACCATATACCTAAATACTTAATCTTCGAGCTGTTCCAAGCAAACCCAGTAGATGAAAAGAGATGGGGAAGGCAAAATTTAGTGAGAGGGAGAATTTCAGTCTTATCTGAGTTGATTTTGTATCCTGAAACTTGAGAGAATGAGTCGAATTCAGATAGTAAAGGGGGAATGGATGTTTCTGGTTCGGAAATGAATAAAAGAATGTCATCTGCATACGCGGAAAGTTTCAATTGATTATTGCCATAAGGAAAGCCGGAAATTGAATCATTATTACGGATAGAGGATAAAAAGGGTTCAAGGGCTAGAACAAAGAGAAGTGGAGATAAGGGACAACCTTGGCGAACACCCCGTTGGAGAGGAAAATATGAAGAAATTTGACCATTTACTAGAACCGAGGCTTTAGGAGCAGAATACAGCAGAGAAATAAGAGAAATGAAATTAGGACCAAAACCATGCCAACGTAGTGAAGCGAACAAAAAAGATCAATCAACTCTATCAAATGCCTTCTCTGCGTCAACAGAGATAGCAGCCAAAGGAAAAGAAAGGGATGAGACTTTATTTAGAACATTAAGGAATAAACGAGAATTATCAGAAGTGAGGCGACCTTTAACAAATCCACATTGTTCTTTACCAATGAGATGAGGCATAAAGGGATCTAAGCGCAAAGCAAGTATTTAGGCAAATAATTTATAATCCACATTAACTAAAGAGATCGGGCGATAATTCTTACAAAACTGGGGGTCGCGACCATCCTTAGGAATGAGGCAAATGGTAGCCTCCTGGAAAGTGCCCTCCGCCTTACCAGAAACACAAAACGATTGAAAAAGAGTTAAAAGTTTGGGAAGCAGAAGATCAGAAAAATTTATATAAAATTCAACAGAAAAGCCATCTGGACCTGGTGACTTACTTTTGGATAGAGTGGTCAAAGCCGTGGAAATTTTGTGTAATGAGAGGTCAGCTTCAAGGTCAGGAAAATTAAGATGAGAGGTAGAGGGATTAGGAAGTTTCTCAAAATAGGATTGAATCAAAGAAGGAGTGGGAGGAGATTCTGGTGTATAAAGAGTGCGATAAAAGCACTGAAATTGGTCAAGTATGTCCTGATCTTTATACAGCAAGGTGTTATCAGAGGAGTGAATGGCTTCAATGAAGGAACGTTCTTTACGGGATTTGAGGTAGTTAGCTAAGAGCTTCCCTGCTTTATTGCGACCACCATAATATCGAGCACTACTCCGAAGAAGAATCGATGAAGCATTATCAGTAGTGGATTTATTAAATTCCAATTTAGCGCGGATGTGATCCGGAGAGATAGAAGTACTTGAGGAAGTATAGAATTTATGTTCCAGGGATTTAATATTAGCCAGTGCGGATTTCCGTTTCTGAAGAAAGAGTTTCTTCTTCCTGGAAACAAATTCAATAATGAACCCCCGCGCCGAAGCTTTAAAGGAATCCCAGAGAAGATGGAATGGAGTATTGGGATCATCATTGAATGAAAAGAATTCGTTAACAAAAGAACGAAAAGAAGAAGAGAAATTATGGTCAGTAAGAAGAGAATTATTAAAGCGCCAACGAGAGGACTTGGGGTGCGGGGGGAGCAAGTCAAGATCTGTTACGATAGGGGCATGGTCCGAAATGACTATAGGTTCAATAGAAGAAGACAGTACATTTTTAGATAAGGATTGAGAAAGAAAAATGTAATCAAGGCGAGAGAAAGATGCATGAGGGGGAGAGAAAAAGGAGTAGTCTAAAGTGTCTGGGTGAGAAAGCCTCCAAGAATCAGTGAGATGTGCTTGCGAAATAGTGTCCAGGAACTGTTTGTGAGGTAGGAAACGAACAGTTGATTTACGGTCAAGAAACGGATCCACAATCTGGTTACAATCACCACCTAGAATAAAAAAGTAATCTTTATGTTGAATACATTTGCTCGTAATTAAGGGCCAAAAGGAAGAATCTAGCTGTGTAGGACCGTAAACATTAAAAATAGTTAGAGATATAGAATTGATTAGTAACTTAGTTATAATCCATCTACCTTCAGCATCAGTTTCTTGCAATAAAACTTTACATTTTAGCTTCTTGTGACATAGAATGGCAATACCATTTTTCCTACCGGTAGAAGGCGAAAATAGGACCGTACCCACCCAGCCTCTTTTTAACTTGAGAGACTCAGATTCAGTTAGGTGGGTCTCTTGTAAAAGAACTATATCAGGATTATATGAAGCTAGGTGAGAAAGGATTCTCTGTCGTTTAATAGGGCTAATAAAACCTTTTACATTCCAGGAGATTACTCTGAATTTAAAGACTGCAAAAAAATAATAGACTCAAAAACTGCAGCAATAGTTAGAGATAAAAAAAAGTTCAACAAATGAAGAAAAAAGGGAGTGAAAAAAGAGGGAGGAATCAGAAGAGAAGCTGAAGGAATACAAAGCATAAAAATTTGAAATTGGACAGATAAGAAAACAGGATAATAGCGCAATCAAAGAAAGAATAAATGTAGGCAACAAGGTAATGGGAAAGAAAGGGGAAAGAGAAGGAGGAACAGAGGAAAAAAGCACAAGAAGAGACAGTACATATCCAACAAGGATGACTGAAAAAGACATACCTGAGGGGGACATAAAGGAAGACAACGAGGCTATGGTGACACTCAACAAGGGAAACCTCCCAAAATCAGGAGTCCAAACCGCTCCAGGACGAAGGACTTAAAGGGAGAACCATATGGGATGGAAAAAGCATACCAAACGATCTGAATAAAAAGAATTAAAAGGAATTAAAAGGCAGTTAGGGTGAAGGAAAACATGAAAGCATATATAAACATATATATCACAATTAAACAAACCACTGGAAAAATCAGAGAGTTGAAACGAAAACAAAAGAGGCATGTTAGGAGAACAAACTAGAGGAATAAGAAATATTAAAAGAAACCTTACTTAAACTCTTCAATAAATATCACTATAACAACAAATAAATACAGAAAAAAGGTTAAACAGTCAGCCACAAGCAGAAGTGGAAGTATCCATGTCATTGTTGGTCTGAATATGAATAAAGTTTTTAAGTTCAGCAGGGTCTTGAAAAGTCCAAGTACGATTTTGGTGAGTAACTTTAAAGATACATGGATGAAATAAGCCATACCTAGCACCTAGAGAAGGAAGAGGAGTGCGGAGGTACAGGAATTCCTTCCTTCATGACGCAGTGACATTTGAAACATCTTGGGAGAGAAACACTCTTTGACCCAGCCAGGAGACCTGACGTTTGGATCTTGCTGCAGAAAGAACTGAAAGGAGGTCTGTGTCGTACTTTAATATTCGGGACCGCGTAGGGGACAGGGCCCTACCCCTGTCTATCTTGGTATTAGCGAACCGCAAATGGTAAATGCGGCATGTACGAGTGCTTTATATACCGTTCTAGCTATGAATGCACTGTGTACACGTTATTCTGCTCCACTATGCGGGTTCCATTTTGGAAGCAGTGGCCATCTTGTCATTGCCCTCACATAGGCTATAATGGAGTAAATACGGGCCTCACAGTATATGGGCTTTCCCTCTGACTTCTCTGTGACCTGGGCAGCTGGCTCTGCTGCCCTGGGTCAAACCGGTCTCACGAGCTCCCCTTCCTCCGTCCACCTGTGATTAGCATCAGGGCTTGACCTGTCATAAAACCCTTTCATTCTACACAATCCCCCGGCTAATCTCTTCCACACCTGCTTGTTCCTGCTTTATGACTTGTTTCCCAAAACAGGAGATGCTCATGTTTATTGGGGGGTCTCTTTACATCAAACGTGGGATCTGAATCTTACTGTGTAAATCATTGTGGGCTGGCCGAACTGGAATGTGGGATGGTCATCATGACTCTGCCTTTTCTTTGTAATGTACACTTGTATATTGCCGTATCATAAAACCTAGGAATGTATGCTTGAGGCAAGGAAAAGCGTATTTAAGATGAAGTCCGTTCCTATGATTTTCAGCAGTCTCCTGAGAACATACACGCTGTTGTACTTCTAGGATACCTGTCATTGGTCTGCAGCCAATAAACGATTCTTTGACTTCACCCAGAAGACTCTGTGTTTCTGTAGGTCCGGAACAGGGTGAAACCCAGAAGTCATAGGGTGTGTGCCCCTGCACCGCTGGGTCTAAAATACCCAGTACTTCAGTTTGGCGCCCAACTCGGGACGATTTCAGCGGTACCAGTCCAAGCCAGAGGTTCGTGAGGAGCTTCGTGTGGAAATTCCGGAGGGAGGCCGCCACTTCATCGACCCCTGCATGTCGACGTGGTCCGAAAGTCTTTTCTGCGAGGTTCTCCGCGTCCCGACGGCTACGAAGGACTGCTGCCCTGATTAATCGACCTGTTTTGGACCCTTGACGAGTTTGAGAGAGCGAAACAATCGAGAGAGTCTTCTGGTGACGCCATCGATCAGCAATATTCAGTTAAGTATAAGTGGAGCGTCTCCCATTTGTTTTGGTATCCTTCGGGATCATTTTGAATTAGTCATTTGGAGTTTGCAAACGCCAAAACCAGAGGACTCGTGTATTCACGAGGCTATCGTATTCGATAATCCTTTGACGTTTGGATCTAGACTAGTGAGCGAAGATGCCTGGTTCTGGACTATTTGGTAGATTATTCTGTTTGGGTTGTGGAAAAGATTTCCAGCTAGAGGAATCATGTCCGGTTCCTCCGGTTGGAACTCCAACTTATGAGCTCTATGTGAAACATGGCGTAGGCCCCATTGCATATAACGAAGTGTGGATCCACTACACCAGGAAAGATGGTGTTTTAAAATGGCCCCAAAATGGTAGTTTTGATACCGATATTTTAGATAATCTGGAAATTAAATTGTTTAAGAAGAAAGCCCGGCCGGCGATGTTTGACTCTTTCCGCTTATGGCGAAAGGAAGCCAAACAGAAGGAAATTAAGTTAGCGAAAAAGAATAAAAGAGAGAGAGGTATGTCAGTAATGCAAGCAGCTGTACAATTTAAAGACAATGAAGAGGAGCAAATGAATGAGCAATTGCACAGGCAGCGTAAGTTAGGGATTGACAAATGTTACCCAGCTTTGCCACACTCTAAGCAGGATGAGTCAGAAGAAAAGGAGAAAGATCCCTTGATGTCACATTTGTTGAGTTCGCCACCCCCATATGCTCAAAATGCCACGGCACCTCCCCAGCTTGTGAATATGCCACCTCCAGTGAATATACTGCAAGCCTTGCCGCAACCGCCAGCTGCTTTGCAGCCGGCTCTTATCCATGTAGCGCAGCCCTCTCAAGGGCCGCCAGCTGTGTTTCCGACTGCCCCCGCACTTCCTGCGACTTTGCCTAATCCAGTAACTGCCTCCCCTAACACTCTTCCTCCCATCACTCCAGTACCTGTCTCTACATCCTCTTTTCTTCCCTCTGTTTTTCCCCCTGTTCTCGCCTCAGCTTCTCCTTCAGCGCGACAGCGCTTAGCTAATGTGGTTACTACATTAATGTCTCCTCTCTTTGGGTCATCTGGTGCAACTCCTGGTGTACAGCGTAAGCAGTTGCGCAGCCAATTGCCTAACCCCGATGAGAAAAAGGTAATAGATCACATGGCGCGTAGATGGATCGTTTTTCCTTCACTTTATGATGTGGAATCAGTTGTCAATACTTTCCATCAATGGGATGCCCCTAAACAGAGATATGTGTTCGAGAAAATGTGCGAAATTCTCTGTGAAGAATTGGAGGATAGTGGTAAAAATCCGAACCCGCAGGAATTGTGTAGAGTGAGGTTCGATTTTGGAACTGGTATAATTGTGGACCGCGAAGTAGATAAAGCAGTTGCGGTTGTATTGTCACTTAGGAATGACGATTGCCAACAGTCATTGTTTGAACAAGAGGTCCTTGTGGGGAAAAAGGCAAAAGCGCGACAATACCCCATGAGAGAAGTTCCCCCGGTATGGAAGGAAGCGGTTGCAGCTGTCGGTGGTAACCCCGCTGTGGCAGCGCATTTCCAGCGTGTTTGGGTGCATGTTCCATGGAAGCGCTCTGAAGTATTAGCGCTTAAGCAGTCCTTACCTGATCCCCGTAAGAACCCAGCAGGTTATTATAAAGAGTTGTCACAGACGGCAGGGTCATGCATTATGAATCTGGCCGATATAGACATGTTGTTTGGCAATGTTGTTCCACAGCCTCTATGGGGATCAATTCGTAATGTAGATCACAATGCAGAACTAGGGGATACATGGGCCAACATTGTTGCTGCTGATGCTAGACAAACTGGTGGTGCGAAACCAGAACCTTTAGTAGCTGAACTGCCTGGTAGAATCATCACGTATATGAAGACAATAATGCCTGCGATGCGCGTAAATTGGGACAAGTTATCTGCATGCAAGCAGAAGAAAGATGAGACAGTGTCAGACTTCTTTACTAGGTTTGAAGAAACGTTTATTGATCACAGTGGGCAAGATATGAGTACTGAGGGTGGCCAACGGCTGTTTGTGGATAAGTTTGTGCAGAATCTACTTCCTGACCTGTGTAAAAAGTTAAAAGATTCAGAAAGTTCTTGGGCTGTTTCTTCTCCAGCGCAAATACTGGCTACTGCACAGTATTATGAAAATAGAGATAAAGACGAGAAAGATAGAACAGAGAAGAAAACGAAGGAACTAAAGACAAAGGTCCTTTTACAGCAGGCTTACCCGCCACGTGGAGGTCAGAATAATTATAGACAACCCCAAGGTGTCTATCACCAACCTCAACAGTTTCAGAACAACCAGCAAATGAATGGGTATTATCAACCACGTGTCCCTGTAGGTCCCAACCAATGTTCATACTGCAAAGAGGAAGGTCATTTTAAATATAGTTGCCCTAAATTAATGCAGCGGAACGGTAATATGTATGGCGCAAGAGGTAGGGGTGGTCAGCAAGCTCCTAGAGGCAGAGGGCGTGGAAATGCTCCCCAGAACGCGCGTCCTCTGCCGCCTCAAAGTGCCATCAATAGCTTTGATCAACAAGTTAACGCGATTAGCAATACGGCCCAGTATTATAATAATGATTATTATGCAGAGGACGGTGATGCAGAGAATAATGATTACTAGGACAGCCATAGACAGAGAGAGGGAGTTGTTTCAGTGCTAGTGGATCAGAGTGGACCGTATGTTGAGGTGACGACAGCAAATGTAACGGAGCCTTTTCTGCTAGACACTGGTGCTGCAAAGAGTTCAATCATGCATTCAAAACTCCCTGGCGCACCTTTGTCTGGCGATATAAATGTTTCAGTAGGTTTTTCTGGCGCCCCGGTTAGGAACCCGATTTCCAGTCCCATGTCACTTTCTGTTGGACCTTGCGAGCTGAAAGCACCCCTGATCCTGACAACAGGTTGTGGTGAGAATTTACTGGGATTAGATTTGTTGAAAAGATTACACGCTACACTGTATTGTTCTCCTTCAGGAGTACAACTCACATTAGGCAAGAAAGTGATTTCCCCAATGTATTTGTCTAAAAATACGATGCCACCTGAATTGTCATCCCTTCCGGATGCCCTTTGGGCTACTGGTCCCAATGATGTGGGCCTCTTGGAGATACCGCCATATGTGGTGACTCTAAAGGCTAATGTCAGACTGCCACGTATTCCCCAGTACAAGATCTCTAATGAAGGGCAGAAAGCATTGTTAGACATTGTCAGCGACTTGATTCATAAGGGTGTGATTGAAGAGACAAGAGGCAACGTTTGCAATAGTCCGATCTTACCTGTCTTAAAACGAACGGACCCTTCACAGCCACCTGTTTACAGATTTGTGATTGATCTTAGAGAGGTTAATAAGATTGTTGTGCCACAGTTTCCGGTTGTCCCCGATATAACTGCCTTGTTAACGATGATTCTAGCCTCTGCTGCATGGTTTTCGGTGATCGATTTAAAGAATGCTTTCTTTAGTATCCCAATTGCAGAAGAGAGTAGAGATATTTTTGGGTTTAGTCTGGGAGGCCGAAGCTTTCGCTTCAAACGCGCTCCCCAGGGCTACTGTGAGAGTCCATCCATATACAGTCAAGCTTTGAAAGCGCAGCTTGATGCACTTGTTTTACCTAGTGGCGCTATCCTGATTCAGTACGTGGACGATTTACTAATTGCCGCGGATACTGAAAAGATCTGTAAAGAAGCCACATTGTCACTGTTGCGCCATTTATCCGCTTTCCATCACAAAGTGTCTCTCTCTAAGCTGCAATATTGTCGACAAGAAGTGACCTACTTAGGTCATCTCTTATCGAAGGAGGGAAGGAAACTGACCCCAGAAAGAATTCAAGCTATTGCACAGTTGAGTGTGCCAAAAACACAGAGAGAAGTGCGTGCTTTCTTGGGCATCACTTCATACTGTAGGCATTGGATCCCTAGTTTTTCTTTATTGGCAAAACCTTTGTTAGCCTTAACATGCAAAGACACACCGAGTCCTATCCCATGGTCTGAAGAGTGCCAGAAAAGTTTTGTGGAATTGCGTAATGCATTATGTTCAGCACCTGTGTTGGGTACCCCCGACTACAGTAAGCCTTTTACATTGTATGTTCACGAGAAAGATGGATGTGCGTTGTCAGTGTTAACACAGCCTTTTGGTGACAGACCGCGCCCATGCGCATATTTTTCATCTACCTTGGACCCTGTAGCGAGGGCATTGCCAAGCTGTCTGAGAGCGACAGCTGCTGCAGCGATGTCTATCCGACAATCTGCTGGTTTGGTAATGGACAATACATTGATTGTTATGGTTCCACATGCTGTAGACACATTATTAAATAGGACCAAGACACAACATTTGACTAGTGCGCGGCTATCGGGTTATGAACTTACACTGTTAGCTAATCACATACACATAAAAAGATGCAATACGCTGAATCCAGCTACACTGTTGCCAATTCCAGCAGACCCAGATGAGATTGAGCAACATGACTGTCTGTTCAGAACAGAAGAAGAGACGAAAGGGAGAGTAGATCTGAAAGATACTCCCCTGACTGAGTGTGATGGCACTTTATGGGTAGATGGGTCCTGTTTCAAGCTCCCTAATGGTGACACGACTGCTGCATATGCTATCACGACTCTACACACGGTTGTGGAAACTGCACGAGTGCCACATAATTCGGCCCAAGCAGCAGAATTAATCGCCCTCACGAGAGCATGTGTGTTGTCTGAAGGAATGAGAGTGAACATATACACAGATAGCCAGTACGCCTTTGGCGTGGCTCATAATTTTGGGCATTTGTGGAAGGAGCGTGGGTTCCTGACGTCGCATGGAGCTAAAATTCAGAATGGCAAGTTGGTGAATGATCTCCTTGAGTCACTGACCCTACCGTTGCAAGTTGCGATCATGAAATGCAGTGCGCATAGGAAAGTCACAGATGATGTTGGACGTGGGAATGCGTTTGCTGATGAGACCGCGAGAGAAACAGCACAGAATGTGAAGACTAGAATGTATGTTGCAGGTCCCGCAAGATGGGTTAATGATGTGGGAATGTGTGAGAACACAATAGAGAGTGTGAAGTCGCTTCAAGCTGAAGCCACAGAGGAAGAGTTAAGCAAGTGGAGAGAAAGTATGGGTAAGTTGGATGAGAATGGTTGTTGGATTGATCTGACAGAACATAGGCGATGGTTGTTGCCTGATGCATATGTGCTTCCAGTGGTTACTATGGCACATGGAATGGCACATATCAGTACGAAAGGTATATGCAAGTTGTTGGCTCCAGTATGGCAGAATGCTGGGATTCCCAAGTGTGCAGAGAATGTGGTCAAGAATTGCATAGTATGTTTGAAGTACAACCCTGGTAGGGGAACCCCAACTCCGGCTGGTCACTTTGCACCCCCATCATGTCCATTTGAAGTTTTGCAGCTGGACTTTATTCACATGGAAAGATGCAACAACCTGAAATATGTACTGGTGGTTGTTTGTGCTTTCTCAAAATGGATTGAGGCTTATCCTCTGTAAGATAACACTGCCCTATCCACAGCCAAAGCCCTTGTGAAAGAGTTTTTCCCTAGGTTTGGGATGCCAAGAATGGTGTGGTGTGATAATGGAAGTGAGTTTGTGGGTAAAGTGATGAAAAATGTATGTGAAGGGCTAGGGATAAAACAGAAGTTCCATGCTGCAAATCACCCCCAATCAGCTGGATTAGTAGAACGCTACAATGGAGCCTTAAAACTCAAGCTGGCCAAAATCCAGGCGAGCACCGGTCTTAAATGGCCTGACGCTCTACCTCTAGCACTCCTGTCCACCAGAATAACCATACACTCACGAGTGGGACTTAGTCCCTATGAGGTCGTCTTTGGCCGCCCGGCTAATGTATGGGGCGTGCCAAGACCGGCGAAATTTAGCGAAATAGAGCATCCAGTACTGCTCGATTACCTGTATGATTTGACTGTTAAACTGCGTGTTTTGCACCAACAGGTACATGATACTCTTCCCCAAGCCTCTGAACCTCCTGGACACCCTATCAACCCTGGCTCGTGGGTCCTGGTCCGAAATTTCCAGCGCAAGAGCAACGACGAGCCTCGCTGGATCGGCCCTCATCTTGTTCTTCTTTCGACAAGATCAGCAGTGCGAGTGAAAGGGAAGAAGCACTGGATTCATGGTACCCACTGCAAAGTAGTCCCCTTGCCTCTGTCATATGACCAGTGGGTCAAGGAGGGTATCGCCGACTCAGAGACAGACATTGTACCTCGCTTTGTACCATTCAGTGACGCACGCCTAAAAGACACAGTTTCAGACCAAGAGAGTGACAATATTCTGCAGGAAGCTGTGCCACCATCAAGTCGACTGGACACCACTGAGCCCGAACTTTTGTTTCAAGACCAAACAGCACCTGGCCGTCTCCGCTATAATTTGAGACCTAGGCCCATGGACAAATAAAGATTTCCTCATTATTTCCCTTTTGACATTTTTGCTCTCCCATCTGAAGGACTTTCTTGATTTTTGTTTTTCGAACCACCATCCGGGTTCTGCCGCAGGGTCGCGGTGCCAAGACTTTGGGGTACAGGCCGAAGACACTAGGTCGACGGTTCTGGTTGGTCTAGGGCGTTTCCCTGGACTGACAGGCGTACTCTTTAGCAGAAGAAACTCATCCACCGCGAGCGGCCCGAGTAGAGGATGGAGTTTTTTAAGATGGAGAGACCGATTGAGGAAATGAACTTTAACGCAAGGATGTGTAGAATTGTAAAAAGTAAATGTTTTGTCTTTTTGTGCTTTTTTACACTGTGTAGTATCATAATGTTTATTGTAGGATTTGTGTTTTTCTACGCTCAAAAGCCCATTGCACCCACTCAACAGCCTATATCTCTTTCTACTGCCTCCTCTCACTCTTTTCACCCTTTGCCTGAGCACGAACAGACCAGACGATCAGAGTTCGTAAATAACTCGTTTATCCAGCTCTTGCACCAGCACCAACTAGTAATGAATACGACCAATTGCTGGGTGTGTGGGTTAATGCCACATACCATTAACAAAGGTATTCCCTACCTGGTGCTACCGTACAGTTACAATGGATCGTCATGGGCATTCCAAACCATGTTTCTCTATGCTCTAGATACATACTCCCCTCGCCAACCGCGTTCCATCAGACCCATCACCAATAATAAGGCTTTGATGAAAGGAGTTGCCGATATGAGTAGGGATATTAATGCATACTCCTCTATTCCCAAAGAAGAGTTGAGACCTTATGTAGGATGGAACGCGACGGGGTATAGTATTAGTCTGGGTGAAAGACAGCGAAAAATCTCATCTCCAATCTGGGTCGTGCCCCACATGGGTCGGTTCTGCTTACAGGGTAATGGTCAGAATCCTAGAGCTCAACTGGGAAGAAGTGACTGTACTGAAACGTACACTTTCCCGTCACAGTTTTCCCCTGCGTTTTTGGCTGCTAAGGGCACATATTTCATCTGTCATGACCGAGCATATACATGGTTGCCCCCTGATTTCTCGGGCACATGTTATATTGCGAACTTGCTACCGCCGACATTTACTGCCGCCTCTGACTATCACAAGACCAGAGTTGTGAGAGGTGTGATTAGTAAGGAGGACACTGCCGGTCAGGAAGCAGGAGACTTCTTCTTGGGTTTCCTGCCGTTTTGGGGACCTATGGTCAATAGTAGGAACCTGAGACAGCTGACTCGTGTGGTTGAATCCACTGTCAATGTAACGGCTGGTGCCCTTAGTAATCTGACAGCTGAGCTCCAAGCGGATCGCCTTATGACTCTGCAGAACCGCATGGTTCTAGACGTTATTCTTGCAGACCGCGGTGGGGTATGCAAGGTCATCCAATCCAGTTGCTGCATTTTCATACCAGATAATGCTCCAACAGTGTATCAAGCCATCTCCAAACTCCATAAAATATCTGAAGCCATACACGTGGATAAGGGAGATTGGTCACTGGTGGGATGGTTCTGGGAATTGATATCTGCCTGGGGTTGGAAAGTTCTGATGGTCATTGGAATGATCTTAGCCATTCTTTTCCTGTTCTGTCTGTGCATACAGTGTGCTCCCGCGATATGTGGTCTCTGTACTACCTTATGTGTAAGGAAACCTGTATCGAGGGACGAGCTAAGTAATAGGATGATGCTACAGCAACATCTCCATGACTTTGCGGACATTGACCTAGACTCGGATTAAGATGAATATAGTAATTGCCTATGTAAGGGCAAAAGGAGGGTCTGTCGTACTTTAATATTCGGGACCGCGTAGGGGACAGGGCCCTACCCCTGTCTATCTTGGTATTAGCGAACCGCAAATGGTAAATGCGGCATGTACGAGTGCTTTATATACCGTTCTAGCTATGAATGCACTGTGTACACGTTATTCTGCTCCACTACGCGGGTTCCATTTTGGAAGCAGTGGCCATCTTGTCATTGCCCTCACATAGGCTATAATGGAGTAAATACGGGCCTCACAGTATATGGGCTTTCCCTCTGACTTCTCTGTGACCTGGGCAGCTGGCTCTGCTGCCCTGGGTCAAACCGGTCTCACGAGCTCCCCTTCCTCCGTCCACCTGTGATTAGCATCAGGGCTTGACCTGTCATAAAACCCTTTCATTCTACACAATCCCCCGGCTAATCTCTTCCACACCTGCTTGTTCCTGCTTTATGACTTGTTTCCCAAAACAGGAGATGCTCATGTTTATTGGGGGGTCTCTTTACATCAAACGTGGGATCTGAATCTTACTGTGTAAATCATTGTGGGCTGGCCGAACTGGAATGTGGGATGGTCATCATGACTCTGCCTTTTCTTTGTAATGTACACTTGTATATTGCCGTATCATAAAACCTAGGAATGTATGCTTGAGGCAAGGAAAAGCGTATTTAAGATGAAGTCCGTTCCTATGATTTTCAGCAGTCTCCTGAGAACATACACGCTGTTGTACTTCTAGGATACCTGTCATTGGTCTGCAGCCAATAAACGATTCTTTGACTTCACCCAGAAGACTCTGTGTTTCTGTAGGTCCGGAACAGGGTGAAACCCAGAAGTCATAGGGTGTGTGCCCCTGCACCGCTGGGTCTAAAATACCCAGTACTTCATCTGTAATGAGAATGATGACTCCTCGTGGCTTTGTTGAAGTAGATGTGCGAGGACCAAGCCTATGAGCTCTTTGGATACTAAGCACAGTGGAGGAGGGCATGTCCAAAAGTTTCGGAAGAAAGGAGGAGAAGAACGAGACAGGATCATCACCTTCGGGGGATTCCGGCAGACCATAAACGCGTAGGTTGTTCCTTCTATTTCTGTTTTCCAAATCCTCTGTATGTCGTTGGAGAGCAAGAACGGATTTTTCCAAAGAAGAGATACGTTGAGAGTTAACTTGGATCTCTGAAACCTGCTGCTCCATAGAGGTCACCCTGTTTTCCATAGTCGACCATTTCTCCTCCAGAAGTTGCATTTTGGAGTTGGTTTCTTCTACAAAGGGACGTAAGGCACGTATCTCCTCTAAAAGTAATTCCATTGAGATAGGAAATTATGTTTTGTCCGGAGGAGGAGAGTCGTGCTTCAAACGTTTAGTTGATGTGGTAGGAGGAGAAGACTTGTTTAAGTTTGAGTGTGATGGAGAATGGCGATTGGAAGGAACACCCGCCATCTAGTCTGCTGGAGAAGAAGAGTCTGACGGGGAAACGGAAGATGAAGGTGTAGATGCACTCTTCGAGGGAACAAAAACGAACTTTGGGTTACGTAATTTGTCCATAGAAATCTGAGAGCTCAAATGTTGAAATGTGTGAAAAATGTAGGAGACCAAAGAAATATAAGTTGCACTCCGAAAACTGCAAGTAACCAGTATGAGGTGAACGAATCTCCGCCAGAAGAGTTAACAAGAACAGTCTTATCATAAAATATAGCACAAATAGTTAAGTCATAGGCATCCAGAAAAAGAAAAAACTCCTCAAAGCTGGCATAGAGAATGTTGAAAAAGGACCAGTGACATGAGTCAGTCAGAAGCACCAAAGCTGGGACAATGAGGCAAAGTAAAGCAGCATAATCCTTACTGTAGCTGGCTATCCAAGGTAAAGGAAAGAAACATGCAGGCAGCAATTGAAAGGGACAAAGGAAAGCTGGAATTAACACAAAGGCCGCAGGATATGATGATCAATATGGTGATGAAGATACTGATGAGAAAACATCACTGACGCACGCGATAGCGTCGCGCAGCATCCCATCAACACAAAATGGCGGATATTCTGAGGAGATAATATCCGTGATTGAAACTTCGTTTATAAATCCTCAAAAAAGTTCATAGTCACGCTCACCAGGTGCGCGCTGAGTTCCGACGTCAGGAACCATCAAGAAATCATGTCCAGAGGCGCGAAAACGGGAACGGCATGCCGAGAATCGTCCTGATGCGGCGGAGCTCCGGATTCAGGCGCCCATCTTGTCAGCGCCGAAACCATGCCCCCATTCACGCATGTATTTCTAAAGTGAAAAGGTCAAATTTCAGTGTACTACCCCATGAGAGGAAAATTGACATGAGAAAAAGAAAATACCTGTTACTGCATCACAGATTGCATATTACACATACTTAACATATGGAAACACGTTCCTAATAGTGACAGGGTAACTTCAATGTGATGTTAATGTTGCAGCACAAATGTACTTGATTCCATTCTGGTACTGGTTAAATATCCTGTTTTAAAATAAATGCACATGAAAAAATATGCCATGGCGTAAATCGTTTGGGGAGGTGCTTCATGAACAACTCGGAGCTTCACCTCTCATGATTCATGGCCCCTCTCCTCACTCAACCATGCCAATAAATAGATATTAAACTGTGAACATCTGCAACGTGGGCTGCCCTGTAACAAAATGCGATACTAAGTGCATGTTTTATGTTATATGTATCTGTTTATGTTTTATGTTATATGTCATTTGTATGTGACAAAATAATAATAAAATTCTATTGAAATTAAAAAAATTAAGTTAAAAACACAAAGGAACTGTGGTTACGGATATATTTCTGATTATAAACCTCACCGAAAAAGCCATGCTTAAATTGCAGTTATGGTTACAATTTTAAAGCCAAGAAACTCTAAAATTCACATAATATGGCAAAGAGTATACTCCATAACTCATACAACAGCCTTGCAAGCCGTTAGCTGCACACTAAATGCCTGTGAATGTAGTATCATTAACCCCTTAACTGCTGTTTGACTCTCTGCAACAGTGAACAAACACAAAGCTATTTATCTTTTTCACCAAAGCTGCAGGTTCTCCAAAGACACCAAAAAAGACTAAAAAAGAGAGTATTAATTTACTTTGCCACATATCCAATCCCCCAGCATCCTTTTGCCATGGATTATGCAAACTCATTTCCTAAATTAAAAATCTATCTTTGATCTCATCATTCATATAGTAGCCCCTGCAACATTTTGTGCAGGCGGGCTCCTTGTGAAAACTCACTGGGGGATATTCTCAAGAACGTGTGATAATCATTGCAAAATTAGCTTAACGCAACTTTCAACATCGCAGACCATTGCGGGAAAATAACGCTGTGTTAAAGTGTTATTCTCAACACGGCGGTACCATGCGATAGTCTCAGGATAACGCGTCGAATGACCATGGTAAAATTAACGCGATGCCTAAAAATGCGAAACACGAATGCGAAAAAAGCGGTGATGTCCCAAACCGCGATAACAAAATCAGCGATAAGCAGCGACAGGACTGCAATTCCCACAAATCATGCGGGAATATGCTCCATAAAAGCAGAGAAAAAACTGTGAGATGACAATGTACAAGTACAACCTCACATCCATGATGTAGTACAAATGTCCACTGTCCCGCATCAAATAGGCATCCCCTCACAAACTGTCACAATGTACATTGTCATGCAGTCTGTTTGTAAAATTCGCAAATGCGTAAACATACATGGAACACCCTGTGAACCTGCATCTCCCCTTAACATTGCAGAGGGACAATCAACACCTCCTGCAGAGCAGAACCCTACATCACGTCAGTAATGATGAAGACGACACCCAGGACATCGACACAGACGAACTCCAATGGTCCATGGACAACCTCCGCACCCCACCTCTAGTAGCATTTGGGACACATGTGAAACGCTGATGAGTGGGATTCGGTACTGTCCCTGACACACAGAAATAGCATTTTGAATACGTGATACCGAAACAGCTTCTCTGTACAGAGGCGACACACCCACCATCTATTTTTAAATAATGAGATTGCTAGCACTACTGGTTGCACTTACACTTGTCAGAGTGATGTGCTTGTACAGAGGGGTGACATGCACTCAGGGAATGTGTGTTGGAATGGATGGATTCATCTTCACATGCTGTGCCTGTGCTCATTTTGTACTGTCCCATGATTGCTAAGGACGGTGACAAAGTGACGTGCTCATGTGACAAAATTGTCAATGATGGTGTTCCTACGGGCTATTCCTGATGCACCTGCAGTGGGGTGTGGTCCACCTACCTCATCTTCCTCATCATTTTCCGGTGCACCTGCAGTGGGGTGTGGTCCACCTGCCTCATCTTCCTCATCATCGTCCGGTGCATCTGGCACTTGTATCCAGGGGGCATTGGTGCGTACATATATGTTGTGCAACACACATCATACAACGATCATCTTGCACATGATGTCTGGGCTGAGCAGGAGCCTTCTACCTGTGATGTCCAGGCACCTGAAACGTGACTTCAACATGCCAAATGTGCGTTCCACGATGCCCCTGGTGCATTTGTGGGCTGCATTGTACGACCACTGGGCCTGTGTGTTCGGGCGTCAGAGAGGTGTCATCATCCAAAGGCACAGTGCATATCCTTGGTCACCTGTGACAGTGCAGAGAGACATGAGTCAATAGTTGGCTCTGCATGATGTGTTGGCAGACTCACTGGTACATTGGTGTGTGATATGTGTGACTTAGTGATTTCTGTCTGACATGTACTGCTTGTAGCAAATGAGCGGCATCAATGTGTAACACGTAGCCTCACTGCTGCTCCTCCCTCCCCCCGAGCCTATTCACTAGTGTGCGCAGCGCGGTTGTATCCCTTGCACACCTACGGCACACCATTGTCATGCCTGTCTGCGCATGTCCACAAGCCTGACTACGATACTGTGATGCTGTGCTTTGAAGGTGGGCTGCCACGTGTCTGTAGGCCTATGGTAAGGACAGGGCGGACACAGATGTCGAGTACATGGCTGACTGAACTCGAGCTGTGGTTGAGGGTAGACCTTTGGCTTATGCTGCGGTAATAGCGACACACACAGCAGTTAGCATGTATGATCCCGGACCCCGAGCGGGCTTGCGCTCCTTCATTTACCTCTTCAGCCGAGCCCGCACTCCAGGGGCATGCTACATTGCAAAATTGTCCATTGTGGGACGGGTGGCGCAGACACTACAACAGAGACACTCATTAACTACTACCTTCACAAGGCCAAAACTTAATCATGCCCAGAGCCCCGGTTAGAGGGACCACATCCCTACACTGTACTGTTGTACACCAGTCCACTCCGCTTACACTTACAGGGGGATACAACACAGCTACATGTCCAAGGTCTACCCCACTGCTTGAGGTGACATGGGTGCGTCCACTGTTCACTACACTCCAGAAAAAGCAGTTTATGTCAACATGGGCATGTCTGTGTTCTGCATACTGCAGTATGGCCAGCACATCCACACCACACTTGGCATTGTGTACATTTTTATTCATGGGCCACTTACCTCCTTCGCACTTGCCTTGTTCCCACCTCTCCCCACATTCTGCTATTGTGTGGCTGAGGTACCATGCCGTTGATGGCTCGTATACATGGCTAGCCCAGGTTACCACAGTAAGTTGTGCTGTCGTGTCTGGTAGGTGGGCATGTTGTTTGGTATGTTGTATGTGAGTTTGTAATGTGTGCATTCCCAGAGTTGTGAGTTGCATGATTTTGGAGTTAAGGTATGTGGTGTGTTCATTTGGTACTTACCAATGAGCAGTGTATTCCGATAGGTGCCAGCCTCAAAGCGCTGGTTGATGATGGACTGCCGGAAGATGAAGGAATCATGCACACTGCCTGGGTAGTTGGCGACGTCATTGGTGAACAGTGCCCGTTAGTCCACTATTGCCTGCGCATTGACGGAATGCGTGTGCTTCCTGTTGCTCTAATTGTGTGGAGTGGCAGCAGAGGGCACGAGGAGTACATGTGTGCAGTTGATTGCCCACAACATGTGTGGGAATCCAGCTATGGCGTAGAAACCTTGCTGGGTTTCCAGCTGTTCTTGCGCAGTGTGTGGGAAGTGAAGGCACTGGGGTACCAAGCTGATGATGGCACCCAAGACAGGTGTGAGGAACTTGGATAGTGCTGGCTGTGAGACTCCTCTGACTCTGGCAGTTGTTGGTTCCAAGGTCCCAGAGGCCAACATGTGCAGCACAGCCAGCAGCTTTGTCTGAGGAGGGATGTTGGTTGTCCGCTGTGTTGGTACCATCAGCCTGTGGGTAATTATGGTCAGGATGCGTGGGATGGTTGTCCGTTTAAGCCTGTAGTGGGCAATGGCATCCTCTGGTGTTAAGTCTGTGAGGCTGGTGCATTTTCTGAAGGTCCGCTGTCTTTGTCTGCGCTGTCTCTGTGGTGGTCCGGGGGGCGGGGGGGTTCAGGTGGCGGTGTCACCTGTGGCGATGTTTTTTGCGGCTTTTATTGCAGGAAAACTGGTGATATTGGCTGTTAGCACAAGCTTGCGAATGGTGCGATGAATTTATCGCCACTTTGGCAAAGATAAAGTGCCGCTAATTCTGCGATAGGTCCTTGATAGGGTCAACTGTTCTTTCACCAGAGTCACTGGAATTACATGGCAGGAGAGCATCATATTATGAGAAAGGGTTGATTAAATTATGCATCAAGGAAAGGCAAATTATGTCGCATTTAGCAGCATTTTTTGATAGTATTACTTCATTGTTTTGTGATATGAAAACTTGATAATACTGCCTGGGCAAAGATTGCAGCTTATTAGCACCAGCATTGCAGCCAATTAAGGAGTAATGTAACTGAAAGATGGTCTGTCAACCATTGCAGAGGCTCTTCCACTGCATGTAACACATGTCCCCTCATTTTACGTCACTTTTGATCTACATTTTTCCAGCAATCTGCAGATTATGCAGGGATGTTAGATTATGTGTTTTTGTTTTTGTTTTTTGAATGTGTGTTTTCCCCTGGGGTGCACAATGTCACCCATCCTGGGGAGAACACACATTTAAAAAAAAAGGCACATAATCTATAATGTCTGCATATTCTGTTTATTCTTATTTAAAAAATATATATAGTTCAAATAAAATGGTGTCAGCCAATTTCCTGAGAGCAGGCCCCCTACCTACATTTCTTTTTTGTTTTTAAATGTCTGGTTTTCCCTGAGGGCTGCAATCACCCCCACTGCCTCCCCTAGAGAAACACATTTCCAAAAAGTGGCTCATGTGCCAGTAGTGCTGACCCCCTAAAAAATGTCCGTATAATTTATTCTTTTTATTTGCCCATTTGCCTGAGACTTACACTAAATCAAGGACAGCACAGACCTTAGGTAAAGTGTCTTCTCCATGCCAAATATGGTGTGATTCCATTCAGTGTTTTTACTGTATCGAAGACCTAAGAATTGCATTTAGTATTAACATGGGAAATAGCATTTTTGGAATTTTGGGACTTGCCTGTTCTCTTAGCTACTGTTTGGAGAATCTGTACAAAGGTTTCCATGAAGTACCAAAAGGGGATGTACATTTTATTGAAAAAGATTACTTCAGATTAAAAAATGAAGATTAGGAAAATGAAGATTTATTAAATAAAAAATGCTTTTCCTATGGAAACTCTAACCTAACCACATTTACACTAATGCTATCACCACCAATGTAGTATATACTGGGATTCCTAAACATTTAACCCCATATATTATTTTTTTTGTGTGTCTGGTGTGAGTCTCACTCTCTGTAAGTTCTAGTAAAAGAATTCTTATTACAAAATGCCACTTTCCACCTTTTAAAATAAAGTCAGCTGCTGCAAAGCCTGCATTAAATATTCTATGAACAATTGTATACATTTATCAGAACTTCGTTCAGAAGGCCATGGAGCACACAGGGACTACCGGGACAACTGTGATAGTTGAGACTTTTTACTCCTGATGTCCCTGTTCCTAACCTCCTATGGATCTTGCTCAACTTGCAAGTACCCCTTCAACACTTGATTCTCAGTGGTAGCTGTTACATAGATGAAGGTACTCTAGCTGTGGTTGAGCAGTCAAGGATCCCTTGGGTGGATGTAGATACAGGTCAGTGAACATAAATCATAACTCAGAAGTGCAAACAAAAAGAACAATCAATCAATTTCCAGCCAAATACTTGCTTTTATAAGAAAAAGTACTATTTTATTTCTAACTCTACGCATGCAAATCAATACGGCATTCAAATGCAACAACACAATCCCCCTTGAGGTTGGGGCCCTAGTAGTAGTAGGAGAATTGCTGTCCCACCGTCCTTCATGTAGTATGTTCAGGGTGATTACTCATTCACTGACCGCTGCAATAGGGAATGTAAACTATTAAGCCATACTCAAGAGGTTTCCCTTTCTGACCCTTTAGGAACACAGGGCCTTAATTAGTTCTTGGAGGGACTCCAATTGTCCCTTAGTGATGGTGGTTACAAGTACTCCATCGAGCTGACGGAGTCCATGCCCAAGTATTTAGATGTAGGCTAGATGAACTTCCGTCTGCATTACCAGACTGTTTTCCAATGTTTAAGCAGTGCACCTTTGTTGACAAGGCAGTCTCCTCTGCTGGTTAACAGTACTCCGTCTCCATCAGGCCGACGGGTTTGCGCTGAGCGTATTTAGATTTCCCCATTGTGCTGGCATTATCCTGGTGGAATGAGTCCCTGGTAGAGTGGAGACTTGTAAGTTCTACTTAATAATCTGTCACCACGCATATATGCTGTGTTTGCTTCAAAAATATTATTTAGGCAATATGTGATGCCTATATAGTCATACATATACCAAAGAACAGAAACAAAATGCACACACACTATTGAATGTACAACCACAGGCCCACATGCAAAAAAAAAAACAATACCACAAGAAACAAATATTTTTTCAAGTGTCAATACAGGTATTTTCATTTTACCTTGATAAGTTGTAAAGTGAACAATAATGCATTACACTTAAGAAAGAAACTGCATGTAAGAGCAATGTAAAAATACACAAGGGAAAAGTCAATGTTAACACATGATTCATAGTAAAACAAGTGAAAAAGAAGCTTACCTTAGATCTCAGTGACAACAAAAATGATTAGCGTTGTGGACAGTAGCAGCAGCAAAGGTGGGACCTGGACAATGGAGTTCAAGACGGAAACTGAAATGGAAAACAGAAAAAAAAGCAAGCTTCTACCTCATTTCCTTTGATTCCATCAACTCAAGTTTGGAGGTGTCCCACCACACTTTTCCCGACAGAAAGGCACATCGTGATTGGGCCGGCAGTAATCTTGGCCGATCTCCCTCCGACAGTCGCTTTTACCTATGATGCCATCAACGTGAGAGGAAAATTCTGGCAGAGACAGCTGGTCACAGATGGACTATCATCCATAGACCTGCCAACATCTAATAGAGCGGGTGGACTGCCAAGTAGGCAGGCAATGAAACCAGTGGAAAAGTGATGGTAGGACCAGATGAGACAAGTTATAAACCAAGCCCTTAGTCAAAAGTGTCTATAGTGCAGAAGCACTGTTAGCAGCAAGTTCCCTGGGGCCCAACTGTCCTAGTGCAGGTTCAACCTGCAAATCATAGCCTCAGACTCTTCTTCATGTGGCGGCCCTAATCCTTTGGCAACGTTGGTACCGTAAGTTCATGCTTGTTTTTTTTTTTTTTTTGAAATTTTTTATTGAGATCAGGACAGGAGAGCGGGACAACACATAATAATTAGAATAACAAGTAATTAGACACATTAATCAAATCGAACAGGCAATACAATACAAAGCATGTATATACAGATCAGCAACCGTATCAGTTTTATCAGAATCGACTCAATGACATAATACAAAGAGAGAAAAGAGAAAAAAAAAAAAAAAAAAAAAAAAACCATAAAAGCCCCCCCCCTCAGTCTTTACTTAGAGTTGATGAGCCCCAGATTCTGTTAGTTTTTTGTAAAAATTTGTGGCCTCTGATCTTAGCTAGAGAAGTTTCCATGGTGTGAATTTCTTTGACAAGAAGCCACCACTCCATCACATGTGGAGGGTTGCAAGAGATCCAGGTCCTAGCGATAGTAAGTCTGGCACAACCAATCAGGATATTAATAAGATCAGTTTGTGAGGCTAAAGATGGCTGATTCAGCAGGGGAGTGCCAAGCAAAACATTGGCCAAGCTTATTATGATTGGTTGTGTCAAAATCTGCGTAATACCCTGGCTAACTTTAGACCAGAAATCAGTGAGTCGGGGACACATGAACATCATATGTTCGAGATTAGCAGCTAGCAGGTCACATTTAGGGCACCTTGTCCGTTCACTGCTGGAACTATTACTAGACCATTTTGAAACTTTTTCCGGAGTATAATATAGCTGAAATATCGTTTTATACTGTTGTATACGTAAGCTGGAAGATTGGACCGAGCGGTTAAAACTAATAAGTGAAGATGATATCTGGTTAGCTGTGATATTCAACCCCAAACGGGAGCTCCATTTATCCGCGATATTCCCGCAGTCGTCCGTTTTGAACGATGTGAGAACTTTATAGCCTAGACTGATGAATGATCTAACCTTAGCAGTGTAGAAGCAATTCCATATATCTGAATCTTCGATTTTAAGTAACTTTGTTTTGCGTATTAAGTAGTCATGTATCTGAATATATTTAAACTGTGCAACTGAAGGTAGTTTGAAGATTACTCTTAGTGACTCAAAGGCCAATAGTCCATCATTACCATAAAGGTCACCGAGTGTTTCAATTCCGGCAGCCTTCCACTTATGAAATACACCATCATGAAATATGTCCGGAAGACCGGGATTCGCCCATAGAGACAGTTGAGGATGAAAAAAAGACGTATTACATTTGGCTAAAATTAGTTGCCAAATTTTAACCGTGTCTCTGATCGTCTTAAATTTTACCCGTTTGAAGTAGTTTGGGTCAGTAGATTTGGCTAGAAACATATTGAAGTCCTCGCCAAGGGCGAATTGGTAACAGTATATCGTTTGTATGTTGCGGATAAACAGGCCACGGAGACGGCTCAGAAAAGCAGAAAAATAATATACTCTAAAATCGGGAAAGGTCAAGCCACCTTGGTTAAGAGGTAGTTTAAGAAGACTAATTGACCTGCGGGCCTTCCTGTATCCCCAGATGTAGCTGCTAAAGATCCCATCAAGCCGTTTAAAGTATGCATTACTAACAAGAAGAGGTATGGACCTGAATAAATATAAGAATTTTGGTAGTATGTTCATTTTAATTAGGTTGATCCTACCAACCATGCTTAAGGGGACCTCATGCCATTTTTTTAGAGTTGTAGCGGTTTCTTTAAGAAGAGTCTCATAATTAAGTTTGATTATCTCATTAGTGTCTGAAGAGATTTTAATACCAAGGTAAGTGGCTGTTTTGCAGGTCCCTACTATTTGAATCGATGGTTTATAATTAAGAATAACTTGTGTTTTATGTGAGTTGAGTTTATAGCCGGAGACTAACCCGAATTTGTTAGCCTCCTCAGTAATTCCCAGTATAGCTAATGGAATATTGGTTGAGTAGACCGCAATATCATCGGCATACGCCGTTATTTTTAATTGTTTCTGACCGTGTATGAAAGGGGTAATTTTAGGATTCGTTTGTAGTGCCACGAGAAAAGGTTTGAGCGATAACGCGAAGAGCAAGGGTGATAATGGACACCCTTGCCGAGTGCCACGAGAGATGAAAAAGCTAGAAGAAGTTAGCCCATCATAGCAGAGCGTAGCTGAAGGACGGTTATATAAAGCCTGGAGCCATTTAAGAAATCGACCATGGAATCCCATAGTGATCATTGTTGACCAGAGAAATTCCCACCCCACTCGGTCAAAGGCTTTTTCAGCGTCCAAGAGAATCATACCGAGTGGGGTGGGACCAACCCTGGCAACATCGAATGCGGTGATGGCCATATTAATATGGGCAGTAGTATCTCTTCCCATAACAAAACCATGTTGGTGAGGGGACACCAGAAGAGGAATGAGTGGAGCTAGTCGGGAAGCTAGTACCTTGGCAAAAATTTTGGCATCTGTATTGATGAGTGAGATGGGTCGATAGGACCCACATTGATCCGCCGGTTTACCCTTTTTTTAAAAAAAGACCATCCTGGTTGTGTTCCAGGATTTAGGAGCCTCCCCATTTATCCCAACATTACTGATCACATCAGTGAGTAATGGGAGAATTTCCTCCGAGCATTTTTGGTAAATGTCTAGTGGGATAGTATCCTCTCCAGCAGCTTTTCCTAGGGGTAGTGAAGCAATTGCTTTCCTAATCTCTTGCTCAGTGATGTTTTCGGAGAGCAACTCCTGGTTTTCGATCTGGAGAATCTGTTCCGGTTGGGTGTAAACCAAATTGTTTGGGCCCTTAATTTTCTTTATAAGGGTTTTAGATTTGTCATCAGCAATTTTGTAAGCCAAAATTTTGCCCACCCTGTCCCCATTCTCGTATTGAGATATATGGAATTTTTGCAAACTATTTAGATTTTTCTCCATAAGTCTTGTTTTAATATTGAGCTTAGATGAAGCTAACTTTTGACATATGTCAGAAATATTTGGCACATCCTGTATCAGAGCCTGTGACAACTGGTTTTCAAGCATAGTTATGGTGTTGCTCAAAGCCGCCCAGCCACGTCTATTTAATGAGTTTTGTTTGAAGACAAACTGTTGTGTAAACCCACGGATACTGGCTTTAACCGTATCCCAAACTATACTCAGAGAAGCAGAATTAATATTTATAGCAATGAACTCGCGTAAGTGTGCTTTGAGTTGGGTTATATAGTCCGTATTAGATAGTAGATGTCTGGGAAAAGTAAATGCCCTAAGTTTCCGATTGGTCCGTGGCGGGGTAAATGATATCACTATTGGATTGTGATCCGATGTGACTCTTGGGCACAGCTCGATAAGGCTATTCTTTATAATATTATCTGATGCCCAAACCATGTCAATTCTTGAGCAGAGTTGGTGGGGGGCAGAGTAGTATGTAAAGCCGGCAGTAGAGGGATGTATTGTTCGCCAAACATCTTTTAAGTTATGAATACGTCCAAGTTCGATGAGTGCGGCTCGTGAGCGGCGCATCCTCTGAAATGCTCGTTGTCGAGTAGTATCGATATTATAATCCATAATAAGATTAAAGTCCCCCATTATGATAAGTTCCCCACAGGTATCCAATAGTTCAATATTTAGCCTATCTAGGATAGACGGGTCATCAATATTCGGCCCATAAAATACACAAAAGGTAAAATTATTGTCATCCCAAAGCACTTGAGCAATAGCCCAACGGCCAGCTTTATCAACCTTTGTTTTAGTCAATTCTATATTTAGCCTTTTCTGTGCCAAAATAGCGACACCTCTAGTTGGTAGACTACATTCTGAACAAATAAGCACGTCGTATCCTAACTGCCCCAAAAGCTTGCGGTCAGAGTAGATAATATGTGTTTCAGTGAGCAAAACGATCTGTGGCTTATACAAATTAAGCTCCTCGGAAACAAGCCGTCTCTTGTTCCTGCCATTGAGTCCTGATACATTCCAAACCAAACATCTGATTCTGTGTGTCATTTCAGTCTGTTAAAACGCTTTGCCTGTTTTTGATTATACTTTTTCATACTGCATTGCAACACCAAATACAAATTATAGTAACTAATAGCCTTCCCCTCCAGCCTGATCATTTTAACATTTTTATCCCCCCCAAACCCACCCCAGAAGGACCACCCTTGGAGGTTCAAGTGAGAACCCCTATCCCAAAGAGGAGGGAAACCTCTTATACCCAGCTGCCGGTGGTTGGGCAGCGCAAGAGAGGAGCAGCAGAGGAGGTCAACCTGCTAAGCAAGAGTTGGGTCTTACTTTTAAAGCAATTTTAAAGCAATTTAATTACAATTAGTATACCAGGGTTGTGTGAGTGTATAAAAGTGCACGTGCGCCAATCCCCCTTTTTTTTTTTTTTTTTTAAATTTTAAATTTTACCCCCTGATTATATATTGAAAGATAGTAGTATAATTCGCAGCTCTAAGGTGTTAAGGTGTTAGGTGTTAAGGTGTTAATTTCGTTAGAACCTGTTCTGCCTCTTTTTCGTCTGTGAATGCATATGTCCGCCCACCGTGAATGACTTTTAGGCGAGCAGGCTCCTGTAAGAAGGCCTGGCCACCCAAAGCCTTAAATGGATCAATGAGCTGGCGTAGCCTCCAGCGTCTATCCATGGTAGTTTTGCTAAGGTCTGATCTTACGAAGAATGTTACAGAATTAATTGTGACAGGTGAGTTGGGCCTAGCTTTGAGTGAGAAGGAAGTTCCCAAAGTAAATCAGAAAAGGACGAGGAAATCTATTCGCCTTATTAACTGTGAAAGAAGGGAGTCTATGAACTCTCTGAAGCTGAGAGTCCCAATCCCAATCTGAGAGTTCCGGGAAAGCTTTCTGAAAGAGTGATACCATATATGCCCTAGGGTCAGCCCCTTCTGATCCTTCAGGTATACCAAAAAGTCTTAGGTTGAGGCGTCTTTGTCTGTTTTCCATATCTTCAACTTTGTCTTGCAGCTTGCCAATCTGTTCTTGATATTGATTAACCGCACTCTGATTACAAGCAGTTGTCTCCTCCACATTGGAGACCCTTTGCTGAAGAGATTCGATGTCTTGAACTACCCCTCCCACCTTTTTATTTAAGTCCTGAATCGAATGTTGTATCTTAGCATTGTCCTCTCTGAGTTGGGAAAACTGTAATTGTGTTTCTTTGTGTTGGGCAGATAGGGTCTGCAAGATGATATTGAGGGGAGAGCTATGTTTTCCTGATCTATCAGAGTCAAAATCGGAAGAGAGCGAGAGGTTTGTATGATCAGAGAGAGGGAGCTCTGGAACAGTAGGGGGCAGAATAGATTGCTCAGGAGTAATAGTATTAGACGTTGAGCTTTTCTCCTGAGTATCTGTAGTATCAGTAGTAGTCAGGCTACTTGAGTCGGTTAGAGAACTGGAGACAGATATACAGGGGTTGGTGAGTGCAGGGGCAGGATCGGGAGCAGGAGTAGGAGAGGAGAGTACTGATAGATCCGTTGGCACTAGAGGTTGAGGTTGAGCCATAGGCGTTTCCTTTGTTTGGTCTCCCAGCAGAGAGCTAGCACCGGACAAGCGGAGAGCCATCTTCATGATTAATGTAAATCTAATGGGAATAAGAGAGGCAGGTGTCCATACTTGGGGAAGATAGATGAAATCTCTAAAGCAGGATGCTGAGCATTAGTATAGACTAACTCTGCTATCCTTATTGCCCTACTACAATCCTCTTCCCGCAATAATGTACTCAAATACTCTTCAATATAGTTCTTCAATCGTCCTGTATTCCTTTCTGTTTGAGGATAATATTTTATAGAAAGTCGAACTTCAATGTCTGAATTTTTGCATAATACAGACCCGAAATTTGTGATGAATTTAAAACCTGTCTATTATCACATTTATAGCACACCCTATAAGTGAATGATATTATGTACACAACTTTGTGCTAATTCTTTAAAACGGGGCACACCATGCAATTCAATAAAATGACCTAACCTAGTCAAATGATAAACAAATAGAAGAAAGACAGTCCAATTTTGACTTTTGCCTAACAGTTTGATAACATGCATAGGTACAGTGTGCCATGGTAGAAATAGGTATTTCTCTAAATAGAAACATTGGTTTTATGTTTGAACTACTAATTTAGACACAAACATCAAGTCTACACATATTACTTAACAACTGCACAAAATTGTGGCTATCAGAGATATCCTTCAAGTGCTGCTGTTGTTTTCGTAATTCTAGACTGCTCAGTAGTCTTGGAGTTATGATGCCAGCTCATAGCTTTGTTCTTAATTGCACCGAAGGTAAATACAAAACTTTCCCTTAATCCAACGACCCCTCTTTCCCACTTCTACCTTCCCTTTCTCTGAGCTAGGCTTCTTTATTACTAGACAGTAACTCTGTGTCTACTCTAATTTGAAAGGCTTTTACTTTGATGTAAGGTATAGACTTTTTGTTCTGAGTTTTATTTGTCAAAATCAGCGGAGGTCCTGAAACAGATTTACTTTAATGTCAGGTTTATTTGGTCTGTAAAAAGGAATCTGCCCTAACACTGCAGGGACCTGGTTCATTATTGATCACAAAGTCAAAATCAGAAAATGTCAAATGTCCATCTCCAATGTCTGGGAGTCAGGGCCCTAGTAGACTTTAAAAACTGATTGGTTGGTGTATACCTCTTTTGTATGTTTGGCTCCCAATAAATAATGTCTCCATTGATCAAAACATTGCTTGTTCCTAAAAGGCTTTTTTCTGTAATTGTGTAGTTTAATTCTGCCAGGGGAAATGTCTTAGAAAAATAGGCCACTGGATGTACCTCAGCAGTGGTTGAATGTCTTTGGGGCTAAACGCCTCCTTTGGATTAGTATGAGACATCTGTATCTACAAGAAGTAGACGTTTAAAAAAACAAAAGAATTGGGTAGCTGTTTTTGACAAAATTAACATAGCTCCTCTGCGAAAATAAATTTGGCTATGTGTCTGACTACAAAGCTCTCCACAGCATTTACAGACATAGGAGTAGACCAGTGATTTATTGCTAAGACTATCTAGTCATCCATTTTAACTCCTTGTGGGCTAATAAAGTGCTCCTAAAAGTCTCTTGAAAAGCTATGGAATACACATTTATCAAGTTTGGAAAAAGATGATGATCTCTTAATCTTTGTAATGCTGCAATAATATGTCACACATGTTTTCAGAGAATCTGGTAAAATCGAGATACTGTCTAAATAAACTGTAACAAATATATTTTAAAATCTTCTCAGTATTTCCAAAATAAAAACTGAAAAGTAGCTAGGACATTACAGAGTCAACAATATTCAAAAAGGCCAAAGTATTCAGTGATTCAGAGTTTGGCAGACTGGGTACTCCTGTTGGTTCTGTCGATGGAAAGCTTCCTCCAATGGCCCAATCAAGTAGAGGATGTTGGCGGAAGGGCATTACACTGTGCAACCTTTTTAGTTGTGATGTCCTTATTTTCTGCCACTCACCATCAGATAAAGCCTTGCAGTGAGATATAGAAAAGAACAAATAATGTCTCCCACTCTCAGGGAAAAAAGTCCTACAGTGTGGGGATAATATTAAATTTTTTCATTAACATACCTCCGCAAAACGAGTTTGTTTTTGAAAGACAAAAACGTTCATAATAGTTTGGTGGATAACCATCAAAACCAATGACGTCCTTCTACCAAACTTTACGCACCTTGATAGGAATCTCCATGGCTGTGGTTCCTGTCAAAGTACGGACATCACCACGTGGCAAGAGTTGATCTTTAAATTTGGTGTATGGTAGTCCATCATGGTGGCAGATATAATGTCCTCCGCCACCCTCCGCAATGATCAGGGCCCTGGATGCGCCCGCTATAGTGGTGAGCACATCCTAATACACTCAGCGGGACCGCCACCTTAAAGGTGGCCGGTCCCAGAACCGCAACGATGGCGGGCGGACTGATGTCCGCCTGCCATCCTAATGAGCCTCCAAGATTTTTATTCAAGTTTTGTATAAAATATTCTGTTTCTAATTCTGTAAGAGCCTTCAAGTGACTACAAGGTATAGATGTCCCAGGTTTCAGATCAATCTTGCAATCAGTCACTCAGTCAAAAACCCTTTATTTGGTTTATCACAACCATAAAGCACGCAATAAATAATTTATGACAATCAAAATTTTAAAGCATAGAGTTTCCAATAAAAACATTGTTTAAAATGTTTACAATTTTTATAAAATTGCCTGTCCTGTTCCAACCTCAATTATTTATTCCTTGTCCGATTTCAGTAGGAGGTTGTCCACCAGTGTCATGAACTTTACGCCTCGGCAAATTAAGATGTTTCATGAGCCACCCATCCAGCTTGTTACAGCCTGCCTGCAGGTGTGGATGTTTAATTCATTTAGAGTTACTTTTAGGAATTTCCTTCTTTCGTCTTTTACAGTTGCGCAAACACACATCAAGTGGCATATGGATTCTGTGCGGTAGCCACATAAACAACAAGTTTCAACTTGATGTTTACTTTTCCAGGTGGTCACCAAGTCCTTCGAGTTATGATCTCCTAATCAGTACAGCATAAACCTCTTTTTAATGTTAGTCGAAAGTGAGCCGCTAAATAGGCTTGCGGTTTTAGCTTTGTATATGAGTTTATTACAGCCGAGGCGTGTCGCGCTTGGTTAATCTACTTTTGTCTTCCATAAAGGATAATTTCTTGGCCGTGGCATTGCACTCTCTCTTAAATTCTGTTCTTTCCATCTTGCTATTCCAAGCTTCGTCGATGTCTAAAACTTCCAGGGCTGTACCCAAGTAATTGCTCCATGTGTTTGGTGTTTCCTGATCAAACTGAGACCTTATTTCGGTCCAGCATAGGTTGTTCAGAGATCCAGATTCTGATGCTCGGAATTTCCAGCACAATTTTGCAAAAGTTGCTTTTCTTTGATATTCCTGGTTCTGAAGACCAAATTCCAAGCGTATCTGTGCTGGAGATGCTCCTTTAGGAAGGTTGAAAACTGCTTTGTATACTTTTGCCTGCAGCTCATTTAAAGTATCGATTTCTTGACCATGCCATAGTTCAAGGCCGTAGACCAGAATTGGCAGTAGTTGTGCTGCCATTATTTTCAAAAGGTGACTGTGGGAAGGACATCACAGTTTCTTATACAGCTGTCTGTAGGCAAAAATTAATGATTGGGCTTTTGCTTTTATATCTGTTTTTTGATCCGTACAGGACATACTTCGCCCCAGTTTAATGCCCAGGTATTTATATGAGCTGATTTCCTCAATTTGTGCGCCCTTTGCGTGCCATTTATATTTTCCTGGCCTAGTGCTTGCTAGTCGCACCACCTTAGTTTTTTTCCTATTTAGTTCCAAGCCTAAGTGATCAAAATAATCAGTCAGGTTGTTGATGATTTTTGGCAACCTGATTGGGGTTTGGCTCACGACCACAATATCGTATGCATATTGCACAAACTGAATTGGCTCGTTTGCGAGTTTAGGAGGATGACCATTTACATATGGTCCGTACATACGCGAGGATTGGGGTACGCCTGGGGTACGGTGCAGACATACGCAGGTGGGGGGTATGCCTGGGGTACGGTGCGGACATTTGCAGGTGGGGGGTAAGTCTGGGGTACAGTGCAGACATACGCGGGTGGGGGGTACGCCTGGGGTATGGTGTGGACATACGTGGGTGGGGTGGTATGCCTGGGGTATGGTGTGGACATACGTGGGTGGGGGGTATGCCTGGGGTACGGTGTGGACATACGTGGGTGGGGGGGTACGTCTGGGGTACGGTGCAGACATACGTGGGTGGGGGTTACGCCTGGGGTACGGTGCGGACATACGCGGGTGGGGGGTACAGTGCGGACGTACGGGGGTGGGGGGTACAGTGCGGATGTACGGGGGTGGGGGTATGGTCCGTACAAACGGGGAGGGGTGGGGGGAATCGGCACCTTAATGTATAAGGGAGAGAGAAGTTGGCCTAACAGCTAGGGTGGTCGATCTCAAATCTGGGGAACTGGGTTTGAGTCTCGGCAATGACGCTGAACATCCTGTGATTCTGGGCAAATCATTTAATCTCCCTGTGTCTAACATAAATGAATGTGTCCTCATGTAATGCAACTGGTGCTATGTAAAGCGCTCTGATACTCGATTCGGGTCAAGTTCGTGCTATATAAAACTCTGTAAAAACATTCACAGAGTACCCTAGGATTCCTGATTCTAAAACAGTCTCATCGTGTCCATTGGGCAAGACCATTTTCAATTGGAACTACCATATGAACAACTGATGCCTACATGGTATTCACTAACCAGGTTGTAACTGGCTGATTTTCTACACTAAAAAATGTAGGTGCATTCAATGTTAAGGAATCCAGTTTTCCGCTGCCTGTAACTAGCCTAACTGTGATGTTACTGGTATTTAATTATTTGGGGTATTAGGTTTACCCTGATTATCTTTTATAAAATGTACAATTTGCTGCAATACATACATAATCATTGTCAGCTTCCCTTTTTCCCTTAAGAATGCCCCACCACCAAACCTAACTACATGGGCTCCTGATTGTCAAAAATGTTATTCTCTGATATGTTGGTTCAGCTAGGGCCATTGGTCACTATCTTATTTTTCATAAAAGTGATGTGCAGCAAAACAACAATCCAACTACACTACTAATTATATAATCCCGGCACATTTCGTAGGGGGATAAACAACTTCTACTAGTACATCTTTCAGTTTATATCTGAAAACCTCGATGAAAGAAAATAGACCTTTTCTCCATGGGCCCACCAATCTCAACTACCAAATGATTAAAGGTGGTTATATAAATTATTACATCTTGATAGCTTTGTGCCCAATTCCCAACTCACTATTAAGGCAAGAGCATGTTGTTGTCTATCACACAACATCTGCATATGCTCCAGATTTGCAAATAGAAGACAAAAATAAATACACATCAATGGATCATTGCAATCTACTAATGGAATAGTTCAACTGGCAGCATTCCCACTCAAATACAATAGAAGAAAGGCTACTTATGTTTGGTCATCTGGGAATGCCATAGGTTTGCACAGGAAGCACAAATAACACTGATTAAAGAAAAATGCAAATTTCTTAGGATCACCTAAAAATTCTCTAAAGTTTCTAAAAGTCTTACAGTTTTACTTGTGGATATGACTGCATATGAGACTTAGGGTCTTATTATGACTTTGGCTTTGCAGGAGGGGGCTGCCACACAAACACCCCACACCGCCAAAGCCATAATTAGGCCACCTGTCGGATTCCGACTGGAATCCAGGTCAGGCTGTCCTGCCGCAGCTGGCCCACTGCAGTGCCTGTTTAAAGGTTTGTAGGAGAGCCATAACAGGCTCTGCAATGGGAACTTCATCGCAGGTTCCGAAAGGGATTGGATTTTTAAGTTCATGCAGACAGGGGGACACACCATGTGCCGCCCTGCATGCATCCCCTGATGCAGAGGCAACAGGGGACCCTGTAGGGCCCCCTTTCTTTCCTCTCCACTCCACTTTCCAAGGCAGGCTCACTGCCATGAAAACCGTGGTGGGGGGAACTCGTAATATGCTTGGTAGGGCCGCATCGGCCCACCAAGCATATTGCGGCTTCAAGACGGCCACAACACCACCTGGGATCACTGATCCCTGGTGGTTGCAAAGGTGGCAATGCGGTCTGACCACCCACATCTTAATGGGGTGGTTAGACTGGCGGTGCCCACACTGTCACACTGGAAACGGACAGCCATAGTCATAATAAGGCCCATAGGGTCATCCACTGGGGCAGTGAGTTCCAACGGCCAGGGGACTTGGATTCTGAAGGCAATGGATCCTAACTTGTATCTGTGCTTTCTAGCTTCAATAATAAACCTAAGTCCTTTTTTTACTTCAAATAAATCAGATAGTAAAGTCGTGTTCTCAATTGTCATTAGATTTACCTGTTAATGTAATTTAGTTACTTAAATCTAGGGTTTGAAACATAGGGCCTTATTACGACTTTGGTAGTCCTCCTGTGGGACCTCCACCGCTGCCCCCACAGGAGGACCGCCAAGGCCGTGGTGCACCCACCTGCCAGATTCCGAGGTAAATCCAGGGTGGGCAGGCAGTGTGGCAGCGGTCTCACAGTGATGGTATGTTAGGCTCTTAGGAGAGCTTAACATACAGACTGCTGCCATGAGAGCACCAACTGCACATTCCTGCACTGTGTAGCATGCACCAGGAATGAAGGTGCAAATGTAGGGGGCACAACATGTGCCCCTGCACTCACCCCCATGTCCAGATATGGCCAGAAGCCCTGTCAGGGCTCCCTTACCTGCATCTCTGCAACCCTTTTCATAGCGGGCTGCCCACCATGGAGAGGGCAGTTGCGAAACAAGTCATAATATGCTCGGCAGGGCCTGCATCGCCAACATGAGGCAGTGGTCTTGTGGCGGTCCGACCGCCAGACTCAGAATACTACGGGCGTACCCACAGTGATGGCATTGGTCGGACTGCCACCGAGATCACAGCAGTTCTGAGGACTGGCATACTCATAATAAGGCCCATGGTCAATTTAGAGCAATCGCTTGGGTTGAAATGATAACTTGGGTGGGGTGATCTGTCATGTAATCTGGATCAAATAGGAGAGGTGCTATTCTCAACCTTCCACTGAACCCACTTTCAGCCTTAAAAATAATATTAGAGAACTGGGGCATGGGATATAGGACAGGAGAGAGAAACAGAGACATTGAATATTTTCATTCTGCCTGTTATTACTCTTGGGCTCAACCTTGACTGAAGAAGCACTGAAATCTAGTACAAGAAATAGCCCTTTTAGTATTTCCTCCTTTGAATTCCATTTCACTATTCCTAATATGGCATATACATCATTCCTTGTGACAATCTTTGTCTTTGAACTGTCTATAGTTGGCTGACACTGTGCAACTTTGTAGAGCAGAAATGCAAATAAAAACCCTCTACAATATCTTTAGCTACTCATATTAAACTACAACATGATTAACTATATTGTTAGGACAGTAATTTTCCCCTACCTTGAGCACTCAACTGTCAGTATCTAGTTACCTGTATTTTGATTATGGTCTATGTCTCACACTAACCAAGTGTGTACACAGAGGCCTAGGCCAGTTCCTTGATATGAGTGAGGTCCTAGACCTGTTCTGTGACCTGGAGAATCACTCCAATTTTCTATCATATTTATGACAGTTGACTACTATACCCGTTGTGAGTTCAGCCTGTAGAGTAGAGTATGTTCTGTGAGTCCATAGTTAGAACTAGACCATTTTATTTGTGTTACTGGAGTGAAGGCTTACTGGCATCGTCAGGTAAGCTATGCTTTTATGTGCTAACCTAGATCTAGAGTAACATGCCAAGTGTGCGCCGTGCATGTGTATGTAACCTATGTGGTGCATGTACTGTGTGTATTAGGGAGCCAGAGTAATGGAGGCTTCTGAGTTCCTTTTTAGAAGCTCCTAGCCTGCTCCTGTACACATAATAGAGGTGAAGTATTATTTCCAGACAATGGAAGAGTATTGCCGACATTTATGATGCTAGAGGGAGTAGACATAGACACAAAGGTGCCGATTCCGATCGGGTAATAAAAATTCCCGTATGACTCGTATCCGTATTTTTTTACGTACGATTCATACAAGTCCCGTCCCACCGGTGAAGTACGATTCGTACGTGAAAAATACATACAAATCGCTTCGGGAAAAGCCTACGAGACGTACCCAGACAGTTTTACATACAAATCGTAAAACTGAAGTCCGATCGCACAAGTACGATCCGTACCGCCCTTCCGAATACACAAGCGTATGTAAAACGTCCCGTACGGAGCGAACTCTTTACCACTCGTATCCCGGGTAAACTTGTGCCCGGGATACGAGTCGTACAGCCCCCCACTCCCCCCGCTCATGTCCGCACATACCCCCGTATGTCAGTACCGTACCCCCCGTATGTCAGCACCGTACCCCCCTCATGTCCGCTCCATACCACAGCCCCGTACTTGTACGCACCGTACCCCTGCACCATACCCCAGCCCCGTACTTGTACGCACCATACCCCAGCACCGTACCCCAGCCCCGTACTTGGATGCACCGTACCCCAGCCCCATACTTGTACGCACCGTATCCCAGCACCGTACCCAAGCCCCGTACTTGTACGCAACGTACCCCAGCACTGTACCCCAGCCCCGTACTTGTACGCACCGTACCCCAGCACTGTACCCCAGCCCCGTACTTGTACGCACCGTACCCCAGCACCGTACCCAGGCCCTGTACTTGGACGCACCGTACCCCAGCACCGTACCCAAGCCCCGTACTTGTGCGCACCGTACCCCAGCACCGTACTTGTACGCACCATACCCCAGCACCATACCCAAGCCCCGTACTTGTACGCACCGTATCCCAGCACTGTACCCAAGCCCTGTACTTGTACACACCGTACCCCAGCACCGTACCCAAGCCCCGTACTTGGACGCACCGTACCCCAGCACCGTACCCCAGCCCCGTACTTGGATGCACCGTACCCAAGCCCCGTACTTGGATGCACTGTACCCCAGCACCATACCCCAGCCCCGTACTTGTACGCACCGTACCCCAGCACCGTACCCCAGCCCTGTACTTGGACGCACCGTACCCCAGCACCGTACCCAAGCCCCGTACTTGTGCGCACCGTACCCCAGCACCGTACTTGTACGCACCATACCCCAGCACCATACCCAAGCCCCGTACTTGTACGCACCGTATCCCAGCACTGTACCCAAGCCCTGTACTTGTACACACCGTACCCCAGCACCGTACCCAAGCCCCGTACTTGGACGCACCGTACCCCAGCACCGTACCCCAGCCCCGTACTTGGATGCACCGTACCCAAGCCCCGTACTTGGATGCACTGTACCCCAGCACCATACCCCAGCCCCGTACTTGTACGCACCGTACCCCAGCACCGTACCCCAGCCCTGTACTTGGACGCACCGTACCCCAGCACCGTACCCAAGCCCCGTACTTGTGCGCACCGTACCCCAGCACCGTACTTGTACGCACCATACCCCAGCACCATACCCAAGCCCCGTACTTGTACGCACCGTATCCCAGCACTGTACCCAAGCCCTGTACTTGTACACACCGTACCCCAGCACCGTACCCAAGCCCCGTACTTGGACGCACCGTACCCCAGCACCGTACCCCAGCCCCGTACTTGGATGCACCGTACCCAAGCCCCGTACTTGGATGCACTGTACCCCAGCACCATACCCCAGCCCCGTACTTGTACGCACCGTACCCCAGCACCGTACCCCAGCCCTGTACTTGGACGCACCTTACCCCAGCACCATACTTGGATGCAACGTACCTCTGAACCGTTCCCCAGCATCGCGTATGTACGGACCTTACAACAACATTGCGTATGCGAGCACGGTACAACAACATCGCATATAGACACACCTTACATACGCGAAAAAGACTCGTACTGAACCAGGACACTGTAAAACAGCACAAGGAGGGTCAATTCGACTCGCACAACACCACATAACAAGTCTACAGTACAAAAAACATCCAAATAACTGACCTGGCACATCCAAACAGGTAAACAGAGGCCCAAACTCACAACCACCTCTTATAACACACCCACCAAAAATTCAAACTCAGGCCCACCCACAAGTGGACCAATAAAAAGGGCCCACACACACAAACCATGAGCCTTTGCAACAGACTCACTGCAGCTACAGAGCACACCCCAACAACTGCACCCATACACCTTAACATATACACACTTCACACACATTCCCCCTCTCCACATTCCCACACACACCTTCACATTCATACCCACACACCCACAACCATCCACACCCTCACCCCACCCATGCCCACAGACAAGAATCCAAAGTTCACAAGGGAGGAGCTGGACATCCTTGTCAACGAAGTCATCAGAGTCGACCCACAGCTCTTTGGAACATTGGTCAGACAGACCAGCATAGCCGAAAAATCACGCCTGTGGCAGAGGATCGTCGATAGGGTGAATGCTGTTGCGCCCATCAGAAGGACCAGTAATGAATGCCAAGCCAGGTGGTACGATCTGCGGAGGGCAGTTAAGCGCAAAATGAACGAGGACTACGCCCAGAGCAACATCACTGGAGGTGGGCTGCCCCGCAGAACCGGTACATTACAATCCCTGGGAGGAGAAGGTGATGGCCCTGCTTCCGCCGGTGGGAGTACACGGAGTCGAAGGAGTTGCAGAGCCTGGTGAGTACACTAACAACTTACGCAACATGGGGGTAATGGCCTCCACACCCCAACTACACCAAACGCACGCAACTACCCCCAAGCCCTCACCGGACACCACCACACTCGAAAACAATGACATGTGTATGCCCCATCCACAAATCAAGGCCATGCCATGTCCCAGGCTACACGAAGCACAAACCCAAGACTGGATGTCCGGGATGCTGGGAGGGTGGGGCTCACAAAACACATTGTTCAACTCTGAATCAGACACCATTGCCCTCAGCCCATATGGCCCAGGTACATACCCATGCACCATGCTCAATGCACAGGGACTGGCAAAGTACTGACAAGGTAGCTGACACTTGGCCCTGCTGTAGCCAGCACAAGGCCCTCCTGTGACCACTGTAAACTCAAACACCAACACCACAAGCTCAGATATCTAGGACAGAAACTCACACTCACTGTCAAGCCAGCATGCACCACGAGGGGACAGATACATCACCTGGGAGACCCACAGCCAAATCACACTACACCCACCAGCAGGACCTGTCACACACACCCCTTGCACAAGCACACACCCCCAGGGCAGGCAATGGATTTACCCACTCTCACAATGGACATGTGACACAACAAGATCAATCCAGAGCCAAAGAAGCATCCAAGCGAAAAGTCGACATGGCAAACACTAAGGAGAACATATCAATCTGTCCCCCGCGACATACCCATCCACAAGTTTGAGGAACTGTGCCAACTTGAATATGTATGAAACATGGATGTCGCATGAAACAGCATTAACATTGTCTCTCTCTCTCACACAGGGCAACGTCATGGATCTCCCCCAACAATGGGGGGGAAGAATCACAGTCCCAGGCTCAGGAGGAACCTGATCCCACCGGCAGCGACGCCTCTCAACATTCCCCAGATGACCCCAACCCACCTGGACCCTCTGGTGTCCAAGCCCCTGCAGCACCTGCCTCCGGTACATCTGTGCCAACCACCACCCCCATTCCTGCCACATCCCAGGAGACACCCAGGAGCCCTGCCCGCTGTGAACAACTGAGCCAGTCTGACCTGGAGGGACATGGTTCGCCGGGCACCCAGGAGGAGGCAGACAACCCCGCAACTGCCATCCCTCAGGGGTCCCGTAGGCCTGATGTGCCCACAACGGCAGGCCAGGCTCATGTGGGCAGGGGTGGTGGGAGTGGAGGCAGCCAGAGGTGAGAACCTGACCAGCCAGCTGAAGGGACCGGTATGTCACAAATATGCAACATCATGGAGGCATACCGGCGTGACACCAGGGCCATCAGCCAGGTAGTGGAGACCCTCACAGAGATTAAGAACCAGCAGGCCGAGCAATACGCTAGTCAACAACAGCACCAAGGACGGATGGAGGCAAGACTGGCTGTGCTCCTGGCAGTGCAAACGGCCATAAGCCGTTCACTCCATCGGATCGCCGACAACATGGGCAACCCTTCCTGTGCCACCAGGCGAAGACCAACACCAGCCACAGGGAGGGAGGAGGAGGAGGATTCGTCCGACGGAGCGTCCCAAACATCGTCAAGGCCTGCATCTGAGGGTCCCGTGAGGAAGGTGGGTCATCCATGGAAAAGACCGTGAGAGGCAGCGGACCATCCACATCTCCCAGGTCACCTGGCCTGGCACCTGGCCTTCATGCGCAACAACAGCACCTCATCCACTGACATTCTCTGCCACATGGACTTGCTGGTCACAGTCGGACTAATGATGACAAACACTGTGTTCTGGACTCTGATGATTTCAAATGCCAAGGATCCCATCTCCCCCTGTGAACTTTGGATTCTAGCCACACTGTATAGCACCTATTTTCACCCACAATACACGCCACCCACCGAGAATGAAACAAACTTTCTTTAATTAGATGTTGTAGTCATTTTGCATGAGTCCACAACATACGTGTGGGGAAATGTCAAACTATGCCAGAGTGTTGAACGAACTCCAGCCATCCATACCCTTGGATCCGAGTCCGGTACAGGACACACATGGGTCACAATGTATCATCCAATACAGACATGGAGCACAATACTCACCTGTGATGGCCTCAAGCTGCTGAGGGGGGGCTTGCAATACTGTGTGGACAGACCAATTTGGAAGAGCATCATTAAGGTGTAGAGGTCATGGCTCATGTGGAGGTGCCCGGGGAGGGAGTCCCAGGTATGTGTAGCCAGGTGGGAGAACTATGTCCTGCATGCTGGAGTGCGGTGGATGTGAAGAATGTTGGCCAGGGCAAGGTTGGATGCACGGAGTTGGCCCAACAGGGTCTTGGATGACAGACGTCCAAGGTTGGTTTGGGGTCTGCGGTTGTGGACTGCCTCCTGAGTGTGGCTGAGGAGTGTGAAGGTCATCCTGCAGCAGACAGTGATCCATTGCAGCTATCTCAGGTGGACGGTGATGTGGCTGGGGCGCGGAATGTTGAAGCTGAGGTGTGCAGATGCACCCTGGATGTGGACAAGTTTTCCGGGAGTTTGGCTGTACTTGCTCTGTAGAGGGCGGGGCTGTAGTTGACACGGCTGGTGTCATGGACCTGGGGGACAGTCTGTCTTGGCTTGGAGTGGATCTATCTGTGGGTCATGTGCATCATGCGGAGGGTGTTGCAGCATGAGGTACAGATGCTGGTGAGTTGCATGGCAATTGTGAGCGACGAGTCCATGATGCACACCATCTTGTGTGAATGGCCGCTGGGTGCTGGTGCAGTGCCCTGACGGGTGGGACACAAGGAGTTGACCCAGCTGTAAGGGGACAATCCTCCGATGATTACCTCAGTCATGTACAAGTCCAGCCTCAGGTGGATGATGTTCAGCCATTCATCAACGGACCTCATGCCTTCTTGAAGGTTGGAACTGGCAATGGCTGTGTCTTTGGTGAGGGTGAGGAGCAGCTGGCTGTCAATGGCATACGAGTAGATGATGAGGTTGTGTGCGCATGTGATGGTGGAGAGGGTGGTCATGGACACATTGAAGATTGACACGCTGAGACATGAGCCCTGGGCCATGTGCCAGATGACGCCACTGTACTACATGCTGAAGGCGTGAGTCCCACTCCCATGGCCTTGCTGGTGAGCCACTTGGTGATTTCATCCTGGTCCATCCCCTGGATACCAGTGTTGGAGATGTGTGAGCTGACAGTGTGTGACCACATCATGCATAATTCTGTGGAGAGGTCAAGGGGGTGTCCTCACCATTGTTGAGCAGGGCAAAGTTGTCGGTGTTGGATGATAATGATGACAGTTGCAGTGGGGTGATTACTGTGGAAGACGGTCTTGTGCAGGTTGCCTGGAGCTCTTTGCGTGGAGGAAGGTTGCCAGTTGCTTGTTGACTGTCTTCCTGATGACATTTGCTGGCTAGGGAAGCACATTGAAGTTCCTTGAGAGCCAGTGTTCCTGCCGTCCATTGTCTAAGAAGGGCCTGGGTCACTGCATGCCTCTATCTACCATGGAATGTAGCTAACTCCAAAGATACATACATGACGTGCTGGACGGGAGCTACAAGGATGGGGAATGATGTGGTTGATAAGTTGTGTGGGAAGGGGCCTGATGGAGATCCCCAGGGTATGTTGCACATGATCTGGGTGTTTTATCTGCTGCTGATGGAAGTCCAAAGCCTGAGGGTGGTTGCTCCCGCGTATAATAGTGTGTTCTGGCTCTGTGTGCCAAGGCTTGCGTGTATGTCCATGAGCTTGCAGTGGTAGGAAGTTGCAAGGGATTGGCTCAGCCTTGCAAGGGTGGGGTGTCTTTTGGATGGAGAGCTGATGTCAGTGCACTCATGATGCTGATGAGCTCCTTGATGTTGTGCTTTTTTAGCTCCTCCTCCCCATGTGAAGGATCTCCAATTGTCCTTGCTGATGATATGGTGATGGCTGTGTGTGTCATTTTCCAGGGTTGTAAGGCCACTAATGGGTATTTGTGTTGCAAGCTGTGCACAAGAGTGCTGCTAGACGTGTATGAGTCCATTAGGTCTGCCTTGACCCAGGTGGCTTAATTGTTGATGTGCGTCACAGGAAAGTCCGTCAATGTGGCTAGATTGTTGGATCAGTTGCTGATCCAGTGAGTGAGGTTGCAGGGTGTGGCAGTGGTGTTGGCTCCAGTGTCCCACACAGCATGTCTGTGTTGACTTACATCAAGCATCTTTGGGGGATTGGTAGCGGGGTGTGTGGCAGTGTGTTGCCCATCGGAGACGTGGATGCTAATGTGGATGGACCAATGATGGATGCTGGTGTTGTTCTCATCCAGCCAGAAGTTCCTGGCCCACCGCCACATGTATCCTGTGGATGTGAGGGCATGCGTGACGATGGACGTGTCGATGGCTTTGCGGACTTGTGGATGCAGGCCTGGAGATCTGTAGATGAGTGTTACTCTGATGGTTTGCAGGAGGTTTGTGCCAAACCGGATTTGTGACCCTGAGTGCGTACTTGGGAAGAGATATCAATTCATCCTCCGGTATTGTTAGTGCCGTCCCTGCGGGTGCTCTTGTATCCGTCTGAGATGGCAATGAAGAAGTTGTGTGCTGAGGATGCTTTCATCCAGGTCACTGCCATGATGGTGATGTGTGGGCCTGTTGTGTTGAGGAGGTAACAGAGTCCAATGGCGTGCTGTTGGACGGAACCGGTGTGGAGTAGGAGGGACATGACCTGGTTGGTGTGACAGGGCCTGGAAGGCGGGGCAGCGCTGTGTAGGCAGTTGGAGTTGCACACTCAGCATGCAAAGGTGTCGTGTGTGCGCCTAGGGTATGCCTGAGAGCAGGCGGTAGATTTGTGCTTGGACATTGCTTGGAGGGTGGCTGCAACATGAGACCGTTGTGTGATGTGGGTCATGCAAGGACATGAGGGTCGTGCATAGTGCACGTTGCATGCGCTGACGGTCCTTCCATTGGCACCGCCTGGCCGCAACAGTGGCACAGACAAGCTGATGACAGCCTAATGAATGGGTGGAGGGAGGAAGGGAGGAGCATCTTGAAAGCATGTGGGTTGCAGAATCCGGGAACTTGATGGGCCCTTACCGCAGGGGCCGCAGCAGCAGGCGGCACGTACTGGAAAGTAGGCCAAAAGTAGCACACAAAGACAAGGATGTCAGAAAGGACAACAGCAACAGGTGCATGTTAAGGAAGGAGTGTCAGGTTACTCATGGCTCACCCAGAGAAAATGGATGAACAATCACCAAAGATGACTGACACAGGATCAGGAAACAGAAGGCCGAGCTGTGCACAGGAGACACACCCTCAGCAGGCGTTGACGGCCCGTTGGTGGGAGCAACCTGACCAAATACATACACAACCATGGACTTAATGCAAAATAGAGATCATTATCCATGAAGAACTGCATGCATGTTGCTGAACTACACATACACTCATATGCACAATCTTTGACAACTATGCCAGAGATGACGCATGCAAAGTGGCAAGAGTCCTGCATTGACAGAGAAGAGGCACTTCGGAGGGTGAGGAACACCTTTATTACTCAAGCTCACACTGAGGGAAATGCATCAATATGAACAGACTCACAGGTCATTTGACTGAACATGTGGAACCTACGCTGGACACCCCCTTCACAACACGGATGTAGTAAATCCAAATGAACTGGCACACAAGTTAAGGGGATGAGCCAAACACCTCCTGCTGCACACAGAGAGGCTGCAATTCCCCATTGAGCCTGTCATGGGGATGTCCCACACTATGTCCACCCGTAGCATTCCGTATGTTTCGGAGGGAAGTTTTACACACGTGGATGCCTTAATCAGAATCCTAAATCCCTTACAGATGACTGTCACGAAGGGTGATTGTCAATTCATGGGAGTCATGCTACATGTTATGTGCCCCATGGTGAGTCAACATGTATGCATGGTAACACAACATGCACAGAGGCAGTCCCCACACATTCCAAACACGTACCACCCCCAAAATGCCTTGCTGCAATCCTTACCCAAAATGAAATTTCCCCATGTCCGTGCATGGAACGCTGATTCAGCACATGTTGCAATACTCATGAGGAATAGCAGGAGGACAACGATGACACGAGCAGACAACATGCGCAAGAACCTGGGAATTACAGAAACACAAGAAGTCACCGAAAAGATTTTTTCTCCGCATACATGGACATTTACTAAACAGGAACAATGTTGTCCCCATGCTAATTTAAAATAAACTGTGCAAGCTAAAATGTGTGGAATGACATCATCACTCGAATCACAAATCAGAACACAAATCTAAGTCACTTAGCATACAGTCAGCTGGACACACACATTGCAACACATGCCACCCAAGCCTCCAAGCGTGCACACTCAGACCCAGTGACTCACCATTATGAGAAGAAGAGCTGACTCCGGATATCCTCCTCCTCCTCCTCCTCATCACTTGACTCGTGACCAAGCCCTTCATCCTCCACGGGTGGATGTTCCTGCTCATCCTGCTCCAGGATGAGTGGCACTGCCTTCTCCACTGACATGTTGTGCAGCATGCAGCACACGATGAAGATTTTGCAGACCTTCGCCGGTGCATATGGGAGGGACCCGCCTGTCTTTTCAAGGCACCGGAATCGGCTCTTCAGGAGGCCAAACGTCCTCTCAATCACTCGCCTGGTCTGCCCATGTGCATTGTTGTACCGGTGATCTGCAGCTGACCTTGGGTTGCGGAGAGGCGTCATCAGCCATGGCATGTTGGGATAGCCAGAGTCCCCTACATGGAAACATCATGTAAATAAGTGGGTCACGAGATGCCGTAAGAGCCAGAGATACCACAACACACAGGACAAACAGAGTATACCCACCAACAAAACATGCTCATTCCTTGTGCAGCCACAGCATCATTTGTGGCACCCTGCTACGCCTCATGATGTAGGCATCGTGTGCTGACCCTGGTAAACGTGCACAGACATGGGAAATCAGCATGTTAGCAAGACACACCACAAGGTCATTTATAGAGTGGTAATGTTTACGGTTGCGATAGGCTACCTCCTGTGCCTGTGGTTGTACCAAAGCCACATGTGTCCCATCAATGGACCCAATGACATGGGGCATCCCTCCCAGGGCATATAAATTACCCTTGACACCTGTCAACTCCTCAGGAGTCGGAAAATGGATGAATTCATCAAGGTGCTCCAACATGGCTGCCAAAACATCACACAGGAAATGGCTGAACATTGTCTGTGACATGCCACCAACATCAGCTATGGTGAATTGAAACGTACCTGTGGCAAAAAAATGTAGGGCTGCCATCACCTTCATCTTCGGGGTCAGCGCAGTGGGATACCTGTGTCGCGGTTGGAGGTGTGGTGCCACCTTTGCAGTCAAGTCCTCAATCAACTGTTGAGTGAATCGGTAATGTCGGATGCAGGCACGTTCCCTCATGGCACCCAAGTCTGGCATTGTTCGGGGGACAGGCGGTGCCCTGCAGAAATTTGTGATGAATGACGAGGATTGATAGCATAACAACATCAATGTCAATGAACAGAGCACATGCTCAACTGCTACTACACATCTGCTAAATACAGAGTCTGGTGTGTGCAATACATCCAGGACACGTATACTAGCTTGGTGATACTCCTATGAAAAGCCAGATACACCCGTTGATTGGCAAGTCTACATGACATGCCCTGAAATGAGCTTGGGGCCAGTCTGAGTGAACAGCCAGAGAAATCACAGGAGTGACATACATCCACATAGCTGCATTTGAAGGATGTCATCTCATACAAACAGCTGACGGCAAGCTAGACGCACAGGTCACATGGAAACTCATATGTACAGATCACACACATTGCCATGAAGGGGTAAACGTGAAAACAGAAAACACAGACATTGAGACGACGCAGATATGTCCTGAGGTGAAAACATCATGTCCGATGATTACAGACCCTGCTTATGTGGTAATCCACATGTGGCATGGTGTGCGTAGATGTGTGCCATGCCCATCTCAACACAGACACATGTTGGATGCAGCAACAGCAAATGTAGTTGACGGAACAGTTACAGCAAGCTCATGGGAACACATGACACACACATGACATAGTCACATCGGGGCATGGTGATTGTGAAATGTCATTTGTTAGTGTCCATGTCCCTGGCATCAGGGGACAGTTGCGGGTGGTGGTGGTGACTGTGCCATACCAGTGATGCTGTGCTTGACACGTTTGTACTACAGGCACACATGTGCAAAGTGTGAAGGGGAAGTGTGCCACATAGTGCCCCATCACACATGACATGTGTACACAGGTCATCACACATCAATTGTGCAACTACATGAGGAGACATGTGCAATATCACTGCCTGACACACCTAGGCCCTGCACATGAAAGTCTGCAATGACAATGACTTGATGTACAGCCTTGTGCGAGTCTGAGACCTCCATTCCTTTCATGTGCGCCTCCTATCACCAGTGTAAGCATGTGAAACGCACCATACACATGCTCTGAGAGCATGTGTACGGTCCGTATCACTATGGTAGTGGTGCCGTAGGAGTACGCGTGGTACGGACCGTACACACACGCGTACTCCTACGGCACCACTACTATAGTGATACGGACCGTACATACGCTCTCAGAGCGTGTGTATGGTCCGTATCACTATAGTAGTGGTGCAGTAGGAGTACGCGTGGTACGGACCGTACACACGCTCTCAGAGCGTGAACGGTCCATATCACGATAGTAGTGGTGCCATAGGAGTACGCGTGGTACAGACTGTACACACGCGTGTACTCCTACGGCACCACTACCATAGTGATACGGACCGTACATATGCTCTCAGAGCGTGTGTACGGTCCGTATCACTATAGTAGTGGTGCCGAAGGAGTACGCATTGAACGGACCGTACACACGCTCTCAGAGCATGTGTACGGTCCGTATCACTATAGTAGTGGTGCCGTAGGAGTACGTGTGGTACGGACTGTACACACGCGCATACTAATACAGCACCACTACCATAGTGATACGGACCGTACATACGCTCTCAGAGCCTGTGTACGGTCCGTATCACTATTGTAGTGGTGCCGTGGGAGTACACGTGGTATGGACCGTACACACGCTCTCAGAGCCTGTGTACGGTCTGTATCACTATTGCAGTGGTGCCGTACGTGTACGGGTACGTGTGAAAAGCACCGTACATGTTTTTTTGATTAAAAAATTACATAGGGGACAAGTATTAGGCCCAAAATGCATGCTGGTTGTCATGGATACAGAGATTTCATGTGGCCATCATGTGGGCTTGAAAAGTCAGTTGGCCAAAAATTACAATGTTGCAAAGTGGTGTTTGCCTTGCTATGATGCTCAAAATTTGAACCATGCAAATTCGTGTCATTGGTGTATGTTTAAAGGGATTGGAGGAAACGTAGGATGCAAATGAGTCTGACCAATCACTCTGTACTCCTGTAAATGAAAGCCCCCAGCAAGACAGATATAAGTCAGCCAGAACCCATGAGAGGGCACTTGCCTGCACAACTTTCCTGTCGACCACACTGCTGCTGTCTGTGCTTCCTCTGGCACCATGTTGTGGACTGTGGAGAGGGCCCAGCCATTCACCATGGAGGAGAATGAGGCCCTGCTGAATGTCCTCCTCCCACAGTACTCCAGCCTGTATGGGAGACCAGGGGAGCAGGTGAGTGCTGACCCCACTACCTTTGACTGTGCACCTGTTTCGTGGCTGTCACTTCTGGCATTGTGTCCAGGTGTGACAGACATGCAATGAGGTTTAGAGTGGGTCCCAGTGGGGGGAAAGTCTTATGTCTGTCATGCAGAGCATGAAGTAATTCCTGTGTGCACCCCTCACTTGCATAGTGCTTACTGTGACATTCACTGCATAGTGCATGACACATTCAGCCTGGCAAATCCTGGGTGGCATTTTTTGGCTATTGTCCTGAGGTGATTCAGTGGTCCCCCCAGTGTGACAGGTGACTATACCCACAGATGTGTATGAGTTGAGGGGAGCTGTGGTGAGAGTGTCCAAGTGATGTGTACGCCCTCATGGACATTGATGTGTGTGAGGGTTCCTTGTCATGTGGGTGAGTGTCTATGTGAAGTGTTGCACCACAGCTGCATGGAGGAGGCAACAGCTCTACCCATCTGATGTGAGGAGTAAGCCGTGCTGTGTGTCTGACTTGCTGGGCTAGCCCAACACCTGTGACACCCCACATGCAAGTGGCACATGTGCAGAGTGTGGTATGTATCCGCTGTAGCCAATGTCAGGTGATTGATCTGTGCCTGTGTGTATCTGTGTACTCTGCTGAGGTTGCGTCAGTGGGCTGGGGCATGTAACTTCTTTGAGGTGATGTCCATCAGCCTGGTGTTGCATGTGATGCACAGTGTGTGCCATGTTCAGGGAGTGTTTCGCACCACTCCTGCCACCTGTGTAGTTTCAATGCCATGTAGTGCATTGGGGCTTCCACAGAGGCCAATGTCGATATGAGTAAGATGGGATTCCTTGGCAGCATCCTATGCCCTGTTCAACATATCATCGATGTTCAAATGTGTGTCTCTGTGACATGGAGCAGGTGTAGTGATGTTGTCTCACTTTGTCATCCTCACAGTTAACTGCCTACAAGAAGGGGGAGATTTGGAAGCGGATCGTCAGGGCCGTGAGAGTGGCGGGGGGTCACAGTCGGCGCCTAGCCCAAGTCAGAAAACGGTGGCAGGACATCCGGTGCTGGACCCGGCGGATCGCACGGGTCCAGCTGGGGCTCTCACCTCCATGCCCCCACAGTGGGCGCCGACGCCTGACCACCCACATGATGCGTGTCCTGGCGGTGGTGTTCCCTGACCTGGATAGGCAGTTACAGGAGGGACAGCAGCAAGGAGGGGGTAGGTACCTGTCTGTTTGTTGTGTTGTGTGACCCCAGCTTTTGGAAGTGCTCTGTAGCCTGGATACACTGCCAGGATTTATATGTGCAGTGCATATTCTGTTCCCCAAAGTCAACCGGTGCTCTTATCAATCAATCAATCAATGACATTTATAGAGCGCACTACATACCCGTAGGGTCTCAAGGCGCTGGGGGTGGGGGGGTGCCGCTACTGCTCGAACAGCCAGGTCTTCAGCTTCTTCCTGAAGGAGAGGTGGTCTTGGGTCAGGCGCAGGTCGGTCGGGAGGGAGTTCCAGGTCTTGGCGGCCAGGTAGGAGAAGGACCTTCCTCCTGTAGTCGCTCTTCGGATGCGGGGGACGGCGGCGAGGGCGTGGTTGGCTGATCGGAGGTAGCGTTTGGGAGCGTAGAAGTTGATTCGGCTGTTGAGGTAGCTCGGGCCTTGGTCGTGTAGGGCTTTGTGTGCGTGGGTGAGGAGGCGGAAGGTGATTCTTTTGTTGACGGGGAGCCAGTGCAGGTTTCTCAGATGTCCGGAGATGTGGCTGGTTCGTGGGATGTCGAGGATGAGTCTGGCTGAGGCGTTCTGGATCCGCTGGAGTCTCTTCTGGAGCTTGGCGGTGGTACCGGCGTAGAGGGCGTTGCCGTAGTCCAGTCGGCTGGTGACGAGGGCCTGGGTGACGGTCTTCCTGGTCTCGGTGGGGATCCACCAGAAGATCTTCCGTAGCATGCGTAGGATGTTGAAGCACGCCGAGGAGACGTTGTTGACTTGCCTGGTCATGGAGAGGGAGGAGTCCAGGATGAAGCCCAGGTTGCGTGCATGGTCTGTCGGTTTGGGTGCGGTGCCCAGGGCGGGAGGCCACCAGGAGTCGTCCCAGGCGGAGGGTGAGGATCCCAGGATGAGGACCTCCGTCTTGTCCGAGTTCAGTTTCAGGCGGCTGGTCGTCATCCACTCGGCTACCTCTTTCATCCCTTCGTGCAGGTTGGCTCTAGCGGCGGCGGGGTCGTTGGTCAGGGAGAGGATCAGCTGGGTGTCGTCGGCGTAGGAGATTATGTTGAGGTTGTGTTGGCGTGCGATGGCCGCGAGCGGGCTCATGTAGACGTTGAAGAGGGTGGGGCTCAGTGAGGATCCTTGAGGGACGCCGCAGATGACTTCGGTGGCCTCTGACTTGTACGGTGGTAGACGGACTCTCTGTGTTCTTCCGTCGAGGAAGGAGATGATCCATTCCAGCGCCTTGTCCTGGATTCCGACGTTGCTGAGGCGCTGTACTAGGGTACGGCGGCAGACAGTGTCGAATGCTGCGGAGAGGTCTAGGAGGATGAGGGCCGCTGTTTCTCCGTTGTCCATCAGGGCTCGAATGTCATCGGTGGCGGCGATGAGGGCGGTCTCGGTGCTGTGATTGGCTCGGAAGCCGGACTATGAGGGGTCGAGGGATCCATTCGTCTCGAGGAAGGCGGCCATCTGCTTGTTGACGGTCTTCTCGATGACTTTGGCTGGAAACGGGAGGAGCGAGATGGGGCGGTAGTTCTTGAGTTCGGTGGGGTCCGCTGTGGGTTTCTTGAGTAGAGCGCTGAGTTCGGCGTGCTTCCAGCTCTCAGGGAAGGTGGCGGTGTCGAAGGATGTGTTGACGATGTCTCGCAGGTGGGGAGCGATGACAGCGTCAGCCTTGTTGAAGACGTGATGAGGACAGGGGTCGGTTGGTGATCCGGAGTGGATGGAGTTCATCGTGCGGATGGTGTCTTCGGTGCTGATCGGGGTCCAGGCGTGGAGGGTGGTGGTGAGGGGTGGTTGTTCGGTCTTGGTGTGCGTTGGTTGGTTGTTGAAGCTGTTGTGTATGTCCGCGATCTTGTTGTGGAAGTGTGAAGCGAGGGAGTTGCAGAGGTCTTGCGATGGGGTGATGTCGTTGTTTCCTGCGCTGGGGTTGGATAGCTCTTTCACGATGTTGAAGAGTTCCTTGTAGTTGTGTGCGTTGTTGTCCAGCCGGTCCTTGAAAGCAGTTTTCTTGGCGGCGCGGATCAGCTGGTGGTGCTTCCGGGTGGCCAGCTTGAAGGTGGTCCTGTTGTCCGGTGTGGGATCCCTTCTCCAGACTTTCTCGAGGGCTCGGCAGTTCTTCTTGGAGCTCTTGAGTTCGTCGGTGAACCACGGGGCTTTCTTGCTGCCGGGTCTGCTGGGCGGGGTCCTCATCGGGGCGAGTTCGTCCGCGCAGTTGCTGATCCACTTCGTGAGGTTGTCGGCGGCCTGGCTGGGGTTCGCTGAGCTGGCAGGAGGGTGCTGGCTCAGGGAGGTGGCGAGCTGGTCTGCTGTGATCTTGTTCCAGCTTCTGCGGGCGGCCTGTTGCTGGTGGTGGTGGGTCGTCTTTCTCTTGAAGGTGAAGTGGACGCAGCTGTGGTCCGTCCATTGTAGCTCTGTGGCGTGGCTGAAGTCGATGTCTGTGCAGGACGAGAAGACTGCGTCGAGTGTGTGTCCGGCGAGGTGGGTGGGGGTGGACACCAGCTGCTTGAGTCCAAGATTGGTGAGGTTGTCGAGCAGGGTGCTGGTGTTGCGGTCGTTGTTGTTCTCCAGGTGGAAGTTGAGGTCCCCCAGGAGGATGTAGTCGGCGGAGGGGAGGGCATGCGGGCTGACGAAGTCGGCGATGTCCTCACTGAATTGTGTGCGTGATCCCGGGGGTCGGTAGATCAGGGTGCCTCTGAGGGTGGTGTTAGGGTCGGTGTGGATCTGGAAATGCAGGTGTTCGGCGGTGGTCAGGGTGTGGTCGGTGCTGGTCGTGATGCGGATGGTGTTCCTGTGGATGATGGCGATGCCTCCTCCTATCTGGTTGGCATTGCGGTCCCTCCGGACGATCTTGTAGCCCTCCGGGATAGCGATGGCGATGTCGGGAGCTGAAGAGGCGTTCATCCAGGTCTCTGTGAGGAAGGCAACGTCAGGGGCTGTGGCGTCTAGGAGGTTCCAGAGTTCGACGGCGTGTCTGTGGACGGAGCTGGTGTTGAGCAGGATGCACTTCAGGTGGTTGCTGCTGGTGTTCGACTTGGCGGCTGCTGGTGCGAGGCAGGTCTGGATGCAGGTGAATTTGCAGGCGTGGCAGCTGAAAGGGCCGTGAGTGCGTCGTGGTGTGGCTTGGTAGCATCCTGGGAGTCGACCGGCGTTGAGTGCGCTGAGGTTGGCGGCAGTGTACGTCAGGCGGGTCGGACGGGGTCTTCGAGGGCCAGGGGTCCTGGCACTGGGCGCGGTCCAGGCGCGGACGGGCGTAGACGGGCTTGCCTTTGGCGCGCCTTCGGCGCACAATCGGTGCGCCCGCTGCGCGTGACCGCTGCGCGTTCGCACGGTCGCCATATAAGGCGAAGTGCGCGGGTGCGGAGCAGCTGGGAGGCGGGAGCGGGGAGGGAACAGAAGGAAAAAAGGGGCGGGGTCAGCGGTGGTGGCGGGAAGCGGGGAGCGGGGAGGGAAGACGGAGGGCGGCGAGGTAGGCGGGCAACCAGGAAGGAGAAACGCTGAGACTGGCACAAACAACAATAAAAATACAGCAGGCACAGATGGAGATCAGTACGTTAACACGGGCAAAAAGAAAATAATAACAAGCACAAATGACGGCAAAAACAAAGCAAAAACAACAACAGCGGAGTCAGCCGGCAGCCGGCAGCGAGGCAGGCAGCGAGGCAGAGGGCAGGGCAGTGGGGGCACACGCAGCAGCTGGTGGCCGTGCGGCGCGGGGGTGTCCCACAAGTGGGTCACACTCACCTGCGTCGCACGGTCGCCATATAAGGCCAAGTGCGCGGGTGGGCGGAGCAGCTGGGAGGCGGGAGCGGGGAGGGAACAGAAGGAAAAAAGGGGCGGGGTCAGCGGTGGTGGCGGGAAGCGGGGAGCGGGGAGGGAAGACGGAGGGCGGCGAGGTAGGCGGGCAACCAGGAAGGAGAAACGCTGACACTGGCACAAACAACAATAAAAATACAGCAGGCACAGATGGAGATCAGTACGTTAACACGGGCAAAAAGAAAATAATAACAAGCACAAATGACGGCAAAAACAAAGCAAAAACAACAACAGCGGAGTCAGCCGGCAGCCGGCAGCGAGGCAGGCAGCGAGGCAGAGGGCAGGGCAGTGGGGGCACACGCAGCAGCTGGTGGCCGTGCGGCGCGGGGGTGTCCCACAAGTGGGTCACACTCACCTGCGTCGCACGGTCGCCATATAAGGCCAAGTGCGCGGGTGGGCGGAGCAGCTGGGAGGCGGGAGCGGGGAGGGAACAGAAGGAAAAAAGGGGCGGGGTCAGCGGTGGTGGCGGGAAGCGGGGAGCGGGGAGGGAAGACGGAGGGCGGCGAGGTAGGCGGGCAACCAGGAAGGAGAAACGCTGACACTGGCACAAACAACAATAAAAATACAGCAGGCACAGATGGAGATCAGTACGTTAACACGGGCAAAAAGAAAATAATAACAAGCACAAATGACGGCAAAAACAAAGCAAAAACAACAACAGCGGAGTCAGCCGGCAGCCGGCAGCGAGGCAGGCAGCGAGGCAGAGGGCAGGGCAGTGGGGGCACACGCAGCAGCTGGTGGCCGTGCGGCGCGGGGGTGTCCCACAAGTGGGTCACCCTTCCCCTGCTTGACATGTGTCCCCTGGTCTGTGTGTAATCACAATTGCACATGGTCATCTAGCCTGCCAGTTGATCCAAGTGCACATTGCTTTCAGCATCATATGGGAGGGTGGTCTGTGACATGTGTTGGTACCTTGCCTGTGCCTTGTCCTGTTCACTCTGTTGGGGATACATATTTGTTGGCACTGATGATGAGTCTCAACATGGGAGTGTGAGGTTTCAAATGTACACCCTTGCAGCATGCATGACCAATGTTGTGGCCTCAGACATGATGTGCATGAGTGGGAGATATGCATAGTGCTAGGACGGTTGCTCATGTTACAGTCAAATCATTCCAGGAACAAGGAGCAGTGTACACACTACAGTCCCCTGAGACACCCTTGCCTCGTAATCATGTGTGTCATCCAACACTGTGTCTATTCTCAGTGTGTTCAGCATATGTTTGCCTCTGTGGCTTTGTTCCCTGGCCTCATTTGTATTTATCCAAAGTGTGCTACATGTGTCCACTGGACAGGGAGACCCCCAATGGTTTTTTGTCACAAATATGTGTTGGCAGCCTCACAAGGTGATGTGGAATAAATTTGGGAAGTTTTGCTGCACATTTTAGTAAAGCCTGATTAAGAGGTGTCACTTCTTGATCTGTCTCAATAACATTGTCTCGGGTATGGGGGATTTGTGCGGGCAATGCCTACATGGCCAGTCCTTATGTCTCCTTGCCAGGTCTGACCTGTATGTGATAATTGGCTGGACAGAGACTCAACGTGCAGTGTCCCAGTGATGTTGTGCAGGGTTTAATGTTTGTGCTTTGTAGCATGTGTCAATTGTTTGGATACATGATTCCTGCTCATTCATGTTTTGCACCAGTGTGTGTTCAAGATACTACGTAGTTCGGTCTTTGTGTGCTGACATCTGTGTGGACATTCTGGCTTGCCATGCGGGTGTCTCCTCAGTGCAGGTATGCCTATTTACAACACAATAGCAGGCCCATTAGCTCATGCATTGTCCTGTGTTTGGACATGTGTGTCACTTCACATGACAGGCAGTGGGTCAGATGTGTTGGCAACTGTGTCATCAGGTAACGGATGGCCATGTGACAACTGGCATAATTCAAGTTGTTTGTCACAAGGTATTGTACCTTGCCACTCACAACACTTGTCAACAGGTCTTCATTTTTCTATGCTTTAGTTTGATGTTTTTTTGTTAAGAACTATTATGTGCCTGCATGACAGATGTCTCCCAAGGAAGTGCACACCAAACCACCTTTACACTTTCAGGGAACACAGTGGCCCAATTTTAAAGAAGGCACTGTTCTAATGAGACTGTTTTGATGATTATACATCTACATGTTCCCCCAGTGTTGTGGAAATTGGGTAGGTCGTTGGTTGTTGGTGATACCAACTTACGAGTGTCAAGTCATCAAGCCGTCCGTGGGCCCATGTATATGTACTTGCTGCAACTACATTTCTTACTAACAGAGGCTTCTTTAAAGAAGGCTGGCAGCTTCTTCAATGACTGTGTACATGTAGTTTTGTGTGCACCTCCTTGGGAGCCATCTTTTATGAAGGCTCATGTGTGTTCTGTTCACGAAATGGCACATTCCCACATTCTGACCATGTTGATTGTGTAAAGTATTGTGATTCCCAAGGGACCAAGTTTTTTTAGTTTTGTGTTCCACAGTACTTACAGGTCTCTGAGTGTGGGGACACCTTTGGTATTGAGGTGTGTTACTTAGCCTTGGGTGCACCACTACTGTTTCTTTCAGGGTAAACAAGAGGTGGCATGACTTCATTGTCTTGCTGTGCTCACCTGTTCCCAGACGCTAGCTCCTCAGTGTTTTCTCATTCAAGTTTTGGGCTGGTGTGTCCTATTGTTCCTTATGTCCAAGTGGCATGGTGGGTCTACCAACTGGGGAGTACAGGGCTTACATATATGCGGAGTAATCTAGCTGTTACTCATGATGCATTGCCTGATATGCACTGTGACCTATTGTTATTGTACTCATGTGTCAGATGTATACAGGTGACTGATGTTTTTCTTTATCTTCACCTTGCGCACAGCATCATCATTGGAAACCGAGGGAGACACCGGCACGGACCTGGAGGAGGGACCCAGCACCAGTGCCACCAGTGCTGGCGAGTCTGTGGGAGCCAGTGGCACGGAGGGCGAGGGGAGTCAGTCAGAGGACCTGTCTGGTGGCGAATCCAACTACGACACAGACGGGTCCGAGGCTGACCTCATCGAGGGGGTGGAGGCTGCTACAACACCTGGCAGCAGCCCAACATCTGTCCCCGCCTCCTCCATTCCCAGCACCGCCCTCCCAGTTGCTCCGGTCCCTACTGACCGTGCAGGGCACCCCCATGTCTCCTTCAGGACAGGCACTGCACCCCCTGCCCCTGTCACCCCTGCTGCCCTCAGTGCAGAGTCTGTGGACATACTGCGCCAGTTGCAGGTTGGGCAGGCATTGGTGCTGACAATCTTCCATGGCCACACCACACTGCTAACACAGATGGTGTCGTTCATGGAGGGCATGTCAGCATCGATGTCTGAACAACGCAGGTTCCTGCGGTCCATGGACTCTTCACTGATGGCAGCAGTGAGTCTCCTGCAGCGCTTTGTCCCCCCCTACCCCAGCCCCATCCACACTTCCCTCTCCCATACCTGTCCCATGCACACCCAGACATTCCCAAGCACGCACCCCACCAGACACAGACAGCACACCACCAAGTAAGGGCAAGCGCACACCTCCTGTCACGCACACTGAGGGGGATGTAGGCACACCCACTGGGTCTGGGGCAAAAAGACATGCACACAGCCACAGTCGGAGTCCACAGGCCTCACAACCCGGTCCCTCCAAAAGCACTCCCCTTGGCTCCCCTGCCAAACTGACACCCGAAGAGCTGGCCATCACCCACACTGTGACACCACCCCGCAAGCGGGCAAGGAAGTCCCCGGCCAGGGTAGTCAAGTCCCCCCGTCCACCTCCTCCCCCGGGCGCTGCACCTCATCCCTTGCCCACCCGCCCCTCGGCCACCCCCCCCTCCGTTGGCCCTGGGGTTTCTTCCGGTGCAGGGCTTACCCTGAACACCCTGGCAGCAGTGTGCAGCGACGTGCTAACATCCACCTTTGCCGCTGGCCCATCCCCTGCGTTGGAGACGTCCACCACTACACCCACCACACCTGACCTTCCCCCTCCTGTCCCTGTGGTGCCTGGTCCTTACCCACATGATGTCCCCCCCCCCCGGTCGACGAACCTGTGCAGGCAAGCTAGGGGAGACGCGTGCCGATGTGTCCCCCCAAGGACTTCTGTTGTGGACTGGCCATTGGCCTTTGTATATAGTGTCATTGCAATTTTTTTATTTTTAGGCTGAATAAAGCATTTATTTTTACTTTGGACACTATTGCATTTCAGGTATTGATGTTGGTGCTGATGCTCCTGGAGTTGGTGTAGTGGTAATGTGTTATGGTTCTGAGAAATTTCTACTCTGATTATCATGAGGTGGACCATGGTGTCAGCGTGCCATCACACGGTCTCTGCAAAGATTCATTGTTAGTGTGTGTTATTTTGGTTTTGAGACATTGTCCCAAGGAGTGTTCCTTCCTCTGTGGCACCTGACATCTTCCCTGCAAAGAGTTGCACAATTGTTGTGCTGACCTGTGTCTACATTTCCTTTGTTGGTGACGGATCCCTTCAACTATGGCCATGCCTGCTCAGCAATGTCTCCGGCTGCATCGTCTGTGCCATCTTTGCTAGTCACTGTACTTGTGTATTGAGTATGTCAAAATGCCTTCATGGAGAAATTCTCACTTTTCAGCACTATGCATGTGTGTACTCCCAGCCTAGCACACATATGGTACTTTTTCTGCAGGGTATTTGGGCACCTGACTCACAATTGTGGGCATTGTATCTGTGGGAACCCCACCCTAGTCCTTCCATGAGAGACAACATCTTAGTGGCTGGCCCAGCACCTGAACATTCCTATCAGTCCTGGGATGTGCGTGACAGTGTGTGTTCCCTTTGGCTCTCTTAGTTTAGTAGGCAGTGACATGACGATACAGTCTTGTGGCATGATCTCAGTGTGTGTATTGTGCTGCATCCGCCAGGGGTGGGTATGCATGTGTTATTTGTCCTCACACCCACATGTGGTGTGTTATGCAGTGGGGGAGTGACATCCATCCTCCTGGGAGTGGGACACTGCTGTCAGTGATGTGTTGTTATGGCACTATCATCATTGTCCACAGTTAGGGATGCGTACATACACCCATGGAGTTGTGGTCATCTGATAATGATGTACACCCCACCATGTCTCTGTCCACTTCTGGGAGTCCTCTGCAGCCACCCCTCACATGTCTGTCCACTGCTGGGAGTCCTCTGCACCACCCCTCACATTTCTGTCCACTGCTGGGAGTGATATGAACCCACCCCTCATATTGCAGGCCATTGCTGGGAGTCCTCTGCAGCCACCCCTCACATGTCTCTCCACTGTTGGGAGTGATATGCACCCACCCCCATGTCTGTCCACTGCTGTGAGTCCTCTGCACCCACCCCTCACATGTCTGTCCACTGCTGGAGTGATATGCACCCACCCCTCACATGTCTGTCCACTGCTGGGAGTCCTCTGCACCCACCCCTCACATGTGTGTCCACTGCTGGGGGTCCTCGTCAGCCACCCCTCACATGTCTGTCCACTGCCGGGAGTCCTCTGCACCCACCCCTCACATGTCTCTCCACTGCTGGGAGTCCTCTGCACCCACCCCCATGTCTCTGTCCACTGATGGGAGTCCTCTGCACCCACCCCTCACATGTCTGTCCACTGCTGGGAGTCCTCTGCAGCCACCCCTCACATGTCTGTCCACTGCTGGGGGTGATATGCACCCACCCCTCACATGTCTGTCCACTGCTTGGAGTCCTCTGAACCCACCCCTCACATGTCTGTCCACTACTGGGGGTCCTCTGCAGCCACCCCTCACATGTCTGTCCACTGCTGGGAGTCCTCTGCACCCACCCCCATGTCTCTGTCCACTGCTGGGAGTCCTCTGCAGCCACCCCTCACATGTCTGTCCACTGCTGGGAGTGATATGCACCCACCCCTCATTGTGCAGGCCACTGCTGGGAGTCCTCTGCACCCACCCCTCACATGTCTGTCCACTGCTGGGAGTGATATGCACCCACCCCCATGTCTCTGTCCACTGCTGGGAGTCCTCTGCAGCCACCCCTCACATGTCTGTTCACTGCTGGGGACGCGCGAAGGAGTTTCCAGGCATACCTTGAGGGGAACGGTTCTTTCCTGTGCTGCTGCCCTTGCTCTTGGTTTGTTCATGCTGGTGCCTCAGGGGTCACGAAGGCAACAGCAGTGGCCGGCTGTTCTACCCAGACTACAACCCCCAGAAGGCCTAGCGCACGCAGCGCGATCGTGATCAGCTGAGGGGAATCCCTCTTAAACCCAGGACGCTCACCGCAGCGCGGGACGCGCAAAGGAGTTTCCAGGCATACCGTGAGGGGAACGGTTCTTTCCTGTGCTGCTGCCCTTGCTCTTGGTTTGTTCGTGCTGGTGCCTCAGGGGTCACGAAAGCAACAGTAGTGGCCGGCTGTTCTACCCAGACTACAACCCCCAGAAGGCCTAGCACACGCAGCGCGATCGTGATCAGCTGAGGGGAATCCCTCTTAAACCCAGGACGCTCACCGCAGCGCGGGACGCGCGAAGGAGTTTCCAGGCATACCGTGAGGGGAACGGTTCTTTCCTGTGCTGCTGCCCTTGCTCTTGGTTTGTTCATGCTGGTGCCTCAGGGGTCACGAAGGCAACAGCAGTGGCCGGCTGTTCTACCCAGACTACAACCCCCAGAAGGCCTAGCGCACGCAGCGCGATCGTGATCAGCTGAGGGGAATCCCTCTTAAACCCAGGACGCTCACCGCAGCGCGGGACGCGCGAAGGAGTTTCCAGGCATACCGTGAGGGGAACGGTTCTTTCCTGTGCTGCTGCCCTTGCTCTTGGTTTGTTCGTGCTGGTGCCTCAGGGGTCACGAAGGCAACAGCAGTGGCCGGCTGTTCTACCCAGACTACAACCCCCAGAAGGCCTAGCGCACGCAGCGCGATCGTGATCAGCTGAGGGGAATCCCTCTTAAACCCAGGACGCTCACCGCATAAGGCTGGGCTGGGCCTACCCTCTATCATTTGTGGTGGGACCTTGCTCAGCCACAGTGCCTTTCGACGTTGCTGTGAGGGGCTTGGCATCCGAGTTGCCCATTCAAGAACTGTGAGTTGCTAGAGAGACTTGTTACCATTTGTTAGTTGTGTACTGTACCAAGCTGCTGTGTTTTTCCAAGGGAAGGCGGGGTGTTCACAAAGAGGTTCGGCCCTATTCGTCCCAGCAGCATGTCTAAAAGGAGGGCTGGCGATAAGCCGGGGGGGACACTTGACGATTATTTAATAAGAGCAGAGTCAGCATTGAACTTAGAGATTCTAGCGGTGGAACGTAGACTCTCCCTAGATCCTACTAACTCTTCTCTTCCATGTGCCCAGTTACAAACTGACTCGTCTACCTCTGTTCATTCCAGCCCAATAGATGGTAACATTTCCCCCCCCCGCACACACTCCCCCTGTGCAGGAGTCTCTGGTTCCTGTTCAGGATTGTGTCTCCATCCAGAGTCCTTCCAGGGTTATAACAAGAGGGAGGTTAGCCCACAAAGTTAAAGGCAATAAAAAAGAAGCTTCGAACAAATCACAGAGAGGCCAAGGGAAGAGTAAACCTACTGTAGAGCCGCTTCCCTCCAAGCCTAGTGGGCCCATTGTGGAAGGGCGCAACTTGGACCATATTATTATTCCCTCCAGCCATGCCCAGATACAACCTCTTCTGGATTTACTTCTTGTTGGCCTCAAAGAACATCTAACTAGTCTCCTTGTCCCTGTTCATCAAAAATTAGACCTTGTAGCCAACAGGTTGGACCAATTGGATGCTAGATTCCCAGGCAACAAGCTTTTAGTCCCAGGGCCCCCTAAATCGTTGAACGGAGTTACGCCAGTGGAGGTGCCTAATGTGGCCGGTTGTACTAGATTACCAAGGCCTGTAGGGGCTGTGCCCTCGCTACCATCTATAGGGGAAGAGAATGACACCGTCTTAGGTCAGGAAGTTGTTACAGATAGGGGTATGAATACTCATCATGACCGACAAAGACGCCCTTCTCTAGTTAACAGGGATGGCACTGAGGGGGAGGGTGCAGGACTTTCCCCACAGCCCACTAGCCTACATCTTCCCCCCCAAGCCACCCCTTATACGATTATCTTGGCAAACGTTCCACCCCTCTTGGAAGGATCTTATGAACACTGGTCCAATCTTAAGAACAAATCCCTTCATTATCTGAGCTCCAAAATTGGAAATAGCAAGGCCCTATTTGAAGATTTTAATATGGTCAGGCGCATTAAATGGATTGGACAGTCCCACAAGTCTTTTCCAGGGGATTGTGTTGTGTTAAGTTTTAAGTCTCCTGCTCTAGTTAAATACATACTGGAAGTAGCCCATCACCTTCCCCCAGCTCCTAACTCAATTAAGATCCTCCCACTGGGTTTTTTTTATAGGCCAGGCTTTATACAACCCTTACGGGATAACTGTAATTTTCCAATAATTCCCGTTAGGTTAGATAAGCCGATTGTGCCCTTTAATCGTTTCGAAATTCTTTCTACATTGGAGGATAATGATTGACATATGGATGGTTCCTTACACATCTCAGTGCCTGCTCCAGGGTTGATGGGTCCGATTTGTCATCTGAGCCAGGATATTATCATTATGACACCCTCCCCTAAAGATCGCTCCTGTTTGATTAATTCATCTGGTCTTAACTTGCTACCATCTGTTGAAACGATCGTCCCCCAGTCTGTCCCAGGTCAATCAGCTGGAACCAGGGCTGAAAAGTCTTTACTAAAAATGGGCTCCTGGAACATAGCAGGGCTGGGGTCAAGGCTTGATATTCCTGATTGGGCTGACTTTGTTGATGAGTTTGGAATATGGGCATTTCAGGAGACCTGGGCACTGTCTCCCCACTTTCGTACAGGGTTCCTGAACTTCTACAAACCTGCTATTAAGAGTCACAGAGGCAGACCCATGGGGGGCCTAACCACCTGGGTCCGTCAATGCGAAGGTGTCACCGTGACAGAGGTTCCAATTGATAGTCCTGATATTCTGATTATTAGGGTTAAATCCCGTAGCGGCCTCAACCTCCTTATTATTAATATCTATGTAAGAGGTCTTCCGGGAGGCAAATGCTCTCCCACATGCCATCTATTGGAGAATTATTTAGAGACCGCTCCTATGTTCACTAATAAGATTGTGGCCGGAGATTTTAATGTTTGTTTCGAGCCTTTGGGGGTCGACTATGGGGACTTCACCGAGGAAGAAGACTCAACTTGGGGTGTTCCCATGTTGGAGTTGGAACCAGTAAGCAAATGGTCTCATGCTGCCCTTTTCATGAAGGGCTTATGTTTAAATCAGGGCATGAGAGCAGTCAATGGTCGAACCAAATCCGATAGGATGGGGAAGATGACTTTTGACAATGGGAGATCAGGGAGCCGAATTGACTACATATTAGTCGGTTTGGATTTGTGGCCGCTCATAGACGACATGGAGGTAGTAAGCAGAGTCGAGAGCGACCACAACCCCCTTGTACTGTGTATCAAGGATAACAGCTTTGCAGCCTCCCCCACCTCCTCTGATGGTTGTTCCCCTATAGATGTCATCCTTACCAATGATCTCAGAAGGGTGAGATGGCCGAAAATCACCACTTGTGAACTTTCATGAGCGGCCATTGGAAAATTAATTAATAGTACCCTGGCCTCACTTAATCAAATGGAATCTCAAAATCTGATCAAGGATAATATCCGGGACACCCACAACAAACTCTTTGCTGAGCTTAAATCCTTTTTTGTGAAAAGTCTTCCCGCCTCTGGCAGGGGTAAAGAGTTGAGGCCTTGTACGTGGTACAACAAGGATTGTAGATTGGCCCAATGTGCTCTGAAAGAGGCCATTAAATCTGGCTCTCTTTCTACCATTCAAAAATGTAGACTTGCTTACAAAACCGCCCAATCCAAGGCCAAGCAAAACTGGGATGAAGATCGTTGGAGGGACTTATATCAAGCATGCCACGACCGTAACATGGTCCAATTTTGGCACCTCCTTAAATGGGGTAATTCCCCCTCAGATATTCGCCCCTCTAATCAAGTAGAACCACAACAGTGGGTAGCGTATTTTGAGGAACAGTTTAAGGTTGGTACTCCGTCGGACAAGCAGATCTTCTGTCCTCCAGGTGTTGAAAACACATTAAAATTCTCCCCTGGTGAAGTTAAGCTAGTCTTACGATCAATCAAGAGCGCCAAAGCCCCAGGACCAGACTGTATCCCTGCCGATTTATTTATTCAGGAGCAAGATGCATGGATCCCATATCTGACCCTGCTGGCTAATGCCCTTGCGGGTGGTGCTGCTGTCCCTGATTCGTGGCTTGGGGCAGAGATACTGCCGATCTATAAGAAAGGCGATCGCTCTGCCCCGGGCAATTATAGACCTATTAGTTTAATAGACGCAGTACAAAAAATTATAGCCCGACTTGTTCTGGGTCGTATCCAAATCTGGATGTCCGATTCGGATGTGTTGTCTCCTCTTCAGGCAGGTTTTCGATCACATACTGGGACCCTGGACCAAGTATTCAGGGTAGTACTTCTGTACTGGAAGGTTGTTTTTCTGGGGGGAGGCAAGCTGTATGCGGCTTTCGTAGACCTAAGGTCTGCGTTTGACCTTGTGCCGAGGGACAAGTTATGGAAAGTACTCTTGGATATGGGCATGCCAAAAGAACTGGTTTCTTTTCTGGTCACCATTCATAAAAATACGTATGCCCGTGTCCGCTGGGGTAAACCCGGGGAGCTGACTGACAGATTCAAAGTATCCAAAGGTGTCCGACAAGGGTGTGTACTCACTCCCACCTTGTTTTCATTATTTATCAATGGGGTTGTAGATTACTTCTTAAATAGCCCTACTGATGCACCTACCTTGGCAGGAATGAAGATTCCCCTGCTCATGTTCGCGGATGACACCCTTTTGGTCTCGAAGACGAGACAGGGTCTGCAGTTGGCCCTGTCTCACTTCGAGACCTTTTGCCGCGAGCATGAGCTGGAGATAAACGTTGGGAAGACCAAGTTTATGGTGTTTCGCGGCCCCCGGCGGGTTAAGGCGGAGGTGTGTCTGGGTGATGTCAACTTATCCCAAACGGCAGTGTTTACTTATCTTGGGGTCACTTTTAGCGAGACATGCAGCTGGTCCCACCAGCTGGATCTCCTCGCTCTCAAGCATGCTCAATTGGGAGGAGCTTTGCTGAAAGAGCACAAACACTCATTAACAAAACCAATAGCTCCTCTCATGAAGATTTATGGCTCGAAGATTTTACCTGCAATTTTATATGGAGCCGAGATTTGGGGTTTCAATAACTTGTCTAAGCTGATGACCGCCCAGAATAAATTCCTCCGGTCAGCTATCGGGCTTCCCCAATCTACCCCGCGCATCCCCCTATTATATGATCTGGGAGTTCAACCTATAGAGGATTGGGCAGGGTATAGACCCCTGGCGTTTTGGCGTCGTCTGTGGACGACACCAGAACTAACTAACTATGCAAAAGCCCTCCTGGAGATCAAAGGGTTGGAGGGGTCGCATAGGATTCCCTGGTTGTCTAGCATCAAAACTCTGTTGTTTGATCTCGGGATGCGTGACCTATGGGCTAACCCCGAGACAGAAGTCTTCCCGGCAAAAAAGGTCCTTAAGGATGCGTACTGGAATTATATTAAGAACAGGAGATGTGCTTCCCCTATAGGTTCCACGATGACTATTACTTTCCTAGCTTTTAAGGACGAGTCTGTCTACGAAAGCTACTGGGATACTATCCTGAAGTTTCTCGATCGTAAACTGTATCACCAGTTCAGAGTGGGTGCCCTACCACTGCGAGGACTCACCAAAAGTTGGAGTCCTCTTGGTAGTGACAAATGCCCCTTTTGTCCAGACATGACGGAAACTATGGATCACTTCCTTTTTTGTTGCCCAATTTACCATCTCCCCAGACGTATCTGGCTTCGACCTGTCTGCAGATTAATGAGTACCCATTCTGCACAGGTTGCTAGTAGAATCTTGAAAACAGATACTTCAAAACCTAGTAATTGGTGTTGCCAAATTTATCAGTTGGGCATGGATCCTTAGAGCCAGGAAACTTAAATCGTGAACTGCGTTGTTAGCTGTCATAAATTAGCATTCTCTTTGGTCCTTGGGCTAAAAGGCGCGTCCCTATTTGCATTTTATTGTATTTTTTAACTTGCAGCGATTATTTTTAGTGCATTATTTTATGTAACATTTTAAAGGTTTTATAGTCTGTTTTGTATTGTATATGAATTGTATTGTAGTTGAAATTTTTGAATATGTGTAGAATGTCTTTTATGATGTGAATCGAATAAAGACTTTTTGACTGACTGACTGACTGATATGCACCCACCCCTGACATGTCTGTCCACTGCTGGGATTGATATGCACCCACCTCCCACATGTCTGTCCACTGCTGGGAGTCCTCTGCACCCACCCCTCACATGTCTGTCCACTGCTGGGATTGATAGGTACCCACCCCTCACATGTCTGTCCACTGCTGAGAGTCCTCTGCACCCACCCCTCACATGGCTGTCCACTGCTGGGAGTGATATGCACCCACCCCCATGTCTCTGTCCTCTGCAGCCACCCCTCACATGTCTGTCCACTGCTGGGAGTCCTCTGCAGCCACCCCTCACATGTCTGTCCACTGCTGAGAGTGATATGCACCCACCCCTCACATGTCTGTCCACTGCTGGGAGTCCTCTGCACCCACCCCTCACGTGTCTGTCCACTGCTGGGAGTGTTATACACCCACACCCATGTCTCTGTCCACTGCTGGGAGTCCTCTGTAGCCACCCCTCACATGTCTGTCCACTGCTGGGAGTGATATGCACCCACCCCTCATATTGCAGGCCACTGCTGGGATTCCTCTGCAGCCACCCTCACATGTCTGTCAACTGCTGGGAGTGACATGCACCCACCCCTCACATGTCTGTCTACTGCTGGGAGTCCTCTGCACCCACCCCTCACATGTCTGTTCACTGCTGGGAGTGATATGCCCCACCCCTCATATGTCTGTCCACTGCTGGGAGTCCTCTTCACCCACCCCTCACATGTCTGTACACTGCTGGGAGTGATATGCACCCACCCCTCACATGTCTGTCCACTGCTGGGAGTCCTCTGCACCCACCCCTCACATGTCTGTCCACTGCTGGGAGTCCTCTGCAGCCACCCTTCACATGGCTGTCGACTGCTGGGAGTGATATGCACCCACCCCTCACATGTCTGTCCACTACTGGGAGTCCTCTGCAGCCACCCCTCACATGTCTGTCCACTGCTTGGAGTGATATGCACCCACCCCTCACATGTCTGTCCACTGCTGGGGGTCCTCTGCAGCCACCCCTCACATGTCTGTCCACTGCTGGGAGTCCTCTGCACCTGCCCCCATGTCTCTGTACACTGCTGGGAGTCCTCTGCACCCACCCCTCACATGTCTGTCCACTGCTGGAGTGATATGCACCCACCCCTCACATGTCTGTCTGTTGTAAATTGAAACCACGATGTGATTAAGCATTTACTAAAGACATGAATTCTCCTTCCTTAGAACATGTCTCTTTCGTTATGTTGACTAAAGTCTGGACTCCATTTTGTATTGTCATGTCTCCACGTGCTCAACACGAGAAGAGTCCTATCTTCGTGTTAATTGCTCTTGTAATCTGCCTAGTAACAGTCTATAAATAGTTCCTTTGTCCGCCTGGCGCATGCCCAGGCTTGACCACATCTGTTATCAGTTAGTCCTTGCTTGACCATGTTTTCGCGGGCTCAAGGAGTATGTCAGCTCCGCCCACATATTGATCTTGTATCGAAAATGTCCATAAAAGGTAACATTCCTTGCCTCATGTTGTATCCACCCACTTATGAACCCCTCTGTTGTGTATAAAAGGGGACCGTGTACGCAAGTTCTTTGTGCTACTCTATGCAATACTGAAGGGTGTTGTATGGATTGTAGGACCACCCTTAAGGGTTAATAAACTTTGTCTTTGTACTTTGCAGTTTCCGTGCCAACTTCCTTATAGATTCCATTGCAGGAGAGCGAACCCTTGTGTCCTGCGGGCCTAGCTGGGGCCTGTATTCATCAATTGGCGCCCGTCACGTGGGGCTCATCGGCGACTCGGATGCTCGAAGGATTGGTCGCGACGAAGGTGAGGAATTTGGCCGGGGATGTGATCACTGCCAGAGGCACTTTAGTCCTGGCATCCCGAGGTTTTTCTTCCTTCCCTTCCGACCTGACCATCTGGGTGGCGCCGGTCCTCGACTGAGACCTCTTCTGTCGGTTCTGCCGTGACAGCCGTTTGGGCGAATTTTGGAGCTTGGCAGTTGGAATCTGGACTCTTGATTGGTAAGAACCGTTGTACGGTACTTGCTCCGAGTTTTTTTGCAGCCTGGTTTGGCTATTTGAGTTTGATTTGTGATGACCGGTCATATCTTGTATTGATTATTGTGAGAATATATGCGTTGCAACACATATAGGCAGGTAATGTGGAGATATTTCTCCGGAACTGTGTAACTTTGAACGGCACAACGTTTAAGTGCCATTTTTGATAATACTGCATATTTTGCATTATTTTTGAGCATGCCTGCTTTTAGCGCACTCCGTAAGTGGTGCTGCTGCTTTGGAAACCGGTTAAACCTCGAGGAATCTGCTCCAGCCCCCCCTGAGGGGACTCCAACTAGGGATATGTATGTGAAGCATGGTCTTTCCTCCATAATGTACAGCACAGTATGGAGGAAATATACCAGAAAGGATCCTGAGTTACGGTGGCCGTTGTATGGGTCGTTTGATATGCGTAAGATTGAGTATGTGGAACAGTGTATGTGTAAGCGGCGTGCTCGTCAAGACATGTTTGAATGTGTGCGATTATGGGTGAAGGAAGTGCGTGAGCGAGAGAAACGTGAGAAAGCGCTGTTTGATAAAGAGCAACGGAAGAATGATCATGTGAGAGCGCAGGAAGCAAAGCGTCGGGAGGAAAGAGAACAGACGGAGAGGCAAGAGAAAGAGCGTAGGTTGCAAGTCTCGGGTCAATATGCTGTTCGTCAGTCACTTTATCCTGTCCTTAATAATCATGACGATGATTTTTATTTATTAGATCGTTCTCCGCCTCCTTATGTCGGTGCATCTGCCCCGAGGCCACAAGATTCTGGATCGGGTTCGGGTAAGGTAGACACGCGGTCCATGTTATCGACTGAGCGAATGGGTGAGCTTCGGCAAGTTTCCTATCGTGCACTTAAGGGCAAGTTATCCCTTGCTGAGTTGTTGAATTCCTGGGAGTTGTGGCAGGATAGAGAGAAGTTGTATTTTTTGGGCCACTTTTCTGAGGAAGTGATTGCTGCTTTCCGGAAATATTCCAGTGTCTTTGAGCCTGACGATGTGGAATTAGATGCTAAAGCATTGCGTAATGGTGTTTTCTCTCCCTCTAAGGCGCCTGATGCGGTTCGGCGGCTGTTTGCGTTGCGGGACGCGGTGAGGGACCTTAAAGAGAAAGCACGCCAACAAGCTGAGGAGGAGAAGCAGTCGGATTCGCATACCGGAGATGGCCATTCATCCACCTCTCAGTTAGATAAGAGCGACCTAGTGCATGCTAAACCAATGCGAGAGGCGGCGCCTTTGTATGTTCCTCCTAAAGGAGCGGGGACTAGCTCGGATATTACCTCCGCCGATGCTAAGGGATATTTTGTGTATAATTGGGTTTATACTCCCTGGCACAGGGCTGACGTCATGGCATTAAAGAATGCGTTGCCTGATCCCCGGAAGAATCCAGCGGCCTTTTACGAAGAAGTCGAGGGGGCCTTGAATTCTTGTACTATGACCTTAGCAGATATAAATTTGTTCTTTGGGCTTATTTTACCACCAGATATGTGGCGATCTGTGCGGAAGGTGGACGATGTTGCCGCTTTTAAGGCTCGGTGGTCTGAGCTTGAGGATGAGGATAGGGAGAGGAAGCCCGCACAGAAACCACCTCAGCTTATCTTAGATCTCCCTGCTGCTATTCTGACTAAGTTGAAGACAATCATTCCCCCTAAAAAGATTGACTGGAATATGCTAGCCTCGTGTAAGCAGAAAGTTGATGAATCAGTTGCAGATTTCTTTACGCGCTTTGAGGAGACGTTTCATGATTTTAGTGGTCAGTCACTTACGGATGATACGGGTCGACACCTCTTTGCTGATAAATATGTGGCGAATTTACTACCGGCGATCGCAGCCCGCCTAAAAGCGAGTGAAAGTTCTTGGTCCACTGCGACCCCGACAGCCCTCCTGACTATAGCTCAGTACTATGAGCGCCAGGAGCAAGAAGCGAAGGGGCAGGAGGAGAAGAAATCGAAGGATTTAAAAACGAAGGTGATGTTAGCGCAAGTATATGGTCCGCCCCGCCGGGGTGTCAATAGAGGTAGGGGAGGATTTTATGGTCCTCCCTCGGGCCGATCTGATTTGAATAGGAATCAATGTGCGTATTGTAAGCAATCGGGACACTGGGCCAGAGATTGCCCGGCGTTGCATGCTTCGCGTCAGGGACACAATCAGGGTGGCCCGAGAGGTAGAGGGGGTTTCTCGAATTTTAGAGGGAATACTAACGATCACGCTCGTTTTGACCCTGCCGGGCAGCAACGAGATAGGCCTAATGTTTTCGATCGACAAAACCAGTATCAAGTGTCGGGGATTGACCGTTCTGGGTACCATGATTCTCAGCATGCATAGGAATGCGTTGGATGGGGGTTAGAATCAGTTGAGGTGCCGGTTGATCAGAAGGGTCCTTACGTATCAGCTGAGGTTTTGGGTTCTACTGATCAGTTCCTAGTGGATACAGGAGCGACTCGTAGTGCGCTGTCTAAACAATTGGTTCCGAGGGCTCCCCCATCTGGCTTAATGGTTACATCGGTAGGGTTTGATGGTACACTCTCCCGAAGCCCTCTTTCGCGGCCCCTCACATTTCAGGTTGATTCTTTTTCTGCACCCTGTCCGTTTCTGCTTGCCCCGAACACGCCGGACAACATTATGGGCCTTGATATGTTAAAGCACTTTAGAGCTACGATCCGCTGCTCCCCTGCTGGAGTGCGGGTGATCTTAAATGACAATTACCCCCGGTCTGAACGGATGTGTGTGGTTGCAGAAGATGCTGTGTTAGCTACCCTCCCTTGTGCTTTGTGGGCCACTTTGGATACTGATGTGGGACAGATGGTGATTCCGCCGGTTCACATTAGTGTCCAGGAGGGGGCGGTGTTACCACGCCTTCCACAGTATCGTATTTCGCAGGAGGGGGAAGAGGCTCTTATACAGATTGTGCAGGATTTGATTAAGGTGGGAGTAGTGGAGGAAGTTCCCTACAACGTCTGTAATAGCCCGATTCTACCCATTTTGAAAAAGGATACGGATGCTAAAGTCTATCGGTTTATAATTGACTTGAGAGAAGTGAACAAGATCGTGATACCTCAGTACCCAGTGGTTTCTGATATCACGACGTTGCTTACTTTGGTCCCGCCTACGGCGACCGCGTTTTCAGTTATTGATTTGAAAAATGCCTTCTTTTCAATTCCTATTCATCCCGATAGTCGATACCTTTTTGGTTTTACTCTAAATAATAGGTCTTACCGATTTTGTAGAATCCCTCAGGGCTACACGGAAAGCCCTAGCATTTACAGTCAAGCTTTGAAAAGACAATTGGACTCCTTTGTTCTGCCCGAGGGTGTCGCCCTCATTCAATATGTCGATGACATCTTGCTGGCGGCCGACACTCCGGAGTTGTGTGAAACGAGTACGTTGTCTTTGCTTTCCTTTTTGGCATCCCACAATCACAAAGTATCTCGGAAAAAGTTACAGTTCTGTAGACCAAAGGTGACTTATCTGGGTCACCTTTTGTCTAAGGAGGGGCGTGCACTCACACCAGATCGTGTCCAAGTAATTCTGGACACGCCGACGCCGTCCACGCAGAAGGACGTGCGTGCATTTTTGGGTCTTGTTTCGTTTTGTAGGCAATGGATACTAGGGTTTTCACACATAGCTAAGCCATTGTTAGCCCTTTTGACAAAAGACACACCTATTCCGCTTCCTTGGACGAATGAGTGTGACACTGCCTTCCAGACATTGCGACAGGCCCTCTGTTCAGCACCAGTGTTAGGGACTCCTGATTATACCAAACCTTTTTCGCTGTATGTGCATGAGAAAGATGGATGTGCATTATCAGTTTTAGTGCAGATGCACGGCGACAAGCAGCGCCCTTGTGCATATTTTTCGGCTGTACTTGATCCTGTTGCCCGAGCATTGCCTGGTTGTTTTCGCTCGGTTGCGGCGACAGCTGTGTCAATACGCCAAAGCGAGGGAATTGTGTTATCTCACAAACTGTTGGTATTAGTCCCCCATGCTGTTGATGCCCTGCTTAATCAGACAAAGACGCAGCATTTGACCAGTGCCCGTTTAACAGGATATGAGCTGACGCTTTTGGCTCCTCATATTACGTTAAAGAGGTGCGTAACGTTAAATCCGGCCACATTGTTGCCATACCCCGAGACTCAGTCTGAAGCACGGAAAGCACATGATTGTATTCTTGTGACTGAGGAACAAACAAAGGGTCGTATTGATCTCCAGGATACGCCCTTTCCAGATGTAGATGGAGAACTGTGGGTGGACGGGTCATGCCTGAAGCTACCAGATGGTACGACTTCAGCAGCGTATGCAATTACCACATTGCAAACAATAGTGGAGACAGCACGCATACCACAGAAATCAGCTCAAGCAGCGGAACTGATAGCATTAACACGAGCATGTGAGCTCAGTACAGGATTGTGTGTGAATGTTTATACAGATAGCCAGTATGCCTTCGGAGTAGCGCACAATTTCGGCCTGCTCTGGAAGGAGAGAGGGTTTTTAACGTCACATGGAGTACAAATAATGCATGGGGAGTTAGTTCATAATCTTTTAACTGCATTGACATATCCGAAGAAAATTGCCATCGTTAAATGTAGCGCCCATAGGAAAGTAGTCGATAAAGTTGGAGAAGGGAATGCGTTAGCAGACCGGGTGGCACGGGAGACTGCGATGCAGCCCGGTGCTACTGCCATGTATGTAGTGAAGTCGCAAGTAGAAAGATGGCATGATGCGAAGGAAGAAGTGCGAGAAATACAGAGGACCGCTTCTGATAAAGAACGGGAGCAATGGTCCAGTGAGGGAGAATTGGATGATGAGGGTTGCTGGAGAAATAAGCAGATGGATAGATGGAAATTACCCACGGCTTTTGTACAACCTATGGTTCAGATGGCACATGGGCTAGCACATGTTGGAGCTTCCGTAATTGTAAAATTGCTTACCCAAGTCTGGGAGCATCCAGAGATTGCTAGCACGGCAAAGAGAGTGGTGCAGACCTGTATGATCTGCCTGAGGTACAACCCAGGAAAGGGTACTCGAACTCCAGCAGGAGGATTTGTAACACCTACTGCACCCTTTGAGGTTTTGCAGATGGATTACATCCAGCTTGAGCGCTGTAACAATTTGAAGTATGTTCTAGTAGTGGTTTGTGCCTTTAGCAAATGGGTTGAGGCATACCCTACGAAAGACAATACTGCAATGACTACCGCCAAGATGCTGTTGAAGGAGTTCTTCCCTCGATATGGCGTTTGTAGACTTCTGTGGAGTGATAACGGACCCCACTTTATAGCGGATGTTATAAAGTATGTTTTGAAGGGTCTGGGCATCACCCAGAAGTTCCACGCAGTGTTTCACCCTCAATCTGCGGGACTAGTCGAGAAGTATAATGGTACACTGAAGCTCAAGATCGCTAAAATCCAAGCTTCGACGTCTTTGACTTGGCCAGATGCTTTACCGCTGGCGTTATTGTCAATTAGATCGGTACCGCACTCTCGAACCGGTCTTACACCGTACGAGATTGTCTTTGGACGCCCAATGAATATTTGGGGTCCACCAAAACCTAAGACTGTGTATGATGTACCTTGTGTAATGATGAATGATTATCTGGCGCAGTTAACAGATAACTTGGTTTCTATTCATCAACAGGTCCGGGAGGCGCTCCCTGATCGGTCCATCGGTGAAGGACATAGTCTCCGGCCTGGCGACTATGTCATGGTAAAAATCTTTGACAGGACGAACAGCTTGGAGCCGAGATGGGTTGGTCCTGAGCAGGTCTTACTTGCAACGAGGACGGCTGTGCAAGTTTCCAACAGAAAGAATTGGATCCATTCCCTGCACTGCCGCAAAGTACCGCCCGGATTGGTGGAGTCTGCTGTATTGACCGATCAACGAGAAATTCTGGCTGCAGAGAAAGGCCGTGCTGGGGAACCGAACGACACTGAGGAGCTCTTTCCAGACCACGCGACTCCTGGAGGAAAGCGATATCATCTCAGGCCAAGGAAGTGAATCCTTCAGTATCGGGACATGTTGTCAGAACGGCCCTTGGGTTAGTGAAACGGAGAGCCAATGAGGCAAGGGGGGGGATCAGCCCTGCATTAGTGTAGCGACACCCGTCTTGGCCCGTTGGTGAAGAAATCGACCGCTGCCTAAGGGGAAGAGTTCTGACAAACCTTTTAGTTTCAGGAAGATATTGATTTTTTATTCTGACATGGAGAAAAAGAAAATTCTTTGTGCAACAGGTTTTATGCTCACAGTAGCTATTGTTGGGATAACCACATGGTTTGTGGAGGATGTGACTCCTGCTCGAGAGTTACTTGTGTTGACCACTCCAGTGCCTGAGGAGCACTACTTCTATACCCTTCCGTATCAAGAATTGAAGCATCGTCAGTCTTATTTGAATAACACTTTCATCCAGATGTTGCATCATACCCACGTTGCCACGAATGCTACGAACTGTTGGATATGTGGTATGATGCCAGCTCATCAGAAGAAAGGAGGAACGCCATTCATACCTCTTTCTTTCTCTCATAATGGCTCTTGTAGAGCATGGTACACTTTGCTTTTTGCCACTCGGAAACCCACAGTGGGACGATTGCTCTTCAGACTCAATAAAGAATGTCATCAGGATAAAGATGGATATCCGCAAGCGAATGGGACAATTTGGGAATGGGAAGAGTATCGACCAGACAATGAATCGATTCCTTATATTTTCACGAACACCAGAGACACTGTGGGAAAAGACAGATTTGTGATTCAAGTGGCACAAGCTCAAGCGGATCTGTGTGTCCAGAGTGTGGGTTATATTCCTGTTGGTGTTAGTGATTGCATTACCATATTAAACATCGACGGGTTGAATAACAGTACTTTCTTAGCATCCCATAATACATACTTCGTATGTGGAAATAAAGGTTATTACCGTTTGCCAGCCGGTTGGTCTGGAGTATGTTATGTAGCATTTCTATTGCCTCCTGTATTTTTGGCACCTGCATCCTATCATAAGGATTTGAAGTTGTTAAATAATGTGACTGTAAATAGGTATAAACGTACTCTATCAATTGATGATGTGGATCAGACTGACACCAGTCTGCAGCAGTATATTGATTTTAATTTAGGATTGTTTTTCTTCGTTGGAGCTGCCCTAAATAGTAGGAAAGTTCGAAGGTTAACAAGAGTGGTAGAGGCTGTGACAAATCAAACCGCTGCTGCTCTTGGGAATCTTACGGAAGAATTGCAGATTACTAGAATTGTTGCATTGCAGAATCGTATGGTGTTAGATGTTATGTTAGCTGACCGAGGTGGGGCTTGTAAAATTATCGGAAGTAGTTGCTGTGTGTTTATCCCTGACCACACGCCGTCAGTCTATAATGCTATCAACAGGTTGCATAAAATTGCAGCTGAAATCCATACAGAAAACGGCACTTGGTCCTTTTCTGGATGGTTTTGGGCATTGATCACTGCTTGGGGTTGGAAGGTTTTAACTGGTCTCTGTATAATTGTAGCAGTTCTGTTTTCTTGTTGCATCTGTGTCCAATGTGGTCCCTTGCTCTGTTCCTTATGTGTATCATTCTGTATTCCCGATAAGAAAGCTATTGCCAATGTCACTTATCAGAAACGTTTAGCTAAAGAAGTAGAAGAAATGATGACAATTGACATATACGATGATTATCCTAACACACCGGATGTCTTCAGTAAATGCTGAAAGGGTCGTCTGTTGTAAATTGAAACCACGATGTGATTAAGCATTTACTAAAGACATGAATTCTCCTTCCTTAGAACATGTCTCTTTCGTTATGTTGACTAAAGTCTGGACTCCATTTTGTATTGTCATGTCTCCACGTGCTCAACACGAGAAGAGTCCTATCTTCGTGTTAATTGCTCTTGTAATCTGCCTAGTAACAGTCTATAAATAGTTCCTTTGTCCGCCTGGCGCATACCCAGGCTTGACCACATCTGTTATCAGTTAGTCCTTGCTTGACCATGTTTTCGCGGGCTCAAGGAGTATGTCAGCTCCGCCCACATATTGATCTTATATCGAAAATGTCCATAAAAGGTAACATTCCTTGCCTCATGTTGTATCCACCCACTTATGAACCCCTCTGTTGTGTATAAAAGGGGACCGTGTACGCAAGTTCTTTGTGCTACTCTATGCAATACTGAAGGGTGTTGTATGGATTATAGGACCACCCTTAAGGGTTAATAAACTTTGTCTTTGTACTTTGCAGTTTCCGTGCCAACTTCCCTATAGATTCCATTGCAGGAGAGCGAACCCTTGTGTCCTGCGGGCCTAGCTGGGGCCTGTATTCATCATGTCCACTGCTGGGATTCCTCTGCACCCACCCCTCACATGTCTGTCCACTGCTGGGGGTCCTCTGCAGCCACCCCTCACATGTCTGTCCACTGCTGGGAGTCCTCTGCACCCACCCCCATGTCTCTGTCCACTGCTGGGAGTCCTCTGCACCCACCCCTCACATGTCTGTCCACTGCTGGCAGTCCTCTGCACCCACCCCTCACATGTCTGTCCACTGCTGGGAGTCCTGTGCACCCACCCCATGTCTCTGTCCACTGCTGGGAGTCCTCTGCAGCCACCCCTCACATGTCTGTCCACTGCTGGGAGTGATATGCACCCACCCCTCATATTGCAGGCCACTGCTGGGAGTCCTCTGCACCCACCCCTCACATGTCTGTCCACTTCTGGGAGTGATATGCACCCACCCCCATGTCTCTGTCCACTGCTGGGAGTCCTCTGCAGCCACCCTTCACATGTCTCTCCGCTGCTGGGAGTCCTCTGCAGCCACCCCTCACATGTCTGTCCACTGCTGGGAGTGATATGCACCCACCCCTCACATGTCTGTCCACTGCAGGGAGTCCTCTGCACCCACCCCTCACATGTCTGTCCACTGCTGGGAGTGATATGCACCCACCCCTCACATGTCTGTCCACTGCTGGGAGTCCTCTGCACCCACCCCTCACATGTCTGTCCACTGCTGGGTGTCCTCTGCAGCCACCCCACACATGTCTGTCAACTGCTGGGAGTCCTCTGCACCCACCCCATGTCTCTGTCCACTGCTGGGAGTCCTCTGCAGCCCCCCTCACATGTCTGTCCACTGCTGGGAGTGATATGCACCCACCCCCATGTCTCTGTCCACTGCTGGGAGTCCTCTGCAGCCACCCCTCACATGTCTGTCCACTGCTGGGAGTACTCTGCAGCCACCCCTCACATGTCTGCCCACTGCTGGGAGTGATATGCACCCACCCCTCACATGTCTGTCCACTGCTGGGAGTACTCTGCACCCACCCCTCACATGTCTGTCCACTGCTGGGAGTGATATGCACCCACCCCTCACATGTCTGTCCACTGCTGGGAGTCCTCTGCAGCCACCCTCACATGTCTGTCCACTGCTGGGAGTGATATGCACCCACCCCTCACATGTCTGTCCACTGCTGGGGTTCCTCTGCAACCTCCCCTCACATGTCTGTCCACTGCTGGGTGTCCTCTGCACCCACCCCCATGTCTCTGTCCACTGCTGGGAGTCCTCTGCACCCACCCCTCACATGTCTGTCCACTGCTGGGAATCCTATGCAGCCACCCACCCACCCACCCCCTGGTGCAGTACACTGCTGTCCTGGGCCTACACACACACCAGTATAGTGGTAATATGCTGCACCAGGCCGTAGGCCAACATTTGTGGCGTGTGTACGCCTTGTATCCCAAATGTACTGGTGCCATAGGGGTATGTGTGGTACGGACTGTGCCCCCGCATTCATGGGTGTGTACGTTCCATACCACCCGTACCCCTACGGCACAAATACAATGGGGATACGGCCCGTACCCACGCTATGTATGCGTGGGTGCGGTCCGTATCACTATGGTAGTGGTGCCGTAGGGGTAGGCGAAGTACGGCCCGTACACACGCCCTGTGAGCGCGTACCCCTACGGCACCACTACAATGGTGGTACGGACCGTACACACGCTCTGAGGGCATGTGTACGGTCCGTACCACGTGTACCCCTATAGCACCACTACAATGGTGGTACGGACCGTACACACGCTCTGAGGACGTGTGTACGGGCCGTACCACGCGTACCCCTACGGCACCACTACAATGGTGGTACGGACAGTACACCCACTCTGAGGGCGTGTGTACGGTCCGTACCACGTGTACCCCTACAGCACCACTACAATGGTGGTAAGGACCGTACACACGCTCTGAGGGCGTGTGTACGGTCCGTACCACGTGTACCCCTACGGCACCACTACAATGGTGGTACGGACCATACACATGCTCTGAGGGCGTGTGTACGGTCCGTACTACGCATACCCCCATGGCACAACTGATATAGTGCTACGGACCGTACCCACGCTATGTATGTGTGAGTACGGTGCGTATCACTATTGTAGTGTTGCCGTAGGGGTAGGCGTACACATCCACTTCCGTTATTGCGTGATGCAGGGATTGGTGGACACGCCCCCCAGAGTGACCGGACCCTTGAGGTAATGTATGTCCTCAATATTGTAGGTTTTAACTTGGGTAGGGGGTATGTTTCCTGCCCCTCGCCCCCCCTGGCCCCTGGGTGTTGTGCTCACCTTCTGCGGCGTGTGCGTCGGGTTCGGTGCACCAGGTCATAGGCTAAGAGGGCCGGGATGACACGTAGGATGGGGTCCATGGCTGTCCGTCGTGTACCGGGGCTCCGTTTTCGCGTCGGACTCAGTTTTCTGGCTTTTTTTGGCTGCCGTAAAAAAATAGCTGTGCGGAGTGACGTAGGGACGAATCGTACTTGCTGGTCCTTGAAACGCTGCCTGACTCCGTACGGACGTCGCTTACGCGCTGTCCAGGATCAGACTCGTAGGTAAATTTTTGCCGTACGGTGTTTTGTACGACGAATCGTACCCGGGTTTTACAGGATCGGAATCGGTACCTAAATGGGGAACAGAGACAACAAGGCTCCTTTATAAACTTAATTAGGCATTTTGCTAAATGGAACTATTGATTAGTCTTCACACTGCGTTTCCACTTGGTAGGTGGTGGGGCAAAGGATGCAAATTCAGTCTCAGTTGATCAAGGTGAAAGTGACCCTTTAGGTGAGGATAGCCTTTCGTCTTTCCACTGATCACTGTTCAGTGTGGTTGTTGATGGCCAGGTACAGAAAGCTCACACCTATTGCTCACACCTCTTTTTGTCTTTGTTGTGGTGCTCCTGGCCAGAGACCCTCATATAATGATCATCATTCTATACATAGGCTGTGTCTGGAGAGCAGCCTGGAAAGGACACTTAAAAGGAGAACCACCATAACGAGGCCCTGAAAGTGCAGACATCAGATCTACATCCTGTATGCTTTGACTGTATAAAAGTGGGAACCACCTACACACTTTTTGTTCCAGTTCAAAGTTTAATTTGACCAACACTAGGAGTGCTGTGTAGAGTGCTCACAGGACTGCTGTGCAGCCAGAGGTGATTTCTAGCTGGCAGCCAGCTATCCAGTGGTGAGGCAACATCACCTAAAGTCTTGTCTTCCTGGAAGAATGTATTCTTCTACCTCAAAATGTCAGCCTGTCCACTGACAAGGGAAGAAATCTGCCACCCAGGAGTGGTGAATACCCAAGGAGTGTAAAAAACAATGATGCTGAGAAGGTCTACTATGAGAAGGAAGACTGTGGAGATCAATCTGCGAGCCCCAGGAGGGGTGGGCATAGTCTCTCCGAAATCTCAGTTGCAAGCAGGAATGGCTGTTGTCCCCATCACTGTTCAAAAAGACCACTATTGGCCAACCTCACCTTCCTAACTAAGAAGTGTGCTTGTAGTAGACCATGTTTGCATGACAATGAGCTGTGCCCATGGTGGTTGGCACTGCTAGAAGAACATCCCACAGCTTCCATTGTGTCAGTGGAAACACAATCCATGTGACAGCCCACCTGCAACACATTGATGTGTGACCCAGAAAGGTTTCAACACTTTCTGGGCGTGCCTACAGCATCCAGTACCTATGCTCACTGAAGGACTTCAGGCAGCAGCTCCTGTTGCCAAACTCTGCTTTGGTCTACCTGGACTGAGGCTGTTCAAATGTCTGCACCAGCCACACAGAGAACATGGAGACCTTTCTTGTAGTGAGACTATATTGAGTGGACTGTACTCAACTGGGCACTTTCATTACTGCACTATGGTTATTTGCACCTAATTATCCATTTGTGCCACATAGACTCTCTAAATTTTGATGGACTTGCCTCGAGTTATAAAAGAAGGGACCTCTAATCCTTTCTATTCTGCATGATTCTTTGCATTGAAGACAGTCACAAGAGGGGTTGATGTGAATTCTGCATTTCCAGGGTAACTCATAGCTGGGCTGAATAGACCTTGGCTGTGTATGGAGTGGTGGGACGAGTTTTCACTAGCACCTGAATAGGCAGTGTCTCCTCTACACAATGCTGTCTTCACCTCATGTAGTGAAGCTGGGCCAACAAGGGCAGAACTGGTGTGGACTGGGCTCGGAAACCCTTGCCACAAAGAGAAAATGGGGTATAAGTATTTGGACCTTAAACCCCAGAGAATTAGATCACTTCTGGACTCAAGAGGAACTTCTGCCAAGGAGAAGAGTTGGAGATCTGCAAGGAGGAGTACTGCCCCTTTGCTGTGTATGATTTGTTGGGTTGTCCTGCAGTTGCTGCTTCTGCCAAGGAGAGAACAAAGACTAGAACTTTGCTGTGAACCTGTTTGAAGAAGAATCTCCAAGGGCCTGAGTGTGCTGGCCTCCTGGCCTCCCTTTCTGAAGTCTCAGGGCCACAAAGACTTCACCTGCAACCCACTTACCAGCACCTGGACTCCTCTGTGCACTCATGCATTAAGAAGGGTACCAATCCCAGTTCCTGGACCCAGCGAATTGTGTGATTGGTGTTGCAAAGCAAGAAAAACAACTCTGATGCCATAAGCTATGCCGCAAGTGACATCACAACCTGAACCAAGGCCGGGGGCACCTCTTGTGAAGTGCATGATGCACTGCAGCTCCGATGCCAGTCGACACCTGCTGATGCCTGCAGTTATCGGCTTTCCCCATGCCAGTGCTTGCACCATCACCACCAGCGCCTGCAACCTGTTATCGCAGAGCCGATAACCGATGAGGGTGACTTCAAGAACTCTTCGACTTTGCATTGCCTCACTAGAACTGATGCCTCACCACCTACACTGCCTAATTTCCCCTGTCCTGGACTCAATGCATCACCTCCTCACGGACACAACGCCTCACCCTCCCTGTGACAACCAGGAAATCAGTCTCGGCACCGACGCCTCACCTCCACGATGCCGTGCATCAGCCATAGACTTCATTTTCCAAGGTACTGTTGTTTAGGGGTTCATGTAACTCAGTGCCTGAAGCCTCATAGCTCAAGGTTGGCGCTGTACTTTGGATTAATGCCTGTCACGATGTCACAATAGCCCCAGTTGTTGCTGTTTGTTTCTACAAGTGCTATTTGTGAAGTAACTATTTTGATACAGGTATGTTGGATTTTTGCTGTTTTGGTCTTGCTTGGTTTAGATAAAGAGACTTTATTTTTCTTAACTGGTGTGGTGTCCATTTGTGGTGTTTGGAGTACATATACATTACACATTCCCTGTGGGATAAGTCTGTCTGCTCGTGCCACGCTACCAAGGCGGTGAGCAGGGGTTATCTGAAGTGTGTAATTCCTTTATCCTGACTAGAAGCTAGGGTCCCTACTTGGACAAAGGTGCATACCTCTGCCAACTAGAGACCCCATTTCTAACATTAAGTTACAGCCAGTAACTTACCAGTGAATACCAAAAAGTAGTCAACTAGACATCAGTAGTAAACTTAGAAGTAAGGGGCATATTTACCAGCCCCTATCGACACTTAACGTGGCTTAATGCTGCCTTGTAAATAAGGCACCCTTTCGTGCTGTTTTTAGCGGGAAAGGGGAGGGCAATGGGTGTTGCTGTGGGCGTTCCACCTCAACACTCATTGATTTTGATGCTGCCTCCTATTTACAAGGCAGCGTAAATAGGAGCAGCACCAAAATTAAGACCAGGGAAAACCTGATCTTAAACAGGCGAAATGAGGAGAAATGCTTTATTTGTCCTTGTTTTTTCTGTTTCCATGTGTGCTACGTTGTTTAGCACACATAGAAACAGCAAATTGCCTATGATTTTTTATGTGCAGGAAGGTCCCCCTTCCTGCACATAAACAACACATAGAAGTTACAAAACGGCATTTAAAGATTGTTTATGTGCAGGAAGGGACACCTTCCTGCACATAAACAAACGTTCCCTGCACGCAGGCAACCTAGCACTATGGTGCAAGGGTGCCTGCATTGGTGCTGGGCTGCTAAATTTAGCGCCAGCGCAGGGGGAAATGCAGGACTGCACCACATTCTTGTGAATATAGTCAAGCCCTGCATTTTGGAAGTGGCGGAGCGTGTTGTTTGCCTTCTAGGCTTAACGACACCCTTTGTCACTTTCATTGTAAATATGCCCCTAAGTCTAAGTTCATTACTTTTTCGGTATTCACAAAGGTAAGTTAGTACAAGTAACTTTACCACTAGTTATTTTACAAGTAGTAACTTTACCATTAATAACTTTGCTCCAAGTCAGTTTACTTAACTTTGTAAATACCAAAAAGTAGTACACTTAGACCTAAGTGTGAATCGGGCCATAAGCGTTTGGTTGTGGTTGTGGCACCATAGATACAGGGATGATCCCAATGTCCCTCTTCCCAAAAGAGGATGCAGCATGTACAGTTTCTTGTGCACCTTGGTGGAAAGAGCAGAAGCTAGATGCCAGAGATCTTTCCAGTGGTGATTTTTTTTCCCTGCACGGACCACTTTGTTGGCAGAAACCAGCTTTTTGGGTGCCATCTTTTTGACTTCTCGTTGATTAGGTCTTAGCAGATAGGTTTCTGGAGTCCTGTGTCAGCAAATTCAAAGCCTTGTGTCCATCTCAGTCTCATCCTCCTGAAGGCAATAACAAAAAGAGAATAATGAATGTCAGGTGAAGTAATTCTAACAAATGAGGAGGCTTGAATGACAAAGAAACATTGACTGACTAGAAATCTTTGCTCCACCACCAACAAACACATGGAGCATATGTATATATATTTACTGAAAACACCAATGGTTTAAGGGACATTATAGTTAGGATCAAATTTCACTTGTACAAAACCTGTGAAATTCAGCAGTTATAGTTACACATCTAACACTAACTCAAGCCCCTACAATGCGCTGCATATGACATCACATATTACATCAATCATGACATTGTCTTCCCTAAAATGTACCTTATCAGTATCTTGATGTCTGTAACTTAATTCGTGCTTCGGTATGTTTTCCTGTAATTGTATTCCATGTGGAATGTACGCCCATCAATTTTGCCTATTGACAATATGTATATGAAATATGTGTCACAATCATAAACATACAAAGGCGGTAATAACAGTAACTGATCTCTAAATTAAAAAATGAATGAAGTTCCCATGTTTCAGTTGATGTGCAGACAGAATATCGAGTGGGAAATGTTGAACTACAGAAATATCGGGTCCTAACTATCGTGAGTCAGAAATATCGACAGCAAGAATATCGTGGTGAAGAATATCGATTTTAAGATAAGAAATATTATTTTCAAAAGTATAGAAGTCATTAATATAGTTTGCAAAAATACAGTTGTTTTAAATATCGATTTGTTAATTAGTGTTATGTATTTTATTATATATTTAAATGTATGTGATGTTTTATTTTGTATAAGAATTGTTTATGTTTTTTTAATTTATTTGTTATGTTAAGGTGCCGATCCCGATCCTGTAAAACCTGGGTACGAGTCGTACGGAGAAAACGCTCCGTACGACTCGTACCCAGGAATTCCACCTTACAAACCAGCAAGTACGATTCGTACAGAAATACCATTTCCGTACGAATCATAAAAAACACCGTATGGCTAAAAAATACATACAATTCTGATCCTGGACAGCGCGTACGCGACGTCCGCACGGAGTCAGGCAGCGTTTTTACGGACCAGCAAGTACGATTCATACCTACAGCACTCCGCAGATGCATGACGAAAAGGGGGCCCGCTACGCGACGTACACGCCATCACCCACATCGTATGTGTCATCATGTAAGGTGCGTACCCCAACATTGCATATGTACGGACCGTATCCCCCACCCCCCTCCCCCCGTATGTCGGCACCGTACCCCCCACCCCCCGTATGTATGGACCGTACCCCCCACCCACGTATGTCCGCACCGTACCCCAGGTGTACCCCCCACACGCGTATGTCCGCACCGTACCCCAGGCGTACCCCCCACCCACGTATGTCCGCATCGTACCCCAGGCATACACCCCGCCCGCGTATGTCTGCACCGTACTCCAGACGTACCCCAATCCTCGCGTATGTACGGACCGTACATACGCAAGGATTGGGGTACGCCTGGGGTACGGTGCAGACATACGCGGGTGGGGGGTATGCCTGGGGTACGGTGGGTACATACATGGGTGGGGCAGTACGGTCCGTACATACGGGGATGGGGGTATGGTCCGTACATACGGGGGAGGGGGGTACAGTCCATACATACAGGCGGGTGGGGGGTACAGTGCGGACGTACACGGGAGGGGTGGGAGGCTGGGGGGGCGTACGACTCGTACCCCGGGCACAAGTGTACTCGGGGTAGGGGTCGTACAAAGTTCGCTCCGTACGGGGCCTTTTCCATGCGCTTGTGTTTTCAGGCGGCCGGTACGGATCGTACTTGCACGCTCGGACTTCAGTTTTACAATTTGTATGTAAAACTGTCCGGGGACGTCTCGTAGACTTTTCCCTAAGTCATTCGTATGGATTTTTCACGTACGAATCGTACTTCGCCGTTTGTACAGGACTTGTACGATTCGTACGTAAAAAAATACGGAGTCAGACGGTAATTTTTTTTAACGGATCAGAATCGGCTCCATAGTAGTTATCAATTTTATTTTCATTACATTTTGCGTTTTTGAGTTCCTTAGCGGGTTGTTGGTATATAGGGGAATAGGGTGGGAAATAATTTAATTATAATAAATTAATGATTCTTTTTTATTTATTAATATTTATTTAATTGAGATTTTATAGTGTTAATTGTGAGAAGTAATTTATTATTAATTAATTATTAATTTAATGTTATTTAATATTAATTAATTGCTAATTAATTGTGTTAATTGTGTATTTTTTTAGGTTTAGGTTGTGGGGTTTATAGGGGAAAAGGTTGGGAAGTAATTAATTTTTAATTAATTAATAAGTTGTTAATTATTATTAAATAATTAATTAAAAATGAATTAATGGAAATTGTGTAATTCATTTTAGGTGCAGGTTGTGGGGTTTACAAAATAATGAGTAGGAAGTAATTTATTTTTGATTAATTAATAATTAGTTGTTAATTGATAATAATTAAAGTATTGAAAATTAATTATGGATATTGTGTAATTAATTTTGGGTACAGGTGGTGAGGTTTATAGTGGTAAATGGAAAGACATATATGTTTAATTAATTAATAATTAGTTGTTAATAAATATTAATGAATGAATTGTAAATTAATTATGGAAATTGTGTAATTAATTTTAGTTGAGTGTTGTGGGGTTTATAGGTGTAAAGGGTGGGAAGTAATTTATGTTTAATTAATTAATAAGTAGTTGATCATTAATGAATTCATTGAAATTTAATTAGGGTAATAGTTTATATGGTTTTGTGTGTTGGTTTTACTTTTATAGCGGTAAAGGGTGGGGAATAAATTAACTTTGCTTACTTTCTAATTAGTTGTTAAATACTATTAGTTTTTTTATTGAAAATACATTTGAATTGTGTAATTAATTTTTTACAGTTTAATTTTAGCTGTGGTTTGTGGGGGTATTATGGGTAAAGTGTTTGAAGTTTATTAATTTGTATGAGTTTTAATTTGTAATTAATTATGTCATTTATGTAAGTTTATTTTGTATTTTTATTTAGATGTTGGTTGGAAATTGTGTGTTGTTATGGTGTAGGAAATAGAAAAGTAAATGTATATAATAATTAATATTTTTGTTTCTAAAGAATTTCTAATTAAAAATTTGTATTTGAAAATTATTTTTTATTTTATTTATTATAATATTTGTAGGTATTTGTCATATGCATTTAGCATCATAATATGTTTTTTAATTTGTATTTTAATTTTTAGCATATATTTTTTTTATTGTTTGTTAACAATTTTTGTTGTTAATATTTTGTTTGTTTTTAATTTTGAACTGACTGGACTGAGCATATTAATTGTTACCCCTCAGTAAGCCAACACTGTCCCAACTATCGCACTCACTGGAGTGGGAATTGTAATTTGTACCCCTCCGCTATCCAACACGTTCCCTACTGTTGCACTCATTTGAGTGGGAATAGTAATTTTTACCCAACCGCTATCCAACACTTTTCCTACTGTTACAATTATTGGAGGGAGAATAGTAAATTTTACCCCTATACAATCCAACAATTTCCCTACTGTTACACGTATTGGAGTGGGAATAGTAGTTTTTACCCTTCCGCTATCCAACACTTTCCCTATTGTTGCACTCACTGGAGTGGAAATCGTAATTTTTACCCCTCCGCTATCTAACAATTTCCCTACTGTTGCACTGACTGGAGTGGGAATAGTAATTTTTTTCCCTCCGCAATCTAACACTTTCCCTACTGTTGCACTCACTGGAGAGGGAATGGTAATTTTTACCCCTCCGCTATCCAACACTTTCCCTATTGTTGCACTCACTGGAGTTGGAATAGTAAATTTGTCCCCTACGCTATCTAACACTTTCCCTACTGTTACACTGACTGGAGTGGGAATAGTAGATTTTTATCCTCCACTATCCAACACTTTCCCTACTGCTGCACTCACTGGAGTGGGAATAGTAAGTTTTACCCCTCCGCTATCCAACATTTTCCCTACTGTTGCACTCATTAGAGTGGTAATAGTAATTTTTACCCGTCCGCTATCCAACACTTTCCGTATTGTTGCACTAAATGGAGTGGGACTAGAAACGTTCACCCCTCCACTATCCAACACTTTCCCTACTGTTTCACTGACTGTCGTGGTAAGTTTAAGTTTACACATTTTCAAAAAGTTTAATGTTTTAATTTATAATAGAATTTTTCTTTTAATACATTTTATTTTATTGGTATATATGTGCCCGGGGTGGTAAATGGCTTTTGTCATTTTGCTGCTCAGCATGGACAGCATTGTGCTAGTCCTATGCTTAAAGACTTTGCTGTAGGAATGGCAAAAGACTTTGTACCTTTCTATCTCAGCACGGATGGCACTGTACTAATCCTATGCTTAAAGACTTTGATAGACAAGCAGACATTTGTGTTGAGCAGATCTAGAGTGTCGCTGGTGTTGAGAGTGCTCTATACAGGAGCTGCTTTCCACCTAAAGTTCTCTGCTTCTTTTTTGCATAATTTATGCGTCACACTATGCCTGAAAGGGTATTCTTTTAACTTATACTGGGTTCTCCCATGTCTCTAGGCAAAGCTATACCTCTCTGAAGAGCTCCAATGAGAGCGAAACAGGTTTTAGGGGTTGCTTTTATTTATTTCAGGTTGGCTTGGATGTTATTTTACCAATCCAGAGCTGTAATACTGTGCCTGGAGTGGTAAAAGGTTTTGCAAATTTTACAGCAAGGCATGGATAGCACTGTGCTAATCCTATGCTTAAAGACTTTGCTGTGGAAATGGTAAAAGACTTTGTCCCTTTCTATCTCAGCATGGATGGCACTGTGATAATCTTACGCTTAAAGACTTTAAGAGAAAAGCACACATTTGAGGTGAGAAAATTAAGAGTGTCGCTGGTATTGAGATTGCTCTATACTGGAAATGCTTTCCACCTAAACTTGGGAACTAACAAAAATATAAACCTGCTCAATAATTACAAGTAAATGGACAAAATATATCCCTAGCCCTACTCCACCCAAAAAATAATTCTCATTGTCTTGTCGCATAAATATCAATATGTGTGACTCAGTCCCAATGAGTCTTGGCTTACTTCTGGAATGCAGGCCGGACTACAACAAGATTAAGGGCCTGATTTAAATGTTGGCGGATCTGGTCCCACTATCACTTTTCTGATGGTTTTCCTGCCCGCCGACTCGACGATTCGCCTGCTGTATTTAGATATCCTTGGAGGGAAGACAGCCAGGGTCCCGCAGACTCCACAAGAATCTTCTTATTGTGTCAATGGTGTCAAAGGCAGAAACGGCTGTCGGGGTGAGTCTCAACAAGAATATGACGAGCTGATTATGATGTGCCTTTCCGTCGAGGCAACTGTTGCGGTTAATCCTCCAAACTCTGGTTGGCAGGAATGAAGAAAAAGAGATTAAAATGTACCTTTTTTGGGGATCCCACTTCCGTTTCCATCTTGAACTCCATTGTCCAGGTCCTTCCTGTGCTGCTGTTACTTGATTACGACACCCAGCAACCCCGTTGTCACCGGAATCCTAGGTAGGCTTTTGTGTCACATGTCTCACTATGAATTGTGTGTTACCATTAGCTTTCGCCTCATGTATTTTTACATTGCTCTTACATAAGAAAAATGTATGTGTCATCCATAAGTGTTCATCTTACAACTTATCATGGCAAAATGTACACACCTATAGTGACCTACAGTGACACCTAAAGAAATGTTTATTTGGTGGTGGTGGATGTGGGTGTTATGCTTATGGTGACTGTATGTTGCTGTGTGCAATGCTATATGTAAAATGAATGGCATTATGCATTACCTATCTATGCATATTCACAGATTCAGAAAATATATGTGTAGTGAGAAAATGATAAGTAGTACTGAACTTTCTCCACACCACCATGGCCTCACTTTGTCAGGACTCCACCACCAGGACACCGCCAGCTCTGAATCGGCTCGGCACAAACCCGCTGGCCTGACGGTGACAAAGTACTGTTAGCCAGCTGAGAAGACCGCCACTGCAGAGGGAATCAGCATGTTGATAACACATTTAAATACGGCAGACTGACCGCCGTCAGTTTGTCAGAGTACTTAGAACTGCTGCTGCGGCAGGACGATGGTCAAGATCAAAATCAGGCCCTAGGTCACAGGGAAATATTTGTGAACTGGGTCCTTAGTTCCTAGTCTCACAATAAACAGTATTTTTCATTAAGTTACAATATACAGTCTTCTCTTAAAGCAACAGTGATAAAATGTGGAGCAGTCCATAATCCGTTCGCACAGACCTTTCAATTCAAAATTATATTCACCAACCAATGGTTTATTAGTGAAATTTAGCTTTTACACCAGCTTTTCAGTACAAATATAATGTATGCCATGGTGGGTTGTAGAAAATTTGAGTGTAAAATTTGAATTTAACAGTTTTCCGCTCTTTTATCTGACCTCCCCAAAAGCATGAACAATGAGGGATGTCACACATAGGGTTCATCCTTTAGCATTAGTTTAATCTATATAAACAAGGCTTTCTTTTTCTTCTGGAGATCTTTCATCACTCATTTTTTTGTTCTTGCTGATTTCTACATATAGAATGATTTTAAAAATCATTAAATTATAGTTGTTTCTTGTTGCAGTACATATGAAAATCAAAGCCCTTGCTCTACCAACACTCTTCCCCAAACTCATAGAGAAGAAATTATGTGCTTCACATTGTGAAACAGCACATGAGCTAAACCTATGCACTGGTATTATGAGTGGCTTGGAGTGATATCACTGGATGACACACCTCCGGGATATCACTAGTGGTCCACTGATTCTGCTTCTGGAACTACCAAGTGTGATTTTACATGTGAAATGATCCCAGGTAAAGAAACAAAAAGGCTGACTTTCTAGATGCAATTCTGCTCCCAGTAAACCCATACTGGTTTTGAGGCTGGTGCATGTGAAGGGCACAGCTGCAGGCATGAGCACAGCCTGCTCCCACACAACACCACAGGAAAAGCTGTCCTAATCCCTCCCTGCTTTCCAGCCACCTCCCACAGAACTTCACCCACTACCCACGCCAACCCACCACAGTAAAGCTTAAACAACTCAGGCCATAAACAGCGTCCAGGACTAACAGGTACCTGTTCAATCCCACACCTGGCCCCCAGAACCCCATGAACAGCAAGTGTCACAGTCCTGCGTAAGACACCCAGGCACACAAGGAATCCTCCTGGCCCTCTAATGTCTCCACACCACCATGCAGGGTGCTCCCCAAGCACCGCAGCAATAAGGCAGACAGTGAGACCACACCCAGCTAAGGAGAGACTGGCGTGCAGCTCCCAACCATGAATGCCACTGGGGTTGGTGGCAACCACAGTTTCCCCTAGCCATATGCTTCCCAGAGCTCACCACACCCTTTCGACCTGAACAGGCCCTGATACCTCCATTTACCACATGCTCATAGCAGCAGTGGCGGCTCCTCGAGGGAGTGCTGCGGGGCGGTGAGCTGGGCAGGAGAGGGGCACAATTTACATTGCGCGCGCTGCAACGCCAAATTGGCGATGCAGCGCATGCAATGTAAATCGTTTTATTAATTTTTTTATTTACTTAACTCAGTTCGGCCGTATGCTGGAGTTTACTACCCCCCACCCTGGCCCTGCCCCGCCTCGCCGTTCCACAGCACTCCCTCGAGGAGCCGCCACTGCATAACAGGTGGAAAGTGAGAATTTTAAGCAGGCCAGAATAAGGCAAACAATGCAGGTTTCATCCAGAAAATTAGTGTTGGCATAGCTATTCTATGTTTCGGTCTGTTTAACTTGCAATTACATGGCGCAGGAGTGGAATACTGGACAGAAAATGTAACTCTGACCTGGTAATTCCAGACTCCCTCCCCTGAAATGTGTAACTCATAAGTAGAGAAATGCCTAAAACATATTCAGATGAAATAGAGAGATGCTTTGCTGTTGATGGGATCTGCACCTCAATCTTCTAGAAAAATCATCAAATATATCTCCTCATTGGTCGAATGGACCATGGAACCTTTGTTAGTCGACTTGAAGCACTGTAAGAGAGTTAACATGAGAAGTACATTTCCAACTTGTGAAGCCAAGGTGACTCCACAACAACCAAGAATCAATAATTTGAATTAAATGAGTTTATTTTGGAATATTAATCTATTCAGTATATCTGCAAAGTAGAAATAAATTCAAGAGATTTCACAATGTAGTTTGAAGGCTAAAATATGTCAGTAAGTTAAATAGTGATAAAATGAGATACAAAATAGTAACAGCCGGAGTACAAATAACGCTTTACACTCAGGAGAGGCCCAGTAGCGAGAACTGTTACCTCTCGGACACAAGGGAAGGTCGGCATTACTAGCTATGGTAACACCAATTAACTATAACAGTAGCTTCAAACAAATGCACATTTCTTTCACACCACCAAGAACCAACCAGATTGATGAATGTGAGGGGAGTCGTTGTAACATGCTACCTAAACTTGGTGGCCATATCCTTGCACTTGCAAATGTAAATGTAAAAAACAATTGGCCATTGCATATAGTATTAAAAATGGGGCCGATTAGGGTGGCGGGCGGACTTTAGTCCACCCGCCACCCTAGTGGTGCTAGGACCGGCTGCCAGTGGTGCGGCGGTCCTGCACCTGCAATTAGGATGCCACTGCCACCGTGGCAGTAGCATCCTCCATTCCCACCAATGTGGGGGGCAGTGCTCACAGCACCGCCCGCCACAATGCTGGGAATGCACTGTGTGCATTGTCATGCACAAGGTGAAAGGCAACGCGAGGTGCCTGCCACCATGTCCATGACAATGCAGGGTGGTACCATAGGTACCCCCCATGTCCACCCACATCCCCCAATACCCTGGGGGCCCGCAACGGGCCCCCGAAAGCAGACTCCGCATGGCTTTGCATGGCGGGGTCTCCGACATGGAAAGCTATGCTCCGCTGCCCATGCTAATATGGATGGTGGTGTCTAGCAGACACCCCCACCATATATAGCCCATTTTCCGCCCGGTCGACTGGTCGACCGGCGCAGAACCGGCAGACGGTCTTTCCATCCGCTGGGGTCCCCTCGCCATACTAATATGGCGGGGGGAAATGGGTGATCACAGCACCACCCTCCACAATGCTGGGAATGCACTGTGTGCATTGTCATGCACATGGTGACAGGCACCGCGAGGTGCCTGCCACCTTGTCCATGACAATGCAGGGGTGTACCATAGGTAACCCCCATGTGCACCCCCATCCCCCCAATACCCTGGGGGCCCGCAACGGGCCCCCGAAAGCAGACTCCGCATGGCTTTCCATGGCGGGGTCTCCGCCATGGAAATCCATGCTCCGCTGCAAATGCTAATATGGATGGTGGTGTCTAGCAGACACTTCCACCATATATAGCCCCTTTTGCGCCTGGTCGACTGGCCGACCGGCGGAGAACCGGCAGACGTTCTTTCCGTCCGCCGGGGTCCCCCTGCCATACTAATATGGCGGGGGGAAATGGCTGGCTGGTGGGGAAGGATGTAGGACGGATCCTACATCCTAAATGACCCCGTAGAGTGATTTCTAGCAGACAGGTGTTCTTAGAACAAGTATAGGAACGCGTGTACACGTAAGCAGGCAAAAGTCACACAGTGGAAGTGAGCCACTGTTTTACATAGTCTGACCTATTGCCCATTGCCCTATGCTGTATCTTGTGATGGTAGAAGCAAAAAGTGAATGGTAGTTTAATAGAACAGTATATAAAGTGGGGTGACCCAAAGCACCTCTATATGTATATATGCATGTTCTTGTTATTCATGTTTGATTAATACATGAAGCTGTGCTTACATCTATCTACAGCTGTCTAGTCCTGTCTAAAATTGTGACAAAAATAGTTTATACTTTCAATGAAAAATATTTACTCACTCACTGGCACCTATATCCAGCTGTCAAAATTGGTTGCTAATCAGCCTTAGTTACTTAGCCCTAATCAATTCGATTAGTGTTAAACATCTGTAACTCCAGTACATCTTTGACTTTCAATTGATTGTTTCTTCTTCCATATTTATGTTGAAATGATATGCTAGCAAGTATTAACCAGTCTTTTTTTTTTGCAATGAATTAATTAGCTACTAGAGGGTAAGGTGCGAATATTTAAGCGTTTTCTCTGAAGCCAACACATTTTTGTTCTACTTCGGGGACTGACAGGTAGCCATTTCCGGCTCTGGGTATTTCAGTGTGTATTCAGGGTGAAAAGGTGCTCGCCTATTTCCATACACCCATCCCTAGTGACAACATGCGATGAACAACTTTGCTCTCTAAATGCCTTTCATCTCGGCAGCTTTCTTCTTCTGTTCCTCACAGGGAGTACTACCAGACACCTTCAAAGTCGAGAAACTGGCTTGCTGCTGAGCGAGGCGGAGGGGGTCACTCTGCCTGAATTTGTTCTGCTTATATTATCTGTTTTAAATTAGCTACTTATATTCCAAAAGTTTGCCCAAGGAGCGAATATTCATAAGTGTATTAGGGAGGCAAACGTCGTAAATTTTGAAATTGGAAATCTTTAAAGTATCGGTACATATACGTAAATCACATTGACTTAATGTAGGTTCATTACCAGGAGGGGACACATGAGTGGCGAGGAAGAAAGAAAGGTTTGTCCTTTGTAATACTTTTCTTTGTGTGGTAGACTGTTTACGTCCTAGGTTTCATTGTTGTTATCTGTCAATTTACTGCTGTTTTGTCTCATAGTTATTTAAACACTCTCCTGTACCTGACCTTGTTTTTGTGTATAGTGTACCTCTCCATCACCTTAAAATTCAGATATCAGGTATGGAGCTACCCATTTAGGTGATAGCTATTGTATTTTATAATTTAGTAGCAGGGACATATATGCCACTGGCAACCAGGCAGCCAAAACCCTATAGGGCTAGAGCAACAGCACTGGAAACATTTGGGTCCACAAGTACCAAAGCATTTTTCCTGTCATAAACGGCCCGATTTGAAGAAACAGGCTGTTTCCGAATGCAAAAAGGCTTTTAAGCAAGTTAAGGGTAGGTGCTGCACAGATGGGATCCACAGATGACGAGAAGGGTTCCCCATGGGGCAGTTCAGAGGTTCAGGAGAGTATAGACACAGGGTTCCAACTGAGTTCAGAGAGGCATAGAACTGACAAGTGCCTCTGCAGAAGAAGGCCATTGTTCACATTCTATCACCTAAGCAGCGAAGTCCATCAAGGCTGGGTAAGGGTTGTGTTGAAAATGGCCCCCACTGCAGGGTCACCCCCAAACATTCTGCCTTCCTCCTCCACTTTTTCCAGATATTCTGTTGGCCTTAGTGCTCTGTGTGCTTTGCTACAGCTATCCAGTGCTAAAGTGCTTGTGCTCTCTCCTTAAATCATGATAGAATTGGCTTATACCCAATTGGCATATTTCATTTACTTATAGGTCCCTAGTAAAGTCTGCTAATTGTGCTTAGGGCCAGTAAATTAGATGCTACTAGTGGGTCTGCAGCACTGATTGTGCCACCCCCTTAAGTAGCCCTTTCAACATGCCTCAGACCTACCATTGCAGAGCCTGTGTGTGCAGTTTAAAACTGCCATGTCGACCTGGAAAAGATAAACCCTTTGCCAGGACCAAACCTTCCTTTTTAATACATATAGGTCACGTGTAGGGTAGGCCCAGGAGAGCCCAGAGGGCAGGGTGCAATGTATTTAAGAGGTGAGACATGTAATTTTGAGTTTTGCATGTCCTGGTAGTGAAAAACTCTTACATTTGTTTTACTGAAAGGCCTATCTCACCCATTGGATTACCTTGGAGTCACCTTATTTAATTTTATAAATGTAATTTCTAATTGGGAAGAGGTATTCCCTTCAAGTTTGGTATCTCTAGAATCCAAGTTTAAAATTCTAACTTATCGTGAAGTCCAATTTTAAATTACAATTCTGAAAATGCCACTTTTAGAAAGCTGTTATTCTCTTTCCCTAGCCATTTGATGCCTGCAGCCTGTCTGGGTGTAGTTGGCAGTTGGGCTTTGTGTAGTCATCCTAGACAACCACACAATGGGAGCTTAGGTTAATTGGCCTTCACTGGCAGGATGGAAGTGAGGAGTTGTGACCAGCCTCACTTACACCTGATTAGGCTGTGTCCTGTCCCCACACAAAGGGCTGCACACCCTCTGTAGTTTGTCTGGAGTTAGGGCAGGTGAGGTATGACACTACAAATGCATGCCTCTAAAAGATTCTCCCCACTTCTAAGGCACAACTGTGTATAGAAGAAGGACCTCAGAAACCATCACTTCAGTACACTTCTAGACCTGTGGATACTCTGCCAGGATGAAGAACTGCTGTGCTGCTGAAAGGACTGCCACTCTGCCTGACTACTACTCTGTTGGTCTACTGCTTTGCTGTGCTGACCTGATGCCTGCTGCCCTCTTGCCTGGAGGAGAAAGGCTGGACCTGCACCTCTTGAACCCAGAACCTAGAGTTACTCCAAGGGCTAGTTAGCTGGCTTCCTGATCTAAACCTAAAGGGACATAACAGTATTCCAACAACCCTGCACCTACATCGGGATTCTGCCATCTGTGAGTCTACCCTGCCAAGTGGTGCCTTCCCAGTCTTTGACCTTTGGAACTGGGCCTAAGGTGCTTACCAACAGAACCGATGCATGTTCTCTGCTGAGTGGCACATCCCTGAGCAGAACCAATGCATCTCCTTGGCTGAGCTGTGCATCCTCCATTAGAACTGATACATCGCCACTGCTGCGTGGATTTGGACCCTGCTCAGAAGGCCTACACCGCCCTTGCAGTCCTCAGAACCGACGCACCGCAAAGGTGAAGTGCATCTCTCGCCTAGGTCCTCACATCTCTCCTTGAGCACAGCCTCGGCGACGATGCTGGGCTCTGCATTGCAGCTTTGCAACTCCTCTGAATTGATGCATCCCCAGCTGCATGCCACATTCCTGACTCTGGACATCCCATCACAAGCCCCTTCAACAGGATTTTCAATGATGATGAAACAGGACCTCTCTCCGCAGCTCCACATCTCAGAACCAGCGGATCGCTGCACTGCTGTTCTTCGACCCAAAACCACGCAAAGCTCAACAGCCAGGATTTAAGGTACTTTGTTAAGTGGCACTAACTGGGTCCCTGTAGCTGGCCCATGCTAGTGGTCAGCCTGGGCCCGTGACTTTGCCCCGGATATCTGGCACTACAAGATATCCCTTCTTCTCATTTGGTGCTTTTTGGCTCTATTTCAACCTTAAACTCCAGTTTTACTCTTTGGATTTTTGTCATTTTTGTCTTGTTTTATTCATTAGAAGTCACTCTATTTTTCTAGACCTAGTGTGGGATGTTTTTGTCTGGTGTATTCACTGTTTTGCTGTTTGAAGTGATGCATACAGCTTTACAATTTGCCTTCAAGTTAAGCCTCATTGCTCTGTGCCAAGCTACCAGATGGTGAGCACGGGCTAATTTGGGGTTTGCTTGTGCCTTTCCCTGACTAGGATTGTGGTTTCTGCTTGACCAGGGCTCACAACCCAGTCAACCATAAAATCCTAATTCTATCATTCATGCTCCATCGTTTAGGCATGTAAGAAATTGGGGTACTGGTTAAGAGGGTAAAACCCTACACAACAGCAACCACAATCCTTCCCAGGGTGAAGTCACCAGCAAACCCCAAATTAACCTGTGCACATCTCTGTGGTAGCATGACACAGACAAGTCAGGTATAACTTGAAGGCAACTTGTAAGGTAAATAAATGTGCAGTAATAAAGTGAAACATAATACAAGAAAAATTCCTCAACAATTTAGAAAAATAGAGTAACATTTCATAAATAATTTTGGAGCAAAATGACAAAAATACAATCAGTAGAACTGGGTATATGCAATTTTGGAGATTTTAGTGAAAATAGAACAAAAACGCACAAAGCGCTAACTGTGGATATCTGGTTGCACTAGACCGGAACATAGGGGCTCATTAGGATGGCGGGCGGAGGCACAATCGCAGTGCTGGCGGAAAATGACCTTTTCCGCACTCCAGCAGCGGTCTTCGCGCCCGCCATGTTACAATGGGCAAACATAGCCCATTTCACGTGAACCGCCATAAATATGTGCCCGCCACCGCGGCGATGGGAACCAATAGAGACCCACCACTGTGCAGAATGATGTCCTGTCCGCCGTACAAATCACAATGCACCAAACAGTCCGTCACATCGCAGTGGAGAAACCACCCAACCAGAGATGGTGGAAGCACGACAGCGGAGCGCGAAACCAGACTCCCGGTCCCCTCCACCCAGTCATGAATGCAAGGGATCCAGCTTGACAAGCTCGTCACAGGTATGCAAATACACAACTCCGCATTCAACCACAACACACAACTCCTGTGCTGACATACTGTTCCTGTCCACATCAGACACTCTGTTGGGGACAGGAACACATCCCCCAAGTGTACCCACACATGACCTACCTGTAAGAAAATCACCCCTCTGCATCTGGGTGACCCATCAACCACGAAATCACTGCAATGTCCCGGTCACATCACCACAGTGGTACAGACGCAGGAAAACTTGCGCACAATGAAGTAGGCAGGGCCGGTGCCAGGCATGGGCAGTCCACAAAGATTTACAGGGATCCACCTCCACCCTTCACACACTACGCTTCCCACACCCATTAGGGGACATGCTGTGTGCTCCTCCTGTGCCTCCCTGCACAATTCATCTGCCAGGTGTAGCCAGGCCCTGCACCTCACACACCAAACAACCAGGGAGCCTGTCTTGGAAGGGGGGTGAAGAGGAACACCCTGCACAGAAGCTCAGGTGCCAGACAACCCTCCTCCTCACACCTACCTTCTACTCATGTGAAGCAAACTGAGTCTAATTATAAAATGAAGACTCACACTGCATATGAGCATCCACTGAACTGTCCACACTGCCTGTCAAGTCACTCAGACACACCCCACACTGACACACAGCCACATACACATACCATAGATCAGCAGCAATGGAGGACAATAAATGGGCCAGCCAAAAGTGACGTGGACAGTGATGGAAAACCATGGAGCAAGCCACATAGCATCTGTACATCACATGCAAGAGAAGGAACATATCACACCACCCTTAGGCCATCAATCAGACATGGGTGGCACAGTGAGTGAAATTAAACCAAAGTGACCTCTGTGCAACAACTCAGGGGCACATCAAGGCAAGCCATGCATAGGCACAGGAAGGATAGGAAGTGTCTGAATTCATACCGTGAACAGCCACATATCTGTCTCAACTTACTTGACATGTGTATGTCATCAGCACAATAGACATGGCTCATTGTCACACTCCCTGACTGTCAAACACAAGTAGGACCTTCACACATACCCCTCCTCTACCCACCTCACACCTGCAACACTTTGAGGAACACACATAATGGTCAATATGATGTCCTGTGAGTTCACTGACAACTAATCACTCTCCCTGGGGTGCATCCACAAACGTCACACTCACACTCAGGTATGCCTGAACCAATGCTGACACCAAAACAATATCCAAACACAAATCTCACAAACAACATACACAGAAGTACAACAAGCCCACACATGGGCAGCAAAACAGTGGAAAGGCAATGTGACCCTTAACAGAACAGGAATACACAACATTGGTACTCAGGGCCAATGCACAGACACCATACCCCAACACAAACAAGAGTTGCATCATCAAAAAACAATCATGAACACTGACTGGGATCAATGGGACAATCAGCTAACACAGACAGAGACACCACACCACTCATCAAGTGGACAAGGTACCATATTGGACTAGAAGCATGCACATGCACAATCCCGAAAAGTGACAGGTCAAAAATAGGAGGACAAACCACCTATGTTCACTGAAAACAAGCCCAGCAACAAGAATCCACCTTGCTGCATGTGACAGACACAAAAGCAATGCACACCACACATACAACACACATCTGAATGTATCACACAGCAACAGCCACTCACACACATCATGCAAATAGAACATCACACACAGCAGCTGTCAGTAGAAAGAGCCAACACAGGCCAAACACTGCATACATCCACAACAAAAACACAACAGATGCACAACCCAATCTATCACACTGCAAACTCAGCTGGACATCAGGGGGATGCACACCAGGCAAGTATAAGGCAACATACACTGACAATACTGCATGCACACCAAGAATTGTGTGCACAGCAAATCAGTAGCACACACATCTCAGTGCCACACCATGTACTCCCATAACACAAATCATCAGAGCACACAGAGAACATCACACTCAGGAAGGGTAGCAGTACCTCAGCAAACACACATACAGCTTACCCAACGCCCACAGATGCAGGTGGTGGCCCTCCCTCTGGTGATCTGATGGATCTGGTGGTACGCTTGGCCTGGCCTTGCCTTTAACCCTCCATCCCCTGTTGACCAGGTGAACCCCCCACAGTGCCCTCCTGTCCCAGCTTCACAGGGGTGTGGGTGGGAGTTGAGGTTGTGGGTGAATCTGCCTTAGAGAGCTCTTTCTGTGGACTCTTTGCAGGCACCAGCTTCGCAGCAGGCACAGCAACTATTTGTCTGTCTTTGGGAGCAGGTTTTGGGACGGAAGTGTCCTTGGATGGGGCTGAGTTCAATGCATGTGAGCCTGAGGCCTGCTTTTTGGCTTGATGCCCCCGAGTGTCACCTGAAGGGCCTTTGGCTTTTTTCCACTCCTCTGTGATGTTTTTTTTGGTTTTGGGGATGGAGTCTGCGCTCTGGGCCACTTGGAGTGCTGCTGTTTTGTGCTGCATGTGGAGTACTTTGAGCCTGAGGGCTGTGGGATGTGGTCACTCTTGTCAGGTGTTGCCACTGGCAGGGTGGTTGCCGAAGGGACTGGAGCTGGACTCTGAGTCTGTGACAGGTGAATGGCTGCTGTCACTGTGGATGACAAAGACTGGACAGTTCTCTGTAGCCCACCCATGTCAGAATGAATTCCCTCCATGAAGGCATTTACCTGTGCCAACTTCTTGTCATGATCCTGGAAAGCATTAAGGAGAGTAGTCTGACCCACACACAGCTGGCGCAAAAGGTCCACCACCTCAACACTGAGGGAAGAAGGGGAGACAGGGGCAGGTGCAGCGGTGTTTGGGGGAAGGACACTACCCTTCTTACTGCTGCAGGCATGAGCAGCACTAGTGGAAGTAGCCAGGAGGGTAGGCACTGGATGATGTGTGCTGAAAGAAGAGGCAGATTTCCCACTCCCTGTGCCCGTCAACATCAAAGAGTCACCGGTGGCATCAGATTACGTTGAGGTTGGTGTCTCTGGGCGTGATTCTTCCAGGGCACTCCTGTCCCCCTCCTAGGCGCTGGTCACATCAGTGAGATCATGTGTAGCAGTCGTGCCAGAAGCTTCTCCACTGGTGTCCATCCCCTGTCCTTCTGTGCCCTTGGTAGATACTGCAAGAGACAGAGACGTAGGTTCAGTTTAGTGCCATACTCACAAACATCATATGCAAACAAAGCACAAAACAAGATGATGATACCCCCATGTTGCATACACCCCTGTGCAGTCTGCATGTGCAACCTTAATGCAAAAATCAAAAGATGCATGGTAACATGCATACTTGGTATTAATGACCCATGGGATGTTAACACAGCCAAATAGCTTTCCCGTGCCTCCATGTAACCTGACATACAGATCCCTGTAAGCATACGTACGTGCCTGTAGGTGAAAAAGATGTACATCTCAACTTGTTGTCACAGTCACATATGGAGTCTCTTTGAGGGAACATCACAGATACACACTCCCAAATGTCCTTTTGCAATGTCCATAAGCTCCAGCTATCCACCATGTTGTGCTTTGAAGCACAACCACAGTTATCCATTGGTGTCAGATGTGTAGTTCTCACAATTTCGATGTCAGGCACAGCACACATCGACAAAAGCACACTAAGATGAGGCACACTGCCGTTCACTGCCCAGTGATGTCCATGACTCCCCTAATGCAGCAGATGCCATAAGGCCACATCTCAGCATGCAATATCAAGGGCCATTACATTAAACGCATGAGAAAGTACATGTGGCGTCAATGCATGACAGCTGCACTCAACACAGAGGCCACTTACAAGCCATAGCATCACACTATAAACTTCACAGAGCTTCGCACTGGCTCAGGGTTGGGATACATGCAGTCACTCACACCCAAATTCACACTTTGCAGAATACTCACCCCCAACTTGCTGCTGATGGGCCCTTAAGCATCCATCCAGCTCTGGCTGTATCACTGCAAAGATGCGGGGCATTAGTGGTGTCATGCTCCTGCACGCCAACCTGCCAGTCCGAGGGAGCAGCCCCAGCATCTTCTCTGCCACATTTTTGCTCAGCCGGCAGATGTAATCCCACCTCTTGTGACAGTGTGTGTGCCGTCGGTTGGAGACACCCAGAGCCCGCAAATAGTGTGCAATGGCCCTCCATAAGGCCTTACACTGGTGGACTTTAAGCTGGAGGCATGGGAGACAAGAAGAGGAAATATCAGTAACAATGGGTTATGTACCACCGTGTCTCAGAACAGAAGCATGGACAAACTTAGCACAGCTATTCAGAGATGTTTAGCAGGAGCCATACTTTTTTTTTTTTTTTTTTTTAAGGGAACAATGGTCCTTGTGAGGAGTAATTTAAGAAACCACAGAATAAATATAGAAATAAATCAATTCTATATATAAGCTATCCAGCCGGATATTACGATTTAATGAAAATTAAACAATGTCAAGAAACAAAATTAGTAAGTAGTGGGATACAGTCCTGTATCCGATTTTACATAAATAAACACAAGGTTGACAATTGACAATTCACAAGGAAAATTTTTGAACCAAAAAAACATGAAGCAGGGGCCATACAGCATAACACGTAGTACATTGGCATAAGACAATCATACCCAAATGCATGCAGGTATGAGGATGGACACAGTACCTGGCCATCTCATGCACATGCAGAATGCCAGCACAGAAAGCAATGTGAAGAAAGCCCACATGTTCAATGCAGTTTGTGAGGGAGCAAGACATACATCACATTGTAAATGATGTTTCGGGGCTGAATCTCTGTGTCCAGCAATGCACACCCCTCAATGTCCTTGGGCTGTGAATGGCTCACTGTGTCATGGAGGTCTCATTTAGGGACATGATCTTACATTATCACACCCTTCTCACAAGGTCCGTCTTGTGCAATCCACAGGCCTAAGTTACCTCATTGATGAATAGGGTAGCAGACAACACATATGTCTCACTCTGTCCATTCAGTGATGGCTCCCTGTCAAATTCGGCAGTAACTGTGCAGGCCAGGGGGGCTCACACTGAGGTTTAACGTGGGCCATCCGAACTGCCACATGCATGTACAATATAAGAGGGCAAACAGTGCCTACACATGCGAGTCAGTACACATAATGAAAATAATGGAAGGGGGGATGTTTCTGAAGTACAACAATCTGCTGGGTCATATGGGAATTTCCACCAAGAGTGTCACTCTCTGGCAGTTCACTCTTGTGCATACTGCTCACAGATCCATGGTAGCAATACAAAGTCAAACACACTTCCATCAGTACCCTCTGGACGGAAAGTCTTTGTAATGTCACAAAGGAGCCTGTGAAAATCTCATGGACTCATACATCCATTAGCACAGGCAATGTCTGTCCTAACTCCCACTTTCCAAACTTGCAGTGTCACTGTATGGCTGCAAAAACACTGCATGTCCCTCCCATCCTGAAATGCAGCCCGGAAAAGGTGTAAATTAGGCTACAAACCCCATTTTCCTGAAGTCAGCATGCTAAGCAGTGTATCTCACAAACCCACACTCTCAAGCACCTACTGCAGCAGATCAACTTCATGTGTGCACTGTCTGCACTCTCACTTCCACTCTGAAACACTTACCATGACATCTGGAGCACCATATAGCCTCCCGCACTGTGAGAGCACCTCGTCCACAAGGACCTCCAGCTCTGCTGTGGTGAAGGGATGGGCCCCGATGTTCTCAGTTCTCGCCATCATTGGTTCCAGGAGACAGGAACAGCAGCAGTTGGTGGTGAAGAGTGTCAGTCAGCAGTGTCTGGAAGCAGTGGAAATGTTTGGTTCTCTCCCAAACATATATAGCCCCCTGGGGTTGTTTCAGTGGTACTCAGCTACTGCAATTGGTGTTCCAGGTCAGCTTTTTTCAAATGTAACCAATGACCGGCCCCGCGTGGAGGTGCACTCCCACCGCAATTTTCAAATGTGTACATCACTACTGCGGTTGCGGTTCCCATTGGCTGTAAGGGCATGGGCATTGGCGGTGACACACCGCAGGGGCCAGTCGGTCGATACCGCTGTCGTGCATCTTTCAATTGCATCCAATAAACGCCCCCGTGGTAGCAGATCATGCATCACGCGATTTTCAAATGTGTACATTACTACCGCGATTGCGGTTCCCATTGGCTGTAAGGGCATAGGCATTGGCGGTGACACACCGCAAGGGCAAGGCGGTCGCTACCGCGATCGTGCATCTTTCAATTGAATCCAATGACTGGCCCAGCACCTCGCCTACCACGATTTTCAAAAGTGCATTTTTCTACCATGATTGCGGTTCCCTTTGGCTGTAAGGGCATGGGCATTGGCGGTGTCACACCGCAGTGGTAAGGCAGTTGATATCGCGATTTGGCTGCTTGACATTGGTGCCTAGGGCCGTGATTGTGGTGGCGGAGCACGCCAACCACCATTTTCGAATGTGTATATCACTACCGCGATGGTGGATCCCATTGGCTGTAAGGGCATGGGCATTGGCGGTGTTGCACCGCGGGGTCCAGGTGGTTGCTACCGCGATTTGGCCGCTTGACATTGGGGCCAATGGCCTTGATTTCGGTGGTGGTGCAAGCTTATGGCACCTATGGACACATCCTGCTGTAGAAGTGGCAGTGGCCAGGTTTCAACATTGAACAGTAGACACTATGAATCTTGCCACCTGATAGTGCAAACCAATGCTAGTGTTACATTTAACTCACTGATGAATACACATGCCATGTCAGTGCACAGGATTACATGCATTGGCATGTACTCCCTCACATGTCACTTATGATATTGTTGTGCATGTACACAGATCTGTGGTGTGATGGACTCTCAAATATGTGCACGTCAATGTGTGCGATGGCTAAGCGACACACAGTAATGAAGGTCGGACTACGTAATGTGACTATTTCACTGTGTACATTGCTGAGCTCCTGCACATACTAGATCTTTCTGCACACACTGTGCTCATTGTGATGTTAATGCGTGCCCTGTCTGACTTACGCAAGATGGTGTGGCCGGTACAGCAGCTACGTAGAAGCCAGCAGTGTTGCTGTTTCACACATGTGCTGTGTCAACTACTCTCAGGGCTGATGACTCAGGATCTTGAAATGTACCTTTTGGCATTCACATGGTCTGAATCTGTTTTTGGGGTACTCACTGTGTGAATACTGGACAAGTGTATGACTAGTTTAGATCAAGGTGTCCCTACATGTAGTTTCATGCCAGTCATTGTTGTGTCAGTCAAAACGTAAGTTGCTGTACTCATCTCAGAGGCGAATTGAATTGACATGTGTTCCCTTTCATCTCACCTAGGAGGCAACCAAATGTGCATCGTCCATTCACAGTGCTTGCGGACATGGAGGATGAGGACATCATATGGAAATTCCGTTTGGATCGACCTACCCTTCAAGATCTATGTGCTCGGTTGGAGTCCCATCTGAGGCCTCGCAGAACCTATCCGACTGCTTTGACACCAACGTGGAAGGTGATGGTGGCCCTGCATTTTTTTGCTACTGGTTCATTCCAGTACACAGTGGGATGTCGCAACTTATGTTCAGCATGGTATTACGTGATGTCCTGTCCGCTATGATGGCCTACAAGTACAGATACATCCATTTCCCAGGGAGGCATGAATTGGCGGCTGTGAAGGGTGATTTCTGTGACCTTGGCCACATCCCTAATGTTGTTGGTGCCATTGACTGCACACATGTTGGCCTGGTTTCACCACAGGCACGTGAGCACATCTACAGGAATAGGAAGCATTTCCATTCCATCAATGTGCAATTGGTATGCCAGGCAGATATGATAATCTCACATGTCTGTGCCAAATATCCAGGATCAGCCCATGACTCCCACATCCTTTATAACAGCATTGCACCACAGCTGATGGCAAATCTGTATCCGGAGCGTGCATGGATTGTGGGTGAGTACGCAGAGTCAAGTAGCATGCTGTATGTGTGACATGCTGTCCTCTGTTACAGTTATATAACAAAATTGTTCTGTGTATATCACACCTAGGTGACTCTGCATATCCCAACCTGCCTTGGTTGCGGAATCCCAGGACCCTGGGTGAAGTCCGCTACAATGATGTCCATGGGACGACATGTCGTGTGGTGGAGCGTACTTTTGGTCTCCTGAAGTCTCGGTTCCGGTGCCAGGACAGGACCAAAGGTGCACTAATGTAATCTCCCAAAAAGGTGTGTCAGATCGTAGTTGCATTCTGCATGCTCCACAACCTGGCCTTGCGCAAAGAGATCCCCCTGCTCTTGGACGATGATGAGCAGCCGAGGCCCCCGCTTGCAAACCTACACATGTCCAGTGACGAGGACAGTGGAGAGAAGAAAGGTGTCGACCTGCTTCAACAGCTCATCGACCGCTACTTCCCTTGAAGATAAGTGACATTGTACGACGGTGCCATTGTCGGCAGTTTTTGTTGTTGTTGAAAAGGCCTAGGGGAGCTTTGTGACTGCTGCCTGTTGTTGGATCTGTGCTGAGGGCTAATGTTTATGGGACAGGGTAGTTATGCACAGCTACATGATGTCTATGTCGATATTGTTGCTCATTGTAATGTGTACAGGTTTGAGTGCACTGATAACAAGTTTTGTGTAATGGGTGTGATGCCATCACCTGACAAGTGAATGTTGTTCTCTTGTGTTTTCATAGGTCCCTTCAGCCTCTCAATGCCCCAAAACATTCAGTGCTCCTGGTACATTGTAATCAGAGTCAACATTGGACATCCTGTGATAAAAAGGGTGTAGACACGAAAAGATAGGTGTGAAAAGAGTGTTTATTTACAATAAATATATGTGACAGGGAAGTGATCATTTACAAAAAGGTGCAAAGTGAATCAATGAGTTGTCAGTGATGGTAGACGAGACAATGGAGTAGTCACCACATTGATGTGGTGACACAGTCCAACAAATGCCTGCCATGGCAGTGTGGGTAAGGATAGTCAACAAAGTCAATGGCAAGGTGAAGAGAGGTGTTATCATGGCTGGCTCTTTGACTGGTGTTTGGCTGGTGCTTTGCCGCGTGATCCTCCCTTGTTTTTCCTCTGACTGCCCCTTGAGCGTTTGGCAGGGGGGCCTCTGCTGTGGATTTAGAGGTATCTGAGGACTCATCCTGTTCCAGCCCACCCCTCTCTGTGGCCGCAGGTGAGGTGGTGGGCCTGTCATCCTGTGGGCCACTGGAGGGAGGTTGAGCTGTCCTTTGGGCCACAGGCCTGTCCCTCAGAACACCCATAAGCTGGCCCAAGAGGTCCACGATTAGGCCCATAAGCATGTCTATGGACCTCAGCAGCAGGCGGAGCTCATTCGATTTTTCCAGAGCCTAGCCCGTGTGTCCCTGGGCTTGTTTGTATGCCCCAAGGACTCTGGTGATGTTGGCCAGGGCTTCAGTCCCAGTGTCCTGTTGATTTTGTCTCCCAGTTGCCCTCCCACCTGCCCTGCTGTCCTGGACCTGTGGTATCACCACTCGACGCACCCGCTGACTCTCCCTGCCCTCCTCAGATTATGGGATGGTGTTGGTATCCTCTGAGGCAGGGACAGTGTTGCAGGCAGCACTGGTGGTGGTGGAGGCCGCACAGGTCATTACAGCAGTGGTCAGCGCAGTTGTTGTTGCTGAGGTGGTGGTGCTGGGGACAGTGGGGGCCTGGGACCTGGTGCACCCTGGCAGTCCTGATGGGCCAGGTTCTTGGTCCGCATCCGAGGAATTTAGGGAGTCTGTATCCGAGAGTCCATGTTCCGGGGGAGGGGAGACTGGCTCTGCAGGTTGGTGTAGTCTTCTGCAGCAGTCAATTCTTGGTCACCTGTAGAACAGAGAAGAAATGGTCAATGAAGTGCACCCCACAAGCTTGGTATCAGATGTTTGGATGTTACATGTTATACACCACACAGTTTACATTGATATCACTTTGTATGGCTGCACGGTACTGAGCATCATGACATGATGTGTAGGCACCTACATTCCTTGTCCATGGTGTGACATGTCAATAGATAGCATGCTCCACGTACAGCTTGTGTGATTACAAGGACATGTCATCATCTAACGATTAGCAGCACAACAACTTTAAGTGAAGCTTCTTTTTTGTTTACTCTGTTCATTCTGAGCATGTGCTAGCCATTGTTATCTAATGAATCCCTTTGTCATATCATGTTCTTTGCTTTATTTTTAAAACTGACCATGCTTGTTTTGTTTACATATGGGCCTCGATGGTCTGCCCCCATGGCACTTTCACATAGCATTCACTGATGTGCATGATTGTGCCCTCAATTTCTTCAACATGTGATTTGGTGAGTCAAACTTAAATTTCTGTGGCAGTAGCATACGCTTAGCTGTCTGCACACTGGAAGTGGCTATTGAATCTATGCTAAGTTGGGTGGTATGTGAGGGCTGGTGTGGTCTTATGGGTCTATTCTTTTTGAGAGGAATGGCAGGGTGCATGCACTGTCTACCTACCTATTCTGTGACACAGTTGAGGGGAATTGCTGACACATGTTTCTGGATGTAGGGGAGTGCTCCATCCTGCTGAGCAGTGGGACAAGGGTGCCTGGTGGGAGTTATTGTGCTGGCTGCCTATCCACAACCCTCCTCCCTGTTGAGACGGCTGCCTTCCTGTGAAGTGGAGCAGAGGATGGGAATAGGCTACACATGGCTCTTGGATGGGGGAGTGTTCCATCCTGCTCAGGGATGAGACAGGAGAGCATAAGATGGCTACCTACCTGTAAGTTTGAAGAGTGAAATGCAATGTCTACCACATGGTTGTGCGTGGGGGGTAGAGTGTACCATCCGGCTCAGCTTTGGGACAGGGGGGTCTGGTGACAGTTGTAGTGCTGGCTACCTATCTACACACACCCCTACCTGTTAAGATGGGTACCTACCTGTTGGTTTGATGAGGGCAATGCAATGGCTTACACATGCTTCTGGGTGTGGGGGAATGCTCCATCTTGCAGAGCAGTGGGACAAGGGGGCCTGGTGGGAGTTGTAGTGCTGCCTTGCCACCCACAAACACCCCTCCCTGTTAAGACGGCTACCTACCTGTACGATTGGTTGGTGAGATACAATGGCTGCCATATGCTTCTGGGTGTGGGGGAGTGCTCCATCTTGCAGAGCAGTGGGACAAGGAGGCCTGGTGGGAGTGATAGTGCTGCCTTGCCACCCACAAACACCCCTCCCTGTTAAGATGGCTACCTACCTGTTAGGTAAAGGTAAACAATGCAATGGCTGCCACATGATTCTGGGTGGGGGGAGTGCTCCATCTTACTCAGCTGTGGGACAAGGGGGGGTGGTGGGAATTGTAGTGCTGTCTTGCCACCCCCAAACACCCCTCCCTGTGAAAATGGCTACCTACCTGTTAGGTGAAGGTGAACAATTCAATGGCTGCCACATGCTTCTGGGTGGGAGGGAGTGCTCCATCTTGTAGAGCAGTGGGACAAGGAGGCCTGGTGGGAGTGATAGTGCTGCCTTGCCACCCACAAACACCCCTCCCTGTTAAGATGGCTACCTACCTATAAGTTTGGTTGGTGGGATACAATGGCTGCCACATGCTTCTTGATGTGGGGGTAGTGCTCCATTTTGCAGAGCAGTGGGACAAGGAGGCCTGGTGGGAGTTGTAGTGCTGCCATCCCACTCACAAACACCCCTCCCTGTTAAGATGGCTACCTACCTGTAGGTTTGGTTGGTGAGATGCAATGGCTGCCTCATGCTTTTGGGTGTGGGGAATGCTCCATCTTGCAGAGCAGTCGGACAAGGAGGCATGATGGGAGTTGTAATGCTGCCCTGCTACCCCCAAACACCCATCCCTGTAAAAATGGCCACCTACCTGTTAGGTGAAGGTGAACAATGGCTGACACATGGGTGTGGGGGTAGTGTGACATCTTGCTCAGCTTTGGGACTGGGGTGCCTGGTGGGAGTTGTAGTGCTGGCTGCCTGGACACATGTGTATAAAGATGGGTATGCAGTTCCTAAGGGTGAGGAGACATATAAGGTCAGCGAGTACTAGGTTCAATATGTAGGTTCAATAAGTGAATCCTATTATTGAAAGTGAGAGGGGTGACCCCTCTTTGGAACTGGAGCCCTCACACAACCAGCAAGCTAGGTGTCATGCTTCATCATCTGGGCTTGCTCCTCGTCGGGCCAGCGCTGCAATGCCTGACGGGCTCCCATAAATGGGGCTCTTTGTCGGAGATCTATTGTCCCTGACGTTTGGTGCAGTGGGGGTGAGGGGCCCACTAGTGTGGATGTAGTGTAAGTGAGTTAAAACATGCAACCTGGGAATATTGCTAGCTACCTTTGGGGTGATTCAGAGGGAGTGAATGTTAGATCTGTGAGACATGTGTTGGGGAGTTTGTGGTGCACATGAATGTATTTGGGCCTAGGAGGTGTAGCTTTGTAGTTGTGCAAGACAGTACATAGCAGTGTGATGGTAGTCATTTGTTGTTACTTACCAGCCTACACTCCCTCAGCTATTCCTGTGAGAATCTCTGGATGCAGTATGCCAAATACCTTCTCCTCCCATGCGGTGAATGTTCTTTGTGGAATGGGAGGGCCACCGCCAGTCATCTGAGCCAGCTTGAGGTTCTAGTTGTTCTTCTCTTTCACCTTGCTCCTGAGGTCATGCCACCTCTTCACGGTCTCCTTCTTGGTGCGTGGAACAGTCCCTACTGCATTGACCTTGCTGACTATCTTTCCCCACATTTGTGTTCTGGTGGCTAATGGTGTCTGTTGGACCAGGCTTCCAAACAAATGTGGTTCTACTCTGATTACCTCATCTACCATGACTGACAACTCACTGTCAGTGAATTGCAGCATTTTCTTCTATGCCATGGTGTGTAATGTGCAAATGGGTGAAAGGTGCAGGTGTGAAAGTGGTGGTGGTGATGTGTGTGGTGTGTGTGTTAGTTTGATGGTGTGCTGTGTGTAGATTTGCCTCTCCTTTCTGCTGTAGGGTTGGTTCCTTCAATGGTGGAGTTTTGCAAAGGATTCTGGTCAGGGAAGGGGCTGGTTGTATACTCAGCTATGTGGGTGTGTCAAAATGGAGTGTTCCTGTCAGGTGTGTTGTTTGGGTTGACCTGGGTTTTGTATTTTTTAGTTGCCATGGGGATGTGTCATTGGGATGTGTTAGGTGTTTTTTGAAGCTGAGCCAGTTCGATGGGTACACTTGGTAGGCATGTTGTGTGTTTTGTTAGTCGACTGCCATAATTGTTCCGGAGTGGCAGTGGCGGTGGGTATACAACCGCCCTTTCGCCGGCACTCCCATTCATCACTGGTTGCGATTGCTGCCGTCAGAAACAGCGGATCGTTCCGCTGTCACCTCAATTGCATCCTAATTTCACGTGCGGTCAATCCGCTGGCTGTGCGGCAGTTTTGGCTTTTTCCGCCGTGAATCGGTCTTTTTTGGCATCGTTCTGCCGCAGTCGGATTTTTCTGGCGGTTGATCTTAACCGGACTGGCAGTTTTGCCGTGGTACATGCGGACGGTTCATTTACGCATCCGCGGCGTTTGGAATGGTTTTCCGACCGCCATCCTAATCGACCCCATAGTTACTAGTGTAGGCCGACCTCAATGGAACATTGGGTGGCTAAAGGGAATCAGTCAGGTCTGCTGTAGAAGAGTACCGTAAATCCTGCTTGCAAAAAGCTGAAGAGTTGCACGTTGAGGATGAATAGCGCAGCCGAGGCAATGCGAGGCCCGTGTCGGCGATGCGTCACAGGGTGTTGGTTCAAAGGAGATGCGAAGCTGCGATGCCAGGTTCTGCATTGTCATCCAGGAAGCTGTCAACAAAGGGGTTTGCGATGTGACATCCTGTTGGTTCCAAAGGAGCTGTGGTGCTTGGGATGTGGAGTCCTGTGTTGTCATCGAGGCTGCTGTCAATGAGAGGCTTGCGATGAGATGGCTTGCATCAGGAATGCGTCGCGCAACAGCAGTAATGATGGGACTGCGAGGGTGATGCAAAGTCCTTAGACCAGATGGGAAAGTTCACTGAGCAGATGCCTGTTACAACAAAGCCTTAACATCTACCTATCTTTGAAATCTCCTCTCTACATGTGCTACTGCGTGACCTGTACAATGGTAGTGCCTTTGACACAATAGTGCTGCGAATGTGGCTTCCGGAGTAAACCGTCTTCTCTTTACACTCTCTATTCTGCCCTGGTGAAGAGGGAGAGCACAGTTTAGGGCACTTCTTTGTGTTGGGCCCGCATTTTCAATTGTGATGGTGGAAGTGGGAACTTCTTTATCTTGGTGCCACTTTCTTAACTGATGTCTACCCTCATTAGGCCCTGCCACGTATCAGACCCTCAATGGAAGTCTGTCATTTTTGTGAAAGTGCACCCTAAACACAAGTGTCAACAGGCTTACTTCTATGAACTGTATGGAGAATTAAAGTGATCAGAAGGAATATCCTGCAAGGAACAAGCATAAAGGAAAATGCATATGAAAATGTATGGGAAAAAGTTAGTAAATGCAAGGAAATAAGAAACCTCAGGGTACACAAACTGAATATTGAGTCTTTAGTAGTGTGCTACAAAACTATCATATCCAAAATATCAATTACAAAAACATTGTGAAGGGATATATATAAATTACCACTGGCGGTCACCAGTAGATAGTTATAGTTAGGACCTATTATCCATAGGAAAAACTGTTTTTGATTTGTCAATATCTTTGGTGCCATTTGACGAATCTTCGTGAAATGTTCCCAAAGAAAGGTTTACTCAGGTCAGGTTCTGTCTTGAAAGTGGTGGGGTGATGTGTCAAGTTGGGTCAGAGAAAAAGGGGGGTCCCTAAAAGCGTTTTCTACATGTTAATTTCCATAGGAACTTTAAACAAAGCTACAGCCTGAACTGCTGAACGGAATTATACCAAATTTAGCAAAAAGGTAGGTCTTGGTCTAGAAAGTGTGCTTTTTCTTAAATGGTGTAAATCCATTCAGTAGTTGCTGAGAAATTAAAAAAAATACAAATATCGATATCTGAGCAAAGAGTAGGGTTCGTGAACCCTCCTGAGCAAGAGCTCAATTCTGATTGGCTGCCAACATTCCAAACCAGGAAGTATTGGCAGCAATCTTGTGACTTGGTAACTGAGTCACAAGAAGAAGGGTGAAAAAAGGTAAAAAAACAAGAAAAGGGGGCAGGGTAGAAACACCCTGACCCCCTAGGCCTGCTCAGTGGTTCCCACAAGGACCCCAGGGCCAAAACAATGCGGTCTCCCGCACTCCGTTTGTTAAAAAGCCCCCGGGTGGGCCAGGTCCTGGGGGCAATTCTAATTATGGCCAGCCATGGGACCGCCACCTCCACGGGGCTTTATAATTTATGCACGGGGGCACGTGGCCCCCACAGCTCAGGGAGGCTGCCTCCCTGGGGCTTTATTTAAATAATGGCTGGGGCATCGCGGCCCCCCCAAACCCTGGGGACCACCACCTTCCCGGGGCTTTAGTAAAATTGGGTGGGGGGCTTTGCAGGCCTCCCCAAGCCCTGAGGACGCCCACCTCCCCGGGGCTATAACTAATAATTAATGTAGGGGGCTCAAGCCTCCCCAGACTGCCCAGGGGACAACTACCTCCCTGGGGCGAGGGGGCCACGTGGCCCCCCTCATGGAGCCCTTTATGGCCCTGGGGACCGCCACCGCATCAGGGCCGGCTCCTGCAATGTACCAGGGTGCCCACCCCCGGGACATTGCTGTTTGCTATGGCAGGGCAGGAGCAAGGCTCCTGCCCTGTCATAGCAAACCCTGATTTATTTTTTGGTAACCTGCTCTCGCATCCAAAGAGCAAAGTAGATTGCTTTTGCACAAGGGGAGCTGCTAGCGGCTCCCGCAGGAACTGGGGAGCCAGCTGGGAGTGTGGGGGCATTGGGGCTCCCCGCATACTCCCCAATGCTAAGGGCCAGCCCCCGGGGATGGGGTCCCTGGGGACAGAAGTGGCCCCCTCCCCTTTAATTAAAAATAATAGACTATTTTTAGTTATGTACTCTTTATAATTAGAGGTTTGAGAATTTATAGGATGAGCTCCCACAGCGATAGTTTGTAACACACTCGAAGCTTATTTTAGAGGTAAAATGACGAGCGCTATTTCTTTTAAAAATAAGAAAAACAGAAGCGAGGTGAGTAAGGTAGAAGATTAAATGAAAAATGCAGAGCTTGATATAACAAAATACATAGAGGAGGATATTAGGCTCCTGTTAGAGAAAAGGTTGCATGCATTGAAAGACCAAATAGAAGATATCCTCCATACTCGGAATAAGAAGTGATGGAATGCCCATTTGGCCCATTTTCAATATGGGAAGGGAGCAGGGAAGTTCTTAGCTTGGAAGATTATAGCCAACCAAAATATAAATCTAAATTTGGAGACCCAGCATTTTTTTTTACAGATTACATTAATAGTATTGCAAGCAATGGCCAGAAAGTGGTTCAGTATTAGAGGATTGACAAAATTAGACTATTATTCTAATTCAGCCCCCATCAGGGATTCACCAAGGACCTCGGAGTGCCTTAAAGACAAACTAGCCCTACCAATAAGGAAACTCCTATGTTGCACGTCCTGCGCGTGGGCATGCGCACGTGCAAGACATACAACATAGGTCTTTTTTCATTGAAGAAGGACACGAGGAGCAGGAAGGAGAATGGCCAGGCAGGGGAGGTGGCGGCTATGCAGGTAAGTGCCTTCTTTTTTAAATTTTTTGGTGGACCTCACATTTACAACACAGCATTTCCTTAAACTACACATTTCAATTACAAAAAATATCAATTTTTCAGATCAAAGCTTAGAAAATAATCAAGCCTTCTTAATGTAATAAATATATGTATATATACATTAAGACATAAGCAAACTAAAACAAAACAAAATAATTACAAACTTATTTTTTAAAAGAATTTTAAAACGCATTTAAACTGTTAAAACTGTCATTTAAAAAAAAAAAAACCTATGAACAATATGAAAATTTACCTCAACAGAAATGTAAAAACTAATGCATTTCAAAAAACAAATGTAAAAAATGTGATTGAATCCTAAATATGAAATTATAAAGTAATTTTAATTTTGCACAAAAAATATTATCAACATTGAAATAGAAAATACATTTTGAATGAAGCAATAATATAAATTGTATACATACATTTGCCATATGAAAGGTAAAATCTCACATAGTTACTGAAAAGCAGTACTGAAAACACCAAACAATATATTTGCATAATCATTAAAATAACAACCATATGTATTTTTCTATGTTTAAAATTCAATATACACATAAATAAAATAAATTAAAAAATTCAAGAAATAGAAAGAAAAATAAATTCATATTACTTGTTTCAAACATTACAAAATTGAATTTCAAACTGTTACAAAAGTTATCAAACCAACACAACAAAATGTAAATAAACACAATAATAAATCACTTCCAAAAATTCCAGAAATCCTTCCCAATCTGAACCCCTCCAAATCCTGCATCCAGCTCCTAAAACTATATTTACACAATATAAAGTTTACAAATAAATGTAATAAAAACAAATAAAACAATATAATACAATACAATTAAATGCAATGATATAAAAAAACAATAATAAAAAAGTATTTTAAAAAAACATAGGGCCCGATTATGAGTTTGGTGGTCCGATAGACTGCCAAATCCATGGTGTGGCAACCGCTGCACTGGCAGTCCGACAGCTGTATTATGACTTTGGCAGTCGGACTACCATAGGACCGCTGCTATCGCCAGGGATCCGCGATCCCTGGCAGTCTGAGGTCACAATAGAATATTCTGAGTTATCTCACTTCCCTTCTTTTCATGGTGGTGAGCCCGCCATGAAATGGGCGGTGGTGAGGAAACTAAGGGAGCCCTGGGCCCCCTTGTGCCTCTGTCCATTGAGGTGCATGGAGGGGGACACATGTTCTTCCCCCCTGTCCGTCTGCACCCCCAGTTCCTGCAAGGCATGGTCCATGCCATGCTGGAACACGCTGTGGAGTTTACTTCAGAACTCTGAGACATTTTATTATGTGGTGCTAAGACTCATATCTTTCATAGCAGGAATCTGTGGTTATAGGTCACATATATTTAAATATTATAAGCTGGTGGCAATAGCACCAGTGTAGTTATGGTTACCAGAGATAAGCAGTAAAGGGCTTTTACTGCTTAAAATATTTTGCATTGTTCAATGGCTTTCTGGGGCTTGGTGTATAACTGTTTAGTAGTTTAAAAAAGGTCTCAAGTCGGACATGAAGAGGTTAAACTTTAGACATATCAGGGCAGAAAATGCAGATTGGTTACTCTAAGAATGATTTCTGAATTTATTTTACGCAATATGCATTTTTGTGTCAATATTAATTTGAGGACGCCTTTTGTGCTAAAATATAGTGCTAAATGACAAACTTGAATTTCTGTTAAATATGTGTAATTTTGCATATTTTGCTCAATTTACATATAATGTGGAAGAAATGTTTAAAAAAAATCACAAAACTCTACATTGGATGAAGGGGCTATTCCTCCATTCTGCATTGCGGGTTTGTGACTATGACTGAGGAGTCACAAATCCAATGAACCCTAATTGGCTAGTCATCAGAGAAACATTTCTGTTCGACCACTATTACCCAAGATGGTGCACTGTGCTACACCATAATCCCCTTTCCCATGTGAGGGGGTCCCCAAAGGTACCCGCCGTAATAAGCCATATATTAAAAAATACATTTTATCACAGGCTTCATGGATCTGATGTTTAGTTTTTAAAAGGTTGTGCTTTTTCAGTGAATTTGTAAGGTTTTTTAACATAAGTTAAAAGCTTACTACCTTCCTCACAGATAACTCCACAAGGCTGATGGAATATATATCATAATTGTGATAGAGTACTCGTCTGCCTAACTCTAAATCAAGCCCTTAGTATCCACTGTCCTGGCCGGTCCTATTGCTTTGAGATGCAGTTATATATATATTTTTTAAGTGATGTTACTGTGAAAACCCACATGTGAAAATCCAAATTTCTGAACTTAATCAGATGTTAACAAATCAGTAAGGGTGGGCAGAGCTCGCGTAGTGGCACTTTGTGGAAGTGCACGGAGTTACTCAGTAACTCCGTGAAATTCCACATAGTTCCACGGCCTGACGGAGTGCCACCCCATGCTCCTCCCTCCACTCCTGCACATCCCCACTAAAACCCCAGCCCCTGCACCTCCTCCTGCTAAAGCACAGACCCCATCTCGATACAGCCCAGCCCCCCTGGCCCGCTCCTGCAAAAGTCCTGCACCCCCCTCTCCCGCGTAGTAATAGGCTAAAGTAAAGACAGTTACCTTCGTGGCAAATCGGTGTCCTCTGTCCTGCTCCTGAGGCTGGGCCTGGCTCCACTTCCGCTGCTCAGTGAGAATTTCAGGAAGAACTGCAGTGTGCATGGGGTACTGCGTGAAGGCAAGTTTTAATCTGAAATTTCGGGAGTATCCCAGGAGTACTCTTGACTTAATCCTGCAATCCTGGTATATGCCAGTAGTACCATAAGAGGATTTCACATTTATTCATATCGAAGTCCCTCTGATATGGTCCCAAGGTGTTTAACCAAATGTTTCCTTCTTACTTCTGAGAGGTCAATAGGCACAGATATTGAAAGCGCCATGGAACTCCCAAATGCTAAGGCAACTCTCTTCAATTACTACCTTGGCACAAAGAGAGTATAGTGAATTATCATAAGCAGTACTTATAATCTAACACTGCTAACACATTAATGTTCAGCCAAGTGGTAACATGGTTTGCAAGATTAGAACTAAACACAAAATGTGATAGGAGGATTACTTGCAAATAGTCTATACCACAATCAATATCAATATTAATATCCATGAAATTGTTTTGTTGTCTAAATAACTGCTAATCGCTCTGGGTAGCATTACAACTGATCACATTTCACCCACTGTGCCACCCTACGTTATGGAGATCAGTACTGAACCTGCCCCTCATGGAAACAGTCCATCCAGACTACTAGGTGAGGCCACTCCAGAAGGAAACACACACAACTCCAGACCCCTTTCAGCCTTTTTTGCCTGGTTAATGGTGTATGGCTTGGATCAAGTGGCACAGTGAGCCAGGTACCCACATCTGGCATAAACATGACTTCTTAAGGCATTACATCAAGCAACCAAGGTGAAGGAGAAACTCTGTCACAGCGTTAATTATTTAAATATAGCAGATTTTTTTTAAACTGGCTGGTCACACCTGAAATAAGGACGAGGCGCCCTCACATTGTGAGGACTGTATTAAGGAACACCCACACTCAGAGTAATTAAGAATACCGGTGAAAAATCGTTACATTTATTAAGAAGCATTTTATTTGGCCTTGTTTTCTCAGACTTGAGACAGCAGGTGAGACTTCCTCATAGTTGGATTCTTATGCACAATACCACTTCAAACCATTTTCTAGTGCATCTACTACCATGCAAAAGCCCAAAAAATAAAGCTTGAAGTATGCGCCTTTTTGCACATTTTCTTAAATACGTAAAAGAATCGGACGAACCTCGAACTTAAATAAAGGTTTTTCAAAGTATTTAGAAAAATAGTTCAAATGAAACCCTTTAAAGCAGATCATTTGTTGAATCGTTTGAAAAAAAGCTCAGTATATGGGTGACAAGTAGGCCTGGGCAAAAATTTCGTTCCGTTCGCGGAAATTGCGATAATTTGACATTTTTGCGTTCCGCGGAGAGCGCGAAAATGTCAAAAATTCCGGTTTCCGCAGCTTGGCGATAATTTGTTTCTTGCTCGCGCTGTAAAATGATACATTCTCGCGCGCGCGCGATCGCCTTACCTGAATCCCTGCGTTCGCCGACAAGTTTTCTTGATCCGGTCGCGTTCTCCATGAGATGTTGTATTGTTTTTAGCCATTTGCGCTGTCTCGCGACAGTTCGCGCCCGCAGTGACGTCATGCGTCGCGCGATCACGTCTTTCTTCTCGCGATCATGCACCGCAACTCAAAACAAGATGGCCGCGCCCGCAAGCAACCACATGGGTAAGTTGGCGACCCGCAACCATGCAGAAAATCTCGCGAACATGCCGGAAAAAAACTTCCGCATCTTCGCGATATTTCTGCTTGTTTGCGATAATTTTAAACATTCTCGCGATAATTTGCGAAGGTTAATTCCGCAAATTCCGCCCACCCCTAGTGACAAGTAAATAAATCACATTGAGGGCTCTGAATAGAGAAGATTTAATTGCCCTGTGCAATGAGTTGTGCTCTGCTTGGCCCCAAAGCAGAGTGATTGTTGCATTCTCTTTAATTTAGTTTTTCTTGCTCCGTCGTTGTCCATATAAATGTCACATTCTGTCAGTCTGTATAGCAGCAACAACAAACCGTGTCGAGATATAATTGTGTTTAGCTTTCGCATTTACAGAAGGTCACTTCATAATTTGCTTTGCTCATTTTAAAAATGGCCAGGACGAATGTACTGCCTTTCTGAATAAGACAGTGTAACCCATGTCATTTTGTCGCAGACGCAGTTATTTTCCATTTGAAAAAAAATGAGACAGACGTTTAGCCGCATGCCCTTTGCTATCCCCATCATGTTTTTTTTGCAGTAAGCGCATATTCCACCTTCCATTCCATTTAGAACAAGTGAACGCACTGTAATGAAAAGCTGACAGATGCTGGCAATACAAGCGGACGATGTGCTGGTTTGCTGCTGCGGTAGCATGTCTGATAAGTGGCCTCATATAATGTGTGACACATCAGTCACTCCTGGCTTTTTAGCCAAGAGAGTGCTGCAGTACAGGGAGTTGCTGTTTTGATATTAACCTTGTCAGTAGAGACAAAAATACCAGCATGTAAAGCGTTAGAAGCTAGGCAAAATGTGCGGATAACTGCGGTGGAGCACTGGTCGCCTACAGACGCCAGGTTTGACCCAATTGGAAGTTTTATCTTAAGACTTAGTCTCTGAAATGAAAGTCAAAAATCCTCAGCAGGGCAAGGCAGCAGGCTGTGGCAGAGGAGGGTTTGATGTCACCAGATAACAGCTGGATGAGGTCTCAACAAATCAGTGGTATAACAAAAGCTGTAACATCCCCTGCAGTGCGAGGGGGCGCATGAACTCTGGGGGCCCCCTCCAGTATTGGCTGGTCCCAGGCCTGAGAGCTCCAGACTGGGTCTGGAGCACGGAGGACCCTTGTATGTACTTTGCAGAGGGGCCCTCAAGTTTTGTTACGCCACTGCAATGCACTTCATTGCTTACCAGAGCTAAATTGCTTGGTCTCTATCCCTAAAACATGGTAACTTTGGTTTACACCTCATTGGCATACTTAATGTACTTATAAATCCTTAGTAAAGTGGTATGCCTTTTACCCAAGGCCTGTAAATTAAATGCTACTCGTGGGTGTGCAGCACCTATTGTGCCACCCACTTAAGTAGTCCATTTAAACATGTCCCAGGCCTGCCATTGTAGCCTATATGCAGTTTTAAACTGCCAATTCGGCTTGGCAATAAAACATTCTCACCAAGTCTTAAACTTCTCTTTAATTTCATACAGGTCACTCCTAAGGTAGGCCCTAGGTAGCCCATAGGGCAGGGTGCATTGTAATTAAAAGGTTGGACATGAACTTTGACATTTTAAATGTCCTGGCCTATCTCTCCAATTGAATAACTTTGGGTTGCTTTATTACATTTAATAAGAGCTAACAATTGATTAGGAACACGTAAGCAATTTATGCTTGGTATGTGAGAAATTTTAATTGAAAATCCTCTTTAATGGTAAAGTTGGATTTTAACTTACAATCTTGATAATAGTGCTGGAATAAGCTCCTAGTTGGGTTAACGATGCTATGTGCGCACCAGGGGTGGCGTCTTCATTCTGGACATCAGTTAGAACAAGTATTAGTAGCACTTCCCACACTGGGGCGCCGATCACGATCCTGTAAAAACCGGGTACGAACCGTCGGACGGAGCATATTCTCCGTCCGACGCGTACCCAGTCGTCAAAATATACAAACATGGAATTACGATTCGCACGGGAACACCATTTCCGTACGAATCGTAAAAGACCCCGACCGAACAAAATAAACCTACAAATGCGATCCGGGAAAGCGCCGACCTAACGTCGGGACGCTCGCAGCCTGCCATTCACGAACCAGGAATTACGATTCGCACCGACGTCATCCCGCACGGTGAATATTTTCCGGCAGCCAAAAACTGCCGGGAAATCAGGACGACGCGAACAAGGACTACCAGTACGCGACGGACAGACAGGACGACGCGAACAAGGAGGACCAGTACGCGACAGGACGACGCGAACAAGGAGTACCAGTACGCGACGGACAGACAGGACGACGCGAACAAGGAGGACCAGTACGCGACAGGACGACGCGAACAAGGAGGACCAGTACGCGACGGACAGACATGGACCCGAACCTACGAGTCATTCCGGCCCTCATAGCAGTCGACCTCCTCCACAGGTTCGGACGCAGACGCCGTAGAAGGTCAGGACAACTAAGGGAGGGGGGAAAGTGGGGTGGGGGGGGTGGCAGGACCAGGGCAGGCCACAAACCCCCCACCAAAGTCACACAGCACACATGCCCTGGACATACCTGACTCCCAGGCCCTGGTCACTACGAGGGGGTGGGGGCGTGTCCAGATAAGCCAGCGACCGCCACAACGGAAGTCCGTCACAACGCGAACAGGCAACACAACCAGACAGGTACGTCCCGTACCCACGCCTGAAGAGCGTGGGTACGAGTCGAACCACGCCCACACCCACGTCACCCCAACAATGGCGGGACGGCTCGTACCCACGTGGCAAAGGCCTGGGTACGGCCCGCACAAGCATCACATAGCGTGGGGACGGATATGTACGGACCCTACCCTCACCCCGTATGCATGGAGCGTACCCCCCACCCCAACAGTGTAAGTACAACACGTACCCACACCCGCGTACGTATGGAGCGTACCCCCACCCCAACAGCGTAAGTACGACCCGTACCCACACCCGCGTACGTATGGAGCGTACCCCCACCCCAACAGTGTAAGTACGACCCGTACCCACCCGCGTACGTATGGAGCGTACCCCCACCCCAACAGTGTAAGTACGACTCGTACCCCCACCCGCGTACGTATGGAGCGTACCCCCACCCCAACAGTGTAAGTACGACTCGTACCCCCACCCGCGTACGTATGGAGCGTACACCCACCCCAACAGTGTAAGTACGACTCGTACCCCCACCCGCGTACGTATGGAGCGTACCCCCACCCCAACAGTGTAAGTACGACTCGTACCCCCACCCGCGTACGTATGGAGCGTACCCCCACCCCAACAGTGTAAGTACGACTCGTACCCCCACCCGCGTACGTATGGAGCGTACACCCACCCCAACAGTGTAAGTACGACTCGTACCCCCACCTGCGAACGTATGGAGCGTAGCCCCACCCCAACAGTGTAAGTACGACCCGTACCCACACCCGCGTACGTATGGAGCGTAGCCCCACCCCAACAGTGCAAGTACGACCCGTACCCACCCGCGTACGTATGGAGCGTACCCCCACCCCAACAGTGTAAGTACGACTCGTACCCCAACCCGCGTACGTATGGAGCGTACACCCACCCCAACAGTGTAAGTACGACTCATACCCCCACCCGCGTACGTATGGAGCGTAGCCCCACCCCAACAGTGTAAGTACGACTCGTACCCTCACCTCGAATGCATGGAGCGTAGCCCCACCCCAACAGTGTAAGTACGACACGTACCCCCACCTCGAATGCATGGAGCGTACCCACATCCGTGAATGTCATGAGCGTACATATTGTGAAATTGAAGAGGTGGGTGCAGAGTCCTCCCAGCAGTGCCCTGTGACAGGAGGGGTGTGTGCAGAGTCCTCCCAGCAGTGCCCTGTGACAGGAGGGGTGTGTGCAGAGTCCTCCCAGCAGTGCCCTGAGACAGGAGGGGTGTGTGCAGAGTCCTCCCAGCAGTGGCCTGAGACAGGAGGGGTGTGTGCAGAGTCCTCCCAGCAGTGCCCAGACACAGGAGGGGTGTGTGCAGAGTCCACCCAGCAGTGCCCTGAGACAGGAGGGGTGTGTGCAGAGTCCTCCCAGCAGTGCCCAGACACAGGAGGGGTGTGTGCAGAGTCCTCCCAGCAGTGCCCAGACACAGGAGGGGTGTGTGCAGAGTCCTCCCAGCAGTGCCCTGTAACAGGAGGGGTGTGTGCAGAGTCCTCGCAGCAGTGCCCTGAGACAGGAGGGGGGGGGCCATCACTCCCAGCAGTGCCCTGAGACAGGAGGGGTGGGGGCCTATCACTCCCAGCAGTGCCCTGAGACAGGAGGGGTGGGGGCCTATCACTCCCAGCAGTGCCCTGAGACAGGAGGGGTGGGTGCCTATCACTCCCAGCAGTGCCCTGAGACAGGAGGGGTGGGGGCCCATCACTCCCAGCAGTGCCCATGGAATGCAAAGGGTGGAGTAGTCACAGATACCATGCCCACAAATGTCAGTCAGGTGCACAAAGACCCTGCAGTACATGTACCACATGTGTTCGAGGCTGGGAGTATACGCATGCATAGCCAGAAAAGAAAACATGTACACATGAAGTCATGTCAATAGGCCACATACACAAGTACAATGACTACCAAGGATGCCACGAATGACGCAGGTGGAGACATCGCTCAGCATGCATGTGCAAAGGTGAAGGACTACGTCACACACCCAGCTAATGGACACACAGCTCTGTGCCAAAGTCAGGGGACACCCTGCAGGGAAGAAGTCAGGGTACACAGAGGAAGGAATACACCTTGGGACAATTGCAACATGCAGCAACTGCTTACATGAATGGAGAAAGGTAGCTAACACCGTGTGATGGCACACAGATCCCAGGGTCCCCCTATGAGCAGCACACTACTACATTTCCCACACACCCAACACATGACCAACACCCACAACCATGTAGCAGCCCCACCAACAGCAAGGCCAGCTATGCAGGAGTGTTCCAAGGGCAAAAATAAATAGCTTTATTCAGCATGAGAAAAAAACTAGTATGACGTGAGTCCAATTTTAACAAAGGCCATAGGGCAGTCCAGGAGTCCCAGCTGGATGGGGGACACAGTGGGATGCGTGTCCCCTAGCTTGCCTGCACAGTTACAATCCGTTGTCTTCCACAGGGGTCAGGGCATCATATGGGGGGGAAGAAACAGGCACCGCAGGGACAGGAGGGTGAAGGGTAGGTGTCGTGGGTGCAGGGATGGAGGACTCCACCACAGGGGGTGGGGCAGGGCCAAAGGCGGAGGCCAGGATCTCGCTGCACACCTTAGCAAGGTCCTCCAGGGACTCCCCTGCACCCGAAGGAACCACAGGCCCCAAGGAGGGGGGGGGGTCAGAGGGATGGGTCGCAGCGCCACTGTGGGAGGGTGTGGACAGGGGTGGGGAATCAAGCACCCTGACCGGGGACCTCCTTGACCGCTTGCGGGGTGGTGTCACTGTGGGGCTCAGGGACAGAGCGGCCATGAAGTAGTCTTTGGGGGAGATGTGGCCAGGAGAGCTGAGGGGAGGGGATTTGGAGGGAGTGGATTGGGTGGAATGCGCACTCCCACTCTGGCTGCGTGTCACACGTTTGCCCCCCGACCCAGTGGGTGTGCCTACTGCACCCTGTGTGTGCATATCAGGAGGTGTGCGGCGGACCTTCCCTGCTGGTGTGGTGCCTGTGTCTGTTGTGGTGGGTGCATGCTTACGTCTGGGTGTATGTTGGACAGGCATGGGAGTGGGAAGTGTGGAAGGAGCAGGGGTAGGGGGTGGGACGTAGCGCTGCAGGAGACCCACTGCTGCAGTCAGTGTGGAGTCTATGGACCTCAGCAAGTTGCGTTGGTCAGCCTGCGATGAATGAATGCCCTCCAAGTATGCCTCCATGTTGTTGAGGACCTGGCTGTGGCCATGGAGGACATTAAGGATCGCAGTCTGACCAATCTGCAACTGCCGCTGGATGTCCACAGACTCAGCATTGGCGGCAGCAGTGGAGACAGGGGCAGGGGGTGCGGTGCCTGGCAGGAAGGAGACATGTGGTGACCGGGCACGTTGGGAAGGGACACGAGCACGTGGGAGGCGGCTGATGGCAATGTAGGGGGCGGTGCCAGATGTAGGGCTGCTGTCAGATGGTGGTGCAGCCACCGCCCACTCGGAGTGATCATCCTCGGACCCGTCCGCTTCATAGTCTGTTGTGCCAGTCGACAGGTCCCCGGGGTCACTCTCCACCGCCTCTGTCCCACTCGAAGTGCCAGCCCCGATGTCACCGCTGGCACTGGTGCTCGGTCCCTCCGCGCCGTCTGTGTCCATGTCTCCCACCGTGTCCCCCGACGATGCTGTGGGCAGGGTGAAGAGACAGAAAGTAATCATACACCTGTATACATATGTCACATGAGTACAATCTACGTAGGTTACAGTGCATAGCCTGAAACAAAGGATGAGTTACAACTACAAAACAAGGTACATACGTAGGCTCTGCAAGACACAGTTGTGTGACCCACCATGCCATGGAAAAACTATGGAGAGCATGACACAATAGCAAATGAGATGACATGGCAATCTGACTGAGGAGCAAGGCCCTGGGGACAATACAGCACTGCATCTGCACCACACAGCGTGGCAGGAAATTGGGATGAGCAGGGACCAAATCCAGGAACTAGAGGCACATGCAGCATAGGTAATACTGAGAACATGCCCACCCTGACTGGCACGCTGCACCTTGAGTGTATGTCCAGACAAACATCACACACTGGCCAGTCCGAGCAAGGAGATGACAGGTCTTGACATGTAGGCCATGGCCGCCCCACCCACCCCCTACATGAGACACATCTGTGGAGACACAGGAAGCACTTACATCTCTTAGTCTGGGTGAAATACACATGGGATGCAATAATTCAAGATTGCACACCAAATACCCAAGGTGCGCCTGTCCAAAGAATCATGTACAAATGGGCAACATCAGATGATTGCTACAAGACACACAGGCAATGGCCACCGTGAGTATGTACTTGGAAAATCATGTCAGGCTGGACAGTGGACACTTGTAATACATCTCACGTCAATAAACATGGTGCCAGGGGACAATGGCACAGAGCACAACTTATGCTGTAGACACAGAGATTGTCGGCATTCTCGGATTACATACATGATACCTAGGAAAAGATGCCCCTGGGGACAGTAGTGGCCACACAACTCCATGCTCCTGAATGGAAATGACTGCAACACACGCTAACATCCCAGCACTATGCGTAACGCACACTCATGCACATCATGTGACAGGCCACCACATGGGACATGCCTGCTGGAAGGCCTCGCACTCAAGAGATTAACTCCCATGTCTGAAATCAGCATTAGTGCTAACTGACCTGGAACCCACAAGTCCAGAACTGGACAGGGCACAGGCAAGGTCACTAAACCTCTTACACACCACCCCCACACATGATGCTGCAGGCATTGTACACTTGGAGAAGGTGTCAGGCTACATAACTTTGTGATGGAGTGACTACACAGAGACCAGGGAACACATTGCAAGGTGGGGAAGGGAGGCAGGAGAGGCCTGCAACACTGTGGGTAACAGGATCGTCACAGCACCATAAACCCTGGAAGTGTATCCATGGAACAGTGCACTTACAAATGCTGGTGAAACACAACAAACACACACATGTACCTACCCCCTTCCGGCTGCTGCATGTCCTGTAGACGCCTGTCCAAGTCAGGAAAGACCACCGCCAGCACACGTTTCTGGATGTGGGAGAGACGGCGGCACCCGCGGTTCTTGTGGCTCTCAGGTGAGTCCCCCAGCAGGAGCCGTGCGATCCTCCGTGTCCAGCACCGGATATCCTGCCAGCGTTTCCTCACCTGGGACAGGTGCCGCCTCCGACCATCCGCACTCCTCACGGCGCTGACGGCGTCCAGCCATATCTGCTCCTTGGCAGAGGCGTCTACCTGTGAGGATGAACAAGTGACACTACATCAATACACCTTGCACATGTCACGGGGACACAGATTAGAACACATTTGCTGTTTACAACAAGGCATAGTATGCATCCAACGCATTGCAACTTTGTCATAGGGACATGATCCTGTGGGGGAAGGCCAAAAGCAGTACGTGCCATTGAAAGGACACAGGTGGAATGAGGGCAACTACACAATCAATGATCCAGGCTCACACTGTGCATCACACCCACCCCTCATGTCTCAGGGCACTGCTGGGAGTGATAGGCCCCCACCCCTCCTGTCTCAGGGCACTGCTGGGAGTGATAGGCCCCCACCCCTCCTGTCTCAGGGCACTGCTGGGAGGACTCTGCACACTCCCCTCCTGTCTCAGGGCACTGCTGGGAGTGATAGGCCCCCACCCCTCCTGTCTCAGGGCACTGCTGGGAGGACTCTGCACACTCCCCTCCTGTCTCAGGGCACTGCTGGGAGTGATAGGCCCCCACCCCTCCTGTCTCAGCGCACTGCTGGGAGTGATAGGCCCCCACCCCTCCTGTCTCAGGGCACTGCTGGGAGTGATAGGCCCCCACCCCTCCTGTCTCAGGGCACTGCTGGGAGTGATAGGCCCCACCCCTCCTGTCTCAGGGCACTGCTGGGAGGACTCTGCACACTCCCCTCCTGTCTCAGGGCACTGCTGGGAGTGATAGGCCCCCACCCCTCCTGTCTCAGGGCACTGCTGGGAGTGATAGGCCCCCACCCCTTCTGTCTCAGGGCACTGCTGGGAGTGATAGGCCCCCACCCCTCCTGTCTCAGGGCACTGCTGGGAGTGATAGGCCCCCACCCCTCCTGTCTCAGGGCACTGCTGGGAGTGATAGGCCCCCACCCCTCCTGTCTCAGGGCACTGCTGGGAGACATCAGGCATTCCCCCCCTGGAACCTCCCCTACAGTACAAAGCATGTGTGTCACACCTGGACACAATGGCAGAAGTCACAGTCACTAAAAAGGGACACAGTCTGTGCCAGTGGACACTGAACTCACCTGATAACCTGGTCGCCCATACAGCATGGGGTACCGTGGGAGGATCACATCCACCAAAGCCATGTTCTCCTCCAGGGTGAATGGCTGTGACCTCTCCACAGCCCTTGACATGGTTCCAGGGAATCAGTAGCAGCAGCTGGGTCGTGGAATACAAAGATGTGCAGGCAAGTGCTCCCTCATGGGACCTGGCTGCCTTATATCTGCCTTGCTGGCCCATCTCATGCACAGGAGTACAGAGTGATTGGTCACTCACATTTGCATCCTATGTTTCCTCCAATCCCTTCAAACCTAGCAGTCTGTGTGTTCTCTATCGGTTTCATTCTCCTGCATGATGTCAGCCCCACAAACACATTGCAACAAAGTAGATTCATTCCAACTGACTACTGCTGTGCACCTTCCAGAACACATTCAAATTTTGAACTTGGTCTCCATGACAACCAGCATGCATGTAGGCCTTAATACTTGTCCCTCATGTGTCCCCTATGTAATTTGGAGCTCCACACACAGGTACGGTGCGTTCCGGGGCCCTAGGGCACCCCAAATGCATTGCAACGGACCGTACACGTGTGCCTACGTTCACTATCACTATGGGTGTCCTCGCGTATGCGTACTCGTAGTGGTACGGGCCGTACACACGCCTGTACGCTCCCTATCACTATGGGTGTCCTCGCGTATGCGTACTCGTAGTGGTATGGGCCGTACACACGCCTGTACGCTCCCTATCACTATGGGTGTCCTCGCGTATGCGTACTCGTAGTGGTACGGGCCGTACACACGCCTGTACGGTCCCTATCACTATGGGTGTCCTCGCGTATGCGTACTCGTAGTGGTACGGGCCGTACACACGCCTGTACGCTCCCTATCACTACGTGTACGCATACGCGAGGACACCCATAGTGATAGGGAGCGTACAGGCGTGTGTACGGCCCGTACCACTACGAGTACGCATACGCGAGGACACCCATAGTGATAGGGAGCGTACAGGCGTGTGTACGGCCCGTACCACTACGAGTACGCATACGCGAGGACACCCATAGTGATAGGGAGCGTACAGGCATGTGTACGGCCCGTACCACTACGAGTACGCATACGCGAGAACACCCATAGTGATAGGGAGCGTACAGGCGTGTGTACGGCCCGTACCACTATGGGTGTTCTTGCGTATGCCTACTCGTAGTGGTACGGGCCGTACACATGCCTGTACGCTCGCCATCACAATGGGTACACATACGGCAGCACTCCCATAGTGATATGGGAACGTACACAGGCCCTCTTCGCAGCAGTAGAGCGGTTTTCACACATCACAGTGGTGACAGGCGGCACAGAGGTAGGGATAGGGCGGACATACTTGTCCATGGATGGACATACTTGTCCATGAATGGACATACTTGTCCATTAATTGACATCAAGGCATCGTCTGTGCATTACTACATGTGTGGGGCACAGGTGTGACGGCCTGTGATGTGGAACATTACTCCTGAGTCGAGAAGGCACCAGATGTATGATGAGATGTCTACAGATGTACTGTGTGATGGTGCAATGTGTGCCAGGCATGCCCTTGACTCCTTTGACATGTGTGCATGTCGTACTGCACACTTGGGGTGAGCGTCACTGGCATGGCACGGACACCAACACACGGAAGTGTCCCCTGATGCCCGGTACAGGGGTTATCACACCTGACTTGTTACTACCCACGGTGCACAATGTGACTATGTCATGTATGTGTGGGGGCTTCCCATCAGGTTGATGTTGGAGCACCCTCAAAAGCTGCAGCCGTTGCAGCAACCAACATGTGTCTGTGTGTAGATTGTCATTGCACACTGTTCCGCACACCATGCCACATGTGGTATCGGATGTGAGGTGCACATGTATGCATGGGACACGGAGTAGCGTGACAAGGACATGTCTGCATCCTCACAATGAATGTGTGGTGAGTCATGACATGTGCACCTTCATGGCAAGGTGTGTGGGCTGTCCTAGTGTAATGTCATGTGACCTGTGGCTCTAGTGTTCCGCTACCAGTCTCTGCAATCGGCATCCTACTTCTGCTGATGTGTGGGCGTATGTCACTCCTGTCTTGCGTCTGGCTGTTCACTTGCACTGGGACACAGCTATTCCCATGGCGTGGCATGGGGAGGTTCTCAATCTCCGTGTGTAGCTGGGTCTTGGTAGGAGTGTCACCTTGCATCCATACGTGTCCTGGGCATGTAGCACATACCTGACTCCCTATGTAGCATATGTGTATTGACAGATTAACATGTGCTCAGTACATATGAATTGTTGTCGTAGTGCACTCACTCTTCCTTGTCACTTCCAAATTACTGCAGAGCGCCGCCTCTTGCCCGACCAATTCCGGACTTGGCTGCCATGCAGGAGAATGACAGCATCCGGCTCTACCGCTTCACCCAACCGTTGATTCTGGAGTTGACGGCGAGACTGGTACCACACCTGCAACCGCAGCACAGGTCTCCTACGGCACTGACACCCCAGCTGAAGGTAATGGCTGCCCTACATTTTCTTGCCACGGGTACCTTTCAAAATACCATAGCTCATGTTGGTGGCATGTCCCAGAGCATGTTCTGCCGTGTGCTGCATGATTTCTTAGAGGCCATGTTGATTCACCTGGATGACTTCATCAAGTTCCCAACCCCTGAACAGTTGACTGCGGTCAAGCGTGGATTCTATGCCCTGGGAGGGATGCCCCATGTCATTGGGTCCATAGATGGGACACATGTAGCTTTGGTACCACCACACACACGGGAGGTGGCGTACCGCAATCGGAAGCACTACCACTCCATCAATGCCCTTGGGGTGTGCCAGTCCAACATGGTGATTTCACATGTCTGTGCTCGTTTTCCAGGATCAGCACACGATGCCTACATCATGAGGCGTAGCAGGATGCCTGAAATGATGATGCAGCTGCGCAACGAAAGAGCATGTGTTGTTGGTGGGTACAGTCTGTCTGTCCTGTAATTTGCATAGCCTACCAGCACGACCGCTTCACCAGTTCTAACGATGTCCATGTGCTTCCCATGTAGGGGACGCTGGCTATCCCAACATGCCATTGCTGCTCACACCTCTCCGCAACCCCATCACGCCGGCCCAGCTCCGCTACAACACCGCCCATGGCCGGACAAGGCGAGTGATAGAGAGGACGTTTGGGCTGCTGAAGAGCCTCCACAAGACCGGCGGCGCGCTCCCATATGCCCCTGCGAAGGTCTGCAAAATCTTCATGGTCTGCTGCATGCTGCACAACATGGCAGTTGAGAGAGCTGAGCCACTCATCCTGGATCAACATGACGAGGACCATCCACCCGTGGAGGATGAAGGGCTTGGCAATGGGGCTAGTGATGTGTAGGATGTGGAGCCGCAAGAGGACATCCGGACTCGGCTCATACGCGACTTCTTTGCTTAGTGGTGAGTACCAGTGTGTGAGTGTGCACGCATTGGTCCCCGTGTGGCATGTGTTGTGATGTGTGTCTCCACCTGCATGTATGGCACGTGAGTCAGAGGTGTGTGTGGGTGTGTCACTGGAGTGATGGTGGCAGTGATGGTTGTATTTCCCCAGTCATAATTGAGACCTAGCATGTTGTCATCCATACATGTGTCGAGTAAATGCACATGCAAGTGGCTGTGCTTTTTGTGGCTGACTTCTTGTGTGTCTCTCTTCCCCAGGTACTTGCGCATGCCGTCTGCTGCTTGCATTGTTGTGGCACTGCTATTCCTCATGGACACGTCATCGTGGGCTGACTCAGCGTTACAGGCACGGACACGTTTGGAAGTCTCCATAGGGTAAGGGATGCATCAGGGGTGTATTGGGTGTGGCAGTTGTTCACGATGTATGCACACTGCCCCTGTCGATGTTTGGTTCCTCTGCAGCCATGTAGCATCCCCATGGGACACGACATGCAGCTGTGTACACCTGAATAGATGGTCAGCCTGGTTGACAGTCATCAGTGATGGGATAGTGGATTGTGATGATGGCATCAATGTGTGTGACACTGCCCTCAGACACATACGGTTAGCATTGGCTTGACATGGTATGGGACTTCCACATCAGCGGATCAATGGTGTATGGCAGTCTCTCCGTTAGCAGCTGTGGGTGTTTAGCTGTTAGCTGACAATTGTGTGCCAGTTCCATGGCTAACACGCATTTGTGCTGCAGAAGGGGGGTGCCAGTGTTGGACCCACATGTTACTCCACCAGATGTGTTCATGTGTACTTCAAGTTGCCTCTGCAATCCCGAAAACATGACTAATAAAGGTGTCCCTATGCCTCCAAGGTGCCTCTTCTCCGTCAATGCTGGTGTGTTGCCACGGTGCATCCAGCATGTCTGGCATGGTTTTCCCTGATAGTGGCTATGTGTCGATGTGTCGAGTAGCAAGATGCAAGCTGTGTGTGTGGGCTGAGACTGTGTATTGGGCATGATGTCCATGACTGTGTGGGTATTGTGACATGTGCCATCCCCATGCATCCAACGTTGGCCAGGCCCCCATTCTCTGCATCCACCGGACTCAAGCTTGCAGGACATGGTTCTGCCACCTGTCTACACATACCTGGGTGCCCCCCAGGACCCTGGACACGATCCCTGACCTCTGCGCATGACTGTTGCTGTACTCAATGTGTCTGTCAGCACGGTTGTGCGGTCACCCCCTCAGCTGGTTTGGCCCATCACGGGTGTGTATGGTGCTCCATGTCTGTCTTGCCTAATACACTGTGACCCGTGTGTCCTGTGCCAGACTCAGGCCCCAGGGTGTGGATGGTTGGAGTCAAAAGAGAGCTCAGGCATGTTTAGACTTTACAACACACATGTAAGGTAATAATTCAACCAGCAGGCATCTTCTCTTCATGGTGTGAATTTTTATTTGGGGGGGGGGGGATGAAGTGAGGGGCTTTCCGGGAGTTTTGAATCCAAAGTTCAGTAGGGGAGTTGGTGTCCCTGCCATTTGAAATCCTCAGAGTCCATGCCACAGTCTTTGTCAACATTGGTCAGACAGTGACCAGCAGGGCCATGTGGCAGAGAATGTCTCTTGATGCTGTGATGCTGTTGCTCCAGTGGGCCAGGTACCAGGCCAGGTGTCCTGGGAGATGGTGATGTTGCGCCGACCCTCACGGTCTTTTCCGTGGACGACCCGCCCTCCTGCGGGGACCCTCAGAAGCAGGCCGTGACGACGTCTGGGATGCTCCATCGGATGTTTCCTCCTCCTCCTCCTGCTCCCTCCCTGTGGGTGGTGATGTTCTCCGCCTTCTGGCACAGGGAGGGTCGGCCATGTTGTCGGCCATCCGACGGAGTGTATCGTGAATCCCCTTGAACACCGTCACTTGCTCAGCCTGTCTGTCCTCCATCCTCCGTTGGTGTTGCAGTAGACAGGCATGTTGCTGGGCCTGCTGGGTCTTGATCCCCTCGAGGATGGACACAACCTGGGCCATGCCCGTGGTGTCCTGCCGGTATGTGTCCATGATGTTACGGACATGGGCAAATACCGGTTCCCTAGCCAACTGGTCAGGCTCGCGCCTCCGCCGTCCTCCACTCCCACCACCCCTGCCCACTTGCACCTGGCCTGCCCTTGTGGGTACATCGGGTCTCCGGGACCCCTGAGGGGTGGCATTGGCGTTGTCGCCTGCCTCCTCCTGGGTGCCCGGGACACCGTGTCCCTCCTGGCCAGCCTGGCTGCATTGTGGTGGTGGGGCAGGGATCCTGGGTGTCTCCTGGGATGTGGCAGGAGTGGGGGTGGTGGTTGGCACAGTTATACCTGACGCAGGTGCTGCAGGTGGTTGGACACCAGAGGTGCCAGGTCGGTCGGGGTCGTCCACAGAGTGGTGAGAGTCGTCGCTGCCAGTGGGATCGGGCTCCCGCAGATCCGGGTCCTGTGAGTCTTCCCCCCCAGTGTTGGGGGGTGAACCACGACGTTGACCAGTGTGTGAGAGAGACAATGTTAATTTTGGGCCATGCAACATCCATGTTTCATCAGTTTCAAAGTTGGCACTTTTCCTCTTGGAATGAGGATCTGTCTTGCATTCCACTCACAGTGCACTTGTGCATGGGTGTGTCCCTTGGGCACCACTTTGGCCCCTTTCACTATGTGTGGCACAGTCTTACTTGCTGCGTCAAGTGTGACTGCAGTCAGCAGTGGAGTGGGCAGGTGTGGCGAGCCATGTATTGGCGCCTTCCGTGTAGCACTGTACATGTGCACATGGAGTGGATCCATACACTTATATAATGCAGGTAGCTGTCGTTGTGCTTGTGAACAGGTTGTGACATGGCCCTGTGTTTGGCTATGGAGAAGAGGGGGGGTTCTGGCACTGGCCACCCTTGGCTACATGCACGCTGTCTACCTGCTGACAAGCAGACATTCCCACACACCACACGGCTGATTTGCTCTCCCTGTGTCTCCCTCCCTCTCTGTCCCCCTCTCCCTCCCTCTCTGTCCCCCTCTCCCTCCCTCCGTGTGTCAGCCTCCTCCCTCTGTCCGTGTCCCTGTGTCTCCCTCCCTCTCTGTCCCCCTCTCCCTCCCTCCGTGTGTCAGCCTCCTCCCTCTGTCCGTGTCCCTGTGTCTCCCTCCCTCTCTGTCCCCCTCTCCCTCCCTCCGTGTGTCAGCCTCCTCCCTCTGTCCGTGTCCCTGTGTCTCCCTCCCTCTCTGTCCCCCTCTCCTTACCTCCGTGTGTCAGCCTCCTCCCTCTGTCCGTGTCCCTGTGTCTCCCTCCCTCTCTGTCCCCCTCTCCCTCCCTCCGTGTGTCAGCCTCCTTCCTCTGTCCGTGTCCCTGTGTCTACCTCCCTCTCTGTCCCCCTCTCCCTCCCTCCGTGTGTCAGCCTCCTCCCTCTGTCCGTGTCCCTGTGTCTCCCTCCCTCTCTGTCCCCCTCTCCCTCCCTCCGTGTGTCAGCCTCCTCCCTCTGTCCGTGTCCCTGTGTCTCCCTCCCTCTCTGTCCCCCTCTCCCTCCCTCCGTGTGTCAGCCTCCTCCCTCTGTCCGTGTCCCTGTGTCTCCCTCCCTCTCTGTCCCCCTCTCCCTCCCTCCGTGTGTCAGCCTCCTCCCTCTGTCCGTGTCCCTGTGTCTCCCTCCCTCTCTGTCCCCCTCTCCCTCCCTCCGTGTGTCAGCCTCCTCCCTCTGTCCGTCTCCCTGTGTCTCCCTCCCTCTCTATCCCCCTCTCCCTCCCTCTGTGTGTCACCCTCTGTCACCTCAGCCCAGCTTCCTGTGCACACACTGTTAGCAGATCTTTGAATGGCCCTTGGCTTGTTGATGTGAGTTTGTTTCTGATCTCCAGGCACCCATTGGGTGTAGTGTCTGTGTGTGCGCTGCTGCTGTGGTGGTGTGTGCTGCCACTCTTTCACAATGTTGGCTGTTCATTAGCTGCTGTCATGTGCAAAACAGTGCCTTCACCCCATGTGTTGATGCAAGGCGTCCGCCATTTGCTGGCGAGTATTTCCTGTGTGGGGACACAGTGTTTGTCTGGCTGTGACCTAGGCCATATGGGCAGAGGGCATTGTTGTCTGCTTCTGAGTTGCACTATGTGATTTTTTGGGGCCCACCCTCCCGCCATCCGGGTTACCGTGTCATGTGTTGTTGTCTTCTGTGGCCTGTGACTTGACATTGTCCAGCTGGGTGCATGGGGCATGGTGGCGGTAGTGGCATGTGCGTGTTCATGGAGTGTGGTTGAGTCATGCGATAGCTTGGGGTGGTTGCGTGCCTGTTAGTGATTTTGGTTGTGGATGACGTTCCCCCCATGTGAGGTGCGTTGTTTGTGTACTCACCCGGGTCTCGGAGTCCTTCTAATCCCTCCACTGCCTCCACCGGCAGTATGGCCATCACCCTCTCCTCCCAGGGCTGGTAGTGTACGGGTCTGCGGGAGGGCCCTCCTCCAGTGGCGTTGGCCTGGTTGTGTTCCTCCTGCATCTTGGCTCGGACCCTCCTCCGCAGATCGTACCACCTGGATTGGCATTCCTGCCTGGTCCTTCTGGTGTCCGCAACAGCATTCACAGCATCGATGATGGTCTGCCACATGGCTGTTTTTGCTGCCATGCTGGTCTGTCTGACCAATGTTCCAAAGAGCTGTGGCTCGACTCTGAGGATTTCATCAACAAGAACCTCCAACTCTCGGTTACTGAACTTTGGATTCTTGTTAGTGGGCATGGTGAGGGGTGTGTTTGTGGATAGTGGTGGGGGGGTGTGGATGGTTGTGGGTGTGTGGGTGTGGTTGTGCAGGTGTGTGTGTGTGTGAATGTGATGAGGGGGTGTTTGTGAAGGTGGTTGTGTGAAGGTGTGCAAGTGTAAGGTGTGGTGAAGCTTGTAGTATGGTTCTGTGGTGTCTGGCAGCAGTGAGTCTGTTGCAAAGGCTCATGGTTTGTGTGTGTGGGCCCTTTTTATTGGTCCATGGGTGGGTGTGGCTGTGTTTGAAGTTTGGGTGGGTGTGTTATAAGGAGTGGTGGTGTTTTGGGCCTCTGTTTGTTTTTGGCAGTTGCAGGTCAGTGAAGGTGTTTTTGTAGTGTTTGTTGGCCATGTTTAGTGGCTTTGTGCCATTCGTATAGTGTATTCTTGTGTTATTTAGTTTTGTCCTGGTTGTGTACGTGCGTTTTGAGCGTGTGTACGGTGTGTACATGGGCCATTTGGTTGTACGGTGCTGTCCTTGTGTGTGGCTTGGTACGACTCGTACATGCGGTTGTGATGTTGGGGCCTGGGGTGCGCTCCGTACTTAGGAGGTTGTGTTGGGGGTGCGACGGGAACGTACTGGGGTGTACATTGACGGTGGTACGACGCGTACAGGGGTGGGGGGGTGTACATAGACGGTGGTACGACACGTACAGGGGTGGGGGTACGACTCGAACGTACTGGGGTGTAGGTACACGGTGGTACGACACGTACAGGGGTGGGGGTACGACTCGAACGTACTGGGGTGTACATAGACGGTGGTACGACACGTACAGGGGTGGGGGTTCGACTCGAACGTACTGGGGTGTACATTGACGGTGGTACGACACGTACAGGGGTGGGGGGGTGTACATAGATGGTGGTATGACACGTACAGGGGTGGGGGGTGTACATAGACGGTGGTACGACACGTACAGGGGTGGGGGTACGACTCGAACGTACTGGGGTGTAGGTACACGGTGGTACGACACGTACAGGGGTCGGGGTACGACTCGAACATACTGGGGTGTACATAGACGGTGGTACGACACGTACAGGGGAGGGGGTACGACTCGAACGTACTGGGGTGTACATAGACGGTGGTACGACACGTACAGGGGTGGGGGTTCGACTGGAACGTACTGGGGTGTACATAGACGGTGGTACGACACGTACAGGGGTGGGGGTACGACTCAAACGTACTGGGGTGTACATAGACGGTGGTACGACACGTACAGGGGTGGGGGTTCGACTCGAACGTACTGGGGTGTACATAGACGGTGGTACGACTCGTACAGGGGTGGGGGTATGACTCGAACGTACTGGGCTGTACATAGACGGTGGTACGACACGTACAGGGGTGGGGGGTGTACATAGACGGTGGTACGACACGTACAGGGGTGGGGGTACGACTCGAACATACAGGGGTGTACATACACGGGTGGGGGTGTACATACACGGGGGGTACGTGTCGGACGTACGGGGGCTGGGAGGAGTGTTGGGCGCATATGCGGGCACATGTCTCCATGGTTGCTATGGGAGTTCGGTGCGGACGGTGTTTTTTCCATACGGTTGTGGCCTCGGACGCACGGGATGGATCGTGATTCCTCGGTCGGACTTCACCTTTCACATTTGTACGGTAAATCGTACGAGGACGTGTCAGACACATTTTCCGACCCGAGGACGTGTGGGGAAATATTCCCAATGCGGTTCGTATGGACTTTTTACCATGCGAATCGTGATTGCCAGTTCGTACGGCACTTGTACGATTCGTACGGTAAAAAGACCGGATACAAGTCGCACGGGGAATTTTTTTACCGGATCGTAATTGGCACCTGGGTGTTTCTCTCTTGGGCACTACTGAGTCCTATGAGAATAGGCTTCTAAGTTTAAAAAGATGAAAAGACGAGTTTTTTTTGGAATGTCAGTTCATGTATTTTAATCTTCATACATTATATCTTTATAATCTTTAGTTTTTCATGGTAAATAGACTGTTTAATCCATCCAATGCATTTCGGGATTTACATATACCCTTCATCAGGGATCAGTCCTAGGACAAACGTCAGAAATAATAATGAGGAATGTTCTTTGTTTTTAATTTAACCCCTTCGATGCGAGTGACGGAGCGGTTCCGTCATGCGCGTCGGTTGCCCTGTGTGCATGACGGAACCGCTCCGTCATGGCCCCGCATGCGCACGGAACCTTCAGCATGGCGCGGTAATCCACGCCGCGCTGAAGGGGTTAACATGCTAGACATATCGACGAGTAGCTTGAAGTGGTCGAGATTGATATGGAGCTTATGCATACATTTGTGTGCTTGCTGGTGCTAGTTGTTAAGCGTTGTGCTAGTTATCAATAAAGTTGTTGGGCGTGCAGTGCTTATAAAATTACAAGCAAAGGCAGTGTGTTTATTGATGGTATGAGGATACATAAATACTTCTGGGTTAGTTCGCGTTGGTATAAACGTTAGTGAGCCATTCAGTGATTAAAAAGTGCCTTTGGTTATCATGTCTGTATTTCGCGAGGAGTCAAACAACATTATACGTGATTGCATAAACATACAAATCGATGAGTGATTCTTATTGATGTAAGGGTACATGAGTGAAAATAATGTTTGTGCAGGCATTAATAAGTCATTCCAGAGTGGAAAAACGCGCTTGCAGTTGCTTGCGCGCTGTGCGGGAAGGTTAGGACGGAGAGTTGGGCTTGCGTGTTTTGGTGAACGGTGAAGAAAAAGGCGGTCATTACAGACACAGTTCTTATCAATAATATGTTTTTTCATACCTTGCTATGTTGCGGTCATGTCGCGTGAAGCTTCGTTAGTCTGTGTTAGTTGTGCGGCGTATTCAATAGTGGTTTAAGTGTGTGTATTAGTAAGGGAAACAGGACTAAGATTTGTGGGGAGAATAAAAGAGGGACTAAGTTAAGTGATGGGGCTAAAGTGCGGCCATCTTAAAGGAACAAGGTTGAATGGAAAAAACAACAAACTAATAGTGACTTTTGAATCATGAAGTGCATCAAAAAAATTATCAAAGAAACCAAATGCATATTAATGAATTAAACCCAGTAAGTATTGATGAATGAATGTTATAAATAACATGTTAATTCAGTTCGTTCGTTCATCCCGAATGGGTGTAGGCTTTCAAGTCTGTTTATCCAATAGTATTCACGTTGTAATAGGTGTTTTTTATTGTCTCGACCTTCTTGTTTGTCTACCACTTCTAGGATTAAGAACTTAAGTTGGCTGATATGATGATTGTGTGAAGAAATGTGGTTGGCCACTGTTGATTTGAGGTTCTTTGTAGGAATGCTGGATTTGTGCTCATTGATTCTTATTTTGATCTTTCTCTCAGTTTTTCCGACGTATACTATGTCGCATGGGCATTTTAGCAGGTAAACCACGTTCATGGTGTCACATGTGGCTGTGACTCTAAGTTTAATGTTGTAGCCTTTTCTGGGGGGTGTTATGTTGGCTCCAACGATGATATTGTTGCAGTTGTTACAGTTGTGGCATGCGATGGGTCCTTTGAATCTTTGTGTATTTTCTGTTGTTTTGCGCTTTAGCATTTCTCCCAAATTTTTATTTCTGGTGTAAGCAAAAGTCGGTAAGTTATTGAATAGGTTCTTGAAGTCTGGTTCTGAAGTTAATATGGGCCAGTGTAGTTTGATTATCCGTTTTACATTCGGGCTAGCCATGGAAAGTTTTGACACCATCGTTATGCGTTCTGCTTGTTTAACTGGTGTGGTTCGTAGTAAATCTTGTCTGTTTGTTTGTTGCCATTTTTTTTCAGCATATTCTAAGACTTTTTTGGGGTACCCCCTTTCTTCAAATTGCCGCAAAGGAATATTCAAATATGCATTAAGAGTGATATATATATATTATGTTCACGTATAGATACACAGTTTGTCCAACGTTGCTGTTAAGGTTGGCTTGGAGCCATACTTACCATCAACAAAAGAAACAGCACTTAAATAAGGTACGGACAAGAGGGTCAATATACCATATTTCTATAGATAATGAATGTACTATTGATTTGTATTATGGATTAGTTATTGAAGATGATTAAAACAGACCATGACAATATGGGTTAATAATATATATATGCATAGCACGATCTCATAAACAATGCAGGTTTTATGTTAATGGACGATGTACTGACTATCATTGCTCTCTCCCATGTTTGTAAGAAAGTTAAATGTGAATACTATGTACGTTGTAGAATAGCTTCCCAATGTTCAAACTATGTAATAAGATAAGAACTCAGTCTTACAGTTGACTATTAGTTATAGGATGTTAATTTCAACATAAAATTGTTTTTAATTGTACATTTGTTATTGTGTGTATGTCTTTTTATTGTGTATATATTGTAAATAGTGTTTTGTAATTGCTTCTAGCCCTGAAGAAGTCCCAAGAGGGATGAAACGCGTTGGCAAAGCAATTGTGAGGTGATTTTAAAAAAACGGAACAAGAGATTTACAATAAAAGATTTTCTATAACTACAATCAATATATATGACTGTGATATTTACGTCTGGGAAGTTATTCATCTTTTTACATAATGTGTTTATTTGTCAGAATAAGTTGCACTATGGTAGTTATATAAATAGAAAACACTTCTCTCGGGTGCAGGGTTAATTTTTAGTTCTGGACAACTGTGGTTTTAACCACCATTTTGGGATGTAGGTGGGTCACATCCCAGACCTACTGCACCGAGGCTCAATGCTAATCTAACAGGCCTACTAATTAGTGACGTCTGGTGCTGGACCGCATAAAGCTCTGACCCTGTTCTTTTGCCCTTATATTATCAAACAATGATATTACGAAACAAAGAGGTATATTTACTGGGAAATGGTGCAGCACATCGCAGCAAGCAATTTTGAAGCGCAACACTGTGTCATTTAAAAAACACAGTATTTGCCTTATTTGCACGAATACGGTGCACCCCTTTGATTTCCCTTACACTGGTGCTAAAAAAAAAGATGCCTAGCGCCAACACAGATACCCTTGTACCCTGGTGCAAGGGTGTCTGTTTTGCATGGAATGATTGTTTATTTGCAGGATAGGATACCTTATTACACATAAACAATCTTTAAAGGTAATTTGCTATTTCTATGTGTGCTGCAGAATGCATGGAAAGAGCAAAAGCGAGGAAAAAATAAAAGTATTACTCCTTGTTCCGCCAATCTAACACTTGCTTTTAAATGGTATTAGTGTTTGGTGCTACCCGAATTGTACACATCTTTGTAGATCTGGGGCAGCGTCAAAAAGCAATCGGTTTTGTGATGGAATGCCCACAGCAACACCCATTGCACACACCCTTTCATGCAGAAAACTGTGTGAAAGAGTATCATATATACAAAGCTGTGTTAATTCAAGCAAAGTGGCTTAATGCTGCTTTGTAAATATGGACCAGGGCATTGCGCCACTGGAATGTCGGAAAAAATGACATTCCGGTGGCGCTATCACCTTTAAAAGCATAAAACACACAATTTATTTTCTCAAAGTGTACCTGTTAATTACTAATAATACATTTCATCATCATCATCATCATCATAGTCTTTATTCGAATTAAGATAATTCATACAAGACACAAACAAAGAGACAAATACAAATGAAACAAATCACTAAATAATTTAAAATCTAAAATCTTTTCAATGAATAGATAAAAATTTTAAGTAAAAGGGATATTAAACGTTGAGGTAGACAAGATGATATGCATTAGACATCAATAATAGAATAATGCTAAAAAAGAGTTAATACACGAATGATGATCATATTTGAGGCCCTACCTATGTGCCTTTTCACTGGACCCGAGGGCTTTTAATCTGAGGGACCATGCCCACCCCAAGTATTTGGCTAAGACTATTGAGTGGAATGGTAAGGTGCTTGTAAGTAAAATTCTGATGGCTACGGCAGATCTCCTTGTGCCCAGAAGTTTACATAAAGGAGAGAGCCAATGACGTCTTGGGATGACATATACCGGGCAGACAAACAAGAAGTGAGCGATTGTTTCTTCTTTGGCGCCACAAGCAGGACAGGTGCATATAGTTGTACCAAACCACCCGCAAGTTAGAGCCCTAAGTGGAAGGGAGCCTGCTCTGAGTTGGAAATAGAGTTTCATATCAGTTGGCGAGGTGATCAAATCCCAAAAAGGTTCTAGGAAAGGTGAGACCTTTGCCTCTAGAAAGCGGCTGGTCATTGTAGGGGCAGAAAAAGAACCCCATACCCTGTGATTTACCTGTTCCCAATATAATGTTTTCAATAGCTTTTTGGCTGGAAACACGGCGCCAACTGTATCGTTCCATAGATCTTCCAACCCCAGAGTTTTTAGAGATTCTCGAAGATTCCTTACCCATCCAATCTTGTGAAACTTATCAACCTGGATTATGTCCATAATACCCAATGCATAGGGTTGGAGCTCCGGTATAGTCCATAGTCTCCTCCAGTATAAAACCGGACGGAGACTGGCCAAATCATTGATGCCCTTTCTACCTAGATCGTAACGCAATGGGACCATTGGCGTACTTTGTAGTAAGCCGATAATGTAACGAAAAAATTTATTTTCTACGGCTATTAGGGGTGTTAATGAGTCAAAACCCCAAAGTTCTGCCCCATACAGGACTGAGTTTAGGGCCTTTGCCTCATATACTTGTAGCACTGGTTTGACAGGTTTAGTAAGAGATTTTTTGTGCTCTTTAACCAGTGCACCCGTGATCTGGGTGAATTTCAACGTGGACAATTCCAAATGTCTATTCCACCGATTATTATGGGAGACATGAATGCCCAGGTAGGGAAAGTTTGTTACCTCCTCCAGAATTTGGCCGTTCATTAAAAGCTTGCCAGCTCTGTAGCTTGGATGTGGATTGAAGGTCATAAGCTTAGTCTTTGACACATTAACCTCCAAGCCATGATCTTTGCACAAATTTTCAAAAATTGACAGAGCCCTTTGCATGCCGCTCGGTGTTTTAGACACTATAAGGGTGTCGTCGGCAAACATTTGTATTGGTATAGGGACTCCTGCCAATTTAGGTGCGTCAGTGTTTGCTTGGAGCATGTAATCAACTACTCCGTTAATATACAAAGAGAAAAGTGTGGGAGCCATGGCACATCCCTGGCGCACACCTCGCTCAACAGGAAACTCGGGGGTTGTTTCCCCCGGGCCACCCCATTGTATTTTTGCAAAGTTGGGCTCGTGGAGTCTCCTAATTAGAGTCAAGAGCTCCGGGGGTAGGCCGAGCTTTTCTAGAACCCTCCAGAGAAGCTCTCGAGGGACAAGGTCAAAGGCTGCTCTTAGATCCACGAAGGTGACATAAAGACTGCCTTTGCCTAATTCAACTACCTTCCAAAGTAATTGTTTGAAGCGAAACACCTGGTCCACAGTGCTGGTAAATTTGCGATAGCCCGCTTGAAGATTAGAAAGGATCTTATTAGCTTCTATCCAAATGAGTACCTCATTCAGTACCATCCTCCCAATGACTTTTTGGATTGTGTCAATTAGGCTGATGGGCCTGTAATTCCCTGGGAGGGTTTTGTCACCCTTTTTGTATATTGGAATTATAATAGCACCCCCCCAGGATTTAGGTACTGGGGCACCTACAGCCACGGCGTTCGCGATTAGGGCGATGTACTTGCTCCAGGAAGCTTTGTTACTAAGGAAAAGGTCAGATGGAAAACCATCCAAGCCAGGGGCCCGCCCTGCAGCTACACAAGACAAGGCAACAAAGACATCGTTAGAGCCAAAAGGCCCCGACGAGTAAAAAACATATGGAATTGAGCCCGAGTTACTATAATGGGGATCTCGTGCATATTGGGGTTTGAAGTACCTCAACCAATCTTCTTGAGTTACATGAATTGTAGGTCTGACAATTGTTTCTCCCCTAACAGAGTTTACAAATGTATTGTATGATGGCATGCAGAAAGAAATTGTAATAATCCCTTTCATTTTCTGTCTCCTTGTTAGTTTATTCCCTTCCATTTAAATTTGCCTCAATTTACATTTTGAGTCTAATGCCTTTGGAGTCATTTTTTTAAATATTTATTTACAAATATAGTCACTAGTCTATGAACACCGTTTTGGGGTATTTATTTGGCTTGCAAACAATCTAAATTCGTATCCAATTTCCAGACAGCGAGTGACTTACTCCTAGTATTAACGATTCATCAGGTGTACTGCAAGAGTAAGTAACACGTACCCACAGCATAAATCTTTGTGTATCAACCATTTCCTCTGACTTACTCTTGTAGCACTACTGGTGACCCACTGAATTTCAGGAATAAACTAGGAGTAAACTAAGATTGCTATAAGAGTATTGGATGGGTACAAAATTGTGTTGCACCTAGCAACGTTTTGTAACTATATCCTAAAGCAACACGTACTTGCTGCAAAATCTTTTTGAACCAGGTCTATAAGAAATTGGTGTATTTGTTGAGGGGAGTGATAATCCATCTCAAATATTAATCACAATATTTGTCAGGGTGACCCACCAAAGTCATTAAAAAAAACCTGGCTCTGGGTGCTTGGCACAAAGCAGTCAGGCTTTACAAAGAGGCAATGTGTAAAGTATTTATGAAGTACTCAAACAGTGATGAAGTGAAAACACAACACAAGTAAAATCCCTAACCAATTTAGAGAAATACAGAACATTTTAACAAATGAAAAGACAACAAAACAACAAAAATCCAGGGAGTAGAACGGGAAATAATTTTTGAAGTTTAAACGACTAATAACAACAAAAAACAAAAAGTGCCAACTGCTGTCATCTGGTCACTGCGATGGAGCACGGGTAAGATACAGAGCCAAGGTTCATCCCAGTGGAAAGTTTGCCTTCAGATGTTCTAAATGTTTATGGAGAAAAAGTGGTAGTTGTTGAGTCGTGATTGCAGCAACCTGGAAACTGCATCTGAGCAGTGTTTGATGATGGCAGATTTCTGAAGAGTGGAGTCTCAGTGCAGTCATCGATGAAGGTGGGAGAGCTGTGAGCATACGAAGTCTATAGGTCGTGCCCAGGAAGGCCTCATTATCAATCAGATGTGACTCCACATCGGTCCCGATGAAGCCCTGTTAGAAATTAGGTTACTGGTTGAATGGAGTGCAAGCTCTGATCCAGCAGCAACCTCACTCCTAGTCAGGAGAAGGCACAAGCTAACCCCAAATTAACCTGTGCTCACCCCCTGGTAGCTTGGCACAGAGCAGTCAGGCTTAACGTAGAGGAAATGTGTAAAGTATTTTTGCATCACTTTCAGACAGTAAAACAGTGAAAACACCACCCAAAAAGACCCCACACCAGGTTAGAAACATAGACCGTAATTTAACAAATAAAAGAAGACCAAAACAACAAACATTTAATTAGTAGAATTGAATTTTAAATTGTTTACAGTAAATAGTGCCAAAAGGCATAAAGCGCCAGCTGTGGATATATTGTTGCACTGTGCCAAGACAATTTCACAAGTTCAGGCTAGCTTTGAAAGAGTGAAGGCAGGCTACAGGGACCCAGTTAGGGCTGCTGAACAGAGAACCTTAAATCCTCATTTTTAGAGCGTGTTAAAGATGTGTCAAAGTGCCAAGGCCATGCGTTCATTCCGAGATGCAGCGAGGTTGCTGTGTGATGTCCATTTGCATTGACGTTGAGGGTCCCGCCGATGGGACTCACAATACGAAGTCCAGAGTTGGGGATGCATTGCGCAGTCAGGGCAATGAATCGGTTCCAAAGAGCTGTAGAGCTGTGATCCAGCTTAATCTTCAAGGCTGCTGTTGAGAGATGTGAAGGCCTGCGCCGAGGATGCATCATGCAGTGGCGGTTCTGAAGGCAATTCAGGCTGCAGCGGGAATGTGACTCTTTGAGAAGGGTCTAATCATACAGCAGCTCAAATATGTTGGTTCGCTCATGTTTGCGCTGCACACCAGAGGTGATACATCAGTTCTGCTGGATGGACAAAGCTGCTTCCACTATTCCGCCCCAGCAAAGTAAGCGATCTGCATCCAGCTCTCTGTCTACGAATCCTGGGGGTATGTATAAGGAATTTATTGAAGGTTCGAAGTTGTCTTGGCAGGTTGTAGAAGCTAAATCTCGTACTCAAGTAGGTAGGACCTTTGCCAGAAAGGGCTGCATGAACCAGCACCAAAGACTTCAATTTTACTCTGTCCCTAATAGACAGCCATTGGAGATACCAGAGATGCGGCCTAATGCGTGCCGTCCTTGGGAGATGGAGCAGGAGACAAACTGCTCCATTCTGGACACCTGAGGTTTGTCCAGGAGATATCCTGGAAGGCCTGCGTACAGAGTATTGCCATAGTCGATACAGGATGGGTTTAGTGCTTGAATTACTATTTTCTTAGCATGGAATGATAGGCGAGGCAGACATTTTTTCAGAGATCTCATGATGCCAAAGCACGTTCCCACCAACCTTTTGATTTGGAGACCAAATGACAGCCTGTTATCAAACCAGATCCCCAATTTTTTACCGGATCTCCATGGGGATCTGGCGGGGGAGTATCGTTCGGCCAAAAAGTTAGCTAGAACTGAGGAGGAAATTCCTCAAAGAGGAGAATTTCCATTTTATCCTCATTGTATTTCAGTTGTGCTTTTATTAGCCAGTGAAAGACTGCAGTAAGACAGGTTTTTACATGGGAACTTTCCAACTCTTTTTCATTATTCCAGGAAAAGAGCATCTGTTTGCCATCCACGTAGGAGATCTCCTTTGCTCCAAATTTTTCTGCTAACTGGAATAATGGGGTAAGATAAATATTTTAAAAAATAGGGCTCAAAGCTGAACCCTGTGGGACCCCTGTATCCACTTTTGAGGGGCATGCGGGACTATTTCAAATGCTGCCAACCGATCCAATATAACCAGTGCAGCTATATCCCCCGTGTAGAGGGAACCCTTAAAGCTTCTGCTACCTCTATTTAGAGCTGTGCCGGGCTCTAAAGCCTGATTGACTTAGGTGAAGAAGCCCATTGAACTCCACAAACTTCAACAGTTGTCAATTTTCTAGTATCTTAGAAAACTTTAAAATCACTCTCTGCTGTCCTGATTGTGAAGAAAAAGGACACCAAATTTTAATAGCTGACTGACTCTACTGCCTGTTTCAATTCTGTAATGGTTTCCAATGTGCAAACAAATGAGCAAATCATTAGCTTTTTTTAAGATTGGCCTGAGACAGGTTCAGCTGTCGCACCAGAGTATTATTAAAAAATAAGAAACAGCTGAGAGAAAAGTGACAGAACTACATTTGTGGTTGACTATCATCCATCAGCTCCCTACTACAGAAATATAATGCAAAACATATTTCCCTTACTGTCCACTTGTGAAAAATTGCAAAATGTTTTTCCAAAACCACCAGTCATTGCTTACCGCAGAGCACCAATTTACGATGTCTTATTGTGAGAGATGAACTCAAGCAAGATGTAACAAATGCACAGGTTCATTGCAGTGACTCTAAAAGGTGCATCATGTGTGAATACCTTTTGCAAACATCATCAGTGATTAGTTCTGTTATGAGAAGGACATATGGAATAAGACTTCATCTTACATGTCGCTCAACATGTTTATTTATGTAATGTCAGTGCCAACCCCAAAGCTGTAAAAAACAATATGTAGGCAAAACAGTGAATGACCTCCGTACACAATTCAGGAACCACAAACCTTCAATAATTAATAAGAAAATTGACCAGCCTGTAGTCAATCATTTTAAACTTGTGGATCATTTACTATCAGATTTGAAGATTTTCCCTGTGGAACATGTCTTAAAGGAAGTACCGTTTAAAATCATTGCATCCAGATGGACTGAACATTAATACCACCTGATTGCTGCATATCGCAATAGCTCTCAGTTCTGCATTGATTCCACATTCAAAGTGGAATTTTCACTCATGATGATTTTTGAAAATTCAGATGTGTCATCTGTGCAGCCACTGAGCAAACCATCTTGTACTACCTGAGGAAGGTGGAAGCTGAAACGTTGTAGTGGAAATATATTTATGTTCTTTGGTGAATCCATCTGTTTCTGTCACTTCTTTTTTGGTTCGATATATATATATATATATATATATATATATGTATATATAAATATATATATATATATATATATATATATATATATATATATATATATATATATATATATATATATATATATTACCTACTGGCGGTCGCCAGTAGGTAGTTATAGTTAGGACCACGTTTCCATAGGAAAACCTCAACATTCTATTTTGAATAACTTTGGCGCCGGTCGACGAATCCTCGCGAATTTCTCAAAATAGGTGGGGCGCTACGCTCCGCTCCTACCCTGAAAGTCTCGGGGGGATCCGTCAAGCGGGGGCTGAGATAAAAGGGGGGTCCCAAAACGCGTTTTTCCCATGCATTTTTCCATAGGACCTTTAGAACGAGCTACAGCCCGAACGGCTGAACAGAATTACTAGAAATTTGGCAGAGAGGTAGTCCCTAGGTCAAGGAAGTGCCTTTTGTAGGTTTGGTGTAAATCTGTTCAGTAGATTCTGAGAAAATAGCCTTTAAATCAATATATATATCTGAGCCCGCTTACGGTACGCTTACCGTACGCTTACGGTAAGCGTACGGCGGCGTGCGCGAGCGCGATTCTGATTGGCTGTTAGATCTTAGTAAACATTCGAATCGGCCGAAACCAGGAAGCGGCGGCCGCCATTTTGTGTATTTCACTCTGAAAAAAAAGAGTGAAAACAAGGAAAGGGGGCAATGAGGAGAGTTACAGACCCCCTAACATTTGTAAGGGGGTCAAAGAAGGACAGAAAAGTACAAAAAAAACATTTATTGATTTTAAAAAAAATCACGGGGTACGCGTACGGTAAGCTTACGGTAAGCGTACGGTAAAAAAAATAAAAATAAATAAATGAAAAGCAGATTTAAGAGTTTAGAAATTAGGGAGCTCTAAAAAGAGCTGTTGTGTTTATGAAGTCATTTTTTTAGTGGTACCTACAAGTAAGTACCGATGCAGAGTCTAAGGTTCAAGAGGAAGACTCTGTTCCCTTCATCATTGAAGTGCACACCATCTCCTCTATAAATGTCTTGCATGTCATAACGCAAGTTGTTGTGGTAAATGGCACCCATACCATAGTCACGGAGGAAAGCAGAAACAGATTTGTTGACGTGCTTTCTTGCTTTGTCAATCTGTGGACAGAAATGATTGGACCAGTTCCATTTTTGCCTTTGGCATATGTTGGAAAACACAAAGGCAGTTTTAGGGAAAAGTGTAAACAGTTGTGCAAAGGTGTCCTTCATAAGCATTTCCAGACCTACCCCAGTCAAAGTGCCTAGGTCATTGCCACCACAGTGCACTATTATGAGGTCAGGGTGTTGGATTTGAATGAAGGATTTCACCAATGGCATCAATTGGTGCCACTTTAACCCTCTCTGACCAATCCATTTAATGTCTACATTTGGCAAAGCAAGGTCTCTCACCATACCTGTTTTCTCTGCAAACTTTTCACTCCAGAAGACATAGCTGTGCCCTACAATCCACACTGTGAACATCTTCAAAGGAGAACTGGATGCACTCAGGAGGTGTCTTTCAGTAGAATGGCAATATGAAAAGAAAGACAGTTTGGAAATGGAGGCATACATATTTTTTTCAAAACAAAAAGAACTGATTGGCTGTTTCATACCATTCTAGAATAAAAACTAGGCTGTATGTGTAAATTAATAGAAGCATGTTTTGTATTGGTAAAAAAAAATGTGTAACCAAAGAACAGTACTATGGATTTGCAAGTCAAGCACTCTTGCTCTGTGGAATTGAAACATTGTTTGGCGAACTTCTGACCTAACTCAACACAGCAGTGTTCCATGAGCTGTTGCTATGGTAGCAGGCAGAAGTCAAGTTGGGGGAAGGGTACTAGGCAGAAGTCAAGTTGGGGGAAGGGTACTTTTGGAAAAGGGTTGGTTTTCAACCAATAGAAATGTGTGATTACATTTGAAAAAAAGGGGGAAGCACTGAGATTTGAAACTTACAAGTATATGTGTGGAAAAATAGAGGGAAAGTTTGCCATTATCTGGTTCTGCTGAGAGGAGAGAGGTGAACACAACAGAGATCCTGGCTCTGATAATCTGCTGTTTGAGTGTCACATTTCTTTCACAACTAACTAATTTTAAAGGTGAGTTTAGAGTATGAGAGGGGATGTATGTGGTAACTTAAGAAATGAATAATAGAAATGGAAATTGTTTTTGTTGTAGTTACACATGGTGGTTTCATAATGTGACAGTGTGTAAAAGTGATTTACACTTGCCCCGAAAAAAAAAAGAGCAGTAAGTGTGCTTTCAAATTGGCAAAGAAATTTCGTTTTGGGACTAATGTGAAAACATGACTCTGTGTGCATAGAAGAATTATAGGCAGAGATTTATTGTGTCTTGCTCTGGTGATTTCACAGTTGCATTAGATGGAAAGGGGGAGCGAATTTTTTGGGGAAGAAGCAGAGGCTTAGCACACACCCATGTGCTTGCCATGTATAGTCATGCACAGTATTTAGAAGCCAGTGGGGTTTTCAGGTTTAAGTCTGTAATGCAAATACATTCAGTATCACTAAGGCTGGTTGCCCTTGGTGGAGTGTAGGCAGTCACAGAGAATGCACATGGTGGTGGTCTGAAAAAAAAACAGTTTGTACACGTGCAATTAAATAAATCAAAAATAGTGGTTTCATAATGTGTCAGTCTGTAAAAGTGATTTCAAATTGTAAAAAGAGATTTTCACTTGGCCCTAAAAAAAAAGAGCAGTAAGTGTGCTTTCAAATTGGCAAAGAAATTTCGTTTTAGGACTAATGTGAAAACATGACTCTGTGTGCATAGAGGAATTATAGGCAGAGATTTATTGCGTCTTGCTCTGGTGATTTCACAGTTGCATTAGATGGAAAGGGGGAGCGAATTTTTGGGGGAAGAAGCAGAGGCTTAGCACACACCCATGTGCTTGCCATGTATAGTCATGCACAGTATTTAGAAGCCAGTGGGGTTTTCAGGTTTAAGTCTGTAATGCAAATACATTCAGCATCACTAAGGCTGGTTGCCCTTGGTGGAGTGTAGGCAGTCACAGAGAATGCACATGGTGGTGGTCTGAAAAAAAAACAGTTTGTACACGTGCAATTAAATAAATCAAAAATAGTGGTTTCATAATGTGTCAGTCTGTAAAAGTGATTTCAAATTGTAAAAAGAGATTTTCACTTGGCCCTAAAAAAAAAGAGCAGTAAGTGTGCTTTCAAATTGGCAAAGAAATTTCGTTTTAGGACTAATGTGAAAACATGACTCTGTGTGCATAGAGGAATTATAGGCAGAGATTTATTGCGTCTTGCTCTGGTGATTTCACAGTTGCATTAGATGGAAAGGGGGAGCGAATTTTTGGGGGAAGAAGCAGAGGCTTAGCACACACCCATGTGCTTGCCGTGTATAGTCATGCACAGTATTTAGAAGCCAGTGGGGTTTACAGGTTTAAGTCTGTAATGCAAATACATTCAGCATCACTAAGGCTGGTTGCCCTTGGTGGAGTGTAGGCAGTCACAGAGAATGCACATGGTGGTGGTCTGAAAAAACAGCTTGGACATGTGCATTTAAATAAAAGAAAAAAAAGTGGTTTCATAATGTGTCAGTCTGTAAAAGTGATTTCAAATTGTAAAAAGAGATTTTCACTTGGCCCGAAAAAAAAAGAGCAGTAAGTGTGCTTTCAAATTGGCAAAGAAATTTCGTTTTAGGACTAATGTGAAAACATGACTCTGTGTGCATAGAGGAATTATAGGCAGAGATTTATTGCGTCTTGCTCTGGTGATTTCACAGTTGCATTAGATGGAAAGGGGGAGCGAATTTTTTGGGGAAGAAGCAGAGGCTTAGCACACACCCATGTGCTTGCCATGTATAGTCATGCACAGTATTTAGAAGCCAGTGGGGTTTTCAGGTTTAAGTCTGTAATGCAAATACATTCAGCATCACTAAGGCTGGTTGCCCTTGCTGGAGTGTAGGCAGACACAGAGAATACACATGGTGGTGGTCTGAAAAAAAAACAGCTTGGACATGTGCAATTAAATAAATTTTTAAAAAAGGTTTCATAATGTGTCAGTCTGTAAAAGTGATTTTCACTCGGCCCGAAAAAAAAAGAGCAGTAAGTGTGCTTTCAAAATGGCAAAGAAATTTCGTTTTGGGACTAATGTGAAAACATGACTCTGTGTGCATAGAGGAATTATAGGCAGAGATTTATTGCGTCTTGCTCTGGTGATTTCACAGTTGCATTAGATGGAAAGGGGGAGCGAATTTTTGGGGGAAGAAGCAGAGTCTTAGCACACACCCATGTGCTTGCCGTGTATAGTCATGCAAAGTATTTACAAGCGAGTGGGGTTTTCAGGTTTCAGTCTGTAATGCAAATACATTGAGCTTCACTAAGGCTGGTTGCCCTTGCTGGAGTGTAGGCAGACACAGAGAATACACATGGTGTTGGTCTGAAAAAAAAACAGCTTGGACACGTGCAATTAAATAAATCAAAAATAGTGGTTTCATAATGTGTCAGTCTGTAAAAGTGATTTCAAATTGTAAAAAGAGATTTTCACTTGGCCCTAAAAAAAAAGAGCAGTAAGTGTGCTTTCAAATTGGCAAAGAAATTTCGTTTTAGGACTAATGTGAAAACATGACTCTGTGTGCATAGAGGAATTATAGGCAGAGATTTATTGCGTCTTGCTCTGGTGATTTCACAGTTGCATTAGATGGAAAGGGGGAGCGAATTTTTTGGGGAAGACGCAGAGGCTTAGCACACACCCATGTGCTTGCCGTGTATAGTCATGCACAGTATTTAGAAGCCAGTGGGGTTTTCAGGTTTAAGTCTGTAATGCAAATACATTCAGCATCACTAAGGCTGGTTGCCCTTGGTGGAGTGTAGGCAGTCACAGAGAATGCACATGGTGGTGGTCTGAAAAAAAAACAGTTTGTACACGTGCAATTAAATAAATCAAAAATAGTGGTTTCATAATGTGTCAGTCTGTAAAAGTGATTTTCACTCGGCCCGAAAAAAAAAGAGCAGTAAGTGTGCTTTCAAAATGGCAAAGAAATTTCGTTTTGGGACTAATGTGAAAACATGACTCTGTGTGCATAGAGGAATTATAGGCAGAGATTTATTGCGTCTTGCTCTGGTGATTTCACAGTTGCATTAGATGGAAAGGGGGAGCGAATTTTTGGGGGAAGAAGCAGAGTCTTAGCACACACCCATGTGCTTGCCGTGTATAGTCATGCAAAGTATTTACAAGCGAGTGGGGTTTTCAGGTTTCAGTCTGTAATGCAAATACATTGAGCTTCACTAAGGCTGGTTGCCCTTGCTGGAGTGTAGCACTGTGGACATGGGCTTTTTAAAAAATCTGAAAAGTGGTTTCATAATGTGACAGTTTGTAAAAGAGATTTTCACTTGCCCAAAAAAAAGAGCAGTTTGTGTGCATTCAAATTGGCAAAGAAATTTTGTTTTATGACTATTGTGAAAACAAATGTAGTAATATATTTAAATACAATAAAGGATTTTTTTTTTAGTTTTTTTCAGGTATTGCTGAAGAACAGTGAACAAAATTTAAGATGCCTACAAAATCTCGAGCTCAAAAAACGCTAAAAAAAAAACTATATTTGAAGACAACTGGAGGACCAAAGTTAGTAGAAGATGCTCATGTTGGGAAAAAGAAAAAATCTTCTGGTAAGCAGAAAAAACAATTTCTTAACAAAATATTCAAAACAAAGAAAAATGTACAAAATGTCTGTCCTCGGAAAAATGTAACAAAACATAGAGAACAGCAAAAAATTGAGAATTTAGTTAATGCAAATATACCTTCTGCAATTGAAAAGTTTAACATAAACAGAAAAACAGCGTTTAAAGAGATACGTAGAAAAATGTTTCAGAGAAGAGTTATGTCCAATTTGATAAAGGATGTAAAGAAATATAAGCAAAAGGCAAAATATTACAAGAGAAAAAAAGAAATTGAAGCCATTGCAGCAAAAGCATTAGAATTAAAAAGGAAACTATTCATATTAATTTTGAATAGGATGCGTACATTAGATAAAATGGTTAATGTACTGAAATCACAAAGCAAAAGCAAAAGAGTAGTGAACAGAACAAACTTTTGTAAAGTGTTTTTAGGAAAGTGGATGCATAGTTCAAGTAGTGAACCTTTTTTTAATGAAGAGAGCTATTTTCAAAGTAATAGTTTGCTGCATGCAGTTGACACCAGAGGTCGTTCATACGAAGTAAAAAATGGTTGCATAATGGAGAAGGAGATAATGGTTCCAAGAGATGAGGTACAAGTGATGGCAGATGAGGCAATGGGGAGACGTCCTAAAGCCCCAGTGTACACTTGGAATTGTAGTAGTATTGGCACTGTGCGTCAGGAATCTATTGACAGATTTCGAGAGTTTCTAAGAGAATATAGTAAAAAAAGTGTAAAACAAAAGATTAAGGTGCTTCAAAGTCTGGATCCATGCAGAGTGAGAGAGAATACTGGTTTGCAGGGTCATTCTCTTGCTTGTCTATCTAGAAAAGTGTGCAATAGTGTTTTCCATCATTTTAGGATGCTGGCTGTTCATCATACTGAAATGAGAAAGTTTGTGAGACGGTTGTATTTTGCCAAAAGTCCAGCAATAAAGTTAAATGAATTGAATAGGGCTCTGTTCCGAGGAACGGTATCAGATGTAGAGAAGGTTGTTGATGAAATTCAGTTTTGTTACTTTGGTCCTGAACAAAACAGTGCAGAGAAGGACACAGTAAATGAGGCAGAAGTGGAAGAGAATGTGGAACCCTCTGTAAGTAACACATTTAATGATCACATAACAAAATTTGCAATAGTCTCTAATGAAAGACCAAATGTTACTTGTATTTGTTGCCGCAGAACTCATTATAGAAAACAAACTAGGAATGTTGATCTCTACAGAAAGAGTGAAAATGAAGATAATTATAAGTGGATGGATTTTGCCACATATATATTTCTTGAAAATTGTTTTGAATTGGGTGAAGATCAGCGTATTTGTAAATACTGTTACAACAAGTTAGAGGAAAATAGAATGCCGACCAGAGCTGTACATAATAATTTAGAATTGGATGCTATTCCTGCTGAACTTTCTGAATTAAATACATATGAGTCTATACTCATTCAATGTGTTCATCCGTTCCAGACCATAGTACGTATGGAGCCCAAAACTGGTAAATTACCTCCTTCAGATTTACTGAGAGGTTTAAAAGGTAGAGTGGTGTATTTGCCCTTGGATTTGAAAAAAAATATGGAAACTATTGATGCGGATACTTTGGAAACTGAACCATTAATTATTCTGGTTAATGGTGTACCTACAAAGAATAAGAAGATTTGGCAGGAGCTGGTAGATGTGCGGAAAGTACAAAGAGCAAATTTGTATTTGAAAAAAAATAACAAATGGTATGAATCAATTTATATAGAAGAAGAAGAAGAAGAAGAAGATTTTCAAGAACACACAGAAACACCAACTGGACAAATTGAAAAAGTGGACAAGTCAAAGGAAGAAGAAATTTATGAACATTTTAGCATACATCCTCTCCATTCGAAAGAAGTTATGGGAGACAATATTGATCTCTTTCAGATGAAGAAAGCAAAAGGAAATCCCGTGAGTGTATGGGAGGAGAGCTTGGAAGCTCGATGTTTTCCCCAGCTGTTTCCTAAAGGAAAAGGAGGACGATACGATGAACGTCCAGAACAGATTCCAGCTTCAGAGTATCGGACTACAAGACTATATGCTGAAGATCCCAGATTTCGACAAAGTATTCCTTATTTGTTCCATCTTTTATTTGAAAGCGACTTGTCTGCACTGTCTTATGCAGTAAATCACATTTTAAAAAGTGGAGTACATTTACAAAATGTGTCTGCTAAGGATTTTATGGAGAAAGTGCAGCACCGAGATGATCATTTGGAAACACAACTGATCAATCTGATGGCTTGTCAGCGTGGGACAAATGAATATTGGTACCGACGCCATGGTGAACTAAAATGCATGTTACGCAATTTAGGAACACCAACATGGTTCCTTACCCTAAGCTGTGCCGAGTACGCTTGGGATGATTTACTAGATTTTCTACGAGAGGCCAATTCAAACATTAAAAACATCGAATACAAGACAGCAGGAGAACTGTGCTCATTGGATCCGGTTAATGTTTGCAGATATTTCAATCATAGATTTGAGGCTATGATGTCCTTCATCTGCAATAAAAAAAATCCACCCCTTGGAGAAGTAGTGGATTTCTTTTGGAGAAAAGAGTACCAGGCAAGAGGTGCTCCTCATATTCATATGCTGCTGTGGATCAAGGATGCCCCAAAGTTTGGAACAGATACTGATGAAGCAGTGTTATCTTACATTGAAGAATATGCAACATGTGGTATACCAAAAAGCAAAGAAGAGAACAAGTTAAAGGAGCAAGTTCTACGTTTCCAAAGTCATCGGTGTGGAAAATACTGTCGACGGAAATACAAGAGCAAAGAAACATACTACACTAAATGTCGATTTGGATTTCCTAGACCTGTTCTTTCAAATGGAAGAGTCAACAGTTTTATGTCAGCTGTGAGACATACTATCACAAGAAAATCACCTAAGAATACCTACAACCTTAAAAGAAAAGAAGAATCAAAAAATATAAATGACTACAACCCAGTCATTTTATCCATGTGGAACGCTAACATGGATATACAGTATGTAGCTGACAATTCCATTGCTGTTGCACGATATGTAACGTCTTACATTACGAAATCAGAAAAAACAGAATTGAAGGAAATGTGGGAAGAGATTTCTCACGAGAAGACTGTCAGTAAGAAGCTGTACAGTTTCAGTTTGAAGATGTTATCGCATCGAGAAATTGGATCCTACGAATGTTCAGATAGGTTATCTTCTGCAAGTCTCTACTCGAAGTCAAGAAGAATAATTTGGGCAAGTTTAGGCCTTGCAGCAATGAGAAATCGGGTACTGAAATCTGTTGGAGAAATTGAATATTTGGCCGAGAATGACCCAGAAAGTACAGATATATTGAAAACAAACATGTTGGACACATATTATCCCAAGAGAAGTCATCATCTGGAGAACATGTGTCTCTATGAAGTGCTGCAGAACTACATTTATTCACGGAAAGCTGCAGAAGACATCAACAGTGGAAAATATAAAGTTGTTGGTGAAGAAGGATGTTTGGTGAAGCAAACCAAAGGAAGTTTGATAAATCACCGGAAGCTGAGTTGCGACACAACCGACAAGAAAGAATTTTACTACTTGGCTCTTTTACAGTTGTTTAAACCATGGCGTACAGAGGATGAACTACTGGGAGAATTCCAGAGCTATGAAGATTCTTTTAATGCTTGCAAAGACAGCATACAATGCAGTACATTCTCAACTTATCTGCAAATGTTAAATGAAGAAATTGAACAGGAAACTACAATTGCAGCAGAAATAGCTAGAGACAGTTCTCAGGACAGCCAAAGTTCAGGAACATACAGTCAAGATCCCCTAGGACAACCAATCGTTGAAAATGAAGCATCAATAGCCATGAATGAAGTGGAAACGGCTATGAATCAAGCTCAAGAAGAATTTATAGACTTACAAAATTTGGAAAGACAACTGAATCAAGAGCAGCAACACATTTATGAAGAGATCAAAAACAAAATTGATCACGGATTTCTACATATAAAAAAAGAGTGCTCATGCACATCATTTCATCCAATCAGGATGTATGTAAGCGGACAAGCTGGCACTGGAAAAAGTTTCCTAATTAAAGTCATCAGAAGCTACCTAAAGCAAAAAACGGATTCTACTTTGTCTTGTGTGGTTACTGCTCCAACTGGGTTAGCAGCATATAACATAAAAGGAATCACCTTACATCGTTTGCTAATGTTACCAGTGGAGCATGAGAACAAAATACAATTCAACAAGCTAACTGGAGAAGCATCCTTGGAAGTTTCAAGAGTATTGAAGAAGATGCAAGTTCTCATTATTGATGAGGTGAGCATGGTATCAAACTTAATGCTTGCCTTTGTGCATTTAAGAATGCAGCAAATTTTGAAAACAGACTATGACGTGTTATTTGGTGGAAAACACGTCATAGTTTTTGGGGATCTTTTGCAACTTACTCCAGTTAAAGGACAACCAGTGTTTAATACTGTGACACATGAAGACACGAAGAAGTCATTGGGAAGCATTGGAAATACAAATATTTGGTCCTTCTTTGAGTACAAGGAACTTACAACTAATATGAGGCAAGCAAACGATGAAGAATATGGAAGTATTCTGAAAGATATCAGAATTGGACTACTCACAGAAGTTGGGAAAAAAGCATTACAGAGTCGGCTGCTACATAATTTATTTCCAAAGGAAGAAATAGTTGCAGAGAAAATATACAAGAATATTGCAGAAAACAAAAGTGTCATCTGCTTAATGCCAACTCTACGTGAATGCTCAATATTTAATGAGGAGCTTTTGAAATTGGAAAAGGAAGAGATCAGGAAATTGGAAGCAGTGGACAAAATTGAGGATGGAAGAATTACTGTCACAGTAACAGGCAAACTGAAAAATAAATTGGACTCACTAGAGAAGAACATCTCCAAAACAGCAGGATTAGAAAAAAATCTATATGTTTGCATGAACTGTAGAGTATTTTTAAGGAGAAATTTGGATGTTGAGAAAGGCTTAGTGAATGGAGCGATGGGAAGAGTTGTGGGTTTTATTAATTATCAGAAAAAAGAAGGAATTGAATGTTTACAGATAAAATTTGATCAGATAGATGAAGTTAAAGATATTTGTCGTTGTACAGTTCGTTTTATGCTTGTGAAAGACTTATATGTACGTAGGAAGCAGTTTCCGTTTTCTCTAGCATATGCTGTAACTATCCACAAGTCTCAAGGATTGACTGTAGATTGTGCATTTGTGAACATTGGTTCAACTGTGTTCAAAGAAGGTATGGCATATGTAGCTTTGTCACGAGTCAAAACATTATCAGGTTTATTCATGATAGACTTTGATGACTCAAAAGTTAGTGCTGATACAAACTGTGTAAAGGAGTATAATAGATTAAGAAGAAGCTATGCTCCTCATTTAGGTCAGTATCCTGTGTTGGAGAAACGTGTAGTTTCTCGTAAAAGGAGAAATGAGAATATCTGTAATGAAGATATAGAGAAGAGGAAAAAAAAGAGGAGTGATGTAATTGCAAGCAAAAAGAAAAAGGACAATGAAGAACAGGTTGTAGGATGTCATTTTGAAAATAGCTCTGGTGTCAACTGCTACGCTAATGTAGTGCTGAATGTTGCATTTTATCTGGAAAGTTTGCAAGAGCAGATAATAGTAAATCAGGGAAAAAGATTCTGTTCAGAGCTGAGTCTCCTTTTTCAAAAGCTGAGTAAAGATAAAACTCAAATAGAAAGTGCTACTGATATTAGAAAACTTTTAGATGTATGTTCAGGACGAACACAGTTTTCTCAAAATGAACAGCAAGATGCACACGAATTTTTGATGTATTTTCTTGAGGTAGTGGAAGAAGAAGGAGTTCCCATTGACATTTTTTTTGGTCTCTCTTATAAATGGGAACATAGTTGTGATAATTGTTATAATATATGTGGCTCTATTGTTGATAATGAAAGGTTTATTTATTTGACATTGCCAGAGAGTAAAACAGTCACTTTTGCAAAATTAGTTAAAGATGCTAATCATAGCATGAAATGTGGTGAGTGTAATTCTGACATGTTTTCAACATTAATTTTAAGGGAATACGGACAGTATGTAATTTTAATGATGCAACGATGTAGAGCTGATGGTTCAAAATTGGATACTTTAATAAAGAAGTTTACAGGACAGCAATTATCAATTTCAGGAAAAACTTTTGTAACTGTTGCAATAATTTTCCATGATGGACCTACTGTTACTTCTGGACATTACACAGTTTATCTAAAATGTGAAAAAGGCTGGACACTGTGTAATGATTCCCAATTGATTTTCAAACAACGTTTGCCTTTTGATTTAGCAAATTCCTATCTAATCTTCCTGAAACCTAAATTTTAGAGAGACTTGGCAAGATCTGGACAAAATAATTTTACCATTTTACTGGATTACCATTGCAATTTTGTAGAAAAAATATTTTTAAAATTATCATTTGGCCTAAAGGAAAGATAACCAATTGTAATGTGGACTTTTTTAATTTTTAATGCAATTTTGAAAAACCAATAATTTATAGATAATCGGTAACTTCTGCACATTTTAAATTTTGGAATGCTATTGGACTGCCATTGGAAATTTTTTCAAAAATGATTTAAAAAATTACTATTTGGCCATGTGGAAAAGTAAGCAATTCTATTGTGGACTAAATAAATTATTCAAAAAATTTTCGTGAACCAAAATGTTACAGAGAATCGGTGAGATCTGGACAGATTAAACTTTAGAATTTTAATGGATTTCCCTTGGAAATTTATTCCAAAAAAAAAAAAAAAAATACTATTTGGCCTAAAGGAAATGAAATCAGATGTATTTTGGAGTTATTTGAGATATAATATTGTGATTATACTTCTGAAACAAACATATCAGACGGTATTTTAAAGAAATAAGTATTGTTTTTAGATGATATTTTTTTAGAATAATATGCATTTCTGTAATGATAAGTTTAAGTGAGAAGAGATTCTGGGCTTTTTTAATACAATCTTTGAGATTGTTATTTTTTTTTGCCCGCTGTAAAATGATGAATGCAATTGCTTTCACAATTTATAGTGAAATGCAATATATTCTGAAAACAGCAAAAATAAGGCAAAAATATTTTTGTGAAAAAAATGTAAATATGTATACTGTATTATAAATTGTTAAAAAAATATTAATACTTTTTTCTTTTTTTTCAGATCGATATAGAAAATTTTCGAAAACTACAACCATTTTTAAAACTATTTTTTAAAAAAACAAATGAATAAATATTTTTTTGAGTGAGTATGGTAAGTCAATAATAATAATTGTAGTCTCTCAAGGACCTTGTAATGTGATAATTGATTTTTAGTGTTTTTTTTTAAAAATAAAAAAAAGGTACGCGCACCGTACGCGTACGGTAAAAAAAAAAAAAAAAAGGTTTTAAAAAACATATGTAAAAAAAAGATGAAAGATAAGGTTGGCTCTTAAAAGAACCGTTGTGTTCATGCAGGGACAGAGGAAAGGAAGCATGGGAAAATCATTCAAAGCTACAAATGTGCTGATCTATTTTGTTGTTCACTAGGGAAACACTGGTCTCCCTATGACAAATTAGACCTTTACAAAATGTGCAATGAATATCAACCTTCCGAAATCGAAGGTTCATTTCCAGAGGGCCAGCAAAAGGAGATTCTCCCCCCACAGATGAAGGGCTCACCTGACCTGCAGAAGAAGGAGTAAGCCCTGCAGGTGATGGTCCAGGCTGAGCTGCTGTGGATGTACTGGCTCGTCTTTCTGAAGAGTTACCTCCAAAAAGATGACCATGTGTCCTTCTGTGTACATCCTGGAGGTGTCTCTTCATGGTGTGATTCCCAAAGGAATACTTCCTGTTAGGATTACCTCTAGAAAGTACACGCTTACACAGCTTGCAAGTAACTAAGGGTGCATTCACCTTTTGCTGGCCTTCTGGAAAAGTAAAATAATCCCAAACATAAGAAGGCTTTTGTTTCCTCGATCTCTGCCTCAAGACAGTGCTGCTGGTGCTAGCCTCACTCTCAGAAGAGCTCTGCTGTTCTGCCATCGTATCCCAAAGACAAACCAGCTCCTTCTCCCAAGGGATCACAAGCAGAAATGAGGGGAATGGGTGTGGTGTAGGAGAGTTCTAGAACTGAAAGTAGTTTCAACCAATCAAAAGTTGTGTTTCAAGATCACATGACCTACCGTACGCTTACGGTACGCTTACGGTACGCTTACGGCAAAAGTGCGCATGCGCGTAAAAAAGACACGCGCTTGCGCGCATGAGCATAACAGTCACTCCCCGGCACTTCCGCGTAACGTGCGCGTGTGGCGTAAGCGCGCACGCGTCCCACGCGCAGTACGCGCGGCTACGCAAAGTGCGTAACTATACGCAAGCAGCGTAGATAGATTACGGACGTTGCGTAAACCGTACGCTTACCGTGAGCTTACGGTACGCGTACTATAAAAAAAAAAAAAAAAAAAAAAAAAAAAAATCTGGTAATAAATTTTACATGTTTATTTTAAAAAATATATTAAAAAAAAATATTTAAGGATTTTAAAAATTTAAGCATAGTCTTTATAAAATGAAAGAAAATTAAATTAAAAATATGTTTGAAAAAAATGAAGAATAAAAAAAAAAATTAGCATTTAAAAAACCTTGCAAATTCACTGAAAAAACCATGGGTTACACACACGTTATAGTTAGGAATTAGCATTTAAAAAACCTTGCAAATTCACTGAAAAAACCATGGGTTTCACACACGTTATAGTTAGGAATTAGCATTTAAAAAACCTTAGAAATTCACTGAAAAAACCATAGGTTTCACACACGTTATAGTTAGGAATTAGCATTTAAAAAACCTTAGAAATTCAGTGAAAAAACCATAGGTTTCACACATGTTATAGTTAGCTGGACATTTTACTCATAAAAAACCAATGAAATTGCCCCGTTATAGTTAGTTCAGCTAACTATAACTCACGCGCCCGCAATGCACTGCTGATGACGTCACATATTACATCACTCATGACATGGTCAGTGACATCACTCATGACATCACTGATGACATCTCAAATGACATCACTGATGACCTCACTGATGACATCATCCTTGTGATAGAGTGGCAGACCTCCTCTCACCTTAATATAAGCTTTGATACACACATTCAAAAATAGAGACTAAAATTTTCAAAACAATGGACATACCAATACCAGTTACAACAACCTCTTCAGTAATTCTAAGATCCACATACACATCCACTCATTCACCAACAGTCCTATACAGTCACTCATACATGTACTCACTCATCATATGTACTCATACACCTATACATCCTGTTACATAATGCCACTCATCCATAGAGTTACTCACACACATAGTCACTCATGCTAATAAAGAATCAAACATACATTCACCTGCATATACAGTTATACACACACCACCACACTTACTTCTACGGAAACTTACACATTTTTAGTCTTTTAAACAATCACTTATAGAAACACATACTTATTCATACAGGAACTCTTTCAATCTCTCCCTCTCACATATACTCACATATATACACCAATAGTCACATATACTAGTTTAAAACATATGTAGTTACTCCTGAAGACACTATTGGGACAGTCATTCACTCACTAACACACCCATACACACACTCATCCACCCATACAGTCCTGCACACATGCTGTCTTCAACACATACAAACAGTGAGTCACTCATTCATGCACCTATGCACTACGTAATACCCCCCACCGAACCATACAGACACTCAGACTGATACTCAAAAAAACAACTACTAACCTATATAGACACCCATGTAGCTACTCACCAACCCATGCAGCCACTTATACACAAAGTGAGAGATACACTTAATCAGTCAGTTACACAATCAATTTTTTAAAAACAAATCATCCATTTAGACACTTATATACCCATTTATTCTTCCATCGACCTTGAGATATACATATATAAAACATATTTAATTTTCAGAAAAACACACATTCACTGGATGATGTCATCAGTGAGGTCATCAGTGATGTCATTTGAGATGTCATCAGTGATGTCATGAGTGATGTCACTGACCATGTCATGAGTGATGTAATATGTGACGTCATCAGCAGTGCATTGCGGGCGCGTGAGTTATAGTTAGCTGAACTAACTATAACGGGGCAATTTCATTGGTTTTTTATGAGTAAAATGTCCAGCTAACTATAACATGTGTGAAACCTATGGTTTTTTCACTGAATATATATATATATATATATTACCTACTGGCGGTCGCCAGTAGGTAGTTATAGTTAGGACCCCTTTTCCATAGGAAAACCTCAAAATTCTATTTTGAATAACTTTGGCGCCGGTCGACGAATCCTCGCGAATTTCTCAAAATAGGTGGGGCGCTACGCTCCGCTCCTACCCTGAAAGTCTCGGGGGGATTCGTCAAGCGGGGGCTGAGATAAAAGGGGGGTCCCAAAACGCGTTTTTCCCATGCATTTTTCCATAGGACCTTTAGAACGAGCTACAGCCCGAACGGCTGAACAGAATTACTAGAAATTTGGCAGAGAGGTAGTCCTCAGGTCAAGGAAGTGCCTTTTGTAGGTTTGGTGTAAATCTGTTCAGTAGATCCTGAGAAAATAGCCTTTAAATCAATATATATATCTGTGGAAGCTTACGGTGCGCTTACCGTGCGCTTACCGTGCGCTTACCGTACGCGCACGCCGGCGTGCGCGAGCGCGATTCTGATTGGCTGTTAGATCTTAGTAAACATTCGAATCGGTCGAAACCAGGAAGCGGCGGCCGCCATTTTCTCTCTCGAACTGTCAGGGGGGTGAATAAAAAAGGTGGATAATGTGAAAAGGGGGCAGGCTCGACAGTTCCTGACCCCCTAGCCTTGGTCAGGGGGTCCCAGAAGGACCCTCAAGGGCAAAAATTAAAAAAAATTATTTTTCGAAAAATCGCCGTATGCGCGTAGCGTACGCGCACGGCGACCTGCGAAATTACGCGTACCGTGCGCGCACGGAAAATTTTTTTTTGCGAAAAGGGAAGCTTAAAAAAAAATAAAAAAAATTGTGAGGTAAGGTTGGCTCTTATAAGAGCCGTTGGGTTCATACAGGGATGGAGGAAAGAAAGAATGGGAGTATTATGAGCGTCTACAAACATGCTGGTCTATCTTATTGTTAATAAGGGGAAGACTGACCTCCCCAAAAACAATAAGACCACCACATTTTGTACACCTCATTTCAACACTCGCAAATCGAGGGTTGATGTCCAAAGGAAAAGAAGAAGGTGATGCTCCAACAACAGAGGAAGGGCTCAGCTGAGCTGCCGATGATGTACTCGGCTGAGCATCTGAGGCTGGGCTCTGGTGACTTACTGAAGAGTTTTCTCCAGTATGTCGAGCAAAGGTCCTTGGGTGTTTGTCCTGAAGGTGTCTCATCATAGAGTGATTTCCAAAGGAATTTTTCCTACTTGGATTTCCTCTTGATAAAACACGATCACAAAGTATGCAAGTGACCTTTGGAGCATTGACCTTTTTCTGCCCCTCTGGAAAAGTGAAATACTCCCATACAAAAGAAGTCTTTTGTTTCCTCCTTCTCTGGATCATGGTGGTGCTGCTGGACTCACTCTCAGAAGAGCTCTGCTGTTCTGCCATTGTATCCCAATGTCAATCCAGCTCCTGCTCCTAGAGAATCACAAGCAGAAATGAGGGGAATGGGTGTGGTGTGGGAAGAATCTGGAACTGAAAGTAGTATCAACCAATGAAAAGTGTTCTTTCAAGCAGTAAAGAGGGGAATGGGTGTGGTGTGGGAAGTTTCTGGAAGTGAAAGTAATTTCAACCAATAAAAAGTGTTCTTTGTAAGTCACATGGCCTACCGTGCGCGCACGTGACGCTTACGGTGCGCTTACGCAGCGCTTACGTCACTTTCGCGCATGCGCATTACACGCCCCTGCGTAACCGCGACGTTGCTTCCGGGTGTACGCGTACGGCACGCACGTATCACGTATCGCGCATGCGCATTACACGCCCCTGCGTAACCGCGACGTCGCTTCCGGGTATACGCGTACGGCACGCACGTATCACGTAGGCGCGCTGCACTAATTACGTCCAGAGCGCGTAGCGTCAGCTTACCGTACGCGTATTTTACAAGCGCGTAGCGTCAGCTTACCGTACGCGCACGGAAAAAAATGCATAAAAAAAAACCTTTCGATAATGCAGGATATAGTACATAAATTAATAAAAAAAGGCTTACAAAAAATGAAAAAAAAAAAAATTGCATTAAATTAAAATAAAAATATAAAATCGAAATAAAAAACCACTATCCACATTGACCCCACCCCCTGTGCTTTTGGTGGCGTTAAGTGGGCGCGCACGCCACGAATGGCGTAAAGTAACTTAGCATTTAAAAAAACGTACAAATTCACTGAAAAAACCATAGGTTTCACACACGTTATAGTTAGGAATTAGCATTTAAAAAACCTTGCAAATTCACTGAAAAAACCATAGGTTTCACACATGTTATAGTTAGCGGAAATTTTACTGATAAAAAACCAGTGAAATTCCCCCGTTATAGTTAGTGCAGGCAACTATAACTCACGCGACCGCAATCTTCTGCTGATGACATATGTGTCTTTATGAAAAAAAAATATTTGTAATATATGTATAGCTAAAAATGTATGGAAGAAGACATGGGCAAATAAGTGTCTAAATACAGTATTAGCATCAGCAGAGGATTGCGGTCGCGTGAGTTATAGTTGCCTGCACTAACTATAACGGGGGAATTTCACTGGTTTTTTATCAGTAAAATTTCCGCTAACTATAACATGTGTGAAACCTATGGTTTTTTCAGTGAATATATATATATATATAATGTGTTAGGCTCATGTTTCCATAGAAAACCGTTTATTGACTTGCCTATGTCTTTGGTGTTGTTTGACAAATCTGCTGTTTGACAAAGCTTAACGAACATTTTCAAAAAGGTGCCCAGGAGAATCTTTTTGAGTATTGATAGTTTCAGGATGATCCTTCAAGTGGGGGCCGAGAAAAAGAAGGGGGTAAAAAAAGTGCAATGGTAACTCCTATAGACCGTTTAGACGAACCACTGGATGTTATTACACCAAGTTTGGCAGAAAGCTAGCTTTTGGTCTCCAGATAATTCCTTTAGAGATTTGGTGTAACTCCGTTCAGCAGTTGTTGAGAAATTCAAGGAAATTCAAATTTGTTTGTCTTAGATTGAGGCTAATTCGTGATGAATCATGGAACATTTGTGACAAATTGTGAATGCGCCCGGCAACAGGAATGCCATGATTGGCCGGCTGCAACATGAGGAGAGTCCCTGGGGCTGAAATGGAATGGGGGAACTAGGCATAAGGGATCAGGTTTGATGCAGCCTGACTCTAGGAGAGTAAAATAAACAATGTATTACAGAGTAATACATGGATCTTTCAGCAACTCCACATGGGTTTAGTATGTCACTAAACAGGTATTTTTTACAAAGACAATATTGGCAAATTTGTTGCGACTATCAGCACAGTTCCCATGTAGCATTGCAATGAATTAGCGATTATTGCTGCAAAAAATAAAAAAAAATACATTAACAGACACACTCAGGCAATGATGCACCCACTCACAGACCCACTCAGAAACTCATGCACCCACTCACGGACTCACTGATACATTTACACACACACTCCCAGACTGACTCAAAGACTCATGCAACCACTTAGAGATCTATCGAAATAGTCCCATACACTCTTAAAGATGTTCTCGGAGACTCATGCACTGTAGTGCTAGAGGCACTCTTGTGGTCTGACATCCTGTGATGACCTTTGACTACCATTATTTTAATTGACTTTGGGGTATTATTTTATCCCAGCCTGAATGTACAACACCCTGCATATGCCTTGCTTCTCTTAAAGATTTATTTCTTGTAATCTTGCAGTCTTTCAGTGGGAGCTGTCACAGAGTAGAAGAGCCTTGCCAAGAACAGAACGTGTGGGATGTGCATTTGAAAGCATGGGAGAGAGAGAGAGAGAGAGAGAGAGAGAGAGAGAGAGAGTGAGAGAGAGGTAGAATGTACTTTTTGGTCTCGAAGTGCAGTGTTATGAGTAGTGTTGCACAAATGTGCACTGTGTTGTACATTGAGAGATGAAGTACGTGATGCTACAAGCAATGGTGCACTAATGTGCATTGTGTTGTGCATTGGTAGTATTCTAAAGTTCTTACTATTGGCTTTGACATGGCCTCATGTCATACTGAATTCTGACTCTGCCTAGCTTGAACTTTATCTGCATGCAGAGCCACACTTGCAAGTTGTTTGGGTTAATCACGTTCAAGGAGTGTTTTTGTGAGAGATTGTTTAATGTAACCTGGAAGGCTTTGTGCAATTTGACAAGATAAAAGCTGGAACATGCGAGAATCTAGAGGGGACGTGGGAACTCCTTCCTGCCATGGAATGCTTGCTTGGAAACTGGTCAGACCTGGTAAGATTCCTTTGGTGAAGGGGGGAAGATTTTCGAACCTTCTAGTGTGTTTTGAGATTATAAAGCTGAGGGTTGTTGACTTTGAAACCGGGATTGTGGAATCCGAATGGCGACGGACACGTCTACTTTGGTACAACGGAACCCTGGCTGCTGAGGCTCTTATCCTCGGCTGTTAATCCCCCGGTCAGGAGTTGGCTAAGATGCAGTGTTTTCACCAGGTGAAGTGTAGTGATGTGTGGCCAGTGGCTTTGATCATTTGAAGTGTTGAGTTTTGATTATTGCCATTGTGATGTGTGGCCAGTGGCTTTGATCATTTGAGGTGTTTTTTTTGTGATGTGTGAGTGATTCGAGGTGCACATCCAAAGTAATAATTTGATGTATTTAGTGTACATAAGTATCTTTCTGATCTCTTGCAGGACGTCCCTTAATATTTGCTTGAGTCTTATCTCATATTATTTGCTGCTTGTTTATTCATGGTATTATTCATGCATTTAACTGTTGCATTTACCAAGTGTGTTATGATTGCTTGCATATCAATAAATATATATCTATGTGTATTTGAATGTTGTTATTTTGGGATCTGGGAAAGCCCTTTCTCTTGGAGAGCATTGTGTAAAATAAAACCCTAAGCCTTATTCTAAAAGAGAGTCTTTGCAATGTGTGTGTGTTTTGAGCCACCTTGTGGGAGATTCTGTATTATCGTTAAGGTGAAGCAAGACATGCACCCACTCACAGACCCACTCATAGATTTCTGCACCCACTCATACTCACACTCAGACACTCATGCCCCCACTCACAGACCCACTCAAAGATTCACACACCCACTCACAGACCCACTCAGAAACTCATGCACGGAATCACCGACCCACTTGGACACTCATGCACCCACTCACAGATGCACTTAGACACTCACTCATCCACTCACTGACCCACTCAAAGACTAATCCATGCACTCAGAGACCCACTCAGATTTATGCACCCACTCCCAGAACAACTCAGAGACTCATGAACTCACTCAAAGACCCACGAGACACTCATGCACCCACTCTCACACATACTCAAAGACTTAAGTGGCCACTCACACACCCACTCAGAGACTCAGGGGCATATTCACAAGGAGCTATTGCTGAACCAATGTCACTTTATTGCAGCCAAAGTCGTGATAAAAATTCCTCCCCATTCACAAGCTGGTGTAAACAGCCCACAGCACCAGTTTACCCGTGATAGCAGCCGCAAAAAACATTGCCACAGAGGCCCCCCGCAACTATCACTAATGAGATGCAGAGTGGGCGTTTCCATGCCAAAAGCCGCGACATCACACCTCAACATTCTCAACGACCAGACAGAACTGTGATAAAAACACAAAACAGGCGATAAGGCACGTTAGCACCAGGAAATCTACACCTGCTCTAACCTGGTGTAAAGGGACAGATGCCATGGAGCCACCCATCATGCGGCCCAGACACCCAAGAGGGCCACAGCACCTACCGACACCGCCCCAGGACCACAACCCACACCCAGAACACCCCCCTCCCGGACCCCCACAGACGCAGCGCAGGAAAAGACAGCAGACCCCCACGAAGTGTACCAGCCGCACAGACCCAACATCTGACAATGTCACTGTCCACCACAGGCTGAAAGGAACAACCACCCTACGCATCCCAACCATCATCGCCCAACAGGCATACGGCACCAACACAGTGAACAAGCAACATCCCACCCCACACCAAGCTGCTGGCTTGGCTGCACCTGTTGGCCCCTGGCACCCCCAACCAACACCCGCCAGAGTCAGAGGAGTCTCACTGCCAGCCGCATCAAAGTCCCTCACACCTGTCCTGGTCATCACCATCACCCTGGTACCCCATTACTGGTGTATGGAGTGTAGTGGACAGTGGACGCACAGCCAGTGGGGGACTTCGCGGAAATCTTGCCTGTTACGGCCCCCCAAGCGTGACCGGAGGGGGATGGCCCGGCGTACGCCACGCCAGCATAGGGGTGTGAATAAGTAGCACGTAGCCCTGGGTGTGGTCATCTTCCAGAAAGCCCAACATCTCTGCCAGGCCTGCGCCTCTCACCCCGCCATGAGGCCGATGCAGTCCTCTAGAGCCGAATTGCCTGCGACGCTTTGCGCCTGCTGGACCATGAACCCATCAGGCCCGCCTCTGCACAGCCAGGCCTCCCTGATCACCTGCAGACACTGGCGTGTGTCAAGGAGGGCCAACCATTCCAGGTCAAGCTCCAGGCCCAAGTCCTGCGACATTGGCAGCCTCCTCAGACCATCACAGCCTCCACGACATGGGCCTGCTTTAGTCCTTTTTCGTTGACGTACTCTACTGCCACCTCAGGCCTACTCCTCGGCCCAGTAGTTCCCATGTGTGAAACTGTGTCCTGAGTCATGAATGGCAGTGACCCCAAATCTGGGCCACCGGCAACAGCACCAGACTTCCTTCGATCAGTGCGGCATAGTTCCATATGGGCTTATTGTGACACATGATGCCACCAACCCTGTTCAACACCAGCCGGCGATATGTGGTGCCACTGACCCTGTCCAATGCCAGCCGGCGACATGTGGTGCCACTAACCCTATTCAACGCCAGCCGGCGACACGTGGTGCCACTAAACCTGTTCAACGCCAGCCGGCGATACGTGGATGAGGGACCAGGACTACCCTGCCGGCCAGTAGGTCCCACATCCAGCACCTAGGCACAAATCATGAATGGCAGAGTCCACACCAGTGGTCGAACTGAGAGGAGTAAGAGGAAGATGCATCTCAGTCAAGACGAAACCTGGGTCACATACACGGAGGTGTCCCAACACGTGGTGCCACTGAACCTGAAGTACGCAGGCCAGTGGGGTCATCCAACCTATGCCGGCGACACTTGGTGAATGGGCCGTGCTGACCGCTGCCTCACGCTTACACCACGGTCAGGTAGGTCACACATTTGGAACTGAGTCTTGATTACACCATGACAGTGAACACCATTTAAGGCATAGGACAAGTAACTATACTCACTTCGATGTGGTGCCAACAAGTCTGTGTATGGCATCACGACCACATTTGTCTGTGGCCCTATGCAGACTAATTGCCTCGGCCTATGCTGCGCACGAGTGGGCAACACATTTGGAACTGAACATCTGTTATTCAAAAGGCAGAATACATGTCATCGCACGCACGGAGAGGCGTAAGAGGATGACGCGTTGCAGTCCAAAGGGAACAAGATCATCGTTACGGAGGTGATCGGAAACTACCGACAACTACCCTTGTGTCACTAACTGTGTGCCTCGCCAGCTATCAACACGTGGCTGTGGGCCACTGCTGACCGCTGCCTCCGGTCTACACTGCGGTCCAGTACGTCACAGACTCTTCATTTTGCAATGGCTGCGTTCATATCAGCGTACCAGCATCATCGCAGACAGCATCCCTTCTCAGCCCGGTGCAACTAAGGCTGTTCCTCGACAATCATGGACACTCTCTGGTCGAACTTTGGTGGCGTCTGAGTCTATGGACTGGGGGCAGTTTTCATCCTCATGTAGCTGATACCTAATTGGTGGTGGCAACGAGGCTGTCGCATTCCACTCCTCCATTTGCTGCTTCTGGATAAAATCAAACCTTTCGGCGTCATTGCCTGGAGGACACCTTCCACTGCCCCCCGATACCCTCCACAACATACACCTCAGACATTGATGGTGACCCGCTCAGGTCGCATGGCCCATCTGAATGCACCGCAAGTCAATGTCCGGTGGGTGGGTGTCTGTGCCAGCTGCTGTGCATCCGGGGCCACTAACTCTGTGCTGGTCAGGTCTGGGACCCCTTCTTCTGAGATATTGGATGACCCCTGAAGCGTTCATCAACGCTATTTCTCTGTGGCCCTGTGCTGTACGAAGCCTCCGGGCCCAACAGCGTCCACCCAGATCTCGCACACCAAATTGAGTCCTGACCGGCCCGGACGTGGCATCACCGCAGAAGGCACATGCCACCACTGCAAGGACCACCTTCAACAGCCATCTGCCACAGTCGACACCATGGTCCTGACAGACTTACGGAGTTGCTCAGACCTGTCGTGACTGCCATCATTGGCCTGATACCCTGCTCAGCACTCCAGGTGCCAGTGCACTGCAAGCCATTGTCCGTTACTGATTGAGTTTTGAGCTGTGGAGAGGTTGCGCAGCTATGTCACCTCAAATAGTGTGGGGGCCCTGAGACGTTGATAGGGAAGATGATGCAGGTATGACACACCCCACTGCATCTGCATCAGGTGTCTGTCGGAAGGACACTATCCGAGACTTTTTCTTCACATGGGCGCGCTCATCTCTAGTATCTCATCCCCAGTGCACTGCAACTCACGGACACTTCTGATTGCATGTTGGCCATCCTCTGGACTTTCTCCGGCTCCCTCCATGTTGCTCAGCAGTTGACTCTTTTATACATGTGTTTTCTGTTTCTGTTGCACTGGTGTCTAATGTTCAAGTGGTTGCCAGCACCAGACATTCCGTGCGGAGGAATGGCTTACACTCACCCCACACACATCCAGCACAGGCGTCACTGTACATGTGACCCTGCCAATAAAGGGGCCGGGCGTATGTGCCCGTAACCAGTTCAACATGATATCTGCATGTGTCCCTGTGGTCTTGTTGTATGTGTGACGGCCCTGGGCCCGACGCCATTACATTGTGCTGTGTACATCGGATGCAGACGTGTCACCGCAGGCAGTGGGTTGGAGCTTGGACATGTAGCTTTATCGTCACCCACTCAATTCATAAGGGGAGTGGCCATGGCCGTCGTACGCAGAGCCAACATGGGTGTGGGACTGCAATTTGAGCGCCCCTGTCCGTGGTTCTGTGTTGTGAATGTGCAACTGCAAGTGTCTCTATGGCAGTGTGGGTCTCATTAGTGGGGTGTTGGTGGCCCCTGAAGGGTGATGGACACCTACGTGTGTGTCCTGGTTTGCATTCCATGGGTTCGGCCCCCACCCACAGCTGTTGGGCCACCTCCTTTTGGTGTGCAGGAACATGGTATTGGGGTGCAATGTGTGGGTGGGTGAAATGTTGTGAGCCAGCTGTGCTTGCGGGTGCTTCCTGCTGTGTGGTCTGTTGCAGGCTGGGTGTTCTCCTCTGAGTAACTTGGCTGTCCGGGTCCTGGTAGGGGGTTGCGTGGGATATCCATGTGCTGTTGTAGGGTGTCGACGGTGTGGTTGTCCTCTCCGGCATCATTGATGTGTTGTATTCTGTGCTCTGCTGAAGGTGTTGTGTGACCCTCTGCGATGTGAAGGGGAGGTGCGTATTGACTTTGCGTTGACATATATGTTGGTGCATTGTGCAGGCTTACATGCAGACTGTATGGCAATGTACATTGTGACTGTTTGGGGGGTGCTGGATTCTTCTGCAGGACATTGCACATTTGGTCTACATGACGGATGTGATGTCGTACACATACATTTCCATTTCACAGTTTCCGGCTCCGTCAGATGTAGTAGGCATGTTTCTGTGCATGTGCGGAGCCAGTTGTGTCCTCTGTTTTGCAGTGTCGGCTATGCGCGTTGTTCCTCGTTGTTGTCAATATGGGTGTGCTGTTCGTGCTATGTGTGTGTTCTGCAGTTTGCCAAAGGGATCGGGCCCATGGACCTGAGTGATTGTGGGTGTGCAGTGTGCTACACCTCGTTGTGCATGTATGCCCTTGTGCCCACTCCCCTGTCCCCCGAGTCCCTGTTCGTTGCACTCCCTGTTGATGTTGTGTTAGGTCCTCTCGAGCTGTGTTTGTACTCCCTACTCCTTGCACCGTCTCCACACTGATGACTGTGACCTGGGTTTCCTGCCCCTCCTGTCACCGTTGCTGCCTTCCTGTTGGCAGCAGGTTTGTGCCTGGTTTAGGTAGTCATATCATACCGGCGCCTACTGGCCTCCTGGGCACTCCAACTGCAATCCAGGTGGTCTGCTAGTGGGTCAATTGCTGGTAATGTTCTGTTACCTCTGTGAAGCTGGTCTTGTTTTCCTGTGGTCTGCACCCCGTCTTCCTCTCCCTCTTCTCCTTGGCCTTCCCCGTTCCCGTTGTTCCTTGCTGGTAGTCTGTGGGGGTTGTGGGGTTCAAGGTGGCCCCTGCGCTGTGTCAGGGTGCATCCATGTTGCTACGCGCTTTGGATTGTTTTTGGTGTATTTTTTCGGTGGTTTTTATGGTGCATTGTTCCATCAGACACGTGGGATTTGCAGGCCTGTGGCTGGTTTTCGCTACTTTTTGTACCGTGGGTGGCCTCATCGCATGTTTCTTTGCGTTCGCCTATTGCATTTATGCGGCGTGGCATTGATTTTCACGCAGAGATTTGGCGGGTTATCTGGTGACTATCACATACTACCACCTTGTGAATTCCACGTTGGCACGGGGTTATTTTCCTGCGATAGGCTGCAATATTGAAACTTGCGTTACGCTACTCTTGCGGTAATTATCACACGTTCTTGTTCATATACCCCTCACACTTTTACTCATATGCCCACACAGACACTCATGCAGTCACTCATGGAGTGAGTCACACACTCATGGAGGCACTCCCAAACCCTCTCGGACACTGACACCGACTCTCAGACCCACCTTAACACTCATGCACCAACTCAGACCTCCACTCAGACACATTGAGAGACTCACACACCCACTCTTTTAAACAGCAGTCTTGGAAGCAAAGGGCCCAAACCGATCAGGACTGGATTGCCACAGTGCAAGCTTGTAAAAATAATTCAAAATCCTTATGGTCACTAATAAACAATTTAGACAGACACACTACAGGGTCAGTAGGTAATAATGTAATAGAAGAAGCATTGAAGTCTCACATGAGCCCCCATATGACATACAAGATGTGCATGCACCTAATACTACTAAAAATCAATGTGATATACATTTAACTCTTGCTCAAAGCAAAATCATTAAAAGATTTGGAAAAGCAGAGGCAATGGTCCTCCCTGCCCAAATGGCCTCCCTTGGGCCATATTTAAAGAAGACGGAGTTCTGGAGCAGCCGCTTTCATACATTGTTTCATTTTTGTCTAACAACAGAAGCAATCCCTGAATCATGTTGTGGCTCGATCTTCCGGCCAATATATAAGACAGGCTCCTATAATTCTCCAGAGAGCTAGCTCATGATCACTCTTATGGATACAGATTCTAAAATATTTGCACGTCTGATACTGGCTGAATTGGAAGAATGCTCTGAAAGTAAAAACCGAATCCCATTCAATCAAACAGGTTTTAGACCAAAATCTAGCACTAAAGACAACCTGGTAGCACTTACTACGGTTATGTACAAATGCTTGTGTAAAAAACAACTTGTATATACATGCTTTGTGGATTTCTCCAAAGCCTTCGATCACATTAACCAAAATCTACTATGGAAAAATGTGATAGATTGGAATATTCCCACAAATCTATTGCATGCATTCCAGCTCTTATATTCTAATAACTGTACTCAGGTCAGGTTTGCCGCCTATTCTTTATAATCTTTTCTTGGTGGATCTAATTATCATACCTAGACACAGCAAATTCTCATCCTCCAAGCCTGGGTTTTCGAAAAGTGACCTCATTACAATATGCCGATGACCTAGACCTGATGATTCTGACTGGGATTGGGCTTCAAAGGTTACTTAACCATCTTAATCTCTAATGCATCAAAAACAAAATGACTATCAACTTCACAAAAACTCAGGTCGTGGTCTTTGGCAGAAAATTCAATAAGAAGGGGAGTTGATCTTTGGGTTGGCAATCAATTCTTTGAGGCTCGTCATACAAATATCTTGATGACTGGCTACAAGATTGGCTATCCCACCAACTCCACCGAAACTCACTGAAACCAAGAATTGATTCCTTAATCTCAGCGTTTCAAAATCCAAACTTTTCGCCCTTACTTACAGTAATAAAAGGCAAGTTACAGAAGCCTTTCCAGGAAAGTTCAGGGTTTTTCTTAACTCTGTACACAATAGAGTTTCATTTGTCTTGTTAAATCTTCCCCAGAATGCGTTGCCTTCTCAGATTCAACTTGAATTTGGCCTGAATAGCCAAGATCTAACACAAAAAGGCTCATTTCTCAAATATATGTTGCATTTAACATCTTCTGACGAAGTCACATTACGTGCCTGTAATAGCTGATGATAAATTAAGGATTCCTAATGCAAATCGGTGGTCAAAGGATTTTATTAGGAGAAATGGTCAGAGACGTCATTCAGCAGAAATTCGGGTCCAACTGATTTGCCCAACACTTAATTCTAACCCATCAACCACCCACATTGTGATGCCCTACATCATCGCCTAGAAACCAAGATTAATAGAACTAGAGGAAGTGTAAAACACTGCATCAACTCTGAAAGAGCAAGGACTAGTATAAAAGAGACTTGCTCGGATGCAATTCTCTCATATAACTCGTAACACTGTATTAATAGAGTATTGTGTAAATTAATATACACCACATTATATTTTAGTAAAGATGAAGCTTGCTTACGTGTTTTACTAACAAGTAACCCGGGTGAAACTTAAAATGGCTGCTAAACGCGAAAAACTGTACTGCACATGCGTCAACTGCATCTACGCAGGAATGACGTTCTTTCGCTTGAGGGAAATTCTGCACCTGTGCAATCGCATCTAAAATGGCTGCATGAAAGCTCACATGCTAAGCATCTCCTTGCTGAAAATAAAACAAGCTATTTACTAAGTGCTGATGCTGGGAGAGCTTTTATAAGTAAATGGGATTAGAGTAGAGGAGATAGGTGGTATGCAGTGAAATCACGCAGGCGCAGTAATAACAAACCGAGAAGCCATGATGTCGATTTTGAAACCCGTCCAAGGCCCTCATTGTTACATGTCCTTGGAACCTGCCGGACATCCTGCATATTGAACAGACAACTGTAATATGTATTCATTTTCATTGATAAAGGTGTGAAATGCGGGTGGGAAATAAAGCTTAGGAATAAGAATTAGGGGCGGGAAACATAGAACCAAAGAAAATTATTAAAGTTAGCATGGTGTGATGATCATCCCCCCCTTGCCTATCCAATCAGAATTAGGAGTTTCATAAAGTTCAAACATTAATGGGTGGTACATGAGCAATGAAAGGTATAATTGAGGTACTTTAGTTCAAATAGAATTATATTTTTTATTATTTTTGAAATAATCGATATCATGGCATCCCAGCTTGTTATTACTGCGCCTGCATAAAAGTCACGTGTAGTACAGGCTTCAGTCTCACTTGGAGGCCCAAATACGAACTAATCGAGAAGTCAAAAAGAAACCTATTAATTTCAAAATAAAATGATTTTACTGTATACAACCTATCTACACTCTAATCCCATTTACTTATAAAAGCTCTCCCAGCATTAGCACTTAGTAAATAGCTTGATTTATTTTCAGCGAAGCAGATGCTTAGCATGTGAGCTTTCAAACAGCCATTTTAGATGCGATTGCGCAGGAGTAGAACGTCATTCCTGCATAGATGCATGCATGCGCAGTACATTTTCCCGCGTTAGCAGCCATTTTAAGTTTCACCCTAGTTACTTGTTAGTATAACACGTAAGCAAGCTTCATCTTTACTAAAATTTAAAGTGGTGCATATTAATTTACACAACAATCTATTAATACAGTGTTACGAGTTATATGAGAGGATGACTAAGTACGAAAGAATCATTTATGGAGCAGAAAACGTGACAGTGGTCAGGTGTACTATACTAAACCCTGTTACTTTATTACCAGATGTACATGGGGAAGAAGTAAGAGATGAAGTTGAGCATGACTGTCTGGATGTCACTGAGTTATGTACCAAGCCCCGTCCAGACATACAGGAAGAGCCCCTGAAAGAAACTGAACATGAGCTCTTTGTAGATGGCTCGTGTATTAGACATGAAGAAGGAGGATTAAGTGCTGCTTATGCTGTATGCACATTGACTGGAATAGTCGAAGCATCCTACTTACCAGGAGTCAAGTCTGCACAAGTAGCCAAATCGATAGCTTTAATTAAAGCATGCAAAATTGGGAAGAATTGGAAAGTAACCATTTACACTGATAGCCAGTATGGTTACGGGGTTGTGCATGACTTTGGCCAGCTGTGGATGCAGAGGGATTTCATGACATCTTCAGGATCCCTATTAAAAAGGGAAAATTTATGAAAGAACTGTTGGAAGCAATACAATTGCCAAAAGAAGTGGCAGTGGTCAAGTGTGCTGCACATCAGTCAGGAAATGACTATATATGGTAGCTGGTAATCAATACGCTGACCAGGTTGCCCAGTATTGTGCCAGAAATAAAATGGCACTCAACAGGAAAATTGAAACAAGTGGAATCAGATGCCAACTTATGCTACTCTCAGCACTAGAAACATGGGATGAAGTGAGACAATTGAAAAGGAGGAGTGGATAAAAACAGGGTGTCAAAGGAGAAAAGAGGATGACGTGTGGATTTACCAAGATGGCAGACCAGTAATGCCGATTTGTTTACTCTCTCAAATGGCTCGAATGTATCATGGAGACACACACGTAAGCAGGGACGCCATGACCAGGTTTTTTAGACAGGATTGGTGTAATCAGAGATTTAGGGCTGTCACAGAGAGTCTTTGCCAGAGAGGTTTAACTTGTCAACAAATAAACCCAGGCAGGAAAACAGTGGTCAGTTGGGGAAGAATTGGGAAGGCAGAAGGACCATTTGTGAGGTTCCAAATAGATTTTATCCAATTACCACCATGCAGGGGATTGAAATACGTCCTTGTCATAGTTTGTTTATTCTCACGGTGGGTGGAGGCATACCCTACTACAAGAAGTGACAGCATAACAGTTGCCAGACTGCTGTTCAGAGAGCTAATTCCGCGGTTTGGTTTTCCAGTAACTGTGGAATGAGATAGAGGTTCTCACCTTAATAATGAAATAATTTGGTTAATCTGTGAAGCATTTAAAATTTAACAAAAAATGCACTGTGCATATCGCCCAGAGGCTTCTGGGGTGGTAGAACAAATGAATGGCGCAATCAAATCAAAACTGGCAAAGGTGTGTGCATCCACATCACTGTGTTGGCCAGATGCATTACCTCTTGTTCTGATGGGACTCAGAAACATTCCTGAAAGGAACACAGGATGGAGTCCCCATGATATTCTCATGGGAAGAGCAATGAGACTAGCATTTATGCCAGGACACAAACTGTTGAGTATAACTGATGATCTGGTACTAGATTATTGTAAAGGATTGGCTGACCTAGTGCGTTCTGTCTCTCACCAGGTTGGAAAAGACACAGTTGTCAGGCAGCTGGATCAAGTACATGATCTAAATCCCGGAGACTGGGTGGTAGTGAAGAATCACGCCGAGAGTCATGCACTTTGCAAAAAGAAGGAAAAAATGGGGGAAAAAAGCTTGGTATGATGTGAGGAAAGCTGTGAAGACTTTTGTGGGCATAGGTGATTGGATCAGGATCAAATATCCACAGAGGGATGGAAGAAAGTCCAAATTCAGTCAACCTGTTAGGATTCTCAAGTTGTTTAAGAATGCCGTGAAAAAACATGACCCCAAGATCTGGAATCTAAATAGGATGGCTAAGTGCCAAGCAAAGGGTGTGAACTTCAACATGCAAGTTGTACAAGAGGAGTTTGGTAGTCCTCTTCATGCGAGAAAAGTTACATTTCGTTTACAGGATTGTGTTAAATGAAATGTGATTAATGTTAATTTTTCCCTATTGTATTTTCTTATTAGTTTTTCTTTTCTCAATTATTTTCTGTTATAAAGGGGGAGGTGATCAAGCGGGTTACCAACCGCTGGTACTCAAACACCATATACTCCCCTGGGCCCATAAACACACATTCACATAGGCTAGTAAATACCGCTGAGGGTCAATTTTTATAAATGCATTTTTATGAGATTAGTTACCTGTCAAGTTTTAACTAAGCTTTCACTGATCAAAAAGTTCTTTCCTCTGGTCAATGGATCTATTAGTTGGAACTAGTTGATGGTGAAATGACATAGAATTATATTTTTTAAATAACCACAGACTAGGGAAAAGTTTAAATGTTTTATCTAGTTAAATTCATGTGAGCCAAAACCAAAAAAACTGTACGAACTCCGTTTCCCCAAGGAGGAAACGTCAATTATTTCAATAATCAGTCACCTTTATTAGAACGAAGTTTCACAATGACAGTACTCAGAAAGAGAGGATAGAGAGAGCAGTACAATGACATACTACACAGAAGTATCTTTACCTAGAATAGTGTGGAAACCAACCCTTGGCCAAGGAGCTGGAAGGGTTCCCTGGGAAAGAACAGGTGACAAAGACTTCAGGACACGTTTCAGGACAGGATTCACGACAGGATAGATGACCTCTTTTAGATTCGACTCCTGCGTCGCACCCCTCTCTTCTTCTAATTATTTGCGTTATTTCCCTCCTCGATTCTTCCGCGATGTTCTTCTAATTAATTGGCTTAAATTCTAAGTCTGCAAATCGATTCTTCTTCAGCATTCGTTCAGCTCTCGGACAGCATCCCGGTCTCTCAGCATCTCAGCTTCACTTCATGTGTTCAAATTCAAATAACTTACCCTGGGACCTCAACGCTGCACTGAAAGACCTGAATGCAAAATAGGTATGGGATCTGTCAATGCCTCACAACTCCTTTAGGAATGCAATTAAAAAACAAATAAGAAGATTATCTTGGCACAAAGAGGAATTAAGCAAGAGAAGCCATGCATGGACAATCATTTATTCTTCTAAGCATCTTCACCAACAGACATATTTAACAAGTAAATTTAGATCTTTTTGTTGTGTGCATGGAGCGCGGCTGTCGCAAGCGTGGCATTCCTGTCACAGCTCGTTACTGTCTCGCTCTGAAAAAACATGTGATGATTTGATATGTAGAAGGCTGGGAGGTACTAGGGTTGGCGGTTGAAAAGTATTGTACTGAAAACCTACAAACCAGCAACCCGGATCTTTCTCTGAATAAATCTCGTTGAACAATTCCTTTCTCTCTGCTGGATGATTATACCTGCAAGATACTTTTTTAACACTGGCAACGAGGATGGGATGATGCTCACCCCCGGCCAAATTTGCATGAGATGGTGTCAACTTTGGCTGGTGCGCAAGTATTTTCTTGCATCGATCTAGCCAGTGCATACCACCAGGTTATTCTTGCTGAAGAATCAAAGAACTAAACTGCCTTTATCACCCCAGAAGGTCTTTTTAGGGATTGCTGCATGCATTTTGGCCTTGCCAGTGCCGCTTCTGTTTTCCAGAGACTAATGAAAGATACTTTGGAGGGTTTAACTAGTGCCATTGCGTTCCAAGATGATATTCTGGTGTATGGCAAGAACAATGAGGAACATGATTACAACTTACGAAGTGTTATAGCTGCTTTGTCTGAAAAAGGCCTTACTCTTCGCCTTGATAAATGCAAGATCAAGGCGACGGAGGTTGTTGGACTTGGCCCTTTTTGCAGGGTCATCCCTAAACTTTTTGCCTTCCTCCTGCATTTCTTCTGACCTGTTGTTGGCTGTTTTATGACTCTGGGCACTTTACCACTGCTGTTCAGTGCTAAAGTGCATATGCTCTCCCACTGTAAAATGTATATGTTGGTTGGATTCCATGATTGGCTTAATTGGTTTACTGTCAGACCCCAGTAAAGTGCACCAGGAGTGCCCAGGGCTTGCAAATACAAATGCTGCTGGTGGGCTTGCAGCACTGGTTGTGCCACCCACAGAAGCGGCCTGGTAAAATGTATCTAAGGTCTGCCATTGCAGGACCTGCGTGCAGTCTGGTACTGTCATGCTGACTGGGCAAGTGCACCCACTTCCCAGTCCCTAAACCTTCCCTTAACTTCATATTAGTCACCCCTATGGTAGGCCCAAGGGCAGGGTGCATTGTAAGCATAAGGTAGGACAAGCCCTGATGTGTCTGGCATGTCCTAATAGTGAATTACAGCCATAATCCTTTTTCACTATTGTAAGGCTACCTGTTCTCCATAGGCCAGAATGGGCTGTTAGAATTGTTACATTCTATGATCCTAACAGACCCAGGGAACATGGTAGAAATTCGAGTTTAGTATGCCTGAACTCAGAATAATAAAATACATCTTTTAGTAAAGTTTATTTTAATATTCTGTGTTTGCAAATACCACTTTTAGGAAGTTGGTATTTGCTTGCTTGACCATTTCAGCCCGCTTCTGCTATGATGTGTATCTGCCTGTCTGGTTGTGTGAGTGACAGGGCTGGGGAAACCCAGAGGGGCAGGGCTAGGCAGCCTGGTGGTGAATAGGAAGATTGGCAGTCAGATGGGTGGGAGGAGTACACCTGGGCTCTGAATAGGGTTGTGCTCTGCTACCACAATGCTGGCTCCACCTCCTGCGGAGCGGCTGATGTCTCTGCCCTGCACCCTGAATAGAAAGGCAGAGTCATGTCAACAGAGTGCTCAAGAACTGGTTTGGATTGGGCAAAGGCCCCTCAACCCCAGAGGAACAAAGGAATTAGGGGTATAAGTATTGGGACCCTGCTCCCAAGAAATTAGATCCTGCTGAAACAAGAAGAACCTCTGCCAGAGGAGAAGGAACTGGGAAAGCTGTAGGAGGAGTAACTGTCCCTGACCTGGGGGATTGGCCTGCAGTGGTTGCCTTGCTGCTGAAGGAGTGGAGAAAGACTACTAAAGACTTTGCTTCAACTTGTGCTTTGAAAAGATCTCCAAGGGCTTGAACTGAGCTTGCCCCCTGAATGAAGTCCCAGGACCAGTGGACTTCACCCCCAGCTCCCCAGAGTCTTTTGGAAGTGCCTGCTGCTGTTGTTGGGCCTTCTGAGGGACTGCGTGTCGCAAGGAGCTGGGAGCGCGACGCAAGGAAGAGAAGCGTGCCGCCGTCGGAGCCGCTGTCATCGCATCTCGCAGAGAGTGTCGCCGCTGCAGCATCGCATCGAGCGGAAGCGTCTCGCATCATTCCGGAAGTTTCTCGCAACGCCGAAGAATCGTGTCGCCATCGCAGCCATCGTAGCTGTCGCATTGCACCGCATCGAGAGAAGAGTCTCGCATCGAGGAGGAAGCGTGTCGCCATCGCAGCCATCGTAGTTGTCGCATTGCACCGCAACCAGAAAAGCGCCTCGCATCCACGGAGAAGCGTGCCGCCGTCGGAGCCGCTGTCGTCGCATCTCGCAGAAGGGGTGTCGCCGCTGCAGCATCGCATCGAGCGGAAGCGTCTCGCAACGTCGGAGAAGAGTGCCGCTGCCAAGGCCGCTGTCATCGCATCTCGTCAAGGGTGACGCCGCTGTAGCTGACGCATCGAGTCGAGCCTTCTCGCAACATCGGAGAAGCGTAACGCATCTGGAAGATCCCATCTTTATTACTTTTGCACCAAGAACTTCAACGCATCTGCATCGCTGCAACACTTTCGTTGCCCTGCGTGTCGCATCTAAGGTACATTGACTTGAAGTGTCGCATTTAAGAACTTAAGAGAAACTAAGCAATCTTCTACCAACTAAGCAACCGTATTGTGTATTTTTAATCGTTTAATGGTCTTGTGATAATCCTATATAAAGAATTCTTATTTTTAATATAAATACCTGTGTGGTGTCCATTTGTAGTGTTGTCACTTGGTTACTGTATGTGTTCACAAATGCTTAACCTATAACGCTCTGAGATAAGCCTTGTCTGCTCGCGCCAAGCTACCTAGGGGGTGAGCAAGGGTTATTTTAGGAGTGTAACCCCTTACCCTGACTGGAGGAAAGGTTCCCTGCTTGTCACAAGTACCTACCTGTGCCAACCAGAGAACCCGGATTCTAACAGAGGTAGAATATCTTGGGCATACTATCAGTGGAATGGGCATTAAACCCAAACGTAAACATGTTGAAAGCATTATCAATGCCCCTGTTTCCTCTTCAAAAGAACAATTAGTAGCTTTTCTTAGTCTAATTGAGTTTTATGCAAAATGAATACCTAATTATTCATCCAAAGTAGATCCTTTCAGATGTCTTCTCAAGAATAATGCTAAATTTACTTGGTCTGATGATATGTCTTATGCTTTTGAAAATCTGAAGAAATTTATAGTCAATGCTCCCTGTTTAAAACCATTTGTGTGTGTGAAAAGTTGAATCATCATGGTGGATGCCAGCAATACTGGTTTAGGTGGTGTGCTGCTGCAGAGGGATAATGGAAAAGAGTGGATAGTAGCATATGCCTCAAGAGCATTAAGGGACACGGAGAAACACTATTCTGTTATAAAAAGAGAACTACTCGCTTGTGTTTGGGGTGCTGAACATTTCAGGACCTTTTTGTGGGGAACTAAATTCACTATTAAAACTGATCATAAACCTCTTGTTTTCCTGATGGTTCCAGGTGGAGGACGTTCTATGTCTGCACGCCTTGCTAGGTTAGCTTCAAGGTTGCAATCTTTCCAGTACCAGATAGAATATGTACAGGGGAAGGCCAATATAGACGCAGATTGCATACCCAGATTATCTATAGCAAGTGAGGAAGTTAATCATGAAGATGATTGTGAAGTAGCATTCAACACACATGATATTAATTTATTGCATGGTGAACAAGCTAATTTTCGTGAAGATGTTTGGCTTGACATTGAATTAAATAAGGTCAAAAAGCACATAGTACAAGGATGGCCTGAACAAAGAAAACTATCAGGAGATATGATGAGCTATTTAAAAGTTTATGATGAATTGGCAATTGAGAATGGTTTTTGTTATGAGAGGTGACAAAGTTATTCCTTCTTTCTCTCTAAGAAACACTATTGTGGAAATTGCCCATGAAGGACATTTAGGCATTTCTTTCACCAGGAGACGCATTAGAGAGATGTTTTGGTGGCTTGGTATTGATGCATGTGTTGAGCATTTCGTGCGCACGTGTGCCAAGTGCTCGTACAGTGACAAGTCAGCTGTTGTTTTGCGTCCTGAGCCTCATCCTGTGGATTTTCCTCCTGGTCCGTGGCGAAAACTGGGTTTGGACATTATTGGTCCATTTCATGTTTTACCAAAACATGAAAGTTTTGGTATTGTTCTGATTGACTACTATTCGAAATGGCCAGAAGTCAAGATGGTTAAAGCGGTCACTTCGCAAAGTGTCATAGAATTTCTTGATGATATTTTTGTAGAGAAGGAATTACCCAAGAAATTGTTACAGACAACGGACCTCAATTTGTTAGTAAGGAAATTGAATGTTTTTTTGAGAAGTTTGGAATTACCCATAGGAGAATAGCCGTTTTCCATCCTGAGGCCAATGGTCAAGTTGAGCGTTTTAACCGCGTGGTGAAAGAAGCTATCCAATTATCAATTAAAGGTGGTCTGAACTGGCGTAATGCTTTGAAATCCATGTTGCTGGCATACAGGACCTCGCCAAATTCTGTTACTTTAGTTAGCCCATTTGAACTTTTAAGAGGACACAAATCAAGTACGCAGCTAGCTCCTTGGTGGTTAAAAAATGTTTTAAGTGAAGATAAAAATCTTACTAACGTAGATTATGATTTAGTTTGACATAGAGTTGAAGCTTACAAAAAAGAAAAAAATGAAATAAGTCATGGAAGGAAAACTGGGTACTGCGAGTAAACTAGGAATTGTGATTGGTGACCTAATTCGCATTAAAAAAAGGAAGGTGTGCCAAGGGATTTACTATTTGGTCAGTCCCCAAAAGAGTTATTGAAGTTTTCAGAAATGCTGTCAGGGTCGAGGGTGGAAGTGTCTGGAATTTCAATAGAATTTCCTTGTTTAAAGGTGTTGTAAATCCACCAGAGGATTCCAGAAGCAATGTGTTTTTAGATGTTGGACACAGTAATGTCCCAGTTAACCATGATTTACCCTATTTCAACCATGAACTTCCGACCAGGAGAGTGCAAGATCATCATCCTGAGAGGTTCAAGGATTTTGTCATAAATGAACTTGTTTTTTTTAATTGTTTTGGGGGGGGGGGTTTAAAGGGGGAAAGGTGTGTTGTGTGCATGCAGCGTGGCAGTCACGAGCGTGGCATTCCTGTCACAGCTCGTGACTCTCTCGCTCTGAATAAACATGTGATGTTTTGATATGTAGAAGGCTGGGAGGTACTAGGGTTGACGGTTGAATAGTATTGTACTGAAAACCTACGAACCAGCAACACGGATTTTTCACTGACTAAACCTCGTTGAACAATTCCTTTCTCTCTGCAGGATGATTATACCTGCAAGATACTTTTTAAACACTTTTTACAAAAATAAGCTACTTCATCTGTGCTTGGTTTATGTCAAATACTGGAATACATCCAAAAATGGCAGCCGAAACCACAGATGACAAAGAATAGACTATGCCATTTATAAACACTTGTCCCACATTTTGTCGCCCTGTCCCATTTTACTAACTGAAACTTCTTTTCAGTATTTTTTACGTTCAATCAACATGGCATTACAACATATCGCATGCCTCACTTTTTTGTATGAAAGGCAAAACTCCACAAATAATAGTAGCCTTTATAAAATTCTCAAGGTGGATCAGTTATTGTCAGCAAATGGCCTGATGATCACCACGTAGTTTGTCAACCAATTAACTTGATTTGATATGTCTACATTTCTAGATGTAACTTGGGAATTAAATATTACTTACGTCTGGCGGCGGGCTAAGGTAACTTTAGGCGATTTTGCACGAACATGCCTGCGCTTTAACAAGATAAGTCAACCCAAAATTCTTATGTAATTTAGGTGATTTTGCAAGAACATGTCTGCATTTTAACCTGGGGAAAAGGTAAGAAAAGGATTGGCACAGTGTCACTTTGAATAAATCAATAATTTGTCTGACTTTCGGTGTTTTGCATGAACATGTCTGCACTTTTACCTGAAAAAAGGTGGGAAAAGGATGGGCACAGTGTCACTTTAAACAAATCGATAATCCTGCTGATGAGGTGATTTTCCATGGACTTGCCATCACTATAACCCGGAAACAAAGCACAAACAGATAGGTTTAGCGTCACTTTAAACATGCCCAGAACTCTGTAGACTGTATCTGAAATACTATGTTATTTGGTAACTGCTGAGGAGCACTAAACAAAGCAAATGTGAGCTTCATGATTCTACTTTGCACTTAATGCTTACTGCATTCCGATAGGAATTCTGTTATAATTTTTGGGGAGCCATCTGTATACCAACTTACATTTTTAAAATCTAAAGAAATAAGGAAAAGTTGGTGCTCACGCTGGTACTCGCATTTAAATAAAAATGTTAGACTCTGTATTTTAAATAGAAATTTGATCAAAATGATACGTTTTAATGTGATAAAGAAGTGTGTCTCAGTACCCAGTGATCTTGCAATCAAAATTGTACCAAACTCTGATAGGAGAATGAGAGCCGGCACTCGAAGTGAGGGGAAATTAACCTGTTTATTGGATCAGGTTGCTCCAGGCACAGGACCACAGGACACCGAGGCGCCAGCATAGTAATGAACTTTCGTTCATGCGTTCAGGGAAATACAATCCACCAATCTGAGTTAGAGTCCCCAGACTCCACCGTGCGGCCAGTGCCTTTAATACGGGGCCCAACTCCAAGCCTGGGTGGCAATCCTAGGTTGAGGCCACGGCTTGCAGTGGAAGATCACAAGTCCCCGCCATGGGAGTCTCTGCTCCCAGCACTGAACCATTCCCTCGCCACCTCAGCCAATCCCTCATCTCCATTGTCTCACTCCAAGCTTGGAGGAACGCCTGCCTTATATTTCAAAAGAGGAAATGTGGAGATGCTGGTGTGCTGCCTGAACACTGGTGGTGATCAGTAAAGTGGATGTGTGAGTTGCTATATGCGTGTGTGGGTATGTAAGTTGTTGTGTGAGTGTGTGAATGGCTGTGTGAGTAGCTGTTTGGGCGTGTAAGTGGGTATGTGAATGAGTGAGTGATTAGCTGAGTGTATGTTTTTTTAACTGGGGTCTGGTTCCTGTGATTCTCCCCCAAATCCACCAGAATCTGTTTGGTTTCAGAGAAGATCTGGGCAGGATCCGCAACTCCTGCAGTGGTAAATAAAAGAAAAGGTTTTTATACAATTTTTTAACAATGAGGGGTCTCTCACATACCCCGCCATAAGTCCCATGGGGTCTGGGTACCTCTACCCTGAACCCTTCTATCATTTTTTAACTTTAATTTCCCCGCAGTGATCTGAGCCTGATGAACATAATGGCAGCTGCTACTTTCCTCTTAGGTTGCCACCAGCCAGTCACAGCATTCGAGGAGGATATGCGTCCGTATATATACAAATATTGATTTCCCTAAATACTGAATGGATTTATACAAAATAAGTAAAAGGCACTTCTCTGGACCAATATATACCTTTCTGCCAAATCTGGTGTAATTCAGTTCAGTGGTTTGGGCTGTAATCAGGTCTAAAACTCCTCTGGGAATTAACATGCAAGTTTTCTTACCCCACCCTTTTTCTTGGCTCACCCCAAAACTTTCCATGTGCAACAAGAATCACGGTGACACTTGTTTTTAAAAACTTAGCGAAGATTCATCAACTGGTGCCAAAGATGTGGGCAAGTCAAAAGACGCTTTCCTTATGGAAACATGGTCCTAACTATAACTACCTACTGGTGACTGCCATTAGGTAATATATTAAGAAAGTTGCCAGTAGGTAGTTATATTAAGGATGTAGTTCCATAGGAAGAGAGTTTGTTGTTTTGCCAATATTTTTTGTGTTGTTTGACGAATCGGCGTGAAATTTTCAAAACTAGTTTGACCAGGAAGTATGGACAGCCATCTTGTGACTCAATTTAAACAAGTCACACAAAAAAACAATTAAAAAAAGAAAAGGGCCCTGCAGGGCGAAAAAAGCATTTTAAAAAAAAGAAGAATTCAGTGAGAGTCGTGCTGAATCTGCGAATCCTGCCAAAAATGTTTTAAATAACTAACCACGGGCTCTACGCTTCGATTCTAATCAGCACCTGAGGGGGCCATGTCCTGGGGGTATTTTAGAAAAGGAAGGGGGCACCCCCTGGGGCTTATTGATGCCCCGGGGACCATCACCTACCGGGGCTTAGATTTAGAAAAATGGGAGGGAGGCCCATACGGCCTCCCCTGTAGCACCGGTGACCACCACCTCCCTGGGGCTTGTTTAATTTTTTGATGGGAGGGCCTCTCGGACTCCTTCTGCACTGAGGACCACTGCCTCTGTGCATTTTAATCACAGAATAATGGGTGGGGGAGCTGCAAAGACCCTACGCAGCCCCGGGACCGCACCCTCTGTGGGGCTTAAGTTAAATTAAATGCAGGGCTGTGCGATTCCCCTCAGCCCTGGGGACCTCAGTCTCCTGAGGCAAATTACGATAAAGGAGGAAGGCTCTGCGGCCCTTCTCCTGGATCCATATGTGGCCCTGGGGAGCGCCAACCCCCATGGATGGCTCCTGCTATATCCTGGGGTACCAACACCCGGGACATAGTTGTTTGCAATGGATTGGGGGAGCTTTATAGCCATAGCAAACTGTGTACCACTTCTAGGAAGTGAGAACATAAAAAATGCTCTCGCTTGGTAAATGCAGAGTACAATTGCTGTGACAGAGAGGGAGCTGCATGTTAGCAGCCCTGTTTCTGTCGAAGTAATGCTGGCTTCTGCAGGAGGCGGGAGCCAGAAGGGACCACGGGAGACTTGAGGCTCCCCTGCGGTCCCAAACACTACAAAATGGACCCCCTGAGTCTCCTTGTGTTTGCTTTGTTCACCCTAAGTTGGCAGGGTATGCCCAGACTTGGATCCGTTTCTCTCCTATTACCTCCAATAAGTCCATCACTGAGGAATTGCTGAGAGGTCTTCGGAGGCCATGCTCACTTTCTCTACCCTTCTTAAAATGCATCTCCTGGTGTACTGCTGGTTGAGGGATGAAGTCCCCTTGGCACCAGAGGGTGCTTGGAGGCCATCTGCCCCTTCTGTTATCTCCAGTTAAGTCCACAGAGCACAATTGCTGTGAAGACTTTGGAGGCCACGCTCTCTTTCTCCATGACTCTACAAACGCACCTTGTGGCGCAATACTGGGTGGGAGATGAAGTCCTCTTGGATACTGAGGTAACTTGGGGGCCAAGAAGCCCTCCTGTTAGCTCCAGTAAGTCCCTTGCAGTGGAATTCTGAGAGCTGGACGGAGGCCCATCCCCTTTCTCCACCACTCTGTAAACGCGACTACTAGTTAAAAAAACTTAGACATTCACTTATAAAAAGAAAAGGTTACCAGGACGTTATATTTAGGAAATAGAATTTGAAAAACCTTTTAATCTCCCTTACAAAAACAAAGGTTACAGGGGTGTTATAGTTAGGCAATAGAATTTGAAAAACCTTTGAAACTCACTTAAAAAAAACAAAGGTTACAGAGAAGTTATAGTTATGAAATAGAATTAAAGAAACCTTAGAAATTCACTGAAACAACAAGCTATTCTGGGGCACCTTTCCCGAATTTGAACGGTGGAACTGGGATCATGAAGTGAAGAGAGCTCATAGATTTTCCCTCATGACGAAGCGGCCCCTGGAAATGTCTTTGCCAGCACACAGCAAAGGACCATTTTAGTCTTTTCTCACAATTACCTCTCATGTTGAGCATTATTCGAGAATGCGTGCCCGGATGCTAAGTGCTGTGCAGACATATACACCTTTTTTGCTCGCCCAGATTTCTGTCACATGACTGTAGAAAGACAATGGAGATTGCGGCACGTGATAAGACCTTTTCAGGATGAGGAGGCATGAATCCTGCAAGACTTGCAACAATAATTAGCAGTAGGATACAGATATTCTCATCAGAGGTCAATGCTAAGGAATATTTGGAGAGTCTGTAGTAATAAGACTTTGTACTCGGCAGGCAAGTCAACTAAGGTGATATAATAATGGCTGATTACAGGGTTACGAGTCGTGTTATGTGAACAAGAGGTTCTCATTAATGTTTTTAGTTGTCACATAGCATTTCACATATTCACATTTTCAGTGTCATCTATATTTTCTTGGGTCAGGAGAAAGGGGGCACTTTAACAATCTTACAGACCAGTATGGGTCTGATTGCTTCTCAAGGGAGGAAGAGGGAAAAGGGTTGAGAGGGACGTGGGTGGTGGGAGGGTCTTGAGGAGGCACTGAGGTGGGTTGGGGGAAGGATTGTCGATAGGAGCGGCATAAAGAACATGATTTGTAAGAGAGATGAAATCTGGATTACAGCATTCATATCTCTCTGACCCAAACTCTGACCTTTGGAGTCATGAGAATTGGAGGCAAGTCAGTGTGTAAGTAATTTATTTTACAGGTGAAGGGCACGTGGAAGGGGATTGCACATTTGTGCAGTTAATATGTGTAGACTAAATGATCGGTCTAAAATGATTAAGGTGGCAGAGGGGCTGAAAGCCTTGGTAATTGATTTTGTTTTTCTACAGGAGACACACATAGAGGGGTCTCAAAGGAATCTGCTTGAAATCTTTGGCTTTGAACACTTGGTGTACTCTATGCCGGGAACTACCAGAAGGGGGTGGCAGTGTTGGCATGACGAAATGTTTGTGAGGTTAAATGCAAACTTTCGGATAAATTAGGAATATGGTCCATGGTGGAATGTGTGCCACTGAGGGTAAACTTTATTATTTGCTCCGTATATGGTCCGAATCTGGATGTGCGAGCACTAATTGAATATTTGGATGTGAAACCGGCATCATGGCCCACTCCATTGATACTATGTGGGGATTTAAATATTCATATAGATTGCTTTCAGGGGCTCTCCCATCTGGGAGATATAGGGGTAAGAAGCCTCGAGTTGATGGAGTAGTGCAGCAGGTCATGAGGACCATGGCACTCTGATCCAGCCTATACTTACTTCTCACACCCCCATAAGTAATTTACTTGACATTACTATTTTTTAGCCTTAGAGGATTGATCAGGGAGCCTCTCTTTGAGAAACATCTGATGGTATTTTCAGATCATAATCCCCTGACAACAGAGCTACTGATAGCAGCTGCCGTAGCTCAGACTTGGACATGGTGTTTTGATACTGGCTGCTCTTCAACCCGGAATATATAGCGCCAACTGCAGCCCATGCAGGTAAGAGTGGTGGGGCGGTAGAGCCGGAGGGGATTCGACAGATGACCACAAGGGGAAAATTAAATAAATAATTGATTTTCCCTTGCTGTCATCTGTGAAAATCCCCCCTAATGCGGCCCCACCGCCCACCGCTCTTACCTGCATGAGCCGCGGCTGTATAGTGCACATGAATAAATGGCCAACAGATGTTATGGAAAGCAATAGACTCATTTAAAGCAGGAACTGGGTGAGACCCTGAGCTTCAGCTTACACATGCAGAGGAAACAGGGTCAGAAAATGAGGGCATCATTTAGGAAACTAGGGAAATTTGAAGCCCTGCTTCTTAGGGCAATAGCGGGAGGGCAGGAAGATCAGGGGGTCCACTAAAAGATCTCTGTAGTGAAGGGGAGTATTAAACAACTTTTTAGTGGAAAAGGTTGCAGACAAGTATCAGACTCTGAGGGCGGAGAGTTGTAAGTAAAGTGAAAGCTTAGGTTGGTATTTTACCCCTGAAGATTTTATAAGA